>NC_138242.1:20544325-21220575 GCF_964197995.2 Scardinius erythrophthalmus
TGGAAATGACACAAAAAGTTGACAAAAGAAAATAAGACATTATGTTAAAATAACCTTTAAAAATCCACCATGAATATACTATTAATTTAATGTTTTATATCAATTATTAGAACGAAAAAAAAAAAACTTCTATGTTTTTACTGTTTTCCAGCTTGTACAATTCAAGACAATGTTTGAAACTTTGTACTGCAAGCAGTTCTCATGTTATTGCCTCAAGATGAATCCCATTGTATTTGTCATTTGTAAGTCACTTTGGATAAATGCGTCTGCAATATGTATATATATATGTATGTATATATTATATGTATATAATAATGTATATATGTAAAATATTCATTTTATTTATTACTACCACCACTTAAGCAAATGAGTCTGCAACTTAATTGTAAAATAGTTTACAAATGTTGTTTCAATCTGAATCGACTATGACAAATGTTTATTTTTTTTTAGTGAAAGTGCCAATTCATATTTTATCTTACAAAATTAGAAACTTGGAGGACAAGGAACGATAATCATACTACAGGGTTCAAACTTCCCAGAAAGCAACTGCATCACCATATAAAACCCAGATGGTACTAGGCAATCCAAAGAATGTCAGAACAAAAGCGGAATGGTTTCCTGAGATCTAAGCGATACAGATCTCTTACAGCCTCAGCAATGATGTCACCCCTCTGTGGGAGCCATGACAACGTGTTCTGGTTTCCCCAGCTGACACTCATAACAAAGAAAGCCTCAGTGTGAGGACAGACCCAAAGAGTCCATCTGAGTCCAAGAGAAGCTCAAAGCTCTACATCGACAGATTGTTCTTAAACTGTGGCGAGGGTGAAAGACTATTCGAGAAGCCACGAGGGAGGGAGTAGATGGGCGAGATGATTTTTACATCCATCTGCTGGACTTCACAGGGCAGTGAGGATGATGAAGAATTTTGCTGCTTCACTCCCTTTTGACAACTGACCTCATGCCAGCCTTAAGCCAGTGTCTAATTGCATTCTCCAGGGATGTGGAGGGTATCGTGTCACTCCCTCCTTGCGGCACACACACACAAACATATATGTATGTATGCATGCATGTATGTACACTGCCGTTCGGTAAGATTATTAATGTTTTTTAAAAGAAGTCTCTTCTGCTCACCAAGGTTGCATTTATTTGATTAAAATAAAAAATAAAAAACAGTAATATCGTGAAATATTATGACAATTTAAAATAAATGTTCTCTATTTTAATATATTTTAAAATGTAATTTATCCCTGTGATCAAAGCTGAATTTTTAACAGGATTCTTTGATGAATAGAAAGTTCAAAAGAACAGCATTTATTCATGTATTTAGCTTTGATCACAGAAATAAATGACACTTTACTATCTATCTATCTATCTATCTATCTATCTATCTATCTATCTATCTATCTATCTATCTATCTATCTATCTATCTATCTATCTATCTATCTATCTATCTATCTATCTATCTATCTATCTATCTATCTACGATACAGCACAGCCTCTCGTACCTTATTGCGTACATAGAAAACAATAAAGTGTTAACAGCTGTTTTAAATTTGAATAATGTTTAACAATATTACTGTTTTTTTTTTTTTTTTTTTTAATCAAATAAATGTAGCCTTGGTGAGTAGAAGAGATTCTTTTAAAAACATTAAAAATCTTACCGATCCAAAACCTTTGACTGGTAGTCCCATCTAACATTACATACAACACGTCAATACAGGAAGAAAAAAATAATCATAATACATAATTAAAGTCCACATAATTAAAGGCAACAAACTAAATTTACTCAATTTGATGTCAGACATCTTAAAAACACTCTAACAGGCTTCTAACAAGTCAAAAATGACCTCCCGTCCCACTGGCGGCACAGCAGAGACCAAAAAGACAAGGTCTCCTTCATTGAGATTCAGAGTCAAGCTTGCAAGTCATGGGTATTTAACCAGACTAAAAGCCTGCGATTTATTTACACTGTCTGCTTTAACAGGCCTGTGCGTGTACAGATGGAACAAGGGATATGAGAAGAAAGCAATTAATATAAAAAGGGAGAGATAGAGAGAGAAACCGACAGTTGATTTAAATTAGCCATCAATGAGTCATCACCGCAAAGAGTGTATTGACTTCTGAAGATGAATGTCTCAGATAAACTAGCAAAGGAATCTTTGATGAGCTTAGTAAAAGATTGGGAATGAAACGGCCATATACGCTTGGCCAGCATCAACTGAGATTTGTATGTTTTAAAGATTTAATGATAAAAGACTTTAGGGTACGATTAGACTAGAGAGCTCACTCAGTTTTTCCATGGATTTCCATTGGAAACTCAAGCAGATGTTGATTCTGAAACGGAATTCATTAATTCCATCATTCATCATCTGAGATTAGGCTGATTAAATGGAGTCTCGGTCCAGAGGCATCCTACAGACCTTCTTTGTGTTGAAACCAGTCCAGTCTTAAAGAGACAGTTCATTTCAAAATGAAAATTCTGTCATTATTTACTCATTCTCATGTCTTTTTATGTTGTTTTTTCTCACAAAAGATTTGTTTTTCCTACACAGATATTTTCCATACAGTAACAGTCTGTACAGCACCATAAAAGTCTAATAAAAATGGTCCATATAAAATCTTGCACGATATTACAAATCTTCTGAAACCTACAATAACTTTGTGTGAAAAACAGGCCAAAACTCAAGTTATTATTCCCTGAAAATCTTCCCCTTCCAGTGAGTGGTTAAAGAAATCACAGAGGCATTTGAATTATTAACAAACAATATTCGATTTGTGAATAAATTGTTCTTTCAAACCAGTTCTTTTGAGTGAATGAATTGATCTGGTTCACAAATTAATTAGCCTAAATGATTCTTCATGGATTCAACTATTCTTACTGGATTTCCTTTTGTTATTTTTGCGATCACTATAAACTTTTATTGTATGGAAAAGAGCTGAATGAATATTCTTTGAATATCCATTAAACGCATATTTCAAACAAACGCAGTTCACCTTTATCCCACAAGGTAATGTCTGATACATAATGATGAAGTGTTTCACTCATAGTTATCGCAGGCAGAAAACAAAAGAATAGGAAGTATCATCAGCAAAACTTGAAATGGCTCAGCGATTTACTGCAGAGCAAGTACTGAACGCAATCAAATATTAGTGTCATTGTCACTTGATTGTGGTTCTGGTGAAGAAGCTGTCAGCAATCAATATACTGATTTTGAAGATGATGAAAATGATAGATTTGAGAATATGTATGATATCGCGAATATGATGCTGAATGTACTGGGAAATGAGCTCTGATGAGGACAGTGATGATGGTATAAAACATCTGCTCAAACTGAACCCTTCCAAAAGGTGACAAATATGCTTTATTTTATTCTTCTGTAATTGTTACTCATATCAGGAGAGTTTTATATTATCTTGACAGGTAGAGTTCCATCAGTGTTAGATATAGATACGGGTCACTAAAGACCCGGATATGTAATAATGATTGGCGAAACATTCGTGCATTTAAGGGTTAAACAGAAAAAAACAGCATAGAAGTTTAGAACAACATGACGGTGAGTAAATGACAATTTCTAAGTATTCAAAATCTTTTCTAAAAGTGAGAAGTGTTACCTGTGGATCTGGCCATTTTTGTGGAGGTACTCAAGACCCTGAAGGACCTCTTTCAGCACTGTAGCAATACTGGGTTCATCCAGCACACCGGTCTTGTGTTCCCCCTTTGAAATGATGTGCTTTATCACATCTAACACTGAGCCTGCAACAAGGAGAACACAGAGCTGTTAGTAGAAGTTGTACTGTCATTAGCTTCACAAGTGCACTTGCTAGAAGAGCTTCTGTAGAGGGCACATGTTATTTACTAGGCCGTTTTGTGGCAGACTTACTGGCCGATGTTCATCATTCTTGTGCACTTGGCTTGCGTGCATGACCTTAAAGCTTGTCCAGAAGGTCAGACAAAAATGTCATAATCTACAGTGACTTGCTCTGGCTACTTCCCAAGAATTTAAGTCTTTTTGTGCTGTTTATATTTACAAAGCTTAACTTGATTATGGGACACCCAACAAACCAATATTGTTTCAACCTTGATGGACAGAAATATGGACACCCAAAGTAAATGTTTTAGGAAAACAATCTGTCAATCATTATGTTTCCCATGATATTTAATTAAGGCATATAAAAGAGTCCATGAAGAGAATGAAGGTCATTTTTTTGAGCTGGAGGATGGCCAGCACCTCCCGCAAACAGCACAGACAGACAAAATATCCTGAGGGAGCTGATGTAAACGGCATAAACCAAAAAATCCGCTGGCCTCCATGTGTCAGGGAACGCTCTGAACGGCCTCGTTTCAGACATCAGTTAGACAAAGATGGTCTGTTCATGTAACCACCCTAGAGTTGCATATGTAATTCCTATCCATGTGAAAAGATGGAGAGAGCTGACAGCACATGAAATTTCATCCCACTACCTGAAATGAAATTCTGAGAAAAAGAATTCGGAATTCCCAGAATTCTGATCAAGTTAACTCCCATGGCATCACAGGGTTCTCTTCACTGACGCCGACAGCGGAACTTTAAACCCTCCGGGGGAGAGGAAGTCCAGCAGCGTGCCGTCGGTACACTAGAGTGGGCGGCTGGCCAGTGTTTGTGTGGGGCAGAGCGACAGTCCAGAGGCACAAGGATATTTAATAGCGCAATCACTTTAGGATATTTCTTAAGGATGGAAACATTATATTAATACTCAAAAAACAACTTACCATTCAAAAATGTGGGGTCAGTAAGATTTGTTTAAAGAAATGAATACTTAAATTCAGTAAATATGCATTTAATTGATCAAAAGTGACAGTAAATGCATCTACAGTATTTAAAATAAATGCTGTTCTTTTGAGCTTTCTATTTCTTAAAAAATGTTGCTTTTTTTTAAATCAGTTTTCACAAAAAAATTAAGCTGCACAACTTTCAACATTGATAATAATAAGAAATGGTCTTTGCCATCACATCTTTGCCATCACAGGAATAAATTACATTTTAAAATATATTTAAATAGATAACAAGTTTTTAAAATGTAGTAATATTTCACCATGTTACTGTTTTTACTGTATTTTTGATCAAATAAATGCAGCCATTAAAAAACCTCACCAACCCCAAACTTTTGAACAGTAGGTAAATACCATAAACTGTAAAATATAAAATGTTAAATACACAGTATGATTATGCATTATGTTTGCATATCATCTATGCAGGTTGCTCAACATTTCTAAACCATTAAATGGCAAATACAAAAATACATGTATGAAAAATACAGATATACAATTTCACACAGACTGAATATTGTATTTTGAAGAAGTGCAGCATGACTCGCCAGGAAAAACTGTGAGATCATAGCCAAGGAAATCAAGGTAGTTTATCACACCCACACCATAGCTCATGGTGAAAGTGATTCGAGAACCAGAAAAATGGCTTATGTGTTTTCTTATTTTGGCTTCTTTTTTTCTTCTTTCTACAGCTCATTCTTCTTCCGTGGTTTAAAAGGGTATCGTCGACCTCTGAGTGGCCTGAAGGTTGTTTTATATAAAAACTCAAATAAGTGAGCATTCGAATGAAAGAAAAACAAGACGGTGAAAGTGTGTGTGTGCGGGCATGTGTGTGTGGCATGAAGCCAGCGCACTGCTGACTGTGCGAACAACACATCAAGTTTCACTGATGGCTACGACCTGGATTAAGAGCAGTCAAGCTCCAACAGAGAGAGAGAGAGAGAGAGAGAGAGAGAGAGAGAGAGAGAGAGAGAGAGAGAGAGAGAGAGAGAGAGAGAGAGAGAGAGAGAGAGAGAGAGAGAGAGAGAGAAAGAGAGAGAGAGTGAGATGGTAAATGATGCTATTAGTTTACAAACCCATGTGAGATTGATGGGTGAGGCTGCTGAGTGAAACCAGCTAAATTCTTAGCGTCAAACATGCAAAGGGAGGGCCAGAGAGCATAGATAAAAATGTAGTAATTTCCCACAACTCCACAAAATATCTTGAGCTCTTTGGTTAGCATTAACTCATCCTCATGTTCTAAACTTTACGAGTTTTTTCTGTGGGAAACAAAAGGAGATATTAAGTAGAATGTTCATGCTGCTTTTTCCATACCATTCCAGAAAGTGTGCTGTTTTTGTAGTGTGAGAACGTACAACAAAAGGCACCATAAAAGCTATAATGGAAATAGTCAGTATGATTTGTGGGCTATATTTCCTTCTGAAGCCACATGGCAACTTTGAAATATAGCGCACAAGTTGTATGGATCACTTTTTCTGTCATTTTTGGAGTTTGACTCCTGATCACCATTCACTTTGATTGAATGGAAAAGAGCAGCGTGAACTTTCTGCTTAATATCGCCTTTTGTGTTTCACAGAAGAAAGTGATACGGTTTGGAACTATATGAGGGAGAGTAAATGATGACGTGATTTTTATTCTTGTCTTTAAGTTAAAATTAATCTTATTGAAGAAAATCAATGACAATAAGTGACAAAACTTTCATTTTTTGAATAAATGAACTAATCTTTTAATTATGAATGACAGAGGGGGCTCATCAACAAAACTTCCCCAGCGTCGAATCCCAAGAAAGTTCATCCTGGAACGCCTCAATCATGTGAAGCCCCATGCTGAGGTGTGATGGAGATGTGACTGTAAACGCTTCACATTTCATTAAATACTAAACAAATGGATTTATGTCTTGTTCACATGAGCCAAACTCCCATTCCAAATGCTCTTGAAAGTAACTCTAACCGTGACCATGTGGTGCAAAAGCATTCTTGATATTCTCTCATGACACTTTGAGGAAAAGCATCACCAGGAAATCTCCCCAATGCCCTTTCTGCAATTCCAATTATGCTTCTGCAACAGGAAAAGAAAATGACTCTTTGTCCAACAGTTGTCAGACTATCTGACACTGCTGCCTTCCTAAGGATCCTGCATTGGTGTGGGTGGAACATGCCATGTCGTGCCCACTGGGCCAAAGGGCACAGGGCCATACGGGGCTGCTGGTGAGGGAAAGATTACTCTAAGAAAATAAGGGTGGAGGAGCAGAGGGAAGATAGGAAGCATCTGTTGTCTCTCAGTGGGCTGAAAGTCACTACGGGCACAACGCCATATTTCAAAACATTGTGCTTAAAACCTACAAGACGGCGACAGCTTGCTCTGGGTAACTGCTTCCTGGATGAAAAAAAATCCACATTCATGAATGTAGAACTGAGTTTATATTGAAATTCCTGATAGTCTGTATGTTTGTACTTATAGGTGTGTGTGTGTAATATGCTGAGTCTCCAAAATTTGATCTGTTTAAGTGGATTGTTCATCTTGACCCTGTGAGACAGTCATTACATTTAGTATTGGATGGTCATCATTTGGGTCATTCAATAAAAAGGGTCCCGTTTCCAGGCTGAATAGGAGATTTCTAAAGTCATTTTTTAATATTTTACATCAATGAATTGAAATGCATAATTTTATGTAAATTTAAATTTACATTTTAATATATGATAGGATGCAATAAATAAATAGCTATTGGATTTTTGCTGATGTGTAGAACATTTTTAAATGTCTATATCACTATGTGAGAAGACTTTTTTGTAATTTGAATATATTCTGTCAGATAAATAAAATGTGTAAGCATAAATTGAATTCTATTCTATTCTATTATTTGAAAAATGTATACATTTTAATATCTAAAATAAATTATAATATAATAAAAGTTATTGGATGTTTGTTGGTGTGTAGAAGCTACTCCACCTTTTACTATATGATAATATATGATTCTGTTTTTGCACTTGTACACAAATGGCACCGGTTTTGTAGAATGACTCATTTATATCCAGTGCAGCACACAGGTGACAGCCAACAATGTGTGCTTGTAAAGTTGCAAAACTCCCATCTAGCTGTAAAAGATCTACTTACAAGTGCTGTTCAGAAGCCAGAGAGGACAAAATCTTTTGTGCTATGTACTAATGAACACAAAAGTGCTATGTGCTAATGTGTACAGGATTGAGGAGATTCCCCCCCCCCCCCCTTCTATGTAAAAGCGCTTTGAGTAGTGCCCAGAAATGCACTATATAAATGTAACTAATTATTATTTATTATAATTATAATGAAGTTACTGATCTTGTTCCGTATCTCACATACCTTTGTACCCAACAAATAGGCCAGGCTGAGAAGGTGACTTTCTGCCACATCTGCTCTTCCTGTAAATGCCATGTGTGAATAAAGCATCTATGAGATGTATTATTCTTTTCTTTTTTCTTTTTTCTTTAGTTTAAGCCCGTTTTGCCTTCATGGTACAGGACAGTACACAGGAAGTGGAGGGAATGACAAAATTAGTAAAAAAAAAAGAAAGAATGTTTGTTTCGTAGTTCTTTCCTGAACGCACTTCCTATGCTGAAACTATGGAATGCCACCAAGCAGCATCATGTAAAATCACATTCCTATTTACCTCATCACTTCTGACAGCTGTCAAAGGGAACGTTACAAACGCCACTGTCAAGATGGGACGGCTACCAGGCTACCAACCAACAGATGGCTTTGAGCAGTACAGCTCTTTAACTGTTCACTGATAAATGATTGGCTAATGAATTTTTGCTGTTATATTTAAAGGGATAGTTCACTCAAAAATTGAAATTGTTATCATTTACTCACCCTCATATTATTCCAAACCTGTCTGACTTTATTTTTCATGCAAAAGAATATATTTTGAGGAATGTCTGAACTGTTTTTGTCCATACAATGGAAGTCAATGGGGTCCAAAACAACACTGATTGGACCCCATTGACTTTCATTGTATGGACAAAAAAAAAAACCTCTTCAAAAATGTTTATTTTTTTGTGTTCCACAGAAGAAAGTCAGTTTAGAATCACATGAGGGTGAGTAAATGATGGCAATTTTCATTTTTAGCTTAACTATCCTTTTAAGACCCCTGCCCTTTTTTACACAATAAAAACACAGCAGTATCTGTTATGCCGCCTGCCCCACAGCTGTGAGACCTGTCGTGGCCTACCTTCATACTTAAAATGGGCTGCGTGCCACCTGGGCATCTTCAGCTGGCAGAAGCAGGAGGGCACGACAGCTGATGACAGGCGTAAAATGAACTGCGATTATCCAGACAGAGTGATTTCAGCTCTGCACCGGGGGAAGAAAGGCCGCGTCCCACGGCTGTCAGTGTCAGCATGAGCCACACTATAATCTCCCTGTCCAGCACTTGGCTGCGTCTGGGACAGAGCATTACACGCTGGCTTGAAACATATCATCAAACTCTCAGCAGTTGCTTTACACAATGGGGTTTGGAAGGAGGAGGACTATTGGAGCTTAAGGACGCAATGCAATCAAGAAGCAAAACGGGCTGTTTAAAACCAGGGCTGCACGACACTGGGGAAAAAACGGACATAGCAATATTCAGTTTTTCTGCAATATATATTTCCATATGAAAAGATGCAGGAATTTTCACCTGATGACATGAATAGCCATATTTGGAATAAATGTATCATTCTCGAGTGAGTGGGGTGGATTTTGGGGGAGTGCATCAGCATAATAATAATAATAATAAATAATAATAATAATTACTTTTTCTGAGGACTTTGAGCGTGAAATCCTTGTAGGGCTGAACGATTTGGGAAAACTAAAAAAAAAAAAAAAAAATGGGAAAATTGATCATACATGGGTTACTTTTTACAAGAATCAAAACACTGTTGACCAATTCAATATATACTATATATAGAGCACATCAATATGTGAAGAATTTATTGTGACTTATTTAAAAAGGATTATTAAACAAAATCATGAATAACATTTTAATAATATTATTATATTTTAAAATATATAAAATCTGGTAATTCTTTTTATTTTACTGTAAAATTACAATACTAATATTTACGTCTTAATTTCTTCATTTTTAAACAAGCTTTTATTTTTACGGTTTGCAGAATAAAAATATGAGCTGTCAGTTTCAGAATGAAGCACCGCTGAAACACTTTATAATAAACTACGCATGTGTAAATGCCGCGCTTCACTCTGAAAACGGCAGCGCATATTTTTTTAACTAAATCGTACCCTGTGCAATTTGACAATCGCACTCGATATAACGTGCAGCCCTAAATAAAACTATTTACAGCAACTTCACAGCTGAAAAAAAGATAACAAATTCTGATCTGTTTGCATAACTTTATGTGCCAAGATGTGCTTGTGCATGTCTTAGGAGAAATTCCCCAAAAGCCAGACTGGCAAGATTGTCAAAAGATATCCGTGCTGGACACAAGTTATAATGCAATAATGCTGTACGAAATTGTGTGAGTCTCAGGCTGCTGCACTAATGCATCTGCTGTAATTAACAGCAGCCTCTGATTAACTCCGTAGGGGAGCTCCTGGAAAACTCTATTATCATTCTAAACGGCTCATTTGAGATCCTAATATAGCACTCAAAACTGAAATACAAACGCATGCATTTATTTCTACTACCAAGAGAAACCATCTATATATCTTGGTAAAACTTAATTTAATGTGTCAAACAGTATTTGAAAGATGAATGACCAAATAAACACTACTGTTTAAACTTGTGGTGTCAGTAAGATATTGTTTTGAAGAGAAATTAATAGTTTTATTCAGCAAGAAAGCATTAAATTAATTAAAAGTGACAGCAATGACATTTATAATGTTACAACAAAATCCTATTTACAAAAAAAATAAAAAAATAAATAATTATCGTACCAACCCAGAACTTTTGAACTGTGGTGTATGTTGTTGGTGAATTGCACATATTCATAGCAGCTTTCTTAATATTTTTTCTTTCTAGAACAGCAAGTTTATTGGATAATATATCTCCTCCTCAAAAATGATTAGGTAGCTATAATAATGGATATGTGTTTTTCCACAAGCTAATTACACCCAACATAACTCTAAGGCATCACATGGTCATGTCTAATGACCTACAACAAATTCAAGTAATTAAAACCGAACAAATATATTTGTTAACTACAGTGCTTCTTTTTCAATAAAAATGAAATCTTAATTTAAATTCTTTTTTTTTTTTTTTACTTCTCTCAAAGCTCCTTCAGTTGCTGCCTTCAAAAATCCACCAAATCAAGTCCTCTCAGTGCACAGGATGTTGCATCAAAATTGGAATCGACATAACTGAATGGCTTTTTTCAGTGCTTGGATGCAACCAACTGGAAATTAAGCGATTTGATTGGAGGAAAAAGGACAGGTGGGCAGGACTTACCACCACTGAGCAGCTTCATGACCAACCACAGCTCATCCTTCACCACAAACGACGTGTAGTACGACACGATGTTGGGATGGTGACACTGGCTCATCGCCTGAATCTCTTTCTAGAGAGAGAAGGAAAAAAAAAACACAGTTAACCTGATTTAACCAATATGCTTTCTGAATAATTCACAAATTGGATGAAACAACCAATCTGATTCCTTCAAGGCATCTGCAGGGTTTTTAAAATCCAATTTAAGGCTTTTAAGATGTTTTTCAAGACCTCCACAAATACAATTAATATCGTTGGGTAGGGGGATGTAGATCAATGTTTATGGCAACATCCTAAACCATAAAATGACTGTAAAAAATTAAACAACTTTACCATTCAAATAATAAAAGTTTTGACAAAAACAAGTTGTATAAAATTATAAACATCACATTTCAGCCTTTAAAACATAGTTACATATTCATATAAAATATGATTATACATAATATTCTAAAACTTTATTATTGTAAAAAATGTATGCACATTAGCTTGTTGATCTACCGGTAGCACTTTATTTTACAGTCCTGTTTCACATACTGTATACTTATTGTAGTAATTACAATAACTGGGTAATAACTAGGTACTTACCCTGAACCTACCCCTAAACCTAACTTTAACCTTAACCCAAGTAGTTACCTTATATTATTCAGTACTTTCTTGGCAAGTACACTGTAAGTACATTGAAAGTGCACGTACTGTAAAATAAAGCGCAACCGATCCACCTGTTAACCTTTGCAACATTGTGTGGAAGCTGTGTAAAATTATGAGTTGATTTTTACATTGATCTAAATAAAATGGAAGACGTGCTGAAAGAAAATGCAAATACAGTAGACAGACAGTAGATATATAGTGGTTTCTCTGGTTACCTCTGTAAATAAAGTAGCGCTGTTTTATTAGTAATTCTATGGAGGTAATATGAAAAAAAAAAAAAAAAAAAATTCCATCGAAACTTTCCTTGCCGAAAGGCGAAGAGTTTGCAGGTATGACAGATATAAACATAAACAGTCATAAATCATAAACAGTAGATCAAAGTAATCACTTGGCATAAATGTGGGCTTTTCGGTGATTGCACACTGCTCTGAAAGCGTGAGGCTGTAGAACAAGCAACAGTGCTGCGTTTTTACTTTGAAACATGCAGCGCACACTTTTATTTCATCAAATTGTAGCCTTTTGAAGTTGATTACATTAAGCCATGTTGCGATTCCTGGTTTTTCATCCCCACATTTAAGACATCTTGAAATAATAATCAAATCTTTTCTTAATTTTATGACACCAAATTTGATAAAACTAAATTTAAGACTTAAGGATCCGCGGGGACCCTGTTCTTTAGAAAGACAGCGTTAAACAGTGGAATCAGTTCATGTGCTTGTCGCAGACTGAATAAGGCATTTACTGTGTATACATACAGTCACATAGTATGTGGTCCAGAATGCACTGGGCCTCCTGGCTTAACCGAATAACTGAGGTGCCTCACAATGGTGCCATTCCAGATCTGGATTAATGTTTAAACAAGTCTAGCTCAGTTGCACAGTTGGCAAATCTTCAGGTTCAGTGCAGATATTTACGCACTTCAGGTGAACTAGTAGTTTTTATTAGCTCACTCGTATATGAAGCACCTCCAGCCACTTTCACCGACCGCAAAGCACGAACAAACTGTAAAATAAACAACATCAATCCAAGAGTGCTATAAACACCACGACACCTTCACCCGATTGCCTTACAGCCTGTTCCAAATAACCAAGGTGTCCAAATAAATAGGTGTGTATGCTGTTACTGTCAATGTTCATCAGCAAAACGGGGATGCTAGATGGATTTTTTTAGCAATCGAAGACAGAAGGAAAAACAAGTAGTTTTTCTCCATCCCCTGTTTATTTGCTAGTCTTTCCATTTGACGGAGCAGTTAAAGTGAAACCCTTGCAGCTCCGAGAGACTGACAGCTGAGGTAATGTTGGCACTGAGGCCGAATCCATCACTCTGAGTGAGTTTTCCCCAAGTCATTTGATGGTGGGGGCTTACTAATGATATTATAAAGCTATTCTGCCATTTCTTTTCAGCTGTCAGGCCTAGTCTTGTCCAATTTGTTACATGCAAGGCAAAGCAATCAATAAAAGAAACTTAACTGCAAGCTTGATGCTAATGAATGGCTACATGAGTTTATATATTGTTCATTCCACAATGCTGAGCTTCATATTGTCTTATGCTGCTTTGTTAATATTAAACTGAATGGGGACCTGAGCTTTCAAGCTATTCTATTTTCTAAAATAAAAAAAAAATAAACATTTATTTTGAAAATAATTTCTTTACATGGATGAATTTCTTTACATTATCCGGTTTTACATTTCAACTTACTTTAGTGTGTAATGTTGCTGCTTGAACATCTGCAAAGTTACAAAGCACAAAGTCTACTACAAAGGGAGATATTCTCTATATCAGTAAGCACTGTTTCTGAACTCCCTGAAACAGTAGTCTTAAGTTTTCTTCTAGAAACATACATGTTACAATATTCTTCATTTAAATAATTCCCGCCCAAGGCATACGCAAAAAAAAAAGGGGTGAGACCTGGTTGAGTTGTGTTAGTCGAAACTTGAGTTGAGTAGTGAAACTCGCGATTATGGTAAGGGGAGTGACATTTCAGAAACAAGCTCAAAGTGGTTGACCAATCACAAGACACTAGTCCAGCCAACCAATCAGAGCACATTTCGCTTTTCAGAAGGAGGGGCTTCATAGAGACAGGAACTAAACAGAGCGTTACTGTCAGACTGGGAAAAGAGGTGCTGCAATAATGTAAAATATGTGAAAAATAATGTGTATTTTGAACATTCAAGCATGAAAACCTCAGGTGTCAGGTGTAAATCAGCCAAATTTTAACAGTCTTTTGAAATCACTACTCAATAGTCCAACACTACATGAAAGACAGAAATGGCAGAAACTCAAGTAGATCAGCATACCTCAACTAAACATGTTCTAAAGTCTGCATCCAATTTACACAAACACTTCCGTATTAAATTAACTATAGTTTGAATGCAAGTCTGGTAATGAAAAGTAGCAAAACTGCAGCCATGTTGTAATTAAGTGCACCACTTTGCTTCAAGTAAAGGGTCAGGTTGCAGTCCCCTCCAATATAAAAAATGAATAAGAATAAGAAAACAGGCCATTTCAAGTTCCTGAAAAACAACTCATGGCAGTTGAACTTTCCAAGCTGAATCCTCAAATGTCCCCGTGAACATGAGCCATGTTCTCCACTGACCCAAAAAATAAATGTACAAGTGCAATCATGTATACCAGTCAAGACAAAGCTCCTCCCGTGCCAACCCTGTAGGGTCACTGACACCCCAACAGTGGGCCACTGGGTATGTCCCACCCCTCCGTCCCAAAGCTGGATTTCATTCAACAATTTAGTCAGCTTTGGCTGGCTCCACAAAGGCTGTGTCCAGTTCCACGATAGACACCAGTTTGAGGGCGTATGAAAACAATAACGCACAGGACGGTCTTTGGACATTCAATGGCTAGTGCTCCATCTGCATTCTCACAGTAGTAGCCGAGGGGTCATCTCAGCGTGGCTGGCCGATGTCTAACCGAGAGAGACAAAAACAATAGCCTGAGCAGGGAGGGTGACATCAAGAGACTGTTTGCCACCCGATTCGTGTACGTCCAGAGGACAATGAGCAAAGAAAAGCACTGAGACTCTTTGTCTGCGCTTATGTCACTGCCTTTCTGCTACTACGCCCAGTGGAAAAAAACACTTTCCTTCTTCCTCAGGGCAAATTTCTCACTTTATATATGCTGTTCTCCATTATACATTTCTATTTGCATTACATTTATGTTAAAGCCTGGGGTAAACATTTGTCAATTTGTTTATTCATTTAAAATCTTATGCAGCGAAACTATCCACACATCTATGTGCATTTTCTTAAACATATTCACTTAACTTTGACCCACATATATTTTACAGTGCCCTCATGCCTTTATGATACACACACACACTCTCTCTTTCTCTCTCTCTCAACAGCTCCTTTTTCATTAGCTCGAAAATCAGATAAAAACAGATCAGCAGGATATTTAGCTGATTCACTTTCAGAAAAGCACAATCACTTTTTAAGAACATTTCCTTTAAGATCCGTAAAAGGAAAATTGCTCTCCAGAAGAATTGCATCAAAATACTACCTCATTTACATAAATTTCAGATATCTTAATAAAAAAAGGATGCGAAAAACAAAAAACATATTGACTACTGACAAGTATTACAATTACATCTCATACTGCTGATGTTTAGTAAAACAAAAATGATCTGATACAGAATAATAATAATAAGCATTTTGTCCAGTTGCATAAAGTGAAGAAGACCTTTGACCATAATTGCAATTAAATCATTTAATAAAGAATTATGATAAACATTTAACATATCGTACTGCTTCTGTATAGTAATACAAAAATCATATAATACTGAATAGTAATATAATAACCGTGTAGCCAAAACCATCATATTCAAAAGGCTGATATCTTTGAACATGTAGTTTGAATATATTATGAGTGACACATTCCTAGGCAGCTAATCTATCTAGGAGAAATGCAGCACATTTAACCACCGTCATCCGATGGCCAACTGGCAGACATTGAAGTCATGTGATTTCAGAAGTCCTTGTCAAGTCCCCGTAGAATAAACGCTGCAGTGGTACACAGTGGGTTCACTATAGATTCAGCTTGACGTCAATGGCACTGACAGGATCTCAGCTCAGTCAGAGAGGAAAATTGTTCCTCCCACCACAAAAGTCACACAGCTTCTGCGTTGTGACTTGTTTGGATTGTCCTGGTTTTTTTTGTTGTTGTTTTTTCGCTGCTCCTGCATGTTGGGAAGAACTAAAGCATGCTATACACCAGCAAATTGGCCTGATCATAAGTGAAATTGACCCAAACCTTGAAGGAATTTCCTCAGAGTGCAGCACTTGATGCAGATTACATGCAATAGCTGCTCTTGCTCATTACGGGAGCAATCTGGCTTTAATTTAATGCCTCCTCTGAGTTTAAGAGAGCGCTCGGCATATCATAACGGCAAAGAAAGAATCAGAGGAAACCTGAACTGCATATTTTCCCTCTGACCCTAACTCTACAAGAATCTCCTGTTAACTTTCACCCAAGTCATTCCCAAGGGTTTACTTCAGTTCAGCTGGAAGAAAGTCTCCATTTACAGACTTTTTTCTGAAACATATGAGGGCAGGACTAGGGATAACATCTCTAACGACTTCTAACCCTTCTGTAAGACACCTGGATATGGGAAAAACTCAGATTCTGGTAGCCTCCCGCAGAGAGCTTGTAAATGAGGAATATGAGCTTTCCCAGTGAACCACCAAATCGGCTCCGCCTGGTCACGGGGAAATGTGTGACCTTTTGAGCTCCTTGAGGAGTTGACAGATGAAATTAATAAGATGGGAAGGGGAAAGGATGTGTGTAGAAACTTTAGGACTCGTGTATGGAAACTTGAACTTGACAAGAATGTAGAAAAACGGGGAAACTTTCAAACCAAACAGAAATTGGTGTTTTAGGGCATTTTCAGACCTGTAAATCGGTTGCTTTGTTCCGAAACAAGGACTTAATGTTGCATTTTCTTCTTGGATCGGTTCGCTTTCACAAGTCATCATTTCAAATCACACCAAAATGTGTTTATGCAAGTCACATCTGAGTAAAACTGTTCTCTGATTGGTCAGAGTTCTCCTGTTTACGTTCCTTTGAGTCATCCGTTTCTTTCTCATCTCAACCGAACCGCTCCAGAGTTTGCTTTCAATCAGGTTGAGACAACCTCACTCAGGCGATCTCAGAGCGATTGTTTTGGTGCGGATCCGAGCATGATTGCAGTGTTCATATATGCCTAAATGAACCGAACTAAAAATAAAATGCACCAGGTTCCCAAACAAACACTCCAAATGAGCCAGGTGTGAAAATGCCCTTGGAACTGGACGATTCTTTAAGTTCTTTAATGACTGGGATGAAGTCTTAAATTAGTCAATGTTGTGATTCACACAGAAGTTGCAAGGGGAAAATTCTGACTAGGAAATAAAAACTGTCATAAAACTGGAAAACAACACAGGGATTCCCTTTGGTCCAGTTAATAATGGTTTCCAGGCAATCTGGAAATGTTAGAATCCATGTGTTAGCTCTTTTCCTCGCATGAAATATTTTTGATTCTCATTTAAATTTCACACAAGGAAGTTTTTATAATAATAACGTTATAATATTAAATTTTAATTACATAATTATGTTTTTACTCGTTTTTTGGAAACAAACATTTAAATGGTGGCGGTCATAAAAACAATGGATTTATTAAAAAATACATTAAATATTGAACAGGTTAAGTAAAAATTAAATGATATGCAGTGCATATATTTAGCAAAATGCTCCTCTCTAGGTTAAATTATTTTAGCAGACTAACATGTTTTGAATGTTTTTTCTAAGGTAAATGTAACATTACGTGACATTGTTTACAAGCTGTTTCCATCTTTCGGCTGTTTAAACGCTGATTGAGAGATTACACAAGACATGATACAGATTACTGTAAATTGTACTGTATCTTTCTGATGTTCATTCATGTTTATATTTCAAGCTGTAACTAGTAGTAAAGCGGATAGGACGATCAGTTCATGTGCCGCTTGAACTGAGGCGCCACGACAATCTGTCATTACATTAGCCTATATATATATATAGATATATATATATATAGATATATATATATATATATATATATATATAGATATAGTGTTTATTGAGTAAAGAAAACACTATTTATTCAAAGAACCAGTTCTTTATTTACCCTTGCATTGCAAACAAGCAGAGACGGTCCAAAAACATGTACAGCACTGAATTCACGATAGAGGCGGGGCGGATTAGGTTTTACCGACAGTTTGAAGATCCAATGGAGTTACAAGGTTTAGTCACACAAGCTCTTTTTAATACTTTTCATTGGTTAGATAATTGCAAAACCCACAGACAGACGTAAAGGGTAACCGATAGTAATGATTTCTGAAAAAATAAACAAATGAAGGTTTCTACCCAACAGCGACTATATGTAAAAATCTGTTCCCATTGCCCAAAGACACATACTGAATGTCGATAAGTTGTGTCCATGCATTACAATCAATCCTGTATGGTCATTATTCAGTGTCAGCTCATTAAATGTGTTGGCATTCATGACTTATTGAGTGCTATTTCTCATATGCAGCCTTTAAATGTTGCACAGATGGGATCATATCCAACAGGTTTCATAAATTTAAGCAGAACATGTGAAAATCCTATAAGTGTCTCTAATCGTAAGTCGACATGAAATGGAATTCACAACCTATGTTACTTCCATTCTTGTGATAGTATCTTCAAACACAACAAACTAAACAACAACAGGTGCCATTTAAGTATGTGGTAACAAGTTCAATACCAGGAGCTCATCCATGCTTGTCTGACATTTTTCCAGATTGATGCGTTTGATGGCGACCTTCTCCTTCCTGGGCACACAGTAGGCAGCCTGGACCACAGCTGTAGCTCCACTCCCTGAAACACACAGGAACGCATGTTAAACTCAGAACATCAGGAGCTGCATGGGACATAAAGTCATGACAGATAGGAGAATGAAGAGGAGAAACTGACGGTTAGGTTAAACATTACACATAAGGCGTGAGGGTTGGGTAAAAAATATCAATTTCACGATTTCAATCGATTGTTACCGAAATCCGTGTCATGTAATCGCTCAATCAGTGTTTCAACCGCGAAAGACGTCAATAAAACAGCTTGTAAAAAATATGTCACGTAATGTCACATTTAGGCCTACCTCAGAAAAAACATATTCAGTGACCATAAAATCAATAGTCAGTTAGAAAAATTTACTCTAGAGAGGAGCATTTTAGTAAATATGTGCACCATATTCATTACAATTTTTAATGTATGTCAAGTTTTTATGACAACCAACATTTAAATGTTTACATTTCAAAAAATGAATTGGAATAGAAATATAATTATGTAATTGTAAAGTTAGTATTATAACTATTATTATAAAACTTCCTTGACTGTAATGTAAGTGTTTACAGACAAATAAGTTAATTTTAACCTTGAATATTAATGTTGTACAGCAGTTTTTTCTTGAGAAAATTTGCCATGATTCCTGATATCCAAATAACATTTTAATTAACTGAAGATCTGTCAAATTTAAGAATAGAAACTTTAATGGGATTATAACAATAATTTACTTATTGCCAAAAATAAACTTACTGGGGAAAAAATTAACTGACAGCTCTTATTCAAACCGAGATCAAAAAGCTGACATCAACAGAAACATCAATAAATATTATATACAATACAACACTATATTAAAGGCTAGGTTAAATGTGACATGTATTTTATTGTGTTTATGTGAAGTTTAAGTTCACTTAAATTATTATTTTTAAATATTTTTAAGCCTATACTAAATGATATTGGCTTTCATTTCATTAATGTCGAATGGCTATAATTTTTCATTTCATCCACAAAAATTGAGAAAAAAAATCCATTTAATACTATAGAGACATCAGTAGCTCTATTGATGTCAGTGATACGAGCCTTCACTCATAGTACTTAAAATAATGATGCCATTAAACATGCATTTAAAATAAACACCAACTTTATTTTGTTTCTACATTAATTTGGAGATTCAATGTAAAAATATGTATTAAAATCTAAAAACATATTACAAATTTGAATGTTAGGTGAATTCTAAACAAAAACATTTGTGATTAGTTATTTTTTTTCTGACAAAACTAAAATACAAAAAAAAAAGAAAAAATCATTCATAACAATTCAATTAATTTAAAACTAATACAATATTAATCAAAATAATATTTATGTTTAAAATGCTGTTATATTAAAATTGTTATACTTTTTTGTTGTATGAATGACAAATGATTATCACTGTGTCAAAAAGCAGAAATACAATAATGATTGGTTCTGCACATCGGTTATGAAACATCTTAACAAAGATTATTGCTCATTAAAAACAACATCTATCTCCAGCCATTACACTTACTCCCTGGGAATGTGTTAAATAAAAGCTGACAGCTAAATGCTAAATCAAAACATTCCTCTGTCACTGCAGCATTGGACATTTATTCGAGAAGACTATTAAATCCTAACAGACTATAAGTCGAAGGATTTGAGCGCTATACTTGGCTTTCAACTTTACTGCAGAGGTTAATCTCCAGAATGCTTTAATGAGGTTCTGTTCATGGCACCACAGACTGGCACAGGAGAGAAAGCAGACAAGACACTTCAGGAGACAGTTATCCTTGAGAACGCAAGGTTGTCCTAGTCCACACATCCTGACTAATAGAAGACAAGACTCTACGGGGGCTCGAGACCCTCGTAAATCAGCAAGCACCTATGTTTCCACTGCGAGCTGAATATAAATGACATATTATTGTGCTGGTATGAGGCAGAGGGAATTTTTTTAATCATCTTTAATCAACTACTCAAACTCCATATGGCCTAATAATAACAAAAACCTCATTGTTTAGCATTTTGATTGCACCAGCAGGGCACCATGGATTAGGGGAACAAATCTGACAACAATTCTCATTTTCAGAACTGAACTGGTTTGACTAGTTTGTGTACAGCCAAACACAGTCATTGGAGAATTTGAAGCACAATGATGATGAGATTGAGTTGAAGTAGTATAGCCAAAATGTTACTAAAATGTGCTGACAGCAATCCCATTAATCACATCCTGGCCTCCAGACGGATGTTGGTCCCCAGCATTGGCCCTCACAACGCAAGCTGTGAATACTACAGTACAGGTCACCCGGGATGTTCACCGTTCATCAATCAGAGAGATATATTTGAGACCCTATGCTATACATTAAAGGAGCACAGTGCACATGATGAAAAGATGCCTGTGCCAACAGCATGAGTTTAAGTATATATTCCTACAGACAAACAAGCAATCGGTTGTTAGGGATGATTCAGGAAAGAATGTACTAAAGTTGGCATGAAACAGAAGTTGCAATAGTCTTTTCTTCTCTATTGTGACGTATGTTCAGTAAAACGGCTTCTCGAACAAGAAAAAATGTAGGGTGAGACTTGATTTTGTCCACTGGATGGTTGTGGTTTGCTATTGCCGTGATCTCAGTAAACGTCATCAGAGAAGAGAGAATAAAAAAAAAATATGTGCATGAATACATCATTTTAATTAAATGCTGCAATATTACATAAAAATAAGAATTGTCCATTTTGATTTCATGGCAATAATCATCAGCATTGGTTGACACGTAATTGTGCACCCTCATGTCCCCCATTTTACATTAAAGGGACACTAGGTAACTTTTTAACCTTAACTGAACAGCTTCGGAGTCAGTGGAATGGTTATATTACTTATTTCGGGTTGAATGGTGGTGGTTTCGCACCCCCCTGGTGCCCGAGAGCGGAAAAAACTCACTTGCAACTTTGGGCCGGCGGGTCGGCGGCCTCGCCGTCAGGAAGTATCGCGTTATATCAGGTCTCGCGATGTAACGAATTGCTTGACGGCACTGCACACGTACACGCCCCCATTCAAGCACCGGCTAGCTATAAGCAAAGGGCAACAATAGATTGAGTTATGGCTGAGCCTGTAAAAAAAGAAGCAGAAAGCTAGGAAATCTTTGTCGGAGGACCAACGAAAGAGGAAACGGGAGACTGACCGAGCAAGAAGTCAGACTCGAGTAAATATCGGACCGGCTTTTTCAGAATGGCGAGAACTGAGAGAAACAGAAGCCTGCAAAACGGATGCTGACCTGGCCTTCTTGCTGTTGCACTTGTAAGTATCTTTGGAATAAACTGTGTTTAATATTTAAATTTCAAGTAATTGCGACCTCAGGATGTTTGCTATTGTCTGTAAAGGTTTTTATTATGATCGCTGTCTGTTACGGGCTTACTGGTACGCTAGATACTAGGCTATAACTTTGATGTTAGCATTGTCATTAGCAAACACGTTTGATTTCTGTAGTTGTTTGGCCGTTCCTCTGTCGGTTTTATTTGTGTAACTTACACTTTTATTTTACGTCACTAAGTCAACGCGTCTGATAATAGGCAATATCAGACGCGCAAAATGTTGCACATATCATGATCGAGCTAGAAAAAACGTTCTGATGTTTTCTTAGACAAGCAAAGGTAAACCATCATTCTACCAGATGAACTTATAGACCTTGCTAATATAACTTTAGACAAATATTAGCCTCCGATATATATATCTTTTTTTTATGCTCATGCCCATTCTCCCAAAAACAAACAAACACGAAAGCAGTAGTTCGCCTTGTTCATATCGTTCGTTCCCAGTAAAAATACTAGTATGCATGACAACACAATAAAAAAAAAAAAAAAAAAAAAAATCGCCATCAGTTGGAAAGAAAGTATTGCTTTACTTGCCTCGGTAGACATAACTGGTTTTGAAATAGCCGGTTCCTCTGCTCAGCTGGGTTGCTCGTGGCGAGGGGAGAGGGACAACAGTTCGTTTTTACGACAGAGTGTTTGAAAGCATTTACTACCAGACACTGGTGGGAGCTTCGTAGAGAAAAAACACTCAGACTTGCCTAGTGTCCCTTTAATTTATTCTGATAAATAATCAACAGCTCCCAGTCAGCAGTGGTGAGAATTGGTCCAATAGTGGTTCGAGGAGGGATAAACCGGCGACAAACACAAGGCTCCTCGATGCACAAGGGCAAAGGCAATCCCATCTGGTCCGAGCCAACAGAAGGTCTGCTGTGGCACAAGTCGCACAAAAATGTTTAATGACGGTTATGGAGGAATGTGTCACAACAGACAAATGTTCCTGGGTAGCTGCAGACCAACCAGAGTGTCTATGATGACCCCTGTCCACTGCCCAAAGCACCTAAAATGGGCACATGAGCATCAGAACTGGACCTTGGAGCAGTGGAAGAAGGTCGCCTGGTCCGATGAGTCCCATTTTCTTTTACATCATGCGGATGGCCGTGTACCTGTGCGCCGTTTACCTGGGGAAGTGATGGAACCAGGATGCACTGTGGGATGACGACAAGCTGATGGAGGGAATGTGATGCTTTGGTCAATGTTCTGCTCTGCTGGGAAACCCTGGGTCCAGCCATTCATGTGGACGAAAATTTGACAAGTGCCACCCACCTAAACATTGTTGCAAACCAGGTACACCCCTTCATGACAATGGTGTTCCCTGGTGGAAATGGCCTCTTTCAGCCCCCTTCCACACTGCACACATTGTTCAGGAATGGTTTAAGGAACATGATGAAGAGTTCAAGGTGTTGCCTCTAAATTCCCCAGATCTCAATCTAATTGAACATCTGTGGGATGTGCTGGACCAACAAGTTCGATCCACAGCGGCTCCACCTCGCAACCTCCAGGACGTGAAGGGTCTGCTGCTAACGTCTTGGTGCCAGATTCCACAGGACACCTTCAGGGGTCTGGAGTCCATGCCTTAGCAGTTCACAGCTGTTTTGGCAGCATGCGGAGGACCAACAGCATATTAGGCAGATGGTCATAATGTTTTTAATTTTTGGATCATCAGTGAACGCTACTGTTCTAAAAATGTTCTTTGTTTAAAAAAGAAAGAAATGGTTTTACTTTACAAGGATGCAATCGATTTCAAAAGTAACAGTAAAAACATTTATAATGTCATAAAAGTTTTCTATTTAATAAATGCTGTTCTTTTGATCAGCATTTATTGAAAACGAAAATATTTTAAACTAATTATATTTCACAATATCGTCATTTTTAATGTATTTTGATCAAATAAAAGCAGCATTGGTGAGCATTAGCGACTTCTTTCAAAGACATTAAAAAAATCTTACTAACCCCAAACCTTTGAACGGCTATATCAAACGTTTAATATACACGTTCAAGCGCTCTCTAACTGTTGATGCTTCTTAACTTCCTTCTGTCTCCAATAAACGTGTGAAATATCTCACAGAGAGGGAAGTAATAAAAGAGCAAAAGCAGCCTAGCAACCCAATAACAAATATAATAAAGTCATGATACTTCATTATATAAACATAATAAAGTACTGAAAACAACCTGTGAATATCAAAGACATACTTTTATATGGTCAGTTATTAGACGGTAATATTGCAGGTGTGTCGGGTGCAATAAAGTGCTGTTATGTTAGTGTTCTCAAGTTTTCGCCCTAGTCGAAAATCACTACAGGATTTTATGGAGGCCTGTTGCTGCTTTCTTAATTGAATGATTCAATATTACGTTACCAGGTTACGGGCCTTTAAATGAAGAACCACCAGCTGATGTTGTGTAGCTGCTTCCCTAATTATCCGCAGAAAAAGAGGATATACGCCTGGTTTTAATCAAGGATTTTGATCCATTCTGTTTGATTCATTTGATTAATTCAGCCAAATGCTTACCAAGATTACCAAGATGCGCAGACAGTGATCTGACCACAAGTGCCTGGAGACTGAAAAATACCAAATGTATCTGATCCGAGGTTTATAAAACCTGAATTATTCATTTCTTCCTCCTTCCTACTTGATGTCCCATTAGAAAGGATGTTAACTTCATGAGGAAGTTTAGGAGGAGATAAAGGTTTATGCTAGCCTTCAATTACTTTCCAGTATCCATTAAATGGTCTAATGGGGAGTACGACACTTGATTTAGGGAAGCACATTATGGAAGACACAAGTATTAAACAAGTCCAAATCAACTGGTCATAAAAGGACAAAGTGTGGAATTTGACTTCTTTGCGATACACGACCCAATAGACCAGCATCTGAAATAGGCTGAGGTCCCTCAGAGCGGTGAATGTGTTCCTTCATGCATAGCTCTCTGTTTGTGCTACCTTGAGTCAGCTTGTTCTCTCAGGAGTCCTTTATTACATTTCCTAGGCTTGCATTCCACACACTATTCTGGGCTGCACTGAGACATGTCACACTAAGGGAGCTTCATACAAGAGAAAAGCTCTGATGGAGCACTTGATGCACAGGAATTCGTAAGATTCACTTTGAGGGTGAATTGGATTTCGGAAAAGAACATCTGGACAATTGGTGGAGAGTGTAGCAGAAAAAGACGGAACCTGATTTAGGCAAAACCTTCAAAATAACAGCAATGATAGCAAAACATGTCTTAACATACAGCATGACTGGTGTAGTCCAATTCCTGAACAAATGACTCACATGAACCAGTTCTATTTAATGAATCAAAAACATACAATGCAACCAGTGTAGCCTGATTCAGAAACTGAATATGACTCATATGAACTGGTTCTTTTAACTGGATTCAAAGCTTTCAACATAACCTGTGCAGTCCAATTGATGAAGATGAAGTAAACCAAAAACATACAGTTCAACCAAAGTCTGATTGATAAGGAAAGTTAAATCATAAGAACTGATTATTTTTAGTGACATACAGCACAATCACTGTAGTCCGAATGCTGAGAAAAGGTAGTCATTTGAACTGGTTCTTTTTACATACTCTCTAAAAGCATACAGAACAGCAAGTTTAGACAGATTCATTAAGAAAATAGGTGTGTTCGACTTGAAGTGGCACTGCGCACTGTGCGCAGACTGATCGACGCATTCTCATCCTTAGGCGTCATATACTGACGCTTTTGACATTTCGTCGACATCGAACGCACATGGCACCCTTTAGCGTCAATATGACACGCACAGAGCTTTGTTCGGTTATGGGTAGGTTTAGGTCTAGTGTAGGGTTAGGGTTAGACCACCAGGAGGCGCCTTCTGGGCCATTTCTATCTGCGTCTCATATTGACGCTAAAGGGTGCCATGTGCGTTCGATGTCGACGAAATGTCAAAAGCGTCAGTATATGACGCCTAAGGATGAGAACGACGTATAACAATACCACAGTAGTAATTCGAAAGCATGGGTCTCGCATTGTCATACAGCGCGCAAGGGCGTTTCTAGACCCTTTTTAGGTGTTTTGTCTGTCATCTCAGCCCCCCTAAAACTATAATCGCCTATCTCAAAGACCGAGCCAGTATTGCTTAATTTGCTTCAAGAAAGTTTATAATTTTCATGTGTTTTAAGTCTTATCAGTTTAAACTTTCAAGCGCAAGACGCAGTGAACTTTAATTAATTCGGTACTCGCGTGCTAATGGATTGTTTTTGTCCATATTTTTGTTTTTTAGCAATTAAGACTAGTAAGACTAGTATCATTATATAATTTATAAAGTTTTAGTATTGACTAATTTAAGCACTGGTAGGGTATTATGACTTACTATATAGCAATGGTCTCTTGCTACACATTCTCACTAAGAAGGGCTAAGCCACCCTGAAGAACGAATCCTAGAACCGCCCCGTCATACACCGATCGGTCTGCACAGCTCCACTTAAAGTTGAACACACCTAATGACTCATATGCTCTTAAAATGGAAAAAGAATTTCCAACTCAAGGCAACATTGATAAACACAGCTTCTTTTTCGCCTTACAGTCACAGACTGTCAAACAGCAGTAATCAAACATTTCCAGTCTAGAACAGTGAAGGACTGTGGAAGCCGAGAGGAACAGAGCACGGGTCTGACTCCATCCGAGGAGACTCTGTGCTCTCTGAGGTGGAAAAAACAGCTAGGATCAGTAAAATAACAAGACTCCAATTCCCCTGGGAAGATACCAACACAATGGTTCAGCTGAGTATGCTCCAAACTTCAGCGGAGAGTGGAATAAGAGAAGCACCCGAGAAATCCTCCTGGATTACATGGTTTAATACAAACGGATCCAGCTAAAACAAATCTTTGTCTGTGATTAACAGTAACGTGGACGAAGCAAATCAGACAAACCCATCCTTGGCTGGAAGACAAAAGGAAACGTTGACTAATTTCAACTCCATTTAATGTCACGCTTTTAATGGAAAGAACATGTGCCTGCCTTCAGTTTCAATTCTATTAAATTAAAGCTGTTCACAAGTTCTCAGAATTGCAGTGGGAGGTGAAACACACTGCATTGTGTTTACAGCCTAAAAGTGGATGGTAAACTAAACACACATGGCCTATATCATAACACTGCAATTGGGTTTTAGAAAAAAACTGGCAAATCTGGCGAAACATTTTCTGCTCATATTTTGATGAATGCCCAGTAAGTTCTGAACAGAAAAAAAAAAAAAAGTATTATACTAGAGGTTCGGTCAAAATGTTAATTGCTGCAGTCTATTTAATTAATTTAAAGGACAAGTTCGGTATTTTACACTTAAAGCCCTGTTTACAGATCGTTTCTGATGAAATAGAACGGTTAAGATTAAAATTTGGACACATGCTGCTGTCCCGAGAATTTTAGGTTTATTTCGCTTTCCCCAAAACCTCTAGAATGGGTGTATAGGTGCACTGGAACAATCCTTCATAAAACGCATTAAACTTTCGTTTACAAAGACCTGAAACTCACCGAGTGGTTAGGGGTGTTCATTGATATGCTCACACAAAAATCGCTGCAAAAGATGCTTTCCAACAGGTTTTATCGTAGTTTTTGTCCAACTGCATTGACTTGTATTGGACGAGCTGTGTGAGGTACGGTATTACTCCGCCGCTTCTTCTTCTGCTTCTTCTGTGTATTCAATGAAATGCCAGTGGTTTGCTTGCAATTGGCAAAGGTGCATTATCGCCACCAACTGGGCTGGAGAGTCTATTATTCAAGCTCTCAACGGAAGAATCTACGGGTGTGAGACATTTGGAAAAATAGATCCACAGTTTTACAACGAATGGTAAAACACCTGTTGGAAAGCATCTTTTGCAGCGATTTTTGTGTGCGCATATCAGTGAACACCCCTGACCACTCGGTGAGTTTCAGGTCTTTGTAAACGAAAGTTTAATGCGTTTTATGAAGGATTGTTCCAGTTCACCTATACACCCATTCTAGAGGTTTTGGGGAAAGCGAAAGAAACCTAAAATTCTTGGGACAGCAGCATGTGTCCAAATTTTAATCTTAACCGTTCTATTTCGTCAGAAACGATCTGTAAACAGGGCTTTTAAGTGTAAAATACTGAACTTACCCTTTAATTAAAAAGTTAATTGATACAGTCTATAGGTTTCATTAATTTGAAGGATTTTTTTTTAAATGGTTTGAATGAATGATTCAACGACTTAGGCTACTCATAAATACTTAATTTGTTTCGTTACTGAATGAAACAAACTTTTCTTTCATTACTAGATCAATCAACCTTTTTGAACGAATCTCTTGAATGAATGATTCAATGACAAATATATCTTTTAACAGTTACTTGTCGCCATCTAGTACCGCAATTTGCAGGCCAATTACGATGTAATTGATATAATTGTTATTTGAAGCCCAAGTTACTTTCAAAACATTGAATTATTTTGATCGCTACCGTCAGTGTTCACATCTAAACTAAACTTTTATCCCAGTCCGAACACTGTTTGTAAAGCTGTTTCGTACCTATACATGACAACTGATTTCTCTGGGTCAGTGGCAGCGCGAGCACAGATTTGAATGTTTCAATGCGAATCTGTCAAAGGTTTACTAGACACTGACGAATCGCTGTCATTTAGGAATAAGATTGTGTGGGTGGTTGATTAATCGTGCAGCTGTTTCAGATAAGTCACCTGACTGTCATATATAATCCACCCAAGTCCTCATAGGAAGTAGTTTTGTGCAGGTAATTAGCTTATTTTGTTGTAAATAAAAAAAGCCTGACATTAGCCCCTTTTACACAGTCTGGTTAAAACCCACTTACTGGTATATTACCGGTAAGAGATCATGTGTGAACAGGACCTTAAAAAAAAAAAAAAAAAGATAAATCGGTTCTGCTGTTTACCAGTAAGTAAGGGATAATGTACATCCAGCAGGTTGTATCCCAGAATAAACCCTGACAGGGTGATCAGGACCCAGACGCGAAGCAGATTTATTAGGTCTTTGAATGCAAAGCTTCCGCGAAGAAAGCAGTTGCTAGCAAGCATCATGTTCAGTTGCTAGCAAGCTCCGCAAGTTGCTCATTCGTCAAAGTCAAAAGTACCATTCACAAGTGGTTAGATATGTCTTTCGTCCAATCTTTAATGCATGTGTTTTTCCCCAACCCATTTTATCATCCACAAAGAAAAGGGTCTGATGACTTACAAACTATATGAGGTATCATTCGTGTCCATAGAACAATGGCGGAGGATGATTTATGCACTGAACATCAACATTTACGGTTAGGGTGTGTTCAGACCTCTAACCGTAAGTATGAGCAATAATAGAGATGCTTTGCTAAGCAGTAAGCACTATTATTAATTACAAGGTGGCTGATGGAAACTAAGTGCTTATTTTATTTCACATATAGTCACTCATTCTTTTAGTGCATTTCTCTAAACCAAGTGAAGCAATACTTGGAATACAAGAAAACAGGGCCTTCATAAAAGCTGCTCTGGTCAGCAACTACAGCTTCCAGCTGGGCTCAACACCACTGGCCAGTTTACACAAGGATTCAGACACACAGAAATGCTTAGCACCATAAAATGAGCCCAAATAAAGCGACAGAAGAGCAACCAGCTCCTTTATTAGTCTATGCTTATCAAGCCTACATTATCCTGTAAATCAAGACTTCTCAATTCATGATTCAAGAGATTTAGGATTGAAGATTAGTACACTGCAATTCATTTTTTACCGAAACACAGAAACTATAATTTCTGTTTTCATTTAGCCAAAAACTGAAGCCAAATTAAAGTTTAATCAAATAATCAAATCAAATTTAATCATCATCAATACTCAAATAAAAGCTGCCCTCAAACGAATTGTTTGAATTTTATGATGAAAACGCAAGAATTTGAAAGCTGAGTTTGTTTCATATCAAAAGTAACAAAGCACAAAGAGGGTACACTAAAAATTTCCTGGGTTATTTTTTACTCTTTTGCGATTATTGGATGGCAAACATGCTATAAATAATGCACAGTGAAGTTTTGTTCCCGCATCAACTGAAAACAGCATAAGCCACCGTTCCACCGAAATTAGCCGGAAAAAATTTGTCCCAGGAAAAAAATTTTCCCCAGACCTGTTGCTTTCTGTCTAAAGATGAAGATTAGGCAAATTAGTCCAGTGACGTAGGACTGCACGCACCGCAACCAATTTTTAACCAATCAAAATGCATCATGAACTCAACCAATCATCATGTTCAGCGCCTAAGTCCCATTCCCGAAAGTTCCTGAACTTTGAAAAAGTACTACCTCGCAAGCAGGAACTTCATTGAGACCCTGGTTCCTGCGGTCGAAACACACGGAGTACCACCCCAAAGTTCCTGGGGAAAGTTCCTGCGGTAGAAACGCGGCTATTGACTAAAAGACTCAAGAATATGGGATTCAAGAATTGATGTAAGAATCGGTTCATGATAATGAAGTTTGATTAAAATCGAGAAATCGATTTTGTCAGCAAAACCCTAGACACAGCTGACATGTTTACCTGTTGTAGCGTATTCACGCTGTGTGCACAAAATAGTTACTAGCCATGTTTCCATCCAACAATTTGTACGTGCATTTTGGAATATCGCATAAAAAAATGTACGTGCTCAATTTGAGTCAGATGCATTTTTTATCCGATAAGAAAACATGCACATAAACTACGATGGAAACACAAGTCATGTGACTTTCTGCGAGGCGACGTCATAACTGGATTAACCAGCGGACCAATCTTGTTGCAAAGCATCTGAAATGCTGATTTGGTCATTCTGAAATGACCAATTCAAATAATAAAAATAATAAAAAAAATGCCTGGGCAAAGTCTGTCGTCAAAGTGATATTCTCATTTTGCGCATAAGTTAAATTCGCAACTTTGGATGGAAACATAGCTATTGACAGTCAAAATGGCCATTTCAGAAGCACTAACAAAGACTTCAGATGTACAAAGACGGTGCAATCATATTATGGGAGAAAGTGTGCAAAGCGCAATATAGCAGAATAAGTCCCGCCTTCCAAATAAGCCCATAAGCCCATCGCCAACTGGTAAAGTCATTGCGTCACTGCAGCTGCCGTTAGGAGCTCTAGTTGCGATAGAAACGCTCAGTGTTCTGAGAAGCGTGCTTATGACTGCACATGCTCATTGGCTGGTCCAGCCTGAAAAACACCGTTTTTTGTCATGATTAGTAAACCGTCGTCAGATTTCATTGGTGATTTCAAATATGAAATTTAATCGTAAGCCTGGTGAACAGCTTTGGAGAATCCGATGCGTCCCCATTCAAAGAGATAGGAGCTGTACAAGCATGACTAAAATAGCTGCCCGAGAGGCGTTTCAAAGATGGCCGCCGAGTGAAATGACTAGCCATAACGGGACTTTAGAGCTTATTAAACGTCACTGTTTCAATTATTTTGGTCCTGGGAAACCTGGGAATGAATTTAAAGACAGAATAGTAACCGTCCGAGACTGCGATTAAAGTACAGTATGATTATAACAAGATACTGAAGCTTGAGATGTCCAACCTTAAACTTTAGAAGGTGTAATCAAACTCGCCTCTAGCATGAACTCCTGTTTTAGCACGTCACGTCACATGCCAGGTTACAACAAAGAAGCAATTCTGAAGGTGCATGCTAGAGGGCACAACATATCCTCACAGGGAGACATACAAGGGATTTGGGGATAATAACTAAATCTTTTGGGGAAATTGCAGCTTACAAAAACAAACCCGAAACTTTAATGTCTAGGCTATTTCGGTGCACTTCGATAAAAAGCTTTAAAAAGAAAGACTTATTAAAAGACAGACTAAGGATACTTTTTAACATGAAGCTGAAAGATGATACATTCCTCTTCCACAAGCTGGAATGTAAGGTGTGAGGTACTTTTAGAGCTGATGAGTCAAAAAAGGAGGCATAGTAGAAAAAAAGGTAACAGTAACAGGTTTGACCAGTCTTACATTCTCTCTCTCTCTCACACAGTTAGGAGACTAGACACAGGCTAGGCCCTAATGCGTAGTAATTTTAGAGAAAAAGCTATTTTAATTGTTGAACACTTTGGCCATTATCAAGTATATATATAATATACCACCTAATGTTCACAGTCACTTTCAATAAAAATATAATTAACTTTTTTCTTTTAGTATTAATTCTTAAACTAAATTAATAATAATAAAAAAATGATTATAATACAAATTTCAAAATATCTGTTTCCAGAGAAGGGCAAGCAAAAATCTATATTTTAAGTGATGCAATTAGTTGTGCATATTATTAATCTATTGTTTTTGTATTATTAAAACATGAAACTATAATAGAGGATGAGGGCAATTTATTACCAATTTAATACTAAAAAAGTGGTTAAAGTTTGAACTGCGTTATGAGTTACTCTGGCGAGAGCTTTACAGCTTTGGAAACTAGTAAAACACGGAACATGCAAAAAGCTCCCTTTGGGGTCTAAAGCTCTGGAAAGAAGTATGTCAGGTATCAGATGACTCTTCCAGCACTCGTGTGACTCCATAGAGGAGGTAATCTCATGCTAAACCCTGCGATGTAACGAGATTAAATCAAACAGTAAAGTGCTCAGAGAATGAAGAGAGTAACGCATGGAAGAAGATCATGCCTAGAAAGCAGATTTTGGAGAACCTTACTGACTGGCTGGAAAAACTTGCTCTCGCTGGTCAGTCATGGATCATCAAAAAGAGTTACAGCTTATAACAGTGTCTTTATGGCCACACGACAAGAGGGTGGTGGAAAATGTTAAGACACATATGGTGCATTTATTACGACCCAGTCAAACATCTTGTTCAATGCATCCCCAGACCAAACCACCAGTTATTTATTTAGCCTACTACCTGAATATAAAGGTCATACATTTGTCAACCAAAACACTATCTAGTCCATGAATAAATAAATATCACATGATATTTATTTATTACTTTCCACTGATGTAAATGTGGAGCGATGACCCATGCATGAATGGAATGTTACAGAGGTATAGAGTCTGCGCGCGCACGCGCGCACTAGTTTATGACAGCATGTGCTCGTGCTGGACGTTCTCTGTGGGTTTTTGAGACCCACAATGAAAAGACGTACGGTTCTCACCGGTCTGACACATGACTCGGTTCTAAATTAAGCAGACCATGCTAACTCTTAGAAATGTTTCAACAGTCATCTGTAAACAAACGCCGAATACAAGTACCAGTCAGTAAGCAGTTTTTAACCAAATGTAAAAGTGGGCGGTACCACAATTCTATCAACCAATAGGTGCACTACAATATACTGAGAATTGAGAAAATTACAGAAGGAAATAAAAAGGGTGTCATTACTGAAGAAGCGTTACTGCACGTGTTCGGGCTTATCAGCAGAATGAGGCGTTGTCGCTTGCTGAATCATTTTGCTGTTAGGCAGATGTCTTCAAATACTGCCATGCAAACTCTGTCAAACGGCTATTCACATGAGTGCCATTAAACTTCATCTACACCACATGCATTTCAGTAAGGTGGTGAACGGTTAAATATGTTTCGAGAGAGAGAGAGAGAGAGAGAGAGAGAGAGAGAGAGAGAGAGAGAGATTGAACTTGGCATACGTGACAGGCTTGACAACTGAAGTGGAGGTTATGAGTTTTTTGCAGACACCTATTTAACTCATTAGCTTTTAACTCAAATTAAGACTTTTTGAATTGAATTATATGTGCTTATAACAAGTGCTAATTAGTTTAAAAATCACAAACCCTGGTTTAAATACATAATTTAAAACCCCATATTTACAGAACCACCAACCTACTGTACATTGAACAACACCAACACGCACAACTCACTTTCACGCACCGTTTTGTAGCAAATAAGAGTTCTAGATACACACAAACCTATGTGTTCACCGGCTATCATATAAGGTACACACTCACCGATCACCTCCTGCAGCTCATAGTCATCCTTGTTGATGGACCAGGGTTGGGAGCTCAGGTCCTCCGACATGTCTCAGGATTGCGTACCTTTATTTAGATCCTGATGAATCCAAGCACTGGTGTTGGGTGCTTGCAGAAAACAACGTGTAAATGTTACTGTAATCCGCAAAGCAGTAGCATTCCAGCTCCTCTCCACGATTATCTTCAATAGCCTTTCTATCATTCCCAAACTTTGCTACCAGCGCCAAAAGCCCCGCCCACCACATTCCTACACACTGACGGGCTCGATAGACGGCCATCTTGGGTGTGTAATAATCACCCTCATCATCTATTATCTCCCTTAAAATACTCACCATTGTACTACTGTACATGTACATTCCAGCAAAATATCACAGTTACTAGCTAAAATTACTAAAAAAAAAAAAAGTTTTTTTCAGTATTAACAATAAATGTATAACTATCATTTATTTGGTGTAAACTAAAGTTATTATGATTATGATTAAAAAGCTAAGCAAGAAGAATTATATACATTAATAGTCTACACAAAAATAGAACACTAGTTCTTTAGGCCTACACAAAATTAAACTAAACTTAAACGTCAGTACAGTACTGCAAGAAGCATAACCTCCAAAATCTTCGCTCAAGGTCAATTATTGCAATAATTGGTGAAAATCGTCACTAGCTCTATTAAACTTTTAACTTCAAATAGTAATAAAATGCATTGTAGCCATTTTTTAAAGTTAATTATGCCGCCATCTCGTGGAATAAACACGACACATGCCATTCCTCAAAAAGTATTAATTTGAAAATGTAGAAGAGTTCCAGAAATAATTAATAATTTAATCGTTTCTTTTCATTATAGCTTGATTATTTAGTGATAAGAACATTAACAGAATGCCTAACAGGATGGTAATCGCTAAATGTAGGCATTGTTGAGTGTGTCAAAGACAATCCAGATATATTTCAAATAAATTATTGGTTAATATTAATTTCCGTAAATTCATTTTAGAATGTTGGACGGAATGTTCTAAAGTGAGACAAACCAAAATTACAATCGAACCTGGCTAATTCTCGTCACTTCCTGGAGGATGATGTCATTAAGCAACTGACTTTAGTTAAAGAGATATTGCAAAAGACTAGAATGGAAAGTGAAATTGAGAACACAGGAAAATCCTATAAAATGAGGATCGATTACAACAACATTCCCAAGAATATTTTAATACATTTTATGCTATAAGTGCACCCGGGGACAACATGGCACTGGTGTTGGGTGCTTGCAAAAAAACCTACTATATATATATATATATATATATATATATATATATATATATATATAGTAATAAAATAATAAAAGAGACATGTCCATGCTCTCACACCCACACGACACATTTCAAAAAGTTCCAGTCATGAAATCTTCAAGGTGTGCTGCAGGGGTTACTCCTGTTTGTTGGTTTTTCTAATCCGCTTCCGAAGAATACATTTCTCGCTGCTTCGTAGAAACAGTTTCCACTAACAGGAAGAGTGGTAAATGAGGCCAAATTGATCTATATACAGACGTACTTGACTCTGTACACACATATATGACCTACTATATCCGTTTTTTGATATTAATGCAAATAATATGCATAGCAGCCATATATATATACTGTATGTACATTGCTGTCATGATGTATGTCTAAACGTTGAGCACAGGAGATAAAAGGTGTGTTGTTTTCATATAAAAATCAATAAAAAATTACCTGTATAGCTTATAAGTTGTCACACAAGCAACAATACAAACCCAGTTTCATAAATTGTTAAAACAGAAAAAAGATGAAGCAAATCTTCAGAAATGAATTCTATGCAGCAACAACAACAACAAAAGATTTGAAAAATAATTGAATCAATAATCATAAAGTCTGATCTAACAGATCAAAAGCCATTATCTTTTCTGCGCAGATGAACATGTCATCAGAGGAAGCTTGAGGTATTCAGGAAGTGAAAACAAGGTCTAGCAACCGTGACTGCGTACCCAAGATAAAGACTGTGACAGCCTGTGAAATGCCGAGTAATAATGTTCATGGCAAATAGCAGAAGAAACATAATATACACAAATATATTTCACATGAATATTTTATAATACAAAACACTGCCAGTATGAAAGACTGATTAACAACAGAGCAAAAAAGTGTTCATGTTCTTGTGTGCCCATAGTACTAAATACAGTGTTAAAAACAAAGGTTCTTAAATGACTATAATGGTTCCATGAAGAACCTTGAACATCCATGGAACCTTTCCATTCCACAAAAGGTTCTTTAGATTATTAAAATGTTCTTCACACTAAGATGTTTCTTTAAAGAACTGCTGACTGAAAGTATCTTTGAGGAACCCAACATGGCTCGACCCAACTCCCTTTTGGAATCTTTATTTGTAAGATTGTACCATCACTGCAAGAGGCTTCAATTAAAGTTTAGTGATAGCAAACCGGGAATAAATTGAAATAACAGCTGGATGATTATGCTCATTCAGATTTCACATGCAAAAACACTTGACATGAACAAAAAACAAAAGAAAAACTTCTGCACATTACAAACAAGAACCATTTTGGGGATTTGCTTTGGAAAGCTGAGCAACCCTTTGATGAGGGCAGATGTAAATACCATAAAAAGTACCTTTCTTGAAATGTTCATGAGCCGGACTCACTAATGAGTCTGAGAAACTCTCCAAGTGAGCAAAAAATCACAGAAGGTATTTTCCCTTCATCCTCCATAGAGAATAGTGTGCTTTACCAAGTGATGACTGTATAGTAAACCTTTACAGGTTTCTACAGAAAAGTTTAGGGGAGTGAGAGCGCCTTGCCCAGTCGGCTCCAGAACCAAACCTGTGTGCAGGGTCTGGTGTAATCACAGATGGTCAGAAAACGGAGAATGCTGGGAAAAGGCTTCTTCATTGTTTTGTAGACAACAGGGATTAGGCGTTTAGAGCGAGCTCCTGCAGAAGAGACAAAACGAAAAGAACGTTTCTATGATGCTTTTATAGCTGCATTATCCTTCAGTTTTCATGACATGGAATGCACACTTCAGCACAGCTTACAATATTGATCATATAAAGAGATGAAAAAATATATAGTACAACAACTGCAGAATTCAATGGTTAAAATATAGCTGTAAGCAGCGATGACGGGCTCAATCACCACCTGTTGGCTCTAGAAAAACAAAGGTGGGCACATGCTTTTATGTGGGTAAATATAGGAGGACTTGCAAGCGACACACTTTCTGCTGCCTGCTTCCAGGTGGTGATATGACCGTTACTCACAATAGTCATGTTCATGTGACCAAACATTCAGCTCATTTGATGCACACAGAAAATAGGAGACACTTCCTGTTTTCCTTTTTTTCACCACAAATTTATATCCTAGCCATGGCAAAACCAATAAGCCATATAAAGTGACTATATAGAAGCCATATAAAGCATTTTATACTATATAGAAATTAAATCTTAAAATGTAAACTGTTATCGGCTAGCTCTAATCTGCTAAATGCAACTATCTAATCAGCTAAATGCTCCGCAAAATGTTGTGGGCAAAATCCAGTCATTTCAATAGGAATCAGCACGATCTGGAGTTTTGTATTATTGCGATTTTTTTTAGTATTTAAAAAATAATATTTGCAATTTAGCATCTTCAGTGTCTCGGCATTATGCTGTTCAAATTTGATGACAATCACATGAATCCAATTTAAAAGTTTTCTGCATGCACTGCATTCACAAAAGTTATTTGGCTTAATGAGAACTATAAATGTAGAGAGTATCATATGCATACATGCATGTATGTATGACATATGCAGCAAGTTTATGTACCCTGTAAAAAAGGGTGCTGAGAGTCTGCCACCACGACCATGCCTAATGGCCGACAACACTGATTTGTGTTTCAAATTTTAGATTTTAAGCATGTTAAGTGTCTCAAAAAGCCCTTTGGCCCTAATAAGCTCACTTACTGAAGTAATTAAAACAGTAATGCAATTCAAATAAATATTAAAGATATTATACCTGGGCAAAGGCTGAGTGCAAACTTAGTCTGAAAGTCACAGGCATCACTGTCCAGATAGTCATCGGAAATGACCACCACCATCCTCTTACACCTGTGGGGCATTTTTTTTTTTACAAATATTACAATTGATGTAATGTGATACAAACATGTAAAGTAGATATTAGACAATTCATCAAGAATTTACAAGTCTATGAAGATTAACTGGGCATGCTCCAACATTAAAATTCCAGCCAATACTGATACGCTGATTTTTGAATTTATGTTATGGCTGATAAACAATAAATCACTGATATGATATTATAAACTATTTTGTTAAAACAAATTAAAAATAAACAATGAAAGTAATCACGATATTCAGTGATATTCGTGTTTTCGAAATATTACAGGTAAATATTACAATTAAAAGTTTTGTTAAATAATTATTTGTGTGTGTGTGTGTGTGTGTATTCAGTGTTAACCCTAAACAGACCTTTTTTCAATGAGCTCACTGGCGATGGTCCACACACACGTGCCAGGAAGGACGTCTCGGTCAAATACACACAGCTTCAGGTTGTATTCAGTCTGTTCCAACTGTTTGATCATCTCATGGACAAACTGGAAGTCATTCTGACAATAGCAGATGAAGGCATCAAAGGTCTCCGGTGTTAGTCCTGTTGACAATGAAGACAATGATTAGTTCGGTAAACTGATAAACAACTAACTCCACAGTGCATTCAGACTGAACAAGGAAAAAACTCACCTTGTGGATCATCATACAGCGTGATTCCTTCTCGCTCCTTTGTGCGGGGCCCGCAGCTGTCCACCACCGGAACCTGGACGGGCTTCCTCAGCTGTCTTTCCAAATACTTCCTGCAGTCATCATCTGTGCAGAAACACCAACAAGATACAATAACACTTAGTTGGAGACTTTCGTTTAAAATGGTAGTCATGATTAGTCAGTCTTTTCTCACTCGTGGTCTTTGAGCATGTTTGTGTACAAAAGATGTCATGTAATAATGTCTGTTTCCATAATAACAGAAATATAAGCTGAAAGAAGAAAGTCATATACCATAGGATGAATTGAGGGTTAGTAAATTATGGGATACATTTTATTTTTGGGCTAACTATTTTATTAAGTAGACAAGAATTACAAATAAACATGAGCTTTCTTATTAATTTTTCTCTACTTATGGGTTAATACTGTATAAGCAAGGGAATATAAAATAACTAATATTAATAATATATTTACTAAATAAATTAACTTAAATTCAATTTAATTATTTAAAATATTAGTGGCAAACATTTTAATGATTAATAATAATTGTAATATTTTATAATATATTTTAATTATTGACATAATAGTAGCAACAGTAATAATAGTAAACATATGTTGTATTATATATTATTACAACAAGCTATATCACATAAAGTATATATCATAATATAAAAAAATATGGATTACATACCTATAATCTCTTTGAGATCTAATATAACATCTTTCCTTTCCGCTTTTTCTAAAATCGACAGTAAATTTGCTACTGTGGCCTCTGGACGAGTTTCCCACTCCGTTAAAACCTTTTCAAAGGGATAGTCTCTTTTCTCTAAATTTTTGATCTCCAGGTAGGTAAAGTCCATCATTTCGGCGACTGTCCTCCAGTCTGCTGCCACTGTGTTATGAGGATTCAAATACAGTCCCAGTTTCTTTCGGAAATTGCAGTTTAAAGCTGTTACTGGAATCTCCTCATGGTTTATACTTAACTTTGATGCCATATTTGCGGGCACAATCTCACTGTTATCCTCTGAGATTGTTAATATCCTCGTTTAACTAACAGTTACAGAAGAGAACGTGATTTAAAAGCTAAATGAAGGTGTCATTTACTGAAGATACCGATAAACTGAAGGAAATCAAAACTTACGAATATATGCTACGCAGTTACAGTACAATGAACAACAACATATGTTGTTTTAAATCCAAGTGAAGATTGAGGAAATGTTCTCAAAACTAGAAAACGTCAGAGAAATTACGAAATAAGCGTTCAGCCAATGGACTGCGAAGATTACGGAAAAAGGGCAGGGTCGACTGTTTCAGGGTCGGCTGTTAGAATCTAGTGCGTCACAGACAGATCAGCAAAAAACTGATCTCAGGTCTGCTTGCAAGAGCTAAACACCAAATATGGACAATTTCCGAAACTTTGTGGAGAAAGTTGTGGAGAAAAAAGGCTCAAATGGTCTCCTTTCCAATAGCGTATTGGTTCAAATTTTATGGTTTGGTTACAGTTTCCATACTTCCCTTCACAGATACGACACTTAGTGTCAATTTTGATGCATTAATAACTCAGACACATCCGACGCATGTGTAATTGCCTCTTCCTATATTTAAACTTACGTTCATAGCAGAACCTGCTTAAGTGACAATATAAAGCATTTAAAAATGGCAAGTATTGAATATTAGCTAAATAATTGTTTATGTGTGGAATTCTCTGTGTTCAATTTATTGTTAATTATCATATTATTATAATTTAGAAAACATTAAGAGTAAATTGAACACATAGAATTCTCCAAACATATATCACTAAATCAAATTAATGTGGTCAAGTGTTTGGAGAGTTAAAAACACTCACTTTAGTTCAAGCTTGAACGTCTTGAAAAAAGAAATGTTGGCATAGTTCTTTTACAAAAAAGAAAAAAAAAAAAAAGAAAGAAGAAGCAGCAAAGCAATTTTGTTTCCAGTGGTTCAACCAACATGCAGGAAGCAATTTTGTTGTCATGTGACAATAAACCAAACCATATCACATAGATGTCCACTTTAGAATATTACATATTTTGTGAAAGTGCACATTTTGTTCATGCCAAATGAAGTAGCCCTAAGAAAAGTCCTTGATATTCATACCTCAAAGAAAAGTTATAATAAAAGATGCAGGAAAAGTATTGCAGTGCTTTTTACTTAGTACCCTGACTAGTAATCATAGCACACAGCTGTCTTACAGCCTTTTCCCTTGCTTTTCAAAACCAAACTGAAACAGTTGGCACTTCTCACTTCCTATTTCCGAATAAATGAAGAAAATATTCTGAATGTGCACATTATTCAAACTTTTTCAGTTTGTCTATAATTTACATCATAAATCCCTGGCACAAGGCAAAACTCCCCCCAAAATGTATTTTTAGGTATAACTTTTCAACACACTTGACTAAACCAGGACATTTGCAGAGATTTATGAAAACAACCAAAAATACAAGTGTTTGGAGCGTTCCTATTTCCTATTTCCACTTCCTATTTCCGAATAAATGAAGAAAATATTCTGAATGTGCACGTTATTCAAACTTTTTCACAGTTTGTCTATAATTTACATCATAAATCCCTGGTACAAGGCAAAACTCCCCCCAAAATTTATTTTTAGGTATAACTTTTCAACACACTTGACTAAACCAGGACATTTGCAGAGATTTATGAAAACAACCAAAAATACAATATTGTATCCAATACAATATATACAAACACATGAAAATTTGAGCTAGTCCTCAGAATGTGAGCAGCAGTTTCTGTATCTGGATGTGAAAAATAGATTCGGAAAGAGCAACACAAAACCACACCATTTTTTCATTTCCTCTTCCTCATTCCAGTGTCTGTAACCTGAGCAGATACCTCACCACTCTGTGTGATGCAGCTCAAGAAAAAGCACCAATCCACTACATCTCATCCTCAGAAACCCTTTTTCTTGGAGAAGTAGAAGTCAATGCCCCTGTCTTTGTGTTTTCTTGGTGTGTAAGATGAGCCCTTCTTCCCCTTTGCTGATGATGGACCAGACTGAAAAAGAAACCACAAATATATATATATTTTTTTTTTTAATAAAAGCTTGCATTTGTTCTTAATAGTCATTAATAATCAGCTGTTAATAATCTTACTGATTTGTTGGCATGGCGGCTCCACTCAGGCGCGATGACGATGGGCGAGGGGTATGTGTCGTTGAGCGAAACCTTGGCGTGTGAGAGTGCCGAGTTGCTGAGGGTCCATGGCGTGTGCACGTCCCCACCTTTAATACCTCCAAGCTCTGGAACCCACTGTCGGACATAATCCCCCTTCACAGATACAACATTTAGTGTCAATTTTGCGCAGAAAAATACCTTATTATGCTGCATTAAAAATCTCGGACACATTCTCTTCCTCTTCCTATATTTACACTTACGTTCATAGCAGAACCTGCTTAAGTGGCAATAAAAAGCATTTAAAAGTGGAAAATACCAGGACGTGCATTTACAAATATAATATATAAAAAAACAAAATAATAATAATAATAAGTTTAGGCCATAAAGGCAGCTGTTAATTCATTATTAATGATCATTTTAATCATTTAAACATCCATTTTATTTGCTGATATTAGATAGACTGTAATTGAGCACTTTAAAACTTAAAGTTCAAGATTTGTTTTTAATGCTTTTTTTTTTTATTGTTTCCAGGCTTTACAAATATGATTCACATAAGTTTATGATTCAAAGCAGCTGTTGATTATTCTTTAATGATCATTTTAACATTGATTTATTTTTGCTGATATTAGATAAAAAGTATTTGAGCACTCTTAAACTTGTAATTCAAGATTTATTTTAGTTTATTTAGCCTATTTTATATTGGGTAACACTTTATTTTACAGTGTCCTTGTTACACGTTACATGTAGTTACTATAGTAATAACTATAAATTACGTATACTAACACTGCAACAAGGACAACTTAAAATAAAGTTTAACCTTTTTTAAATAGATTTTAATGTAATTTAATTCAATTTAAATCATTCCAAAAGGCTTTTAATTGTTATTAATCTGTTAATTTAATAATTACAATTTATGTAGACTAAAACAATGGTTTGATATTTTTATGTTTCCCTTTTCGATTTTGGTTTTCCTTGAATTGTTTTAGAATTATTTTACTGTTTAAATTATGTTCAATTGTGACAACTTACCCCTATAGTATGCAGAACTTTGTCAAAAAAAAAAGTGCAATGTGTGTACAATGAACTTTATATTTATTGCTTGGATGTACTAACAAAACATATGAATCAGAATGCACGTGTTTTTTAGTTTTATGTGCTAATATCGTAAGAGACCTGTAAAAACTACTGCTTACGTTATTGTCATAGTCCAGTCCTTGTTTGATCATATTAAACTTCCTGTTTTCTCGAGGGTCATTTCCTATTCCGGCACTATAGAGCCAGTTTCCATAGTTGCTGCAGACGTCATGGTCCACCTGATGACAATGAAAGATAATAGCGCATCAAACGGCAGCAAAGAGCAGGAAGCATCAACCCACACCATCAAATATACTGTAGCAAATGTTTCTCACCAGCAGGTATTCAAACCACTCAGCGCCCAGTCTCCAGTCTAAGCCCAAATCCTTGGTCAGAAAGCTGGCCACATTTTGACGTCCTCTGTTGGACATGAATCCTGTCAGCGCAAGCTCCCTCATGTTCGCATCTACAAATGGCACCCCAGTTCTCCCCTCTGGACAACATGTGAAAAATATCTTGCTATTAATTCACAGAAAATCAATTGAAATGTGTATTCTTCAGTTGATTCACATTTACCTTTCCATGCACACATTACCTTTCCATGCACAGAACCATGTCATATCTGTCTTCCAGGGCACATGCTTGTCTTGCAGGCCTTCAGTTCATGAGGGATGAAAAATGATCATATTAATCATTTAAACATCCATTTAATTTGAATATTATATTAGAATGTAATTGAGCACTACAAAGCCTTTATTCAAGAACTGGTGGAACATTTTTCGTATTTTATTTTTATTGCTTATGATTGTTATGTGTTGTTGTTGTTGTTGTTGTTGTTTTTTGGCTTCCTTAGTTAGCTTCATGTCAGTTAAAGTTTAAAATAAATTAAAAAAGACAAAATTTGACCATTTTGAGAATTTATCATTTTGGTCGGTAAGGCTTTGTTTATTTGCAAGAAATTAAATCAGTATACTTTTTCTTCAGCAAGAATGCATTAAATTGAGCAAAAGTAACAGTAAACAATTTATAATGTAATTTTTTTTTCCGATTCATCAAAGAATCCTGGATAAAAGTTATCACGGTTTTCACAAAAGCGTTAAAGGGTTAGTTCACCCAAAAATGAAAATGATGTCATTAATGACTCACCCTCATGTCGTTCCAAGCCTGTAAGACCTCTGTTCATCTTCGGAACACAGTTTAAGATATTTTAGATTTAGTCCGAGAGCTTTCTGTTCCTCCGTTGAAAGTCAATGGACGGCATACTGTTCACGTCCAGAAAGGCAATACAGACATCATCAAAGTAGTCCATGTGACATCAGTGGCTCAATCTTAAGTTTATCAAGCGACGAGAATACTTTTTGTGCGCAAAAAACAACACAAATAACGACTTTATTCTACTATTCATTTCCTTCTCTCTAGGCCTCGAGTGAGTTCACGTAGTGTTTTTGCGCAGCGGGTCTGTGTTGTACGTCACACGCATCACACATGACCAGCGTCGGCCAATAGTGAATCTACGTGTGACGTACAACATAGACGCGCTGCGCAGTTACACTACGTGAAATAGCTCGAGGCACAGAGAGAAGGAAATGAATAGTGGAATAAAGTCGTTATTTTTGTTTACTTTTTGTGCACAAAAAGTATTCTCGTTGCTTTATAAACTTAAGATTGAGCCACTGATGTCACATGGACTACTTTGATGATGTCTTTATTGACTTTCTGGACATGGACAGTATGTCGTCCATTGACTTTCAATGGAGGAACAGAAAGCTCTCAGACTAAATCTAAAATATCTTAAACTGTGTTCCGAAGATGAACGGAGGTCTTACGGGCTTGGAACGACATGAGGGTGAGTCATTAATGACATCATTTTCATTTTTGGGTGAACTAACCCTTTAAGCAGCACAACCGTTTTCAACATTGATGATAATTAGAAATGTTTATTGATTGAGCAGCAAATCAGCATATTAGAATGATTTTTTCAATTCAATTATGCTGAAAATTCAGCTTTGCCATCATAGGAATAAATTACATTTTAAAATTTGTTAAACAAGAAAACAGCAATTTTAAAGTCCCCTCGTAGCCAATAATTTGATCACTTAAAACATATTTAAAGTTTTTGCTGTGAAAAAATTTCTTCATGCCTTAAAATAGATTGAATGTAACTCTACACCCTTGCTTCATTTAGTATACGTGGATTCATGAATATGCAAATTACCCCCGCCTCCACTCACTCACACGAGCTAAGAGAACCACTAGATCAACTTTACTCAAGTTACTGTAGTAAACGCTGCATAATGGTATCGCTCTTTACAACGTCAGACACATAACAGTAGGGTTGGGAATCGTAAGAAATTTCCGCCTAACGATTCAGGTTCCAATTCAATACAAATTATTAAATAACTAATATAAAAAAATAGTAGAAAGGAAAAATTGCACATTACTCAATTCAAACAATCCTTTTTGTGTTTATTTCTTATACTTGTCAAATGAGTTTAACAGACTGGTAATGTCAACAAATTCAACATTATTTAGCAATTTTTGCATTCTCTGGGAGAATTTGGTCATTCTCTCTCAGAAGGGGTAGAATATGCTTGAACACACATGTAAGATCCAGACATGTGAAACAGAATACGCAGCTTTAACAGTCACGTTTTTATGAACGTTTTTCATATATGTAATCGATACACTCGTTAAGCGACTTTCAAAAGGTGATTTACTCTATTTTGGTTGCTATAGTGTTTTTACTGTATTTTTGATCAAATAAATGCAGCCTTGGTGAGCATAATAAACTTATTTAAAAAATCTTAAACAAAACAAATCCAAACTTACCATTCATATGAAATATTCTGTCTCCATATTTTAAACCCACAAACTTGAAGTAATCTCGCCACAGAAGTTCAAATATCACCCTGGTGAAGAAAAAATTTTGTATCTTTGCACATAAAAACCTGAAATGAGTTAATCTTCTTTGAAAACTCACCAGTACGTGCTTTGATTGGCGGTTCGTTCTGCCTCATACTTCTTTATCTGGTCATAGATGTACCTGGGTGATATGCAGCCCAACGCAAGCCTGAAGTAAAGTGAAGGAGGGTCAGCATTAGTCTGTGCTTTGCTTATGCATTATGAAAACATCATTTCGAAGGCTCACCAAGGAGAAAACTTTGTAGAATAGTCCACTCCGATCATGCCATTCCGAGTCTCTTTATAAGACGCAACGGCATTCTGTGATAAAACAAGAACATGCAATAACCCTCTTTCATTGATGAAGTTATTTTTAGGAAAAAGGAAGAGTAGTCCTCACTGTATCCCAGAAGTAATGTTTCAGCCTATCAAGAGCTTCGGTCTCTCCACCACGGCATGGGAAGGCCGAGCGGCAGTCCATCACTGGCTCTGAAACCACAGATAGGAAATATATCATGGCTATTCTTTGTGGTCAACATAAGATAAATTGTTTTATCCTCCAAATATCCTTCTGAGGATTATTCAGTCATCTGAGAGGAAATCAGAGCACAATTCATGTAAAACTGCAATATTAAGAAAGAGGAAATACAGTATGATTCAGCCTTTTTACCATCCTACTGACTGTTATGTTGTGTATCTAGAGATATTGGTGCAGTTTACTCTAAATGTGAGTTAACCTGTTAAATGTCAGTAGCTACGTTTACATAAAATCATTCTGACAGATGAATCCAAATATAGTGTTTATATGTACAGTCCTGTACAGTTAATGTATGTAAATCAAGGTACCTGTTTGTCCCAGGCCCTCAAATGTAGGTATAGGACCCTCTTCCAGTCCAAGGGGAAGAGATTTAACTTGTTCCGGGGTGGAAAGGACCGGTCGCACTCTGCCCTGTCCTTCAACCACTTTTCTGAACTGGGTGTAAACATCAGGTAACCTTTCAAAGACAGCGGAAATTAACAGGAAATTAAGCCACACGTTTAAATTGCTGACCTCACATGCACTAAAACCGACTCTGTAATTTGTAATCAGGCCTTAGAAAAAGGAAGTAACAGTAACAGTGGAATTAAAATAGTTTCCAGTACTTTTCTGTAAAGTTTCCAAGGAAAGTTAACTTGTTTTACAAAGCTTAGCTAGGATGAAGTTGCTAAATGTGTTGTTTAAGTGGCTAACATGAATGGACTAAAGTAACTGGTAAAACAATCATTTTATTTTAGTTTTTATTATATGTCAGCACCAAAATCTATTTTAATGACAATATACAGTATATAATATATATAAAACACTACATATAATGTAGTCTATATATAAAACACAATATTAAATAATGTCTTGAATAAATATTCTTAAAAATTCTATATATATAAAAAAAACTTAAATATATTAAATATAAAAATGTGGTTTTTGCATTCTCAGATAACGTTTTCTTACACACTTTTGAAATCAAGTTCCTGTTTGGAAAAAATAGTTGAAAGAAAGAACAGTCTACGGAAGATCCGAAATTTATATTAAGATTTATTTTTTTAAAGCATAATTTAATTATTTTAATGTAGGGAGGCACAGACAGTTTACAGAATACTCCCCAAATTTTGTAACATTATCATTAACTGTCTAAAGCTCATGCAGGTATGTTGTCAGTTACCTAAAACTATTAAAAATCATTTCCATAATTTAAATAAAGCTGAAATAAAACATAAATATTGGTCAAAATCTTTAAAAACTGAAACAAAAAATTACAAAAATAAATAAATTTTTACTTTAATAAATAAATACTTATTGAAATAAATAAGTTGAAGTATTAAAATGAATAAAACTCAGAAATGAAATAAAAATAAGTGGAAGGGATATTAAAAGAATGAAAAACTATAATAAAACTGACAAAAGCACATAACAAAATAAAATAAAAAGGCGAATTTAAAATATAAATAAACACTATAATAGCATAGAAATAATACTAATTTAACACTGCAACACTTGTCCTACCCTCCAATGTGTCTGAATGGCAGATCATCTAGGTGGTAAAGTGTAGAGCCCCAGAAAGTCTGAACTTTGACTTTATTTTGGCAGCAGATGTCCTTTAGCTTCTTCTCCACAGTCTTTTCCTCTGACGCCACCTTTAGGCAATAGACAGAAAGACTGTAAATACTGAACTTGCACATTGACAGCTTACAGCACTGTATGTGGCCTCTCTGAAACGCACCTCCTCATGAAACGCCACAGCTGTGACTGAACCCAGCTGCTTAATCAAATCACCGACAACATCCTCCGGCTTTCCTTGCCTGACCAACAGCGTGCTGAACAAGGGCATACAAACATATATTCATCATAAAACATCAGTGTGTGGAGGACAGAATGTACATCCTGTGTGTGATGGAAAATTCCCACCTGCCCCGTTTCTTCAGTGTTGCTCTCAGGTCTTTCACACTGTCCAGGAGGAAAAGCAAACGGAACGGACCAGTCTTAGGGAAGTTGAAGTGATGGGTGCCCTGGTAATGACGCGGGTCGAAGCAGTAGAGGGGGATTATGTGCTCCGCATTCCTCTGAGCCCAGTGAAACACCTGGATGAACGAAGTAAAACCGGTTTGTCATAGGTCCCACAATGCTTAACGTGTCAAAGCAAGCAGAGCAGTTCATACAATTTGAACAGTGTAGTTTATAGACCTAAAATTTGTTTACTAATTCAAAAGATAAAGATATAGGTAAATATATTGGGTAGTTTGTCGGTAAGGGTCACAAGGGGCATGGTCACATGCTAGCACTTCTATTGAGGACTAAACTTGCATATAAATAATAATAAATATAAATTATTATTGAACTGACCAAAGTGTGTAAAGGGAGAAGGTTACATTAAAAACATACATTTTAACATTAAATTATGTTAAATCTATACAGTATTTAATGCAATTACATCAGAAGTAACTATAATTAAATGACAGAAAATTTTGTAATCCCTTTACTTTTTCAAAGGAAAAGTAATTAAATTACAGTAATTAGATTACTTATAAATTATATATATATATATATATATATATATATATATATATATATATATATATATATATATATATATATATATGAAATCTGAGAGAACCAAATCTGCCAATTAGAATTTTAAAGATCATGTGAGACAATTAATACAAAAATAAGGCTACATTTTAATATATATATATATTTCCATCTAGTCATTTCTTATGTATGGAATATTTGAATTATTAGAAAAATAACGCACACCCGATGTGATAATAACCCACGCGAAGCGGAATATATAAATATATAGCGGCATAATATATATAAATGTCTATTTATGCAAGTTCCATGTGACCACGCCCCTTGAGACGAGACTGACAAACTACCCAATGAGCGGCCAGATTTCGCCTCAGTTCCTATAAAGTCAATTTATTATCCTCAAGTGTTCCGTTTTATGTTTAAAAAGTAATATTAGTAAGAGAATCGTTGTGACGTGTTAAATCTCGAGCAGGACATCATGTCATATCGAGCAGGACAAGTCTATGCACACGGATTTAGGCGCGAGCGTGGTTTGCTCGAGACAAGAGACGATTCTATGCTCCTATAGATTACATACAGATACAATCCCTGTGATTGTGATATTTACCTCGTTATCATGCAGACGCAGGTCGTTTCTCAGCAGACATATGATCGTACGAGAAGCGGACATCCTGGCAATCGGTCTTTAACAGTGTAAAGAAGTCTCGAGCGGTCGTGTTTACGTTGAACATACAGACCAGCAGCAAAGAAAGAGTGACGAGCACGTTTAGTAACATGCGCGTGAGGAGGTGATGTTACCAAACATGCAGTCTGAAAGCGCACGTGCTCTCCTTTCCATCAAACAAAAAGTATTACAACTCTTAAGCCAAACTTGAATGTGAACGCGAATGTCTGCACGATTTAACAAAATAGAATGTTTATAATAAATGTTTTTCATTGGCTGCATATATATATAAAAAAAAACATTTGATATAGCCTATTTTCTTAGACACGGCTGTCAGACATAGCGGAATGTCATCCACTAAAATCATTTTTAGTTAAAAACAAATTTTATTTATATAGCACTTTTTTAAACAAATCAATGCAGTTTAAAGTTCTTTACAGGCAAGAAAGAAGCAATAGATACAATAAAATAAATAATTAAAAAGCATATAAAATATTATTATTTAATTTAGATTTAAACTTATTAATATTTTCAGCACATCTTCCTCAGGTTATTCCAGAGGCGAGGATCATAACGGCTAAAAACAGCATCACCAAATCTTTTAGTTCTACTTTGTGGTATAGTTAAAAGTAAATAATCTGAGAGTCCTCAGGTTCATATAATGAAAGCATTTTTGAGAGATAGTTTTTAGCAAATTCATGCAATTCCTTATAAACTAATAAAAGATTTTTAAAATCAATATGAAAACTTACAGGTAACCAGTGTAATGACTTTAATATAGCTGTAATGTGATCTCTTTATTCGGGTCTTTATCAGTTCTCGAGCAGCTGTATTTTGGATTGATTGTAGTTGATTAACTGTAGTCTTTGGTGGACCAGAAAGGAGGGCATTACAATAGTCAAGTCTGCTATTAAATGCATGCATTAATTTTTCTTTTGGTCTTATTATAGTTCTTTAGATGATAAAATGCTTTTTTGGTAATATTATGTTACAAAGACAACTCCTAGTTTAATCCCAGTTTATGTAGTTTAGGGGTCAATTTTTCTCTCTGTGCCTTTGATCCAATAAGCAAAACTTCTGTTTTATCTTGGTTGAGTTGTGAGAAATTTTGCTTTGCATGAAAAAATCTATTTGCAGAATAAGCATAATGGTAACACTTTACGGTTACACTTTATTTTAAGATGTCATTGTTACAGTGTAATTATATACTTAAGTACTGAGTAATGCTAAGCAACTACATGTACTTACTATAGGGTTAGGGTATGACTAGGGTTTGGTTGAGGGTTAGTTGCATGTAATTATGCATAATTTACTGTTATTACTATAACAAGTAACATATGTAACAAGGACACTGTAAAAAAGTGTTACCCACTTTACAACAATGTTCCATTTGTTAACATTAGTCAACATTCATTACATTGAAAAACACTTATGCTTTATTAATTATAGCTAATGCTGCAACATTTACTAATACATTATTAAAATCAAAAGTTGCATCTGTTAATATTAGGCCTATTTAATGAACCTGAGCAAACAGGAACTAACAATGAAGAGTTATATTTTTATTAACGCACATTTACAAATAATAAATACTGTAACAAATGTATTGCTCAGACCTTAGGTTAGTCACAGGTTTCACATTAGCCATAATGTGGCACAATTATCAAAACTGATACCTAAGGGAAAATGAAATGATAAACTTTGACAAGATGTTATTGTAAATGTTATAATAGTGATTTTATAATGTCTAAAAATGAATACAAAAGCAAAACCTGTGAAAAGAACTATATTAGTGAGTAGAATGACAAAATTACCATTATAACCGGTAGATGGCAGCAGAGGACCACTCATTGGCTCACATAAGAGTTATAGCCATTTTAGTGAAAGTGGCCCTGCCTACTTCAAATGTTTTGTCGTCCGTCGCGAACGTGAATCATCAATCTAAATTATTTTTGCCATGAGGGTCTCTAGATGATGCATGTCAAGTTTAGAATGAATCGGACAAACGGCCTATGAGCAGTTCGAAAAAGTAGATTCGCGCTTGAACCCCTAATTACATAAACTAACAATATGGCACAGAAGCTGGTTGTAGACAATAAATTTATTTATTCAAATGTACAAAATCACTGATAAATGTTTCCAGGCTTTTTCATCAAGGCAACACAGAATTCTCCATTCGTAGCCCCTCAAAAACCAGTGTGGTCTGGTTCACTCTCAGCTGAGATCACTGAAACCCAGACCTCTCCACAATCATAATATACTGGGACTAAGGTATTTTGAATATAATGAAACATTATGACAGCTTGTTACAGTATCTATTTACAATACAATCATCTTCAGCGTCAAAGTGTCTTTGACAGCATCACTGTGTGATACTGAAACCATCTGAAGGACATCAGAAAACACATTCCATCGTTAAATGTTTTAAAAATGACTGACCTCTCAGAATAAGGACATTAGAGAAGGCACTATTTGCAACATGAATTGCTGCTGGTGAATTTCTCCAATTCAAAACAAAAACAGTATCAGAGTATCAAGTGTTGAAAGTTTAACATTTACATTTGGATAAAATCAAAATAATATGCCATTTAAAACAATGTACACTTTATATTTTTGTTACATTGTGTATATATTTATATAATGATGATAACAAAAAAAAGTTTGCATGTTTGAGTCGACAACTCACCATTATAGGTTACAAATCAAGACAGTTCTGAAGTGTCCAAATTCATAATTCAAGTATATCACTTGCTCTTTGGTTGTGTTTGACTGAGCGAACAGTACAAGAATGCTAAATCACCAGCCGTAGTAGTCTTCTCTAAAATATTGCTTTGACACTTTAGGGTAATTTTTATAATAATACAAAAAGTTTGTTATTGTCATTCCAAACGAGAATAAAAAAAAAAAGTATAAAAATATTCGTTGAATCTCAGCTGATTATCCTATGTGCTCTACGCATGAGTCCAAGACTGCAATGGGAATGTATTTACAGTTATTGGGTAAAGAGTGCTTTAACTAAAACTTTACATAATATAAAAAAGACGTGTTTATACAGTCTTCATTAGCTGAATAGACATGAAAAAAAATGTTTCTGTCTCATACTGTACCACTTTGGTGGTTGTATACGTCTTTTTCTGTGTTATTCTCATTTGGTTAGATTCTAACCATCAAACACAGTAATCTTAACAAAAAAATTACTCCAATGAGTATTGTACAGTACATCTATATTATCTATATTTATATTTTCTCCATGAGGTCTTTTCAATGACACTCAGGATTGGACCCAGGGATACAGAGGTACATAAGCCATAATCAAAATCAACTCTCTTTTATGACCGAATGAATTCTGCTATACAAAAGACCACGTTTTAACTCTCGCCATCTTAATACATTTGTGCCAAATTCAGGCCCTATGTGATTTGTTCAGCAACCCCTATAGAAACACATCTTGGGTTGGTTTCAAGTGCATCGGGGGATCCGATAAAGTCAACCGGCAGTAATGCATGTAAACTATGCTATTGTAATCAGTTTTTTTTTCACCAGTGACACATTATATCATGCGCCAATCTGTGCCGGTATACTAAGTGTTGGCACTGCATTGTAACATCCTAGCAAAGCTGGTTCAATCCCATGACACAGGCTCTGTCCCAAATGGCACCGGGGTCAATGACAAATCAGAGCGTCCATATAAAGAAAAGGAAAATTCTTTAAAAATGTACATTTTCACAAAAGTATATTCATGCTGGTTTCATATTGTGTTTGAAAACCTTCTATACTATTTTTAAGAAATTTAATGACTATAAAAATGTATTATGGTGTAACCATCAAGTGAAAAATAATATATATTCCTATATTTTGTGTGATTATTTACAAAAAAATCTATGTAAAGTTTTTTTGTTTGTTTTTAGAAATATGAATAAATTATTTAAATCAGAAATCTTATTAAGGTTTTGGAGAGTCACATCACATGACGTTTTGAAACATTAATATTTTGTTAAAATTCAATCAAATAATGAAATATTATGCCAAACTACTAAAAAAATGATATTTCAATTATCTTTATCATGATTAAGGGCAGCTATACTTAATTAATTTAAATGTATTTTTGAATAAATGAATGGATCTGGACAAGAAAACCATGTTATGTCATTGACCCACTCTCAGCTCTCACTGTCGATACTTTGTCGCAAGGGATGTTGGGTAATAGTATGCAGTGAACGACTGTGAAGACGCGTTTCCAGTTATCAACATCGCAAATCTAAAAGTCTTTCATATTTTCATTAAAAAGAAAAATAATAATAGACATTTGTAACAGTGTGTTATATTACCTTGGCAGTAAATGACTAAAAATGTTATGAATTAACACTGCTGTGAGGGTGTTTCTAATACAATGGCTGAGGGAGTGATGGCCATCTCTTAATATTTTTGTGGAATAAGTTGTGGAAACACCATCTTGGATTTTTTTTTTTTCGTTTGCTTTTGGAGGAAATTGGAATACAAACATTATATTTGCTATCATCCCCCGTTCACCACTAAAGAAGTTTATCCGACTGTTTATCCGACGACCTCCGCTTCTGAAAACCCTGGAAATGTGAAGAGTCCATTCACCAAAAGGTCACAAGTGCGTCATTTAGGACAGAGCTATGCACCATTCTGATTAACAATACGGGAAATGCTATTCGTGTTTTCCGTCCGTAGTTTCCCTCTTAACGTTATATTTGTCGAGCTGCATTGAGGAGATCTGAAATACACATCCCCTCTTTATGGTCAAGTTTGTTCTTAGTTGGCTGGTTGGTGGGTTTCTCCGGACCCTGGAAGGCAGAGTGGTGATTGTTCGCGTGATTGTGTGGTTTTCCCTGGGGATTCCAGAGAGATCCGAGATCTGTAGGATCAAAAGCTGCCCTGGACAAAGGGGTGACTGAGAAGCCCCTCGGCAGTGGGCCGCCATTTCTCTTCCACAAAGATCTGCCGCAGGAGGTCCCTGCATGCGTCGGACACTCCCTCGGGCAGGTTTGGCTTGGTCGGCTGGGTTGCGATCTTGAAAATGGCTGCCATTGCTTCAAATTCAGCCCATGGGGGTTTCTGAGTTAGCATCTCTACGACCGTGCAGGCAACACTCCTGAGGAGAGAGACGTAAGGGACTGTTAGCAAACAATAGCTACGTTTCCAGTCATGTATTTTCATATGAATCTCAGATCTCACCAAATATCTGCTTTGCGTCCGTATCCTTCTCCATTAATGACTTCCGGGCTCATCCAGTAGGGGGTGCCGGTGACCGATTTGATCCCCGTCCCGGACATGCAGATGGTCTGAATGCGCTTGCTAGCCCCAAAATCTCCCAGCTTCACATTTCCAGAGGAGTCCCTCAGAATGTTTGCGCCTGTGAGGAAACACATGTAGATTGAATTACATGTTTGCATGACCAATGATGACAACTGCATAAAATTATAAGCTGCTGATGGCTTTTGAAGTTTGAGACGCGGCCTTTCTTCCCACGCTTCTAGTCGGAGTGATTTTCCGTTGTTTTAGCCGTGTTGCCTGTGAGATTTGCGCTTGTTTGAGTAATGACTAATTCCCGCCAGCCGCAAAGTTTCCACACCCTGGAAGTCTCACTGTATTGTGAACGGAAAATTAAGAAAGAATATGAGAGGAAAGACAGAGACTCCTTCCTTTGCGCCCCACACTTGTTGTGGATATTTCCAATAGAGGATCTTCGGTTTGTTATGGGAATGACAGAGACTGTATTAGTCACATATACTAAAAGTATGTGGCCTTAAAAGTATTTAGACACACTTAAAAATATCTGAATGTAACTAAGAAAAGAGTTGCAAACAAATGTGGCTGGAGAATTACTTGAACGTTTGTTACAATTAATATAAGCATGAGCAATGTTTCATAATTTGTTGTCATTTTGAACAATGCATTATCTATTATCATCACTGTACACTAAATAACTGTAAAAAATCTACAGTAAAAACCTGTCAACTACTAATGTTACTTTACCATATACAGTGAAGAACTATAAATGGTTTAACATTGCTTTATATGCAATTTAAGTCAAAGTTATGGGGGGGTTTTGCCAGTAAAAACTGTATCATATATATTTTTACTGTTTTTTTACTGTTAATTATAAGACATCATATATGAATAAATGTTATACAGTACAAACCGTTTTGTTTCTTCTTATTTTTTTATAAAACTATATTAGAGTGTTTTGTGCTACATTTGTTCTCATGTGGCTTTGTATTTTACCACATGGATTATGGTGGATATCAGTTAAAAGGTAACTTGATATTTTAGGAATACTTAATGGAATATACGGTCATATGTTGTAAAACATTCAGGCACCATATGTGATACATTTTCACAACGTTTTTTACAGCGAATTTTATAACCACAGTTAATTTAACAGGATCATTTTAATGTAACCTTTTGTGAAATGTTCTGCTTTGGGACTACTTGTGCCTTCCTTAATAAACTGAAGAGATTAAAGAGTGTATATGTCTAGTAGAAGCAATGCTGGCACTGTCTGGTAAGTACCTCTGATTTAGAGGATGTGTTTGATATCGATGCTTAAAAGAAATATTTAATAGGCAGGTTGTTAATTCTGGTCAGAGTTTGGCCTTAAAGTCTGAAGGAATGCAAAACCTTGCCAAAATAAAGTTATTCTACTTAATAACACGAGATGTATTTCAGGTGGTCCGGTGCAAGCGACACTATCCATTAGATTTACATTACAAAGCAACAGCCTACTGTTCTTAGCTGAAGGCGATTTATGATTACTGTGATTTACCTTTGATGTCCCTGTGTACGATCATGTTGCTGTGCAAATAGTGGACTCCCTGTAGGATCTGTCGGGTGTATCTGCGGGTGACTTTTTCAGTCAGCGCTCCGTACGCCTTCAGTTGGTCTTTAATAGAGCCCTAGACACACATGGACACACAGATTTATCATACTGTTCAACAGAGTTCTATTAAACAATCTCGCTTGAATTCAGATACCATATTAAGCGTATAAAGTGTATGCATGTGTTTTATTCTCTAAAAGCAGAAACTGAACTATAAAGACTTTGTATTTTTATTAGGAAACTTAAAAAACAAGCTGTCAGCATATGCTTTGACAGGAAACATAAAAACAGGATTCAAACCTGTTTACCAAAGGATACAGTGCAATGGAAAATGGTTTGACCCATTCCAGATTTCCTGATTGCAAATGTTTTGCTGTATTATTTTTGTTCATACTGTATGCAGGAATTTAAAAATATCTATTAAATAACAAAGTACAAAGTATTAAAATGAGCTGTGTAACTCATATTTTGTTGCTGTTACTTTTATAAACTAAACTATTGTGCTTTTTACTCTAGTGGATGATTTAAAAAATGCACATCAAAATAACTATATATATATATATATAGTGTATACACACACACACACCATTGATTATTAATTAAATACATTATATTAGGTAACATTTTGTATTAAGGTTCCATTTATTAACATTTGCTAACTGCATTAGTTAACGTGAAATAAAAATGGAAAATACTTATAAAATATTAATTAATTTTAGGTAATGTTAATTTACACATTTACTAATACATTATTAAAATCATTAATGTGTATCTGTTAATATTATTTAATAAACCTCAGCTAAAATGAACAGTTTTGTTAACATTTAATAATTCTAATAACTATTTTCATTATCTAATATTTCACAAAGATTAATAAATACTGTAACAAATCACAAATGTGCAAATGCATATGCATGATGCTTTTAATGCAATAAAAAATTAAAGCATTTAATATTTAATCATATATCACTATTAATAAAATAATATTAACAATAAAAAATATTTAAAAGTACTATCCTGTGTAAAATATAATTAAAAAATGTAATACTATACATAATATTTATACAATAAGAAATAACGGTAAAGAAGAAAATCAGGCAGAGAGGACATACTATATATATATATATATATATATATATACAGTAATTAATATTTGCTGAAAATCAGTGTGTTTGCAAGGAAGTCACACTGTTTACAAAACTGGAGCTGGAAGCTGTTTGTCAAAACTCTGAAACTCTGGAAAAACAGATCATAGTGCCAAATGTTCCTCACATGTGTCTGTGTTTCTTTGAAACACTGGCGCAACAAAGTTCATATTTCCTCGGCTTTCCTGTTTACACCCCTCGCCGAAGAAACAATGTCCCCTCAAGGACAACTTCGTGAAACACCTGTGACGCAAACTACAATGCCTTCCTAGCTATAATACATTTGCACAGCTCCTTCCAAATAGTATTATTTTGTATTATGAAGTACCACAATGTCCTTGTCAATTTATTCAAATGAAGCAATGTGTACCGCACACGCAATCCTACTGTAATACTCTACTACAGGCTTTGGTGATCTTATTATGCAATACATTTCTCACCTCATGTAACCCTATTCCACATCCTACTCATTCAAAGTCTTTCTCTCTTTCTCCTGTTCCCTTCACCTCTGTTCTTATCAGGAGACAGCAGTGCTGTGCAGAGGCTGGTGGCTTTGGCTCTGAGCAGCGATGCATCTGTCTGCCAGAGACCTTGGGAAACATTCCCCTTTACCAGACAATATGTGACTAAGACACTCAGTCTGTGCATATTAAAATCGAGCTGACAGATGGGACAGACCACGTCTGACGTTCATTAAAACACCCATTTGCAAAGAAAATGAACTCGTAAAGCTGTGCGGTTGTGCTGACAAAGAACACTGTGGATATGTTCCCGAGCCAGTGACATTTTGGAGTGGGTTTATCATTATTTGGAAAACGCAGATTCATTGTGAGTTTAACAATGTCATTTTCTTGAAACACAAAAAGGAGGAATTGAGAATGTGCCTGCTAATAGTGTTGTTGGGTTTACGTTGAAGAGGGAGACAGTACGGTTACTGTTAAGTGTTCTCGACCTAGATGGCGTTGCCTATAGACGAGCACCACAATTCTGGTCCAAACTTTATGTGGCGCGTTGACTCGTACGTGTCTTCGTGCTCGTCTACAGGCGTCCTAAGACAAATGGTAATGCCATGTTGGTAAATCAGCACCTGTAGAATTTTCTTTAGTTGAAATCCCAGATAAAAGTAAAAAGCTACTATGTTTAGATCCATGTCCGAGGGAGTTCGAATTCACGAATCAAATTTTTTTTATTTGTCCATGAATCAGGCTACAATTTTCAACCGTTTTCAGCAGAAAGACATTCCTTGACATTATTTCATGATTATCCATAGGTGGTAACTGGATATTATTAACAGCGCTAAATTTTGTAAATAAAGTGCAATATAAAAAAGGCCTAATTTACATTAGATTCCATTTAGACAGTGCCTGGTTTGCACAGATGCATGTTTTTCTGCTGAAATCTTTCATGCAAAAGTGGTTGTTTGGTGTAAAGATGTAACTTCTTTCTTATTCATACCATGGTATGCATGAAGTCTACATTAACTTATGAATATAACAAACAATAATAGACACTGAGGGGTGCAACTTATGTGTGCAAGTCATTCTAAAAGTAAACATTTCCCAATTCCTCCAATATATAACATTATTAACAGAGCAAACACAATATGCTCTGTGTGGTTTATACACACCCCAGGCATGAATTCCACAAAGATGGCCAGTTTTCTCTGCACCGGATCACGCAAGCATCCATAGTACTGCACTATACGCTCGTGACGCAGGTTCTTCAAGAGCTGAATCTCACACTCCAGTGCGTTCACTTCCTGTGGAGTGAGACAAAGAGAAAAGAGTTTTGAGAATTCAGAAAATCTCTTCAGTGCATAAATACTGTCACCATCTGAGTCCACTACATACTAACCTTGCTGGTCTCGTGACAGTCAGGGTCAAAGGGCACCTGTTTGGCCGCCAGCTCGCGTCCCGTGTCGACGTCGTAGCAGAGGTAGACCTCGCCGAAAGCGCCCCGACCGAGCAGTTTCCCCTGACGCCAGTTTACCGGAGCCCTTGGGGCTGAGGGTTAGAAGAAACAAACCACGTTAACCTCACCAGCACGCCGCAGACTGTAACTCAAACCAGACGAAATCACACACAGACTTGCTGACGACACCGAGTCAAACCGCAACTGTATTTACGACTGGATGCTATAAAGATTTATACTTTCAGATTTATTTGCAACTGTTCCCCTCTCAGGCAATAAACTAAGATTTAAATGAACAGAGTAAGACAGTGAGCTATTGGAAGTTGCTGCATGTTATTTAAAAAATGTTACACACCTGAATATTAATTCTTTAAATCAAGGCTGCGTCGAGGGTTTTTTAACACATTAATACAACGTCTTTTTGCTTAATCTCTTTTTATGGCTCTCAACACATGACTGATAGCTATAATGAGCCACATACATAATAGAACAATATGTGTCTGCTTTTAATATTTCTGCAATTGTTCTTTAAACATGGATCTAATCATAGATAGATGAACTTCATGTCTGGATGCAGTTAAACAACCCTCGCCAGACAAGATTTACGCATCTCTCAGATTCATTTCCCACTTATTCTATGACGGACACATTTGTGTCAGCATTTACCATCATCTTAATCAGCTTAGTAATTCCTATAATGATATTTGACATGAAGCTATCTGAATAGTTTATGGAGGATCTGGGGAGGAAAAACCCGCGGGCAGACAGCAGAGACGAGCATTCATGTTCACATGTCAAATTCAGGCGCCCGTCCTAGATTAATGGAGCTGATTAAACAACCTGTTTGAGGACTGCACGGGGGGTGGGGGTGGGGATTGTTACTAGTTTTTGTTTGGATTTTTAAAATGTGGGAGGGAAATGTATAAAAAGAAGAAAGTGCAAACAGTTTTCCACTGTATTGTTGTCTGCTTTTATTTGTGTGTAAAATAAAACAGTCTTTTTGTGTTAAAATATGATTTCTTTTGTTGCGGTGCTATAGATTCAGCCGCATTAGATGGTACACAGAAAGGGGTGCAGCACTAAAACACAAAAATACACTGAAATCTGATATTTCTGGTCTGGAGGCAAGCGTACAAATGTGTTTAATGGGATTTTCCTTTCTAATTATCTGCATAAATGTCCTCATGTGTATGTATGCATGTGTTCTTACATTTAGGACTGTTGAGTTGGCAGTTTTTCTCAGTCCAGCTGATGGTGTGCAGATCTCCACTGTACAGCAAAGTGCTTTCCCCATTAAAGCTGCGTGTACGGCTGGACGGGACCAGCTGAAACAGCTTCTCTTGAGGCATAAAGCTTCGAGGGAAAGTCCTCCGACCTGTATAGACACATATTTTATAAATGCACACAATACAAAATACAAATACCCCTTTAGATCTTTTGACCAATAAACTTCCATGACCTTTTGGAGACTTTTCGAGTCATTTGAGATACTGAATTTATAAAAGTATTTTCCATCTATATATACTTAAATGAACATAATTACGCTCATTTCCATGATTTTCCTACACCTGGAAAGCACACTTTAAAAAAAAAAAGTGCTTGATATTTACAGGATTCCCACTGCCGTATCCATATTTAATAGTGTTTGCAATTTTAATTTTCAAATTGCATAAATAACATTCCCCCAAAATGGAGTAAATCTTTGCAGAATTCAGATTCCTGTTCCATGTCCAAACATGTATCTTTATATTCCCTCTCTTCTTCCCTGATTCTCTCTCTCACACTCTTCTTTTCCTTTGTCTCTCACTTCCTCCATCAACCTTTCCACAATGCAGGAAACTCCTCTCAGTACAGTGTTTTGCAATAGTCAGTGTGCCTCATCAGGGGAAACACAAATAAAACACACACACACGCACCAGATCTTAAATACGCTCAGTTATGGGGGAAACTCATCATGCTGGCCAAGTTCATGGCCATGTGCACAGCTTTATCTCTTCTAGACCCTGCCTCCAGCACTGCATGTGTTTTTCGGTATTGGCAATCTAACAATTTATGGATCTGGGCTGAAAGCAAATAGCACATCCAAATAGGAGAATCACCAAGAACACGATCCTGCTCTTTGCCATTGTGCAATGTCCTCCACGCTAACACGATCCAGAGAGACGGTCCAGGCAATTAGAGAATTGCGACTTGCTTTGGATAAGAAAGCATCCACTAAATGCTAACCAAATGATTAATTTACTAATTAGGCGCTCTGAGAATTGAGAGGCTCCAAATACCAGACTGAAGTTTTTGCTCATCATTTACTCACCCTTATATTGTTCCAAACCTGTATGAGTTTCATTCTTCTGTTGAACACAAAAGAAGATGTTTTGAAGAATGCTGGTAATCAAGCAGTTGACGTCAATGGCTACCGTCTGGTTACCAACATTCTTCAAAATATCTTATAAATATACAGGGTTGGAACAGCTTGAGGGTGAGTAAATGATGACAGAATTTTAATTTCCTGGTGAACTATCCATATAAGACCAGTTTTCATGCAGACTTTGTGAAAACATAATGGTGTCATTATAAAAGTAAGACCAATGATTTAAAACAAATTTAGCAGGCCAAAACAGAAATTACTGACTTTTGTAGCATTTTATGAACTGTTTTTTTTTTGGCAGGGTATACCAAATTATAATAAATAATAACAATAACTAACAAACTAAATACATTATTATTAATAAGAATAATATTTATTATTATTATTATATTTAAGGCTTTTAAAAAATAGACAAAACAATAACTAACGGTGAAATAACTGACAGCTGCCGTGCAGATTAGATTAGAAGTCATTAGACTAAGACTCTTTTCAGCATCATGAGCCTTGGCTATTTATCCATATTGTGTATTTATAAGCTATTATTATTCCATTTTATTAAAATAATAATTGTTCAAGTTTTAACTGAGAGGCTAAATGTAAATACATTACATTTAACCTCTCAGTTAAAACTTGAATCATTATTTTAATAACACGGAATAATAATAGAATAATTTCACAACAGTTAATGACACACACTCACTGTTTTCCTTTATTATAAATAGAACAGAAGGGCAGAGCTTACCGTCACCGTAGTCTTTACTGCGACTGGACACATGGAACTGCCGTGGAAAGGTCCCGTGTTTCCCATGACGTCCTGCAGGTGGAGCAGTTAGATACAGGACAGTTACTTGCATGCATTTTCACCTCGTTCACAGAAAACAGCTAATTTTGATAAGCAAATTCATTCGAGTATTTGATAACAAGGCGATATGTAGCTATGCGTTAGGTCATTGAATCAAGCAAATCAGATATCAGATATTGAGGAGCTCTCTATCACTCACAAACACACACACACACACATACACATATATGTATGTGTATTAATTAAATTAATATAAAAAACTATATATAAGCAATAATATGTACATTAATGTATACTATTATTACAAATAATTACATCCAGACATGATGCTTTTTATAGTTTTATAGCTGTAGTTTTTTACTATTTTAAATAGAATCTAGGAGAAAATATGCTTAATTGTCGTCTTTCTTTCTCCCTTTCTTTAATTGTCATAAAAATAATGCTTAATTATTTTGGGACACAAAACAAATAGAAGCATTCTGATATGGCGTCGTGCTCCAGGGTTTCTGTTTTGAATAATTAATTACAAATGATAATAAATTCTCTCTTTTAAATGAAAAAAAAAAAGACTTAACAAAAAATGGTAATGAAAATAGTGACAAAAAAATGGCTTTTAAATAAAAGTAAAATATAATATCGAGCTCATTCTGATTCACCCATTTGTTCTCTAATTAAAAAAGAAAGAAAGAAAGAAAGAAAGAAAGAAAGAAAGAAAGAAAGAAAGAAAGAAAGAAAGAAAGAAAGAAAGAAAGAAAGAAAGAAAGAAAGAAAGAAAGAAAGAAAGAAAGAAAGAAAGAAAGACACCTGCGCAAAATGAGAGCGGGTTGGATCAGGACAGAGTAAGTGTCTGTGTGTAAACACTGTATCTGTATTGTAAAAAGCAGTGACTTGACTTGACTAAACACAAGCAGGGGCCCTGACTAGATCGCCTGAACATGAGCGCTGCGTTCTGCGATTGAAAGCAGCTGTTGAGCGAGCGACCGTGTTTGCAGCCCGTCTCCCAGGGAGACCCAGGGATTTGCTCTGTTTAGAAGAAGAGTGCAGGGAGGAAAAATCTACTCACAAGACCTGAAAAAAAAGCCTGCTCTCTATGGAGAAATCCTCAGTGAATGCATGTATGAGTGTGTTTGGCTTTCAATGGAAACATGCTGTCTGTATCATAGAGCTCTGGGATATAAATGGTCTGCAGCACGTAAAAGGGAAAGTTTCCATGAAGAGTGTTTTTGTGCATGCGTGTGTGACTGGCCTCCCTCTGTTGGGGAAGATTACTATCTCATTATCAGGCAGGCCCGCTCTATTTGATCACTGCTCAAGAGGAAAAACAACAGAGGGAAACCGGGCATGAGCATGGGAGCTGGAGAGAGCGAGAGTGACAGAGCAAAGGAGAGACAGAGAATACTAACCAGGGAAGGACATGAGAGAAAATCTCCTTGTTTAACCACTCCAGTAACTTTCAATTTCTCAGCACAGCAGAAGAAAAGGAATGAAAGGGGGAAAGAAGTGTGAAAATCTCATTCTCTCCCTGTCGATACAGGTCTATAACTCTGTTCCTAAAGTCTAGTGAGCTGCCTATATGCAGACTTTACATGCATCACGTTGAAAAATAATACATTTCTTAATATATTTGTCTTATCTAGACAAAAATACTTCTAGTATAAATATTTAAACATCCTTAAACAAAGGTAAATTTACTTGAAAACAAAATTGAGTAATGTACTGTATTAAGACAGGCATATATATATATAATGCATACAAAATATTAAATAAAATTAATGAGAACATAAACTTAGAATGATTTCTGAAGGATCATGTGACTGGAAAATTCATCATTCTACTTTGCCATTATAGGAATGAATTAAATTTTAAAATAATACATTTCACAATATTACTTTTTTTTTTTTTACTGTATTTTAGACCATGTTAATGCAGCATTGATGAGTTTAAGAGACCTATATATAAAAAAATATAAAACATCCATTTAATTGACATGTAGTGTATATTAAAAACTATTTAATTATTTTAAATATTTAAATATTATAAATATTTTATATTTAGCATATCTCGAATTAAGTTTAAGTTCTCATAAAATTTTGTTGGATTTACGCTAAAAAAAATAAAAAATAAAAATAACTCAATAATGATGGTAAATAATAATGATGGTAATAATAATAATAACAATAAAAACTTAGCATACATTCTCTGAAAATAACCTTAATATTTAATGCAATTTTGATTCCAAAAAGTGCAATCCTTCACAATGAAGGCTCCCAGAATGCACTTGGATGAGCAAAATAAATAAATAAATCGCCAAAGATGATAATTGTAATTAATATTAATTGTTATAAATATAATTGATTTTATACAGAATAATAATACAATTAATCTAACTAAAATAGAATAAATGCTAGGATTTTTTTTAATTCATTTAATACAGAAATTAAGAACTGAAATCGATATTGAGTCAAATCTCCCATGTACGTCATTTATTAGGCTCCATTTCTGTCCCTTAGAAGGCAGCTGCCTATCTATCTGCCCTATCATCACATCAAAGCAGCTCACTAAGTTTGGGAACATGCTATTTTACAGTATTTAACGCCCCATTAGCAACACAGAGTGACCAAAGTCAACAGCTCAAAGGAAGCATCTTTGCTCCTCTCATAGAGAGCCAGCTCTATAATGGAGCAAAGACCATTAAAACAAGCCCACAGCACTGACAGAAATCCACATTCACTTGCTCGTGTCAACCTCACCTTTGTATTCATAGTTGAGGTTCAGGTAATTGTTGTCCCGGTTGCTCTGGGAGAATGGCGGGCTGTGGAAAGAGACAAGGAGAGGAGGAGAGATGATGGGTTATTTTTGCTTGTTGCTCCCCTGTGTGCAGTGGTGACGTTTGGCCGCACCGTCTGCCTGGCCTACATTCCTGCAACCGCAGGATCCCCAATGTGCCAATGTGACCGCCTGCCACCTGTCGTTACGTACGCTAGATTCTCTCTACCTGATACCTGACCCGAGACACTAACGTCCCTCCATTCAACGGGGTTTCATAGACATTTGAATAGCGCAGTGAAAGCGTTAAGTGTCAGTCAAATCTACACAACGCAGTGACCCAAAAAAGCATTCTGCAAACAAATGATGCTAAACTTCTCCGCTTTATTAGCCGTTTTGCTTTTATGTGGTGGTCACACTAGATTTTAAGTATGTGAAAATATTTCAGACCCCAGAACAGATAAAAGCAACAGGATATGATGTCATGCTAGATGGTTGTGATTTTTAGGGTCATTTAATAATAATTAAAAAATATATTTTTTTAAAGAAATAAATACTTTTATTCAGCAAAAGTGAAGTTCAACAAAATATTTCTATTTCTATTATCATTCATTGATGATAATATTAATAATAAGAAATGTTTCTTAAAAACCAAATCTGCATATTAGGATAATTTCTGAAGGATGATGTAACAATGAAAGCGTGAGTAATGGCTGCTGAAAATTAAATTAATAAATTGCTTTTCAAAATAATATTAAAAATATTTCACAATATTACACGGTATTCATTTTTGTAATTTTTTATAATGCCATTTAGTGTAATATTTTGCCATTTAGTTCAATTGCATTTGCATAGCATAAAAGCATAAACATTTCCCATAAGTATATTTTTGTGTTCTCAAGTTCTTGGTAATGTTTTTTATATAGAAAACAGATGGATAAATGGCATTAATCATATTTTCCAGGCAAACAAATGACTACATTCAATCACTTGCTCAGCTGTGGGTAGTTAGACAGCAACATTCAGTTTTTTTCAGTTTTAAATCAATGTAAGCTGCAGCTGGCATTGATTCACAAAACAAAGGCTCTAGCATGTTACATGTTGTTGCAAGATTTCATCTTGAAAATGACACTGCTCTTGTGTTGCCTAATCTTTTTTGAGAAGGCGTTTCTCTCGGATATATGTCACTATAGGGAAGAAATGACTATCGCAATGTCCATTTCGTGTCTGCTTTAAGATGCGAACAGACCCGTTTTTTTGCTCACCCTACAGGAGTCAAGAAAAAACAACTCCCAATGTAAAAACATCATGAGTTAATGTTCATAGAGACATAAAGTGATTGTTACTGCCCTAACCCTGTTATCCCTGTCCGACGGTGACGTCAGAACTGAGCGGGGGGATCAGCAAGACCCCGGATAACGGGCGCACACACACCCGCAGTGAGGGGAAACATTTCCATGCACTTGTTTCCTGCCATTGTTCTGAGGGCTAAAAGCCAGATAAGGCTCGTGCAGGTAGCATGGTTTTCATTTCTCTTTCTCTTTCTCACTTTCCTGTCTTTCATTCTTACTGTGTTTTTTTTTTCACACTGCATTATTGACTGGCTCTTTTTATAACAATAGTGCACAGGCAACAGAAAGCAGAATAGATTGGCCAGATCAACCCACTCTCTCTCTATCTTTCTCTCTTTCATTCTCATTCGTTCTCTCTCTCTGAGCAGAGCAGAGGCGGTGAGAGATAGCACTGGAATCCAGGCGTCCAGATAAGCGAGTTGTCGCCATGGTGACATCAAGGGCTTCCTGGTTGGCCTTTGTGGTGACCCGATTTCATTTCCTCTCTGGACAGTTGGTCTATTTATCAGATATCTTGTCTACCCGTAATTATTATAATATACTCTTTAAGGTGAAGTGTGTAATTATCTCATTTTATATGCAGAGACAACAATAAGAAAGGCATTTTTAATTTGATTTCAACTAACTACAAGAAGTGGCTAAACTAAATTACATATTTCAGTAACGTGAAAGTGGCTCTGCTGTTTTTAAAATAGTGCCCAATAAGGCTAAACGAGGCTTAAATAAAATAAAAAAGTCCAATAATTAATTTAAAATTTTAGTTCAATATTAGAACATTTTATTACCTGCTTTCATTAAATGGTACCGAAAATGTTTTTTTTTTTTTTTTTATCATATAACACTAGTATTTAAAAATTAAAGTGCTATTGGTAACACTTCATTTCAATATAGGGTAGAATCTCATGCTTTTTTATAGCTAGCTTGCTAATGCTAGCCGCTCCGAAATTGCCTACTCTACCTTTACTGAGAGTTAGTTGACATGTAGTTGCAAAGTTAGCAGAATATCTAAAGAAGACTATCATAAAGTGTAATCCCACTACTTAAATGACCAGTTTACACTAGCTTTTGCAGTCTAAAAAAAAAATAAAAAATTAAGAAATAAAGTAAAAATAAAATCTAAATTCAAAATAGAAAAATATAATAAACCTGTCACCACAATAACCATACACGCAGACAGACGTCACTGTCTTCAGCATCTTGTGTCATGTGCAATGAGTTTAGTTCCACTGTGCACCATCTAACTGTCTTAAAACTTGCCACTGCATACCGCAAGTGTTACTGGCTCTTGTATGATAAATTGTTCATGATAAATACCAGGCTAATTATTCAAGGCTTTTTTAAGACCAATTAGTAGACTGGGGTCGGCTGCGCCAGCTGTGCGTAAGTTGCAACTTAGCCTAGTTTTCACATAAAGGGGCACTAAATTACAACTTGCGCACTACTAAATATTTTTGCATTGCACCATTAAACTTGAAAGTTAAAACATAACTCTATGTATAAAATGTATAAACTTAATATTTACTGAAGCCTCCGTATAAATAAGAATGTCATATTATGCGCCTACGCATTCATTTACGAAGAGTTTATGTCCTACTAGCTACGTTCTGCCTTAAGAACAAATGGTACAACCGTAAAAGTACTACTAGTAGTTACTAAACTTCTAGAGTGGACTTTACATTCCAATTTAAGAACTTATGAATGGTTGGTGCAACCCTACCCTGGTCTTTTTTCTTTTTTAAAAAATATAGTCTTTTACCTCCCTAATACACACAAGTTTATAAAGCAGTGTTTGGCCCACCTGTCCAGTGCTTGGTCCAGTGACTGACAGCTGCTGGAAAGCGACCCATTAGCACTCCCGAATGGCTCCATCATCTACAGACAAAAAATAAATGACATCACTTCATTGCATTACATTTTTCATTACCATTTGTGCATCTGAACCTTAGCCCTCAACAAGACTGACGTAAGATTTTCCATGAGCAAATGCCCGTAATACGTCCAAGCTTTCTTTTCCCCAGACTGTTATAAAGTGCACAGTTACAGAGAACAGTGATAACAAAGTACAGGGTGAAAGAACATCAGAGACCATAAAAACTCAGTATAGTTTCTTTTCATTGGACTTTTCACAGTTTGTTTACCCAGTGTTCATCATAATCCTAGTTTATCTTTAATTCAGGTTTTGAAATGTCACACAGTACATCTGTACACTCTGGATTGCCATGCTTATTTGCCTATGTATGAGGTTTATAATTGTCTGCCGGTTACAAAACAAATTGCCAAAATCTACCAGTACTGGCTGATTTCACACATATTGGTTATCGGCAAGCAAACATGGCGGATGATGGGCAAGAAGAAACGAAAAAATAGAGTTTGGACTGCTTTTTACAGAAAATACGCAAAAAAAAAAAAGCTGGAGGTGAGTAAAATTCGTCACGAACATCACACAGTTATGCATTTTCTCTCTCTCTCTCTCTCTCTCTCTCTCTCTCTCTCTCTCTCTCTCTCTCTCTCTCTCTCTCTCTCTCTCTCTCTCTCTCTCTCTCTCTCTCTCAATCTAACGGTGGAAATGTTGCTAGGTGGTTAGCTAACGTTACCTGGTACTGCACCAAGACTGCGGTTGTTATGCTTACATCTTCCATCAGCTCGCTTTCTGATTGGGTATCGCTTCGTTTCATGTGACAATCTACAGAGTGTGTGCGCATTTGTCCTTAGGGTTCCTGTCATACAACAGGATTTCTGATCGTAAAAATTCAACATCTGTAGAACCATCAAGATAATCGGGTTTTACCAAGGATTGTCAGAAATGGGCCCAAAATAGTCCTGATTATCTTGTAGTGTGTGGGTGTATATCAGCAGTATATCAATATTAGTATCAGTGCTAACACTACTCATAACCTAGGCTTAAAATCTAAATCAATGCTAAAAAAGTGTTCCAAGTGTTTGGTATTTGTGAAAACATATTGTGAAAAGTCCTTATGTAACTTTAAGTCACAGCTGTAATCTGCAGCTCCAAACCATGAATCTTACATTGGAGTCGAGCATTTCTGGGATGAACTCTCCTTCACTGTGGATGCTGGTGTAGGACCCCTGCCGAGCGATCTGCTGCTGCTCTTCTGGTACGCTGCCCGGAGGGGGTGAGGTGCGGCCCGTGTTCAGAGATCCTGCGGGCAGACGGAGGGATGTTAGCGTGACACATCACGCAGTCTGATGCCAAAAAAACAGTCTGGAACAGTAATACTTCCAGGGCAACTAATAACAGAGTACAGGATCCCAGAAAAAAAAGAAAGAAGTCGAGCAGATTAAAGTGAGTAATGACTTGAGATTTAAGTGTGGTGTGAGTGACGGGTACATGTGAGCAGAATGTGAGAGGAAGAGACAGTGCTAATGGTGGATGAATAATGAGAGAGGAGTTTAATGAGAAAAAAAGGCTATCAAAATTAAAAGAGCATGTGACAGGAAGGGATGGGGTGGGGAAGAAAGCGTCAAAGGAATGTGAGACTGACACCTGTAGACAGTGCCAAATGCAAAGACTACTGCATTCTGCCACAATATAAGGCACAAGTTTACTATTGCTCTTCATATTATTTTAGAATAAGTAGGCTATACATATATATATATATATATATATATATATATATATATATATACACACACATGTGTTAAATGCCACCTTTTTTCTCGCTTTCTATGGCACTGATTAAAACAGGCTGCTCTTGTTACTGTACCTTTAAATGGTTAGTTCACCCATTAAATGAAAATTCTGTCATTAATTACTCACCCTCATGTCATTCCAAACACGTAAGACTTTTATTCATCTTCGGAATACAAAGGAAGATTTTTTTATGAAATCCGAGAGTTTTCTGTCCCTCCGTTGACAGTCTACACAACTACCACTTTGATGCTTCAAAAAGTTCATAAAGAGATCGTAAAACTAATCCATATGAATTGATCAGTTTAGTCCGAAATTTCTGAAGAGGCTCGAATCGCTTTATGTGATGAACAAATTGAATTTAAGCTTATTTCCACATAATAAACATTCATCAACTCACACATCTGTTGTGTTAAACAAAAGCTCAAGCATTTTCGCTTGACGTGCGAGAACCAATGAGGTTCAATCTCGTGTTACGCAGCACGTTTGAGCTTTCGCAAGAACCAATGAGGTTCTTTCTCACTCGTCGAGCAGAGTCTCTTCAGAAATTTTGGACTAAACTGCTCGATTCATATTTACATTTATGCATTTGGCAGACGGTTTTATCCAAAGCAACTTACATTGCATTTCAAGGTACACATTTACATTCTTATCAGTTCTTGCTTTCCCTTGAAAATCGAACCAATGACCTTGGCGTTGCAAGCGCCAACACTCTATTGTTTGAGCTACAGGAAAGCTTCATATTCTTACAGGTTTGGAACAACATGAGGGTGAGTAACTGATGACAAAATTTTCATTTTTGGCTGAACTATCCCTTTAAGACTTCTTGACCCTTGCTTGACTAGCAACAGTTATGTACAGTTTTAGTAGAAGTCATTCATAAGGTTGGGCCAAGTTGTTTAATATTAAACAGGTGATCATACATACAGTAAAGGTGGGTGCTCATGTTATTGTTCTAATGGATGTAATGTCAAAAAAGCATCCAGTTTTTCATGATATAGTCTCTTTAAAAGCTATTTTTATTAACCAACTGCTAAAAAGTGAAGCAAAACATGCTAGGCAGTGCAAAGGTATTTCCACTTCACCGGTTCACCCCATTATGATGACAAATGCTGACTGCTCTGACATTGAAATCTGTAAAAATACATCCTTGACATTCAGCCAGCATAAACCAACAATCTCCGTCTTTCAGTATGTCACGTGGAGCGAGCTATCTTCTTTCCCACGTCTCTTTCTCAGGTGTGAAAACAAAGAGACGGTGCCAAACATTGAAAAAATGTGAGATGGTGAGAAAAAGAGTGTCACTGAGCTCTCTTTGCTGAGAAATGTTTTGCTTTTTACATGCTCTATTTAGTGAAAGACACTCGTTCTTGTTTGCATAATGTTCATGTTGTGAACTTCTCACTGTTTATTGGCTTCTGAATAATGTGTGAACAATCTGATCAGACCTACATCTACTGAATGTTACCCGATGAATAGGAAAAACTTTCCTTGCCTTTTCAAACACTATAAACTTGTTCCACAGCCTTTTAAGCGCTCTACGGTCTGAGACTGACAATGAAATAACTTTACAAAATACATATCCTAACAGAGCCTGAATCAAACTTGAGACACCCTTGATTGTCCTTACTCAAATATGACAAGTTATGTCATCAGTTTCCTAAATGCATTTGCATTCAACAAGATGAAATATTGGCCTTTCATAAACTACATGTAGACTAGCAGCACTATTAATAAACTGAAGTATAAAGACATATTTTATTTTGAATGAATACCTAGCATATACATAACCGTTAAAAAATGTGGGGTCAGTAAGTAAAAAAAATATTACTTTCATTCATAACTGCATTACACTTATCAGATGCGACATTTAAGAGTGTTAGAAAAGATCTTTTGAATTTTCTGTTCATCAAAGAATACTGAAAACATGGTTTGCATAAAAGTATTAAACAGCACAACTGATTTCAACACTGATAATAATAAGAAATGTTTTTTGCGCACCAAATCAGATTTCGGAACGATCATGTGAAATAATGATGCTGGAAATTCAGCGTTGCTATCACAAGATTCCACAATTTTACTCTTTTTACTGTATTTCTGATCAAATTAATGCAGCCTTGGTGAGCATAAGTGACGTCTTTCAAAAACATCAATAAATCTTACCGACCCCAGATGTTTAAAAGGCAGTATATCTTTGATAACCCCTTTAAAGTTGACTATAAACATTTGAATTAGTTGATGGGATAAAGGTGGGTTTATACATCTGCTTTGTGACATTTAAATGAAATGTCGTTCCATATCTCCTGCCTTCTGAGAGATAGCAAAAACTGTATCTGTCTACACAGCAAAAACAGGAGAAAAACACAAAGGATTCTACATGATTGACATGTAAACAAGCACCCAGAATGTGCGTTCAAGTAAACCGTTCATTTGGAACACACATTCCGAGTGAACTGATTCCGATTGGCCAAATATTATGTAAATGCAATCACACAGGAAAGTGGTATCAAACTGATGGTTTTAATCTGTTCCTCTGTCATTCAAAACAACCAAAATGATTTGCCCAGGCTTTCACTAACAGCCCTGACGTCACTGTGCTCTTTGATGCCATTCCCCAGTCCTGATGGAGAAAAGTGCAAACAAAGCTGATGATAAACCCATTGTGTACAGTCATTTTGACTGTGCTGTGTGTGTTAGGGGTGTGTGTGAGCCGGCGTGACGCACCTGTAGAGTGTTTGCGCACTCGTTCAGAGCCCTTAAGAACCGAGGCTTTGAGATCTCCCAGGGACTTGGATGACCTCATCTCGCTCTGCCTGTCTTGGCCGCTGACCTGAAGGAACTGTGGAGAGATGATGGACATATATAAGGAATTTTGCTAAACCTGGAAAAAGAGGCAAAATTACGTAAGAAATTAAGAGTATATATATACTGTGTTACCCGCCACAAGCAAAATCCACCCGCATTTGGCGGGTGTTAATGTCAAGCCCTGTATATATATATATATATATATATATATATATATATATATATATATATATATATATACAGGGCTTGACATTAACACCCGCCAACCCGCCAAATGCGGGTGGATTTTGCTTGTGGCGGGTAACACAGTCACTCCAACTAGCCACTTTGGCGGGTTGAATAATTGTAGTCTTTTAAAAGGCATCTGAAATAAGTGTGACACTACGACACTACAACTCCCATAGGGCTGTCAACGAATATTCTAAATTCGAATATATATTCTAATAGTTTTAAAAAACAGAATTTCGAAGGTGAAAATTAATATTCGAATGTGGAAAAACGCCCGCAGTAGCAGAGGCGCGGCTGTCTGCTTTGCGAGTGGGCGCGCTGCCTGAGGGGTCAGGGACAGGTTACTTTATTTAACGTTAAACAGAAACATTACTAAAGTGTAGGCTACTGTACTGACTGAATAGATATTGCATGAATAAGGTAGGTTAGATACAGCAGTTTCATGCACTGCAGGCTTCCACTGGTTTTATTATTTACCGTTTCATGTCAAGGAAAAGTTCCATGTTTACCACAGCACAGCTCGCTCGGAGCGTTCAATGTCGGTTCTATATAGCCTACTGTAAAATTTCAATTAATGTTAATAATATTTGTTTCAATCACTTAATGAAGCCTGCTTCACCTTAAATTGCTTGCACGAAACTCTTGATCAGCACTCAACATTTGCTTATTGTTGTTGTTCATTTAAACTGTTCTGCACAGAGCGCGTGACGCCTCATTCGTGCCGCAAGACCTCCAGACGCCCGTAAACGCGTCTTTACACTCGCGCCAGACGCTCTATCCGCGTTTGGTGTGAACGCAGCATGAGGGTGAGGGCGAGAGAGAGAAAGAGTGCCTGCGAGTGAGCGAGCGAGAGTGAGTGAGGTCTGCGGTCTTGGCCATTAGTTGACTTACTTGTTTTCGTGTTGGTAATACGTTGTCAAATATGTTTAAACTTAAATAAACTACCTATACAAGTAGTTATGTCTCTTTGTATTAATGTGTCCTGTTATTGACGTAATGCGCGTCATTGACAAAATGCGCAACCAGATGTTCGAATAGTTTGAATATAAGCTATGTGTTTTTTTTTAGAGGGAATATTCGAAGGTCATTTTTGAGCAATTCTGACAGCCCTAATGAGTATTGTCGCTAGTGACCGACAACAAAGAATCGAAGAGACAGTTACCTGCCCTGCTGGAGTTATGTCGTATGCCGGTGGAGCAATGTGGCGACATATAATACATAATACATGGTTTTATTTTAAAAAAGGAGCTTTACACACAACCTTATCAGAGCTAATGATTATGACCTGTATTGTTATATATTTATGTAGTCTTGATTTGGGTGTGTACAGTGGTTTTACATTTAAAAGGGTTGTAAATCTAGTTCAAGTAAATTTTAGCACGCCATAGTCAACTTTTATCAGGTAATTTCACAACAACAAAAATGTGGCTAGTAAAAATGCTGTGTGGCTAGTAACTTTGGAAAACCACTAGCCACATTGGCTAGTGAGCAAAAAAGTTAATGTCAAGCCCTGTATATATATATATATATATATATATATATATATATATATATATATAATATTAATATAATAACAAACAATTAATATAATGTAATACATAATTAAAAGTATAATTAATAAAAAACTATAAAAACACTTCACATTTAACCAAATGTAGCATTCTTTATTTTACCTGAATAATAAAAGGGATGTGAGGAAGTGAGCTTGTGGTCTGAGAACTAGTTCATGTACAGGTTAGGCTTTTCATGTGGGTTTAGGTATTGTTTTAATATTGGCTTTGGGTTTGGTTTAGTTTGGGTTGCTTTGCTTTGTATTGGCTTTGACTCACTTGGTTGTTGGGAGGTGTTTTCAGAATCACTCTCAGCAGGTTGTTGATTCCAGAGCTGGAGCTCAATCCCTGAACTGCTCGGTCCAAATCCTCCTGACACTTCAGAGCCACCAATGTCTAAGACCAGTCACATTATTAGTAAAGCAAGACACATGGTTTAAAAACAACACATTAATGAAATGTACAGATCCTTACTGCAAAGTACAAATGCTAGTCCAATTACGAGTTAACTAAGAGGTAATGAATATGGATTTTCAAGCCGATATCTTGAGATAAACTTGCCACCTGACCTTTATCTCAAGATATAATGAGTTATCTTGCATTAACATCATGCATATACAAGGCTATATAAGGTAATACAATTGTGTGATAATGAGAAATACCTTTTTTAAATGATTATAATTATAATTATTCACAAAATTCACTACAATATTTAAAAATCTGAATTATCTGAATTATACATTGCAAAATTATCGAATTTTGGAAGTGAAAAACAACCATTTCATAACAGGCATGGTTATTGGCTAATGCATACATTTCCAAAATGGCTAAATAATGGCCAATTGATTGTTATCTATACCGACCTATCACTATGAAAAGGTCACAAATAAGTTACTAGAATAAGCACCTCTTTATCAGTGTAGTATAGATCCATTTGCTGGCCGAAGGCCTCCGTCACCTTCTGAAGCAGATCCTTGAACTTCAGAGGCCTTTGGAACAGAATAATTCTAAAGGAAGAGAAGAAAAAGTCTGATCAAATCAAAACAACTTTCAGGCACCTGCAAATTTCGAGTAAAACAGACATTACTTTCGTTTAGTTACGTTATTCATATGCAAGCGGTATGTAAACATTGCACTGTGAACGTGCATGATGGTACTTTTCTAATCACAGGGAATTTCCTGACATTAGGGGTCGATGCCATAGCTTCTTCTGCAGCCATTTATGGTGCATTCATGCATGGGACAGACCAAAAATGGTGTCTCTGTTTATCTAACGAGTGTGCCTATGTTTAGAGTGTGTGAGTCAATGTGTGGGTTGAGAGAAAAAGGAACTGAGAGTGTAAATTGGCTTATGTATATGCATGATGTTAATGCAAGGCAAGCATGATGACTGTGCGTTTGGCCTAATCAACCGGAGCGGACCACTGTTTCAACACCGAGGCCTACATCACAACGCACACAAAGGTAGATGGAGCGCTTCCTGAGAGGAAAGAGAAAAAAAAAAATGGAGCAACGCTGCAAGTAGCAGGAAGCATGTTTCCCATTCCTCCTCCAAAGTCTAGCACACCAGCCAAACTGCACACACATACACACAGCACTTTTCTACTACTTTTGAAGAACCGTTATCTTTAACTTAAACAGTTTGTGTTTTTTGTATCTTCAACTTAATTGCAGCTGATTGGTTCTCATCTCAAGGGGTTTATCGGAAAGAAGACAACTGGGGACATCCGTCATGGGTGAAATCAAGCTGAGATGTTGTTTAACAGTCAGATCCTCTGTAGATGAAGCTGCCCGTTGAGTTTTGATTTGAGTGATGGCTTTGTTTACACTGGCCGATGAGGGAGATAGTGATGGAAGAAAATCATAGCGGAAGACTGGAGAAATGGAGGATGTAGGGTACGAGATGACTTTCCTTCCTTGGCGTGCACAGATAAGCGCTTTGGTTTGGCCGCGTCTCTCCACGCTTGGCATGGCACGCAGCGCTCTTCTCCTTCCTGTCTCGGTATTGCTGTCGCTGCCAGAGGAAGACGGTTTTCAGTGTGTCCAGCTATTCTGGTCTGCTAACTAAAGCCTGTTTTGATGAGTTTGTTATTACTGTAGGCACAAGTGAGTAGATTTATGATGTGTGCTGTGAGATATGGGGTTATCCGTATACTAGTTTAATACATGTTACGTTTTTCGACTTTCTGATGTAACACAATGAAACAACGGCAAAAATGCACCATGATATTACTATGTTGACTATGTCAAATAGATTTTGCGGTTCATACACTACCGTTAAACAATTTAAGGGTTGTAAATACAATAAAATTGTGAAATAGTATTCCATTGTAATATATTTTTTTAATGTAATTTATTCCTGTCAGGGCAAAACTGAATTTTTAGCAGTCATTTCTCCAGTCTTCAGTGTCACATGATCCTTCAGAAATCTTTCTAATATGCTGATGCTCTTGATGCTCAAGAAAACAGTTTAACAGCTTCTTTATTGCCAAATTAAATAATTAATTTCTTTTAAAATGTCTTTCTTACTGACCGTAAATTTTTAATGGTAGTGTACGTAATAATGGTAGTATTTAACGCCTCATTTATTTTAAGCTGCATGTATATAAAACATTATATAGTGCAATTTAGACTGTGACAAAAAATGATCTATTGCATATTCATGAGACTGGATGGAAGTCCCACCATCTGGCCGGGCTGGTTTCATAAGATTCACTGATATCCTTGTTTACTCAAAGCAACATAATAAATAAACAGATTTTAATACAAAATTTCCCCTCATTTAAATTGTTGCTCTTAGTGAAGACATAATGTGCAAGAGATTGAGGATATATACAGAGCCAGTGAAGGAAATGCCAAGATGTTAAGCTTTTTTACAAACAAAGTCCATTTAAGGCAAGTCGGCGGAACAAGAGGATGTTAGGGGTCCACGGAAAAGTTTAGAGAAAAAATAAACATACTTGACAGTAACAATAAAAAAACAACTTTTAGATTTGTATAGAAAAAAAAAAAAACAATCACAATGTATCTCCTTGCTGTGTTACAAGTATGGCTGTTTGGAATTATATTTATTGTGAAAACTGAAAGAGAAAACTAATATTGTATGCTAATATTCTGTGTTTAAAGGATATGCAATAAACTTATTACAAAGTAAAGTATTATTTTTCTAATACAGTATAAATAAGTTTGTTAGCAAAAATATATAACAGCCTTTATATTTTAGGAAAGGTTACTTTCATAAGATATATTTGGGGGTCCTTGGAATTCAAAACTTTTGTTCTACAGCAAAAAGAGCCGACTGGCTATTCTGATTGAAGGCGGGATGTCGTTTCCTATAGCTACCCTATTACTTCCATTGATTTATCTACTAGTGGTCCATCACCTCCTCCTCGTACATCCTTGCATAAAGTCGAGGCAGAACAGAAGAGGGTTAAACGAAGATTTTGTGCCACAGCAGCCAATTAGAGCTGTGAAGCAACACACCGACTGCTTGTCACCTTCAATGCAGCAAGTGACGCCGCACCGACTTCCTGTGACACAACCCACTGAGGCATTTTCACACAGGCGGCGAACGGGGTACTCTGGGGAGCTTTAAGACCAAAGTGTGAATTCTCCCAGGATACATCAGGGCTTTGCGGTACTAGTTGACAAGAATGTTAATTCACTTTCTTGCAGTAAACAAAGCTTTGTCAAAACCATAGACTCTTCCTATGCAGACACATTGGCTTAATGTAAGGGAAAATACTGTATTTTCATGAGTACCTTACTAAAACGTTAGGTTTGTAAGGTGTTGGCATTTGGCAGTCTCGAGAAGGGAAAAATGACATGTTCTGTGTGTGGGTGTATGAATGACCTACAGGACATTGAAAATTAATATTGGGTGTGCCATTGGGCTCAAACACTTGGCTTCACCTCCTCTTTCCTCTGCCTCCGTCTGTACCAGAGTGTGTGTGAAACGCCGCGTCTAAATGTCAAAATACTTTTATAGGAACGTTCTGGCTCTTTTGGGCAGCTTGGCGTGTTTTTTGTTCTTCCCCGTGCAGTGAGATCTTAGAAATGGCATAACGAGAGCTGGGATAAGACGAGAGGAATGAGATCAGGGAAAGGACAGAGAGCTGCAGAAATAATGAGAACGTTCCGACTCACCGTTTCTCTCGCTCATGCTCCAGCTTCACCCGTAAATCCTGAGAGAAGAAAACAACAAAGTGAAATGAATTGATCCTGTGGATTAAATGCACAAATGAATTTTGATAATCTGCTCTTCTGTGCAAACTTTAAGTAAAATCAGTCATTCTGTAAACAAGAAAAGACCATTCAGAAACATCACTTGTATTTATAAAGACCAAGGGCCAAAAGTGGACACTTAAAAACATCCAAAAACTGCAAAAATAGACTTGTAAATGGAATGTAAAATGGAGAAAGAAATAGTAACTTGCCAAATGGATGGTAACTTTAATAGTTTTTTTTTAAAAATGCCTTAGTCTTGCTTGAATTTTTTTCCCTCTCCAGAACTAAACAGAATATTTTTTGTATTCAACCAAAAAAAAAAAAAATTATATTATTTTAAATAAAAATAATGCAAAATACATTTGCTGTATTAAACCAACAACAAAAATGAAGAACAAACTATTAATAGAAATAATGAAAAATAGTTTCATTATATTCATTCATTTTAAAACAACCAATATGTATGTTCTTGCACATTATACCATTTAACAAATACAACAAACTAGGCATATATTACATGAAATATATTCTCACATCCAGTCTTGGTCTACTAACTACAAATGCATGTCTGAGTCCACTTTGCATTCAAGAAGAACAAGATGTGACTTTGCATAAATATTACAAATACAATGTCCCTGTGTTCTCTTGAGATACTCTTATGTGACATTGCTTTCTTCCTGTCTGTCTGTCATCAATTCTGTGAAATCTTTAGTTTATCACCTGAACTGCAGTTGCAGGACTGGATATGAAAGCATGTGCGGCATGTAAAGAATCAAACCTTGTATACGTAAAGGATCAAACCTTGTATACGTAATTATAAAATATTTTTCACAACGTGTGTATGATCTTAGACCAATGGCAGAGAGAATCACGAAAAACGTGTAGACTTATCCACCTTATTTTTCAATGCAGAAGTAGGCTAAGCTTTTTTACGTGTATGTGCGAGACTTCTAAATAATTTGTTGATATAGGGACAGAAAGTGCAGTGAACGGTAAAACTTTTTGCACTACAAACCAGTGTGTTTATAATTAAGACAATAAATTATAATAATATGGCACAGTGTGTTTATAATTAAGACAATAAATTATAATAATATGGCAAGAAATACAAGTTTTCAATATCAAGTAGCATAACAAACTGTTTTGTACAGCTAAATATAACTGGCACCAGAAGCCAGACACATTGAATTTACAAAAAATAAGGTGGATATGAGCAAGACTAAATCAAAATGTTAAATGTAATACAATATAGCTCTTCTCATAAGTCATGCATTAAGAGCCGGGGAATGTAAGCTTTTTGAATAGAATCTTTGTTCGATTGCTAAGGCAGAGAAAGAAATTTACTAAGAATATGTTGCATATGTTAAATAAGTGTCACAATTCTAGATCAGTGGTTAAAAAAAACAAAACAACAACCTGTCATTCACTGAATAAAAACATTTACATATTATTCAAAATGCTTTCCATCAGGAGATTCAGGACTGATAAAAATCAGGTACCTTGTCTATTGTACAGTATTTCTTTTAGGAACATTCCCACAATTAAAGGAGAACTCCGGTCAATTTTAACATTGAGCTCATTTTTTTGTAAATTTGGAGTGCTGTCAATACAGAGAACAACAACAAAAATCGGTGTTGCCTACACCGTGTTATCCTCTTTTTAAAATTTGCACCCTGTTGACTTCAATGGGGCAAGTTTTAAACCTGAGTTTAGCCTCTTAACATCCTTGATGTGTCATTATAAGTGCACAGCTAATGTGAGTGATTCCTTCAGAGTGAACACGGGTGAATCTGACTGCAGTAGATGTGAAAGATATGAATAAAAATGATGTTATTTCAGCCAGCGCACATACCTGTGTTTACATCCTGTTTTCGGTCGAAGCCCATAGTAATCGATTGTCGAGTTCACGCGCGTGATCATAGGTAACTAAACCTATGCGTGTGAACTCGACAATCGATTACTATGGGCTTCGACCGAAAACAGGATGTAAATACAGGTATGTGCGCTGGCTGAAATAACATCATTTTTATTAATATCTTTCACATCTACTGCAGTCAGATTCACCCGCGTTCACTCTGAAGGAATCACTCACTTTACAACCAAGTTCATAAAAGTGATTTATAATGATTTATAACTGCTCTAACTTGTTTGTCATCAAAAAAAAAAAAACCTGCCCCCGGTCTCCCCTACTGTTCTGAAATCAGCACTGCTCTGAATTTCAGTGTTTGGCTGAAGCATAACTACTTCCCTGAGACGACACAGCACCTTTCACCGCTGAAGATAATGAACAGTCTGAACACTGTTTACACCGATACTGTTGACACTGTGACGTCACCTCCATCTTGAATGCAGCAAGAGAGGCTGAAATAAGTTTTTGTGCTTCTCGTGCATCTTCATTATGCATGTGCTTTAACCTGTCAACACTCCTCGTGAGTTGTTTTTTTTGGGATGGTTATTGTTGTGTAACTTAGTTGGGAAAGTTGCTTCTGGCATTTTTGCGTGTATGAGAGAAAAGATGAGCGGGTAAAATTGTATGAGAAAGAACAACCAAGAGTGAGTTAGACAAAAAGAGTGTATGTGCGTGTACAAAGTTCATGCCAGCCGTTTATCTTGAGGATTGACTGGTGTCCGGTGTCAAGCGACAGCATTGTAGAGAGAATTTAGGCAATGAATGAAAACTACAAGGATACTGGTGTTTTATGCTGTATAGTACATAGGGACCGGATGTTAAATGTTAACAGTAGTGCCTCTCTCAGCTGTATCCTGTTTAAGACTGTATCGTACAATGCAGCTCTCGTTGGGTCAGGCTGAAGGTTGCATGTACCTTAAGTCTAGAGAACAATGTAGCAAAAGTGCTATTGAAAAGCTTTACATTGTTTTTTTTCTGAATCTCTGCTTTGCAGTTCATGATTCTAAAAATAAATTAAATAAAATGAAACTATGAATAATATTAATATAATAAATGTTTAAAAATAAATAAATGTCACATTTATAATATTAATATTACAATTATTTTAATTTATTTTATAATTGTATTTATTTAGTTAGCTTGAAGTTCATTATTTTAAAATAAATAAAAAAAAAATATATATATATATATAAATAATATACGAATATTAATATATTATAATATATAAAAATATAAATTATTCAATTAATATATGTATTTATTTACTCAGCTTTGCTGCTCATTAACAATCATAATTAATCAAATAAATCGTTCAAACGACCATCTGACTAGTTGCTTTTGAAAACACAGCTTTTGCACATTCCTTTCTGTTTCAGAGTGATGCATTGTGGGTAATTACCTGTCTGTAGGATGAGGTTCTGCTCTTGGGCTTGTTGCTGCTGTTGCTCTTGAACTGGTAACAGAACCGTAAAGCTGCCAGGTCCTTCATTATGGAGGTGAGTGCCTCTTCATCATCTGGAACAAACAAAGACAAGTTAAAGCTACGGTGTGAGTGGATCTTCAAAAATGCGTCACTGAAGCAACTGGATGACTGCCACCTAAAAAGTCCTGATGAGAAGAAATTTGAACCAAAACGCTCACTTTTTCCATTTATTTTGTTTCAGCAGCATCACCAAATGAGACATTTTATAATGTACATATTTAAAAAATACGCATCACATACATGACCAGCGTCGGCCAATAATGAGTCTACGTGCTGACGTACAACCCAGAAGCGCTGCGCTGTTACACTACGTGAACTCACCAGAGGCCCACATAGAAGAAAATTAATAGTCGAATAAAGTGGTTATTTTAGTTTTTTTGCGCACAAAAAGTATTCTCGTCGCTTGATAAACTTATGGTTGAGCCACTGTAGTCACTTAGACTATTTTAAACATTGTCTTTACTAACTTTTCTGGGCCGGCAATTTTCAATAAAATAGAAGCCTATGGAGAAGTGAGACAGCTCTCAGATTTCATCAAAAATATCTTAGTTTGTGTTCCAAAGAGGAACAAAAGTATTACGGGGTTGAGGGTGAGTAATTACTGACAGAATTTTCATTTCTGGTTAAACTAACCCTTTAAACCATCATCTATCTTAAGCACCATGTGCAAATGAGGTTTCGTTCACACAATCTTCTCAAGCTTCTCGAGTTTTAAACTACTGAAATAGAATTGTCATGTTTGGATCACATTCCTATTCATATCTCTCATTTGAATACCACAATGTCATTCAAAGCAGCAGAAAGACACTCGATGTTCACACGGTGTCACAGCACTCTACACATTAGGGCTTTTCACACTTGAAACAGTTGACCCTGGGTCATTCTGAAGGCCGTGACACAACAAGCTTCAGCTTAGTTTTTTTGGTGTGTTCCGCACCGTTGGCTCTAGCCGGATGCCATTGGGGTCTTTTGGGCCGATTCAGCATGTTGAATCAGCGTCGGGCCGTCGGTGAGAGAGAGAACTCTGATCGGTTGTTCAGCTTGGCGAATGAGTCAGTGCACGAGAATAAAAACGAAAGTGAAAGATGAAAAGCGATTGAAGAAGTCAAGACGCCAAAGACAGCTGTTATGTCAAGAAGGCTGTTATAATTTTTACGTCCTCTAATAAGAACATGTTATAATGTTCTTATTTGCATATTTGTGGTGTCAGTGTCATTGATTGGACGAACGCAGCATGTGACCTGCTTATTTAAAGACTCTAGCATTGTGCATCCTCGTGTTATATACTGCCGACAGTTTCGTTTTAGACATTTTTCTCCTCATACGCTGAAACTAGCGTTTAAGCAATGTGCTGTTTACGTGACTGTCCAAAGAATGTAAATATGAGGCACACGATTGTTTGTCAGTTGCTGACCATCAAGCCGTAACATAATTTAACATGGTACATGTTTAGCATCGCAATGCAGGGTTAACAGAGCAAAGCTGGTGCTAACCAGACTCTGGAGGAGGGTTTCATAACACAAGATAAAAAAACGGTGCTAACCTCGCTTCTTAATTAGAAGTGTGAAACGTTCCTTAACTCAGGGTTAAAAGCGGGGCTTAGAAAGACTATAACCTAGGGTTAAGTGCAGTATGAAAAGCCCTAAACCAGCCCCATTGTATTTCCTTTGAGCTTCTATCAGGTTTTTTTTTCCATAGCTGCAGACACAGACCCATCCCTGACATATTTCCATAACAGCGTTGATGTGCTCCTTTTTCTGTAGTGTGGCCCACTGATGTAAACCAACCGGCCACAGAGAGAGAGAGAGAGAGAGAGAGAGATAGAGAGCACACAGGGACGGGCACGTGGCCAGACGCAAGAGATCACATTATATTAGCATTAAAGGTTTGGTCCCATTGATGGGCTTGTTCTGCTCCGATGCATTAAACCCTGGGCATGACAAGCACAGCTTTAGTGAGAGAGAGAATTTTAATAATGCAACATACACTAAACAAGATAAGCATTACAGCAAGTCTGAGCTTCAAAGAGCCATTCAACTAAAAAAAAAAGCTAAGCACTGAATCAACCAAGAAATTCAGAACACAATGTGGTTTTGTTTTAACATGCCCTTTACAAAGCGAAAACTAATAGGCTTTCTTTCCCCCCAACAATTAATTGGAAACTTTTATTACAATACGTCGGATAAAAGCTTCAATCCTTTATCAGTGAACACAGGAAGGTTTTTGCAGAGAACATATCGGAGCGTCTCATGTGTGTCTTGAATTCATAACTGGACCACATGAAGAATGACTGCGGCAACCTCTGTGCAAAAAAAAACACACGAATATGAACACTAGCAGCCTGTGAAACATTAAAATAGTCCACAAACTCAGCCATCATTAAAAGTGAAATGGGAGCAATCATGCAAATGAGCGTGTCATGCATTAACATATCAAGAGGCTCTAATGGGGCCAATTAAGCGAGTCTTGTAATTACAGTCTGAGTGGAAGGTCATTCACCTCTGCTATCATGGGGAGGAGATAGTGAAAGAGAGACGAGAGCTCTTGTTAATTTCAGGTGCCTATGTGCCAATTTATTTGCTCTTTATCCACAGATCTTAGAAATGAAGTCATTTCTGAGTCGGTTTAAACTTGGTAAGTCTGATCGGATTCATCCTACAATATGATGATGAGTAAGTGCCTCAGTTTCTTTGGTTTTACCAGAGGTTAGGTTTTACCTGCACCTGTTTTACTCGACAGACATCACGTTCAAACACTCTGTTTTGATGGGCGTGCCACATTCAAAATTTGGAATTAAATGCCCACTGCTATGATTGGGTAACAGTTTTGCATATTAAAATAAGTAAGTACTTGGAATTATAATATAATTGACAAAGGATGACTTACGGATGTACCATTGTTTGTCACACTGTCGTTCTTATAGGCTGTTCATAGTTCATCCTTTTCGATAAAGTGAAAAACGTATTCATTGTCAGTTGCACTGTCATGTTTTAAATAATTTAAATAGTAATGTGCACATTGTAGGGGTAGACAAGGTACAAAATTGTCCCTTAAATGGTACTGCGCCAGTGAGAAGCTATGTTACCCCTGTAGGTACAAATTTGTCCATTTTGTCTGATTTTATAATTTCATGTCAACTTTAAATCTTTAGTTTATAAAAAAAATTAAGATCAAAGAAGATATTTTGCAGAATGTCCAGGCTGCTTTTGATAATGGGGACATCAAGCTGTAAAAATGACTTAAATTACTTCAGAAATATCATAAAATTAGTAGTCCATATGACTTGTGCGCTCTAGTCTTGAATTAATATGATAATTGAGTGAAAAACAGACAAAATAAAAACACAAGTTTGGACCACTTCTGTGATACTCCGTCCTTTTTTATAATATTGGAGAAATTTATTTTTACTGAAGAACAGAACTCTAAACATTCTGTAATATATTTTATTCTGCAATTATATGGTGATTTATATTTCTGGCCAAACTCTTCCATTAAACAAGCTAACAACATTAATACTGGCTGGTGCTGAACCCAGAAGGGTGGGTCATGTGCAGCAAACGGCAGTGGTGTATTTGAAGTGGTTTTATTGCATCCCAGGGGACGCAGAAGGGCATTGTGGGGCAGTGGAGTGCTGGGCGAGACAGTGGCGACACTGCTGAGGCAGATGGAGTCTGGGGTGTATCTTTGATTCAGACACCAGCGTAAGTCTCACTCCGCAGCTGTTCTTCCACAGTGGCATCCACCATTAGACAGGGTTCACAAAGGGTTCACAACACACACACTTTCTTTCTCCATCTGACCTCATTTCTATTTTAATATTGTCAGATTTGTCATACCGTAGTGCTTCATCTTCAGCAAAACAACCTCCGAAAAATACCCTTTTCAGAAGCTATTGGTCTTAAAACACTGAGGGGGAATTCACTAAACGCTTGAGCCACTTTTGCAAGCAATATTTCAGTGCAAAACACAACATCTTATCCATTAAACACCCACAATCCAGTTTAAACAGGTGCTAAATACACTTAAACAGTGCTGCACCATATTTGAATTAAATTAGGGCTGCAAATAACCAAAATGTAATTGATTATTTAGATAAATATCAAAATTTGAATTTGAAAGTTAAAAAATTGTATTCTACATCCTGACCAATGACTGAAGGCTATTAAAACAATATAAAAACTAAAATACAAATGTAAATACAAATATAAATGAATGTAGAAGTGAAGAAATACATTGAATATAGATGCAATATAATTGCAAAATAAAAGTTATCAATTGCATTTTTCCTTTACATTTGTAAAATTCCTAAAATAACACAGACATGAGTCACTTTTACTAAACCGTTGTCTTTGCTTAACCGTTCCATTCCGTGCCGCACGGATATGTTTGCATTTTGATAACAGCTCTGATAACAGAGCTCTCCAGAATGTATTAAAAAAATTGTTTTAGAAACGCAAGAGTTTTCAAACAATATGATATGTAAATAGTGAACGTGTTATGGAGGATAATCAGATATTCCTTTTAATTGTATTATTCATTTGTTAGCCAGCTACAGAGAAAGTGGTGGCCAGGCAACAGACAAGTGATCAATCCTGAGTTGCGATGTTACTTTAGCTAACGGTTAGCTAAACCATGCTTAGAATTCCGGGCTAAGAACGGTTTGTAACCGTGCCGTGCAGAACCAGTCTCAGGTGGAAATACAACTGGAACCGTTCCTTACCGTTCTTAGAACCGTTCGGCCCGATGGTGGAAAAATCGGCTAATGTGTGCCAAAACCGGCATATTCAGGAGGCATAATTCATTCTTGAAATGATCTCACAATTTACTGTACCCTAAAGAGTCTCTATTGCAGCTCTACTGACCCCTGTTAGTCATGACTTTCTGCCCACAAAGCAGTGGCTTCAGTCAATATCTGCCATGCATTTTACGCTCAGGTTAGAAACACCAAATCATGCATAAATGTCAAACCCAGAGCTGTGTATTACACAACGGCATGCTCACTTCACTCAGTACACGGAAGACTGATAAGCTAGTATCTGCTTTTGCTCAACCACACCTGTGTGTACGAAAGAAAGATGGCCAGCACGTGTTCTTAGAGTATGATGCAAGTCACTTAAAATAGAAAGCATAAACACAGGTTATGTTATGGTCTATTAATGACTGAGCTAGTATTTTATTTCTTAATTAAATATAACAATTATAACAAGAATGCAGAACACCTCCAACTGCCGCAAGCTTCAGATCTAGGAAGTCTGCCATCTGCCCTTGTTGTTAAGAGTTGATCAAAATGGTTGCATTAAAAGCTGAGTTTCTACACTTTAAATGATACCTATTTCGTGTTATTCAATTCAGTGGTTGCTTAGTGATTTGATTATGATTTATTTTTTGGTGTGGGTGGTACACTTCAGGTTTAAAATGCTGGGTTGTTTTAACCCAATTTTGGGTCAAATATGGACTAACCCAACGTTGGGTTAAAAATGCAATTTAAAAATGGACAAACCCAGCCGTTGGGTTACATTTTTAATGTAACCAATGCAATTTGTCCATTTTTAAAGTGCATTTTTGTCCATTTTTGATTTTGTCCTAAATGCAATTTGTCCATTTTTAAATTGCATTTTTAACCCAAAGTTGGGTTAGTCCATATTTGACCCAAAATTGTTAAAACAACCCAGCATTTTTTAGAGCGTATGTAAAAACAATGAATCTGATTGAATTGTCCTGAATAGAATATAAATTAAATGAACAGAATTTTTACTAAACTGAATAGAATATTAAAAGAATGTAATTGACTAGAATGTAAAGGAATCAAACATAATATTCACTAAACTGAACAGAATATTGTGCAATCAAAGTTTTGAATAGAATGTAAGTGACTACAATGTAAATTAATTGAACAAAATCTCTACTAGATTGAATAGAATCTAATTGACTTGAGTATAAAAGAAGCACAAAAACTTTGCAGCTCTGATGTGTTTGCAGTTTGAGCTTTTATAACATCCGTACACATCGTAAAGCGAAGCTCCAATGGGAATGATGCTATTGAAAGAGGATCACCATCCCTCTATCACCTCATACTGATGTGAAGATAAGATGATTCACTCTGATAACACTATGGCAGTCTGGTGGAAATCCTTGCGACTGATTGCGTGACAATGTTTCCATTACCTTCCTCTAAGAGCATTTCACTTGACATGAAGACAAATTGATCATGTCAAGAAGATAAAGGAAGCAAAACTATAAACAAATGCAAACATTTTTTGAATTAAGCCAGAGAAAAGAGATAGGCCAGCTGTGAGAGAAAACCGCATCTATCTAACATACAGCATTTGATACAACAATAACCTGTAATTTGATAGAGTTTTAACCACAGAAGTGTCAATTTAATCCAAAGCCACTCTGCCACAAACACTGATGTAGTGTAAACACATATTTGGTAGACAAAAACCACAGATGCTAAAACCAGTCATTTACCGACATTCATACCTCACCCTCCCACTTCAAGGTCTCTCTACCGAAACTTCCAAAGAACACAAACATGAGCATTACACCTCCAACAGTAAATATAAACTTCATCTAAACTCACAATCATTTGTTTTTATTAACACTAACAGGCTTTAATGTAATGTTACTTCATCTGTCTTTGACATGGTGAATCAAAAGGTTTCCCAGGGCTGTTGTGTGATTGTGTATTTGTACTGATGTGCTGCTGGAACAAGCCACTGATGTGATCAGAGTTTAAGAAAATGAAGACATAGAGGGGATTTCCCCAGTGCTACAGTCACCACTAAAGCATTCAGCAAGATTAGAGCAACATGCGGTCCTCCATCTCTACTATGTGTATATCCCATGTGTCCGTGCCTGTTTTTGCACAAATGCAATGAAACAAAAACTCAGAAGTTGGTGAAGAAAATGTCTGGTCATATTTCGCCCCAAAATACACAGGGAAGAAAAAATAAATTATTATTTGTATAAAGAAAATGAAGCTGGCATTTTTAGTGCCATTTGTCTTTCATTGTGATATTATTTTCATAATATTCACCATATGTCAAGATGTTTTACTTTTATGTTTGTCTGTAATTCTCATTATTCTCAATTATGATTCTTATAACTGTAATAAAAATCACATAATCTGAACACAATATATTTTTTTATATGTATATATGCGTATATATTAAAATACAGCATAGCATCATTGTTTACAATATAAATAATATATCGTTATTTTTCTGCATTATGGCAATGATAATGAGATTATCATTAAGGGTGAAATGTACAATGCAAAATAAAAGGTTTTATTTTCTTTGTGCAAATATAATTTCTTAATTTTTCACTTTTCATTTTGAAGTAATATGTGATCTAGTAAGGCTCACCTTGTACCACTGTGCCCAACTGAAGCATTAATGTTCAACGAGAGAAAAATGCAGATGATGTAACAGTTTCAGAGGTGTGTCCGTGTTTGCTTTTTCCTCTGTTAACTGTACCATCTCATTATTGTGGCATTAGTAAACAAGAACACTGCACACTTCGCAATGACATTGACGTCTGATTGGAAGTCTCAGATTTCAGTATTAGTGAATCTAAAATGAGCCTAAAAAAAGGACAAACCTTGTGAGTTCTTGTGCTGTCCAGGTCCATTTTGGAGACCGCCATCTGTCAAAACAGGCACAAAAACAAGAGTTGCACAGTGACAATCTGACAGTTTGTATGACATTTATAATCACAAAGATGTGTTTATAGGTTGTTCAAGTTGTTATCAAATGTGATTTTCAATGACAAGCATGTAATCAGTTGTCTTGAACTGTATTATTCAAAGAGTGGCATTGAAAACATACCCACACTCACTGATAAACTTCATGTCTGAATGTAATCCACAAGATTAAATGACACCACAGTCATACAACAACAACAATAGTGCAACATTTCCTCAGGATTAATTTGTTGCTTCTCTTTGTTCTCATAATGCGGCTTGTATTAAAAGTGCTCTGGCATGTTGCAGAGTCAATTATGCGGAACTAAGCGACATAATCACCTATGATGAATGTCCTTTTCAGGTCAGTATGAACCTGTCGATTTCTACCATGGCTTTGACTATGCAGTGTAGTTTAACGTATGTATTAATATATCAGACAAAATATTAAAAGGACAATTTTTAAAAGGTGTAAATCACGTTATTTAGCTTCCTTTACCATAATAAACACAACGGGGAATCTGTAATAATTTCAATACGATGGTTAGAGCAGATGTTGCCACTTTTACCTTTTTATGGTTCAATGCACTGGCTTTTAAAAACAAAAACAGGCAATTTATGTAGAAATATTCTTTTGATGTTTATATATTGATGTTTAATGCCTGTGAGAACTGCTGAGGCGTTTTAACAAAACAGAGCTTTAGAAACAAATGATCCCAAGACGGGCCAAGTTACGAAAAGGTTTAATCATGTTTCTGTAGCTGCATCTCTCTTTTTTTTTTGCAATGCTCAGAGGAACTGTTTACAGGAAGTGTGTACACTATGAAGGGGAAGAAGACCAGGAGAGAGAGAGAAAGAGAGAGAGAGAGAGCTTACCCATGTTTACTGTCATCATCAGGAAGTGACCCTAGTGAACTCGAGCTGAACGCTCGACTCCTTTCATCAGGGAAAATCTTCACTCTGCAAACACAACATAAACAGAGTGAATTAGAGACATAATTTACTTGAAATACCAACAAACAGACAAAAATAGTTATAATAAAGAGAGCCAAAAACCCCTTACAGATGTGCCAATGCTTAAACATCACAAAGGATTTACGTAACATTCTTGTTTTAGTGTCTCCACACAATTGCAAAATTTATAGAAAATTACAGTAATGGTTCTTGTGTTTCTGTGCTTAACATTAAATGAAAAATACATTAAGAATACAATTCACATACAATGACTTGAATACACCTCTGTCACGTATAACTAAAGAAAAACTAAAGGAGAGGACTCAAGTGCAGAAAGAATATTTATTAAATAAAAGAAACATGAAATGAAACAAAAACCCTCAAGGGGGAAAACATGAAATAACCAAAAATACAACTACAAAGCAACATACCGGGGTTTCACGGGAAAGCGGGAGACATAAACAAGACAACGATCCGACACAGACTGCAAACACAAAGGAACTTATAAAAGGGACAAATCAGGCAGGTAATAAGGAACAACAGGTGGGGCAAATGAAACCAATAATGAGATAACAAGGAGGGTGGGGTCAAACAGTGACAGGAACACAAACACCACATGTGCTACACAAGACAGGACAGGCATGTGACATTACCCCCTCCTTAAGGAGCGGCTACCAGACGCTCCACAAGGGACGGGAGGGACAGACCAGGGCGGGACGGGAGGGACAGACCAGGGCGGGACGGGAGGGACAGACCAGGGCGGGACGGGAGGGACAGACCAGGGAGGGACAGACCAGGGCGGGACAGGGGGAACAGGAAAGACAGACCAGGGTGGGACAGGGGAAACCGGAAAGACAGACCAGGGGGGGACAGAGGGAACAGGAAAGACAGACCAGGGTGGGACAGGGGGAACAAAAGAGACAGACCAGGGTGGGGCAGGGAAAATGAACAGTTCTGGAGGCCAGGGTGGAGCCGAGAGTCCATCGGACGGCCAGGGCGGAACAGAGAGTCCATCGGGCGGCCAGGGCGGAGAAGACCCCTCGGGCGGCCAGGGCGGAGAAGACCCCTCGGGCGGCCAGGGCGGAGAAGACCCCTCGGGCGGCCAGGGCGGAGAAGAGCCCTCGGGCGGCCAGGGAGAAGAAGACCCCTCGGGCGGCCAGGGCGGAGAAGACCCCTCGGGCGGCCAGGGCGGAGAAGACCCCTCGGGCGGCCAGGGCGGAGAAGACCCCTCGGGCGGCCAGGGCGGAGAAGACCCCTCGGGCGGCCAGGGCGGAGAAGACCCCTCGGGCGGCCAGGGCGGAGAAGACCCCTCGGGCGGCCAGGGCGGAGAAGACCCCTCGGGCGGCCAGGGCGGAGAAGACCCCTCGGGCGGCCAGGGCGGAGACGACCCCTCGGGCGGCCAGGGCGGAGACTTTCCCTCGGGCGGCCACGGCGGAGACGACCCCTCGGGCGGCCACGGCGGAGACGACCCCTCGGGCGGCCAGGGCTCAGGCACAGGAACTGGCACCACCGGCTCGGGCACTGGAACTGGCACCACCGGCTCGGGCACTGGAACTGGCACCACCGTCTCGGGCACTGGAACTGGCACCACCGGCTCGGGCACTGGAACTGGCACCACCGGCTCGGGCACTGGAACTGGCACCACCGGCTCGGGCACTGGAACTGGCACCACCGGCTCGGGCACTGGAACTGGCACCAACGGCTCGGGCACTGGAACTGGCACCAACGGCTCGGGCACTGGAACTGGCACTGGAACTGGCACCACCGGCTCGGGCACTGGAACTGGCACCACCGGCTCGGGCACTGGAACTGGCACCACCGGCTCGGGCACTGGAACTGGCCCCACCGGCCCAGGAACAGACATAGACACAGGAACAGGCTCAGGAACAGGCTCAGGAACAGGCTCAGGAACAGACACTGGCTCAGGAACAGACACTGGCTCCGGCTCAGGAACAGACACTGGCTCCGGCTCAGGAACAGACACTGGCTCCGGCTCAGGAACAGACACTGGCTCCGGCTCAGGAACAGACACTGGCTCCGGCTCAGGAACAGACACTGGCTCCGGCTCAGGAACAGACACTGGCTCCGGCTCAGGAACAGACACTGGCTCCGGCTCAGGAACAGACACTGGCTCCGGCTCAGGAACAGACACTGGCTCCGGCTCAGGAACAGACACTGGCTCCGGCTCAGGAACAGACACTGGCTCCGGCTCAGGAACAGACACTGGCTCCGGCTCAGGAACAGACACTGGCTCCGGCTCAGGAACAGACACTGGCTCCGGCTCAGGAACAGACACTGGCTCCGGCTCAGGAACAGACACTGGCTCCGGCTCAGGAACAGACACTGGCTCCGGCTCAGGAACAGGAACAGACATCACCGGCTCAGGAACAGACACCGCCGGCCCAGGAACAGACACCACCGGCTCAGGAACAGACACCACCGGCTCAAGTGTGTGCGTAGCCCACACACACCACATGGCTGTGGCCATAATGGCCAGTGTCGCGGTCACTGAGGGCTCAGGAACAGACACCACCGGCTCAGACACAGGCTCGACGGCGGCCATCTTGTCAGGGGACTCAGGCTCGACAGGCGTGACGTGAACAGGCTCGGCGGCGGCAATCTTGTCCGAAGACACAGGCTCAACGGCGGCCATCTTGTCAGGGGACACAGGCTCGGCAGGCGTGACGTGAACAGGCTCGGCGGCGGCAATCTTGTCCGAAGACATAGGCTCGACGGCGGCCATCTTGTCAGGGGACACAGGCTCGGCAGGCGTGACGTGAACAGGCTCGGCGGCAGCGACGACCATCTTGTCCGAAGACATAGGCTCAGGAACAGTCTCTGGCTGGGCAGACGTGACGTGAACAGTCTCTGGCTGGGCAGACGTGACGTGAACAGTCTCTGGCTGGGCAGACGTGACGTGAACAGTCTCTGGCTGGGCAGACGTGACGTGAACAGTCTCTGGCTGGGCAGACGTGACGTGAACAGTCTCTGGCTGGGCAGACGTGACGGATCGCTGAGGTGGTGCAGGCAGTGCGAGCAGGATCACCGGAACAGGGACCACCGGAACAGGGACCACCGGAACAGGGACCACCGGAACAGGGACCACCGGAACAGGGACCACCGGAACAGTCACGGAGGGAGTCTTCCTCTTCCTCCTCCGTTTCGAGACCACTGGAACTGGGGCCACTGGAACTGGGACCACTGGACTCGGGACCACCGGAACTGGGACCACTGGACTCGGGACCACCGGCACTGAGGCCACCGGAACTGGGACCCTCTTCCTGGCCTCTCGCTCCTGCAAGCGAGCGAGCCACCATAGCCTCAAACGTACAGCCATCATACGCCCTCCTGAGAACCCAGTCCATGGGCTCATTGAGTGCGTAAAAGAAGAGGTCCTTTAGAGGCCCGTCATTAAGTTTTAAACCCTCCGCCGCTCCAAGGAATTCACCCGCGAACTTCCTCAGGTCAGCCCCTTGTTGGCGGAGGGCACTTAGTGTCTGAAAACGAATAATGCGATCGTAGTGGGGGCACGAGACAGGAGGGCCTGGTGGGTGTCGTGAATCTTTCTGCTGAGTCCTTAACATGGTCGGATCGTTCTGTCACGTATAACTAAAGAAAAACTAAAGGAGAGGACTCAAGTGCAGAAAGAATATTTATTAAATAAAAGAAACATGAAATGAAACAAAAACCCTCAAGGGGGAAAACATGAAATAACCAAAAATACAACTACAAAGCAACATACCGGGGTTTCACGGGAAAGCGGGAGACATAAACAAGACAACGATCCGACACAGACTGCAAACACAAAGGAACTTATAAAAGGGACAAATCAGGCAGGTAATAAGGAACAACAGGTGGGGCAAATGAAACCAATAATGAGATAACAAGGAGGGTGGGGTCAAACAGTGACAGGAACACAAACACCACATGTGCTACACAAGACAGGACAGGCATGTGACAACCTCTTCTATTTTTATTTCTGTATTAGAATTCATTTTTGATATTTTTGGGAGGCAAGTCAAAATGTCAGGCTGATACAACTGTCCTTATATTATAATGAAAAATATTATTATAAAGAAAAAAGCCTCATTAAAGAGATATTTCACCACTGGAAAGATGAATGTATATTTAAATTGGGTCATTTATGTAGTAGACTAGAAATGTGAAATTATTTTAGAAGCTGGTGCCTTCTAGACTGAGAAAAGCCAGAAAATGTATTTTTGGCTCATGTTGAAAGACAACAACTCCCAGAATGCACTTGCTTCGCTGCCCTACGAGGCCACTCCCAAGCCACGCCTACCGGTTACAGAGGGCAGTATTGGAAGAAATTATACAACCAGGCTACTAGTTGACTCGAAACTGTCAAAAGACGTCATTTTATCGTGAGTATATCCTCTGGCCAAAAAAGCCTCCGATGACGCAAAATGACGATTTATTTGGGTCATATGAGGGTTTTTTTCCAGACACACAATACAGAAATCTCTCGTCTCAGGGGGACATGAGGGAGGGAAGCACGGTCATTTGAAAATAGTAACGGGTTTCTACTGATACAAAGCTTAATGCTAATCGGTGAAGTATCCCTTTAAAATATTTTTTTTTTTAAGAAAATATAGTTTAGTGTAATTTAGTATAGAGAGTCATAGAGAAGAGTCATAGAGAGGATCTCTTTAAATATTACAAATGATACATTTACAAATCAATACTTTTTTTAATATTTAGGGAAACAATTATATTTTAAAAGTATTTATTATTTATTAAAAGTTATTTACTTTGAAACTAATGATTAAGATGTGTACACTCATATGTATTATAGATTATTCATCCGTCTTACATTTTTTTAAATCAGCTGACTTTGTAGCACAGTGAACATTTTAGAAAACAAAGAAAATTTGATATGACCCCTTTAAATAACTAATTTGTCACATTATGTCACAATGCAATTCTCTTCATAACAGCCAACTGTAAGTAAATCATAACTGTCCATAAACAGTGTATCTGACTGCCAACAGCAAATACAGCCTTCCTCTCCCAGTCCCATTCTTCAGATGAGAGAGAGACACTTGTCTTTGAAGACAGAACGTGCCCCTGTTGCCCTTGAGACATTGTTAAGCCACATCGAGCGGGATAAAAGTGGAGGGAGCGCTAAAGGTAGCGACCACAGTGCTCTTCAAAGACGAGTCGGAGCGCTTTTAATGCCAGGGATCTTAAGTTTGAGAATCTGTCACCAGCAGCCACAGGCTGATCTGAGAGCAGTTTTTCATATTCTGACACATGAAAGGCAAGACAATGAGATCTATTTTTTTCTTCATTTATAATTGTCAGCTTCGCGCAACAATATCGACGAGTCGCCTGGAGATTGCTGCAGAAAGAAGAGCAATTACAGTCGTCAGCAAAGCGCGAAAGAGCCCTGAACTCAAAAAGGCTCAAAGTACAAGAGTGCCAGCGAAAAGGTTACGAACATTTGCACGGAAATAGCTATACAAATTGGAGCAATCTTTGTCTGCCTGTAAAATAATAAATGAGCCAAATATAGCGGCGGTGCTGCGGAGAGGCTGATTCTCTATTGATGGCTCTTGCAGTTATTATGCCAAATGACTTGGCTGGAAACGATGAGTCTTGAGTAAACAGCACTTTCTGCGGCTAATGGGATGTGATTTCAAAAGTGGTTGACATGACAAGCTTTTGTCTATGATGTCTTATTGTTAATGTTTTGTCTATTGTTATTGTATGGTGTCTTATCGCTATTGATTTAAAACTCATTGATTCACTGATGCACGACTCATGTAGGTAAATATTGCTATTTCTACCATAGTCTGTCTGAAAACTCAATTCTGATTGGCTGGAAAGTGTGCGACAAAACCGTTTCATGAACAGGTAGTTCCGAGTTCCATACGTCACTCAGAGATTGCGCTATGCACACACAGAAACATTCAGGAGATCAGAAACTTATCAACCCTGCCCCACGACTTCATATTTTATTAATAAAATAGAATCGCTACATTATATTTTTCGGTAACGAGGGGGTAACATTGCTGGTTTTGAAGTAATTAAACTCACAGCTTTGTTGTAGTAGAGAGAGACACTGAACAGATGCAGGTAATTTACACACGCATCTCTCTCTCTCTCTCTCTCTCTCTCTCTCTCTCTCTATAATGAATTCAAATAAATGCTATAATTCATTCATTGAAACAAATGTAATCTTACGCACTACTTAATCTCAGTGTCTGATTTAAAGCTGACACAATGCTAGATCTAACAAACCGTAACTGATGAAAATAACCATTATTTTTACCCTTCCGGTCAAATATATTGTGCTGCAATTATCAATAACAGATTTAAGTTGTCAATGCTGGCAATTGACCATGGTATAAGCAGGATAATCCACGGCTAGCTGTGCATTAAATGACTGGGATGCACTCCGAGTCGGCCGGTTCTTTGCCTCCACGTCCTGCATTAAAATCGTTTAATGCACAGCTAGCCGTGGATTATCCCTTACTTATTACAATATAATGGTGCATATAAAGACAATAATTAAATATCATTCTGCATTGTGTTCATTTAGCACAGAGCAAAAATGTCACTTTTTGCGGAAACGTTACTACTTTTCCAAGTAAACTGACTTTTTTCGTCTGGCTAAGGACAGATAGCAGCACCACTCACATTTACTTCAGCTGTCATTCTATAAAATACATTTTGTTTTCGAAGATTGTTTCTTAAATGCAACTGTCCATATCTGACTGTCACATATGCTTTTCAATTATGAAGAACTGAGACTGAAGATGCTGTCTTGGCTTCTTCTGCAAATGGCTAAAGTTGCAAACACTAAATAGCAGCGAATCTACGGTGAACTTTGCATCCTGTGTTTAATTACAAAAAAGTATCTGATAAAAGACTCTTTTAACAGTGCAAAACTGAAAAAAAGGTAATCTCTTCACATCACAGACATTCCTTTACAATGATACACACAGTTACCAGTTACTACTGGAGTTTGGCTCAGTGGGAATCTAAACTCCGCCACACCTCCTCTCCCTGGCATATCTTAAAGCGTTCTTTTCTGTCTCTAAGCCTCATTCATTGCTCTTTATTTTTCCCTCTTTGTTTCTAAGGCTTGCATGGTCCCCGAGTTTCTGAAGAAACAGTCAGCGCAGAAAAATGTCTGGGCTCCTGACAGAAACACAAAAGGGTTTGCTGTAAGTTTCCAGAGCTCAAGCCAAGGCGTATGCTCAGTGCACACTAGCAGAGCAGCACACAAAACACACAAGTCGCCAAAGATACCAAAGATCCGGAGCACATTTGAAAAAGGATATTTGGTGGAAGAACTCTAAAAAACAACACCAATTGAAAAAAGGAACAATTTATCAATGAAATGATTACAAACTGTTGGTTTTGCACTTCATGATCCTGTACAAAAAAGCATACTAAATTTTACTTTTTAAACAGTAGACAAAAGAAAAAAGTCGTTTTTCTCAAAAAAAAAAAATCAATTGTTTTAAAGGGATAGTTCACTTTGAAATTAATTTTTGATATGTTTTAGCTTACCTCAAGGCCATTCAAGATGTAGGTGTCTTTGTTTCCGCAGTAGTTTCAATTTTGATATTTTTAGGTCAAACCGTTCTTGTCTGTCAGTCATATAATGCAGGTCGATGGTCACTGTTTCAAAACACAAGCACAGAGTCCAAATTAAAACAATTCCCCATCGTCCAAATGAAACAATTCCCCATCATAAGTACACATTGATGGCCTAAGACACGAAACGAGCGGTTTGTGTGAGAAAACGAACAGTATTTATATCGTTGTTATATCTTGAAAACAACACACGTCCAAATGATCTGAGGGCCCGGGCGGGTATAGATATATTCATAGAAGTCGCCTTGGCTACTGCAGTTCATTGGAACGAAACCGTAGCCAACGGGTATAGATGTATACACTAGATGTCGTCTTCGCTACTGGGCAATTCCACGCAAAACTGTCACATCCATAACGCCAACTAAATACAATGGCAATTGTGCTGGCGTTATGGATGTGACAGTTTTGCATGGAATTGCCCTACTGCAGTTCATTGGAACGAAACCGTAGCCAAGGCGACATCTATGAATATATCTATACCCGCCCGCGCCATCAGATCATTTGGACGTGTGTTGTTTTCAAGAGATAACAACGATATAAATACTGTTCGTTTTCTCACACAAACCGCTCGTTTCGTGTCTTAGGCCATCAATGTGTACTTATGATGGGGAATTGTTTCATTTGGACGATGGGGAATTGTTTTAATTTGGACTCTGTGCTTGTGTTTTGAAACAGTGACCATCGACCTGCATTATATGACTGACAGACAAGAACGGTTTGACCTTAAAATATCAAAATTGAAACTACTGCGGAAACAAAGACACCTACATCTTGGATGCCCTTGAGGTAAGCTAAAACATATCAAAAATTAATTTCAAAGTGAACTATCCCTTTAAATGTGAAATTAAAAGTGAAATTAGGCATCACTACAGTATAATGTACAGTATAAAAAAATAGATATTTAGTTTGAGATTTGCTAAAGGCTACATTTAACATTGTTATCAGAGTATTAGTGTTTTAAAATATTAACTTTAAATGAGGGTTAAAATCTCAAAGAAAATCTAAAAGGTAAAAATTTGAAAATGAGCATGAACAATTAAATATCCAATTTGATACAGAAAAATAAAAAGTCATAAACTACATAATTAACTGGTTAACCGTTAACCAACAGTAAGATTTTTTTTACCAATTAATATCAGTTAAACGGTAATTTAAGTCATTTTTAAAGATATTTTGAAAAATTTGCTGCGTGGTTAAAAAAATATACTACACATACAAAATTGCGCTTTTGAGGGGAAAAGAAATAATAAGTTGCATATAAGTCACATTTTATTATTACATTAAAAAATTATGTAAAATACCTGTAAATAGATGGGCTATTTTAGTTCCCCTCACTCCACAACAAATCCTAACGGTATTCAGAATAGAACAAGAATGAAAAATTTAAGCAGCTAAGCGTTAAGCCAAAACAAATTAATCTAAAGAAAAACTGAAACAGAAACCAGTGTTGGGCTCACATACCTCTTTCATTCGAATCCAAATGTTTCCATATTCGCGATGTATTTGGATGCTAAACTATTATTATTATGTAAACTAAGCTTGTCCTTATATTTAGCATAAATTTGGCACCAGTGGGGCGGTGCTCAAGCTGAACGGCACAGGTTGTACTACGGACTATTTAAATTGAGCAGTGTAACCTTTTATAAGTTTGGTTGACTGTATTTTATTTTGATAATGAACAGGCTGTGATGTCAAGTTAGCAATGCTAGAACTGATATGTTGTGTGTGTGTGCGATCACTTGAAGTGTAACCTTATAACAGCAGTCATTTACGGTCATATAGATCAGAGTAGAGTAAGATATCATTCAAAACTGTACTTTTATTTTGTGTAAATTCAAAATAAAAACAAAGCATTAGGCTTTTGTAACAAAGAAAACAAACAGAACACCGTCTCGATTTCCTTTCCGTGAACCTGTTTGTGGAGCGTGTCACATAAATGAAAAAAAAACTCAGTATATACTGATTTTGTCAGTATAAATTGGGATACTGACCTCTAAATTGGGACAGGCCAGAATTCCCATTAAATCCAGGATACAGACTTTTGATGTTTTTAAAAGTAGGTACTTTTCATGTTCGACTGACTTTATAATACATAACCATTTATCTAATGTATCTAATAGACCTCACAACAAAATTGACTATAAGAACTAGTGCTTCTTTTCAATGTAAGATCATTGCATTGTGGGCTCCTCTTTATATTTGAGGGATATGTACCGTCACATCTCCAACTCAGCACCTCAAAATCCATTTAAAAAGGAACGCACACATACACGTTGACCTTGCGGCTGCTATAAACACATTTAAGCACCAAGGGACTGACGTGCTGCCAAAAAGCAGGTGGCCCTCCAACATGGCGGCGAGCATCTCGCTAAACCCCTCTGCCCTCACTGCGTCTGGCACCAACCGCCAGCTCTCCAGCCCATCTGCTCGGTCACTCCACACAGCACGAGAGCGGCCCGCTTACCCGAGCACCCACCGCACAACTTGCCATTCATGCCACACACGCTTGACGCCAACTCTCTAGATCAGTCTGACGTTCTGTCAAACTGCCGCTTGCTGAGGCCTGTGCAGCTTGGCTTGACTCGACAACAATCTACGTTTTTTTTTTTTTTTTTAAAGCCACAGCGTGTGGGAATCAAAGAATTAAGCGAATGGGAAAATAAGCATATAGTTAAAGTAGTTCAGTTCAGTGACTATCATTAATGTAACAGATTTAGGTCATCTGACATTCACCGCTATCTTCAAGGGTGGACATTTGGCGGGAATGAAGTCACAAGGCACATTCTTTTCAACATATTACATCACCCCTCCAAATAAAGTCAAGTCAAGGTGAGCCGGATTGTAGGGTATTTCCCGCTTTTCCATGAATTCTGATGTGGCTAACCAGCTGCAGCTCTTAATGACTTGTGGAAAGCTTTTCCCTTTCACAGTGTGGAGCAGAAAAAATTCATTGATTGTAACTGAACACATAAGCAGCACTAATGTGAAACTGCATCTATTTGTAAAAGGGTTAGGAATGGCACAGCGAAACTCAATACTAGTAATTTTGTGGCCCATGTGACGTTGTCATTGCCAATAATCACACATGTATCTTCTTACAGAGTTAATATGGAGCAAGGCTGGGCGGTCTCTCTTATGCTCACTAAGGCTACATTTATTTGAGTACAAATCTGCATAAAACAGCAATATTGGGAAATATTATAGTACAATTACAGTTTATAGTGTAAATAACTGTTTTCTATTTTAATGTGTTAAATATGATCAGGTATAAGTAACTGTAACTGCAGATCCTTCAGAAATTACTCTAATATGCTGAGCACTCCAGAAACTTTTTTTTAATCATTATGATGTTGAAAACAGCTGGGCTGCTTAATACTTTTTTAGAAACCATGCTACATTTTTTTTCAGGATTCTTTGATGAATAGAAAGTTCAAAATAACAGCATTTTTTAAAGAATGTAAAAGTCTTTACTGTCAAAATTGATCAATATGATTTATCCTGGCTGAATAAAATTATGAATTTCTTATTTCTTAAAATCTTATGACCCCAAACTTTTGCAATTCAAAAGTCATCAACCATGTTTGATATTGACTTTTTTTTTTATTGGTCTGAGCCAAAAGTGGATATTTAACTCTGCGTGCTTATTACTTGTTTTTACAATCATAAAACGCTCACTTAAAGTTTCTTTAAAAACACTAATAATTTCACAAAGTAATAATTAGTTAATCAAAATGACTCAAAATGAATATGCATTTTTAATATTGCATTTTGCAAGGTTGTGATACCTATATTTAAAAGCCATTTATAAGTTATTTATTAGTTAAATTTAGACTTTTAATATTAGTGCACCGCTAACAATTAGTATAAGAGAATTAGAAGTATGACTAAAAGGGATCCTGCTATTCAATGCAATTCAGCTTTGAAGAGGATATAGAATAGAACATCAACATTTCTTTGCCAAAGAATGATGTAATGTACCTGCATGCCTAATAAAATATAACCTTTATGATCAAAACCACATTGTGAATAATTAAAATGAGTGCTAGACCAGTCTCACCACCGAACCACCCACACACATGATCTAAATGACAAAAGGCTGGGGATTTCTTCATTCATTGGTTGCCCTAGCAAGTGTGGTTAGAATCACAGTTCCTGCAATGAGTAAACCAAACAGGTCAGCTCTCATCAACAAGGACAACGGTCCTCTTTTTGTCAGCAACTCAGTGACTCACAGGTGGTGGCGGCAGCTTTTCTGGGAAATGACACAACATCAGCTTTGCTAAAGCCAATCCCTCCTTGGGACCGCCGAGGAGAGACTTACTTGTATAAAGCCAAGCCAATCTCACACTTTGAGCTCCTAATCTACTTTTCTGCATTAGGTTTTTTTTCACGGGCGAGGTGCACCAGCTTACCTGCATACACACTCACACGTATAAACCCACTGACACACAGGCTTCGCCAACACACTCCCTTGGTAGACAATACATTCTGCAGTATAGATTCCTTGCCAATATACACACCTCGGTCTGGAACCATATCTGTAAGGCACAAAAAAGCAGACAGACCCGAGGCAGACACAAAGTTTACATCCATTTCAAAGTAGCAGGATGACTGTCATGCAGCTAAAGGAACAAACTGATATATAATAGGTAAGCAAATGCACATGGGTCAATAATAAATAAGAATATTCGTGTAAAATTTTATGTTCATGTTTTTATAAATTTAGAAACGCACACACAGAAAGCCGCTTCAGACAACGCACCAGTATCGCATTGAGTTTCAATTCATGCTTGAATGGACAGAAACAGACAAAAGTATGTCGAAAAACCCGTTATTGGCGAGAATCCTCGAAAGCACAGTCTAAAGGAGTTCAAATGTCTTAAATTACCATAAAGAGACCAGATTCGCCCAATAAACCTGCTGCTGTCTGTCATTAATGTTAATCAAACAACAAAAGACTAAGATAAAATAACTAACAGCTTTTGTAGCTTTAATAAGGATTAATCTATATATTTTGGCAGAGCAGGTAAATATCAGAACTGGCCTAACTGGGCCAGTAGAGAAATCCTTAGCGTTAAGCTAAATGTGACATTTATTATAATAGTTTTATGTGAAGTTCACTTAAATTAAAAGTCGTAATATTTTTTTAAAGCCTATTGAAGGTTAAAAATGACAGCTCTCAATCATACTGTATTGTTGATTGGCTATAATTACCCCAGCAAATGAGAAAAAGTGTATGTATTGGTATCGGTGACACTGGCCATCATTCATAGAACTTAGTAAAGAGATGCCATTAAGCAAATATTTAAAATATACATTCTTTATGCTGTTTATACATTTCAATGTGAAATTATACCATTTTAATCGATTGACAGTCACAGCACTAATCACAAGACATTTTAACAGCCTGAAATAACCTTGCCTTGCCATAAAATAGGTCAATTTTACTGATGTTTTAAAAGACGTAATGATATTGAGTATTGTCGCACAGTCATTTTTAGATTCTCACTATGATATCATCTTCCGGTTTTCCGGTTCATCTTTCCGGTTGGTTGCATCACTTGACCTTAATTTTGGTGAATTCTGAAGAAACAACAATGAAAAACTTATAAAGTTACAACTTAATAAGGTTTTCTTCTCAAGAACTTTTTCTTTAAATGAGGCCTTTTTCTTCATTACAGTATTAGTCAAATTAATTTTATGCCCCCCAAAAATACGTAGGGTGATCAAGTCCTATCGCTTGTAGTCCTGATGCTAAAAATAAATAGAGGACACTGCATGTAATAATGGCCAACCTGTAAAATTGAATTAGACACAGCGAGCTCAACTCACAAAAAGGCATCATGATGGAATTGTTGTCCAACGGCAATCATTGATTATTTTCGCAAAATGAATATTTTTTGAGACAGAAAACAAGCACCATCTGCACAATAATATGTTGTTATCATTGTATACCGCCTCTCAATCACAAACACCCGCACACATGCATACAATTTCTTTGTTTTTCTGCTCATTTGTGTTAATATATGGTAGCAGATGTCTCCAGGGCAGCTGAAATCATTACAACGGCAGAAATCTGCTCTGAACGTCAGTGGAATTTCAATTATTACCCTTCACTGTGCCTGCAGTGAGACCATTTAGGTTGCAGCGCCGCTCATGACAGGTTAAAAAGGGGATCTGACACGTATCACTCGGTTTTGGAGGTGATTGATGCTTTAACGCGTTAGAGGTTTTCACTGCGAGTCAATAACTATACGACATAATAACTGCTGTTAGATCAAATTAAACTGCCCATGTTACACCTGACACTGAACAAAACTAAGACGCAACATTCAGGGTGATTACAGTGATCTCTTATATAATGGAAGAAACTTTAATAGGCAAGCATCACTACTATTGCATTTACTTAAAGGGTTAGGGGTTTTAACACATTACTCATCCAGCATCATTTATGCTATACGGACATGAATGATACCTCAAATCGTGTGGCTTGTTGAGGAGAGAAGCACTGTTGAATTTCATTAGACCTGAACAACTGCTAGGAACCAGAATATCATAGATTTGGAGATAGGATCTTTAGAACACCCTAGCAATCACATAGCAATAGCAATGTACTAAAAACACCCAACATCATGGGCAACACCCTTGCATCATGGTGATTTTTGATTACTTTTGCAACTACTATAAATATATCCGTCTGTATATATATATATATATACACATAATTAGACTCATCAATTTACCAAATTATTATAAATTGAACAAAACCACAGATTTCATACCATTAAAACTTTTCATATTTCCATCTCACTACAAAACGTATTAAAAACATGAAGGGTCATAAAGGGTTCAATAACATGAGAAATCAAATTTGCCTTGCTCTTTTGACACATTGTCTTTGTACCTTTAAAACATCCTGCAAGTTTCATAGCTTTAAACGCCTATCTCATTTTAAACAAAGCATTAATTTATTCGAGCTCCAAAAAATGGCTCGTTTGGATATTGCAGGACCTGTGATTTCACACTGGCAAATACATTTAAATATGACTACCTCCAGAGCAACAACCAATAGTTACACATCATCTTACCATAGGCCCCGCCCACTGGCATTCAGTAGCTTAATGACTGACATTTGCCTACACTGGATGTGAGCGTCGCATCAAAAGCAAATATAACCCTTTTTAGTCACTGTCAACACTGGATATAGTATAAAGATTTCCGTTAAGTTTTCTGACTTAGTTCACACGCTTGAGTCTGTCGACAATAGGACAAATGAAAGAGTGAAATAATGTTTGCTTTGACTCGTCCAATTTAAACAGCTCTGTGCAGACTTCAGAAGGATCCTACTGCCGGAAACAAGTGGATGGTTTATTTTAATGGCGTCCCGGATCACGTCAGGCGATTATATGTTTGTTTGGAGCATTTTGTTTGGTAAACGAGGCACATTGTAATAGAGATTTGCAAAGAGCAGTATCGGATCTGACAGCAGTTGCATCACAAATCGCAAGTAAATGATTTCATAATGCTATCTGTAAATGACAGTTTTATATAGATAATGTTTTCAAAACACTTGCAATAGTGAGTGGACGTTGATACCATTTCCTATACAATGACGTAAGCCAATCATAACAGTGGCCTTTTACTGACAAGCCTTAAAGGAGCCACTCCTTAAAAACTGATCATTTCAGACAGAGGGTCAGAATGAGGGTTAAAAAGAATCATTTTTCTGCATTTACATTTGTTTTTTGGAATAAAAAATGTTGTTAATATTATAAGTGAACCTCAAGGAACATATTCAAATGATAATAAAATACATGGCATGACCCCTTTAATAACTCCTCCAACTTGCAAGTACTACAGATGTACCGAGGCCATCGGCATACACAGTGCAGCTACATAAAGCGATAAAAAAATATATATAGACAATTATTTGATTGTTATATCATCGCCATATGCAAACCATCATGATGCCCATCTATGAACTGCTAAATGTGGACAAATATGCATTAAGATAATATAAAAACAGCAACCATGCATTTCTGCTTTGAAACAATATGTATTGTGAAAAAGGCTTTATAAATAAAAATTGACTTGAGAAAATTAAGTTGTTACCATCTATAGATTGCAAAAAACGTTTCATAAATAACAACATTAATAATAATAATAATAATAATACATTCATATTTCAAATATAATATAATATTTATCAGTATATAATTTAATTAAGTATTTAAAAACAAAAATCGTGTTTTCATTGTTAATTATTACTGTGTTAAAAAGCAGAAATAGAATAAAACTGGTTATTGGACAACTAAGCAAAATAATAATCTGAATAAAGACAATATTTTGGAGGGAAAAAAAGTCTGTATTCTAAATAATCTGTGTTGTGTTGGTCATAAGGCAATATTGTTCAATCTCGATCTCTTTCTGATAAGGGCAATTCACCTGCACTTCAATTTGTCAGACACACAGGACCTAATTAAAGGGCAGGGAACTACCAAAGTGCCTAACGGGATGAAGTTAGATAAGAAACCCTCGAATGCAACTTGTGTTATCGCTATCCAAGAAAACTATTTCTAATTAACACACTAACTGGATGGTATCTTCAATGAACACTTTACGGATAATGGACCAGTTCTGAACTGGAAAACCCTGACCCAAATTTAGACACTTTGATGTCTTACACTAAAACAGATTTTCTTTCTTTATCAAAATGGAACTCGAGGTGAAGCACCAACTCTGTTCTTTCCACAGCTTTAGAGAAAGAGCCCGCAGGAGCCGCTCAAATCACACTGACCCCTGGCCCTTGGCTCTTTGGCGTGTGCGTGTCCAATCACTCAAGCAAGTGATAAGACCACTGTGATTTCCTCCGTGTCTAGTCGGCTAGCGCTGAGATGAGGCCCAAAACTAATGATCCATCATGAAGATCTGTGGCTGACCAGACAACACTTTGACTTACAGCCAAGAAACAGACATTCTAAGGGAACAGGATAAAATACCACATTTCTCCGACATCCTAATCTAAGGTGGTCATTCATTACAGGTTTCAATGTCTCTCTGCCAAAATAGTCCTTTAGGGATTCCCAAAAATATGACTCAGGGTGAAATTAAGTCAACATATTTGCCTTGAAATGTTCCTGTTACCTGTCTGCGCTGGACAGATCTTCCATCGGACGTGAAGAAGACTTGTGTGTGATGGCAAGTGAACAAATGTTCTGAATACTTGAATCTTTAGGGGTCTAATGATCAAACTGAAAGACTAATAATTTTTTCTTGCATTACTAGGGAGGGCGAATTCAATATCCTGTCCAGATGCTCCTAAACCAGAGCGTATAAACATGAACCCTGAGAATTTGGCTGCAAGAGTGTGCAGCAGGCCTGTCTAAAGATGATAAACTTTAAGGTCAGATAACTCAGATGATCCCATCCAACTCATCTTGCATTCCTATGGAATGTATCTCCAGCAGTCTGCTGGGATGTTTTGCCCAAAATGTGATATCAATAATAGGCTAGGCTATTTATGCATGTGGATCACTGCACCTGAGTCTAAGGTGAGTATTATGACTCAGTAAGACACGGTTGGTGTCTAAGTTTCAAAAGAAGCTCAGTCAACATTGCAATGAAGGTACAAAGTTCATCTAGATTTCTTCCTTATGCCGTGAGAAACATTCTTGAACATAGGCTTGGCTGAGACAGATCTGTGCACATTGCAAAAATATTCATTGACTCATTAAGTAGGAGGATCTTTAATAAACAAACAACAACTCAAGTACTTAAGAGTCAGGGGATAATGAGTGACTGAAGGAAGAGTGCAAGAAGAAAAAGCAGGCCAGCACATTCCATCAATATCCTACTTTATTATAGCGTCTGTATGTCTACATTAGTATCCCTATTAATATCAGTATTACATATGGCTTTCGATATATTTATCTGTAGTTAAACCAGCTAAGGCTTTATATAGGTCATTCCATGAAACGGGTGCCTTTTGTGCCCCTCATTAATATTTAATTGGCATAAAAGTTGCACTTTATATATGTCTTATTTCATCATAAGGATTATGCACAATTTGATTGCAAAAAAAGAAAACTAGTATTTAATACTCAGTATAATGATATATACTCATTTAATATATAATTTCAGGCTTTAGTTGACAAAATATTTTTATTAAAAAGTTATGTCGTGTAGGCTAAGGTTATGCATCCACCCTGTTGACATAATTCCCCTTTATCCGTGCTCTTCAATGTCTTTTTTAAATCATTTAATTTTATGATTCAAGTTTGTCAGTAAGAGGAGATCTTAAACAGTCAACACTGTTACCATAATTGTGTGTACTCAGGTTATGCATCAACCCTGTTAAAATCATTATTCCCCCTTGTTAAAAACAATGTTAAATTCCATACATTAAAAAAACCATGCTCTTTAAGAACATCAAAGACACTTTAGCTTCTAATTTAATTTTATTATAATTTGTCAGTAATGGACTTAATAATCAGTCAACTCTGTTACCATTCAATTTGTACAGTAAACAAATTATTATTGAGAAATGTGATTATATATATATATATATATATATATATATATATATATATATATATATATATATATATATATAAATTCTTTCTAATAAACATCTTGTAGCTAGATAAAGAGTAAAACTGTCAACCCTGTTACTTTTTCATGATCAAAACCCAACATATATTAAGACGTTAAGTCGCGTTATTATTTTGAGATTTCAAAAAAAAATTTATCCCATTCCATATAGCCTAATGACCCATAGACTAGGCTATACTAGGCACAACTATAGAAACAAATATTTTAGGACAGAGTTTTATATCATAACGCTATACAGTGTTTTCCAAGTAGGTTCAGGAGGTCGCATTAGCAAATGTCATATAGCCTATAATTCCAGCAAATATAAGCATTCGTTACTCACAGTGTTAAAGTTCTGCATAAACAAAACACAACATAAACTCAGAATACGTTTCTTTAATAGCAGTACTCTTTGAACTAGTGTCTAATGCCTTATGTGTAACTAACATTGTTGCATTTGACTCTCTATAGCAAATCTTTGCACACCACAGTTAATGTAAATGCAGTCATTATTATTCTACATAGAACTCACCTTACGTGCGTATCTTCATACTGGAGCCGACACTTAAGACAAATTAAACCAAGCTGCGACTCAAAGCGAGCAGTTTTCTGGGTTTAAACGCAGTGAAGAGGAAAATTCTTGTCTGAGAGATACAGTAAGAACAGTGATATATCCGGAAGCCGCGCGCACTTGAATACAGTTGTCTCGCAAAAATTGAGGGGAACCTCACAAATCCTCCTTCCGAAAAGCTTTCCGGTTTATGTTTTTTTGGAGTCGCAGATGTCAGTAATCCAAACAGATGGAGCGGTGTGTGCTCGGGAAAGCTGCAAATCTCGTCGACTGCGCGCCGTCAAAGGAAGAAAGTTTCCTCTCCGCAAACATTGACTGACGCCGAGTTTTTCCACAGAGGAGCGAGTGGAGCGAGTGTAATGTCAGCCTCAGGAAGCGATGACGCGCGTGCTTCAGACTCGCTGCCGCTGCACGAGATTCTGGCGCCCTCGGCCGACTGTGCTTTACATCGTTTACGAAATGTCGAAATGGGTACACAAATAGGTCTGAAACTCCTAAAAAGAATGAAGTGCTTTCCTCTTTCTTTTTCTTTTTCAATAAATGGGCAGTAAAAGTAGGTGCAGATAATGTTAATCAGGAGTTCAAACTAAATTATGACTGCAGCAGATATTGGAAACCTCATATACAATTACAGTAATAGGCTACTATAAAATAATAGTAAGTCTAGCCTATAGCCTACTGTAATTGTATATGTTTCCAATGTTATTTTAGAATAATTGTATGAGGTTAGAAAATATGTCAAACATTTGTGGCATGTTGAAACTTGATTTATGTGATTTTGCACGTTTAAAGGGAACCTATTATGCCCCTGTTTACAAGATGTAGGCTAATTTACGTCTCATGTGTCCCCAGAATGTGTCTGTGAATTTTCAGCTAAAGATACCTCACAGAGCATTTACTATACCTTGTTGTAAATGCCAATTTTTGACTGAAAGGACAAACAGGAAGAGGGCGGAGCCTTGACAGCTCATGCCTCAGATACCATCTCTATCATGTCTCATATCATCTTTATCACGCTCACATGACATTGAGTAATTCATCATCATGAAAGTTTATTATCTGCATGTGTTTTAAACCCATATCAGTCTAAACTTCTGATATATGTTTTTCTGAGCGCACACATCCAAAGCGCGTGCACAGAACGGCGCATCCCAGGAGTTATAAACTAAGTTCTCTATTACATCTTATTGCGCTTAAACTGTCAAGTACACACAAGGTTATGTTAAACAAAGTTCCCATAAACACAGTCGGTTTCTTATGTCTGTGAACGTAAACAGCAAGTAGGCCTAAAGAAATCGCATGTGTATATTAGATATGCGTATTAAAGTGAAAGCAACATAATATAGGCTACAGCACATATTCTGTTTATATGAATCAAACAACAAAAGAAAAATAAAAATAACCCACTGCTACTGATTGAATAACTTTAGTAGCTATATTAAGAATACATTTCTTGAATGCTTCTGTTTAAATTGTGAGGAGATAAACAAGGCAGACTGTACAGCTCATTCAGGGCGGGTTCTATGCTAATATGGCAGAGCCCGTCAGCACTTGTGGGCGGGGCCTATGCATGTGTGACGTCCATTAGTGGTTGTGTACACACACTGCCAATACACATTTATGTTCAAACACCATGTAAAAGTGAATTTTAATAGGTTTATTATATAAACATTGCATACATGGTTGCATACAAAATGTGAAATATTATTAATTTTAGGCATTAAAATTAGTAAATAATTTAAAATACTTTTACTACAATCAGATAGATAGATAGATAGATAGATAGATAGATAGATAGATAGATAGATAGATAGATAGATAGATAGATAGATAGATAGATAGATAGATAGATAGATAGATGAGGAACTCCACATGTGTACTTCATCACCCATAATTCCACACGATGACGTCAGAACGCACTAGCCAATGGTAACCAGTGTGACCAGAGAAGCAAGGTTCACCAGGAAACATCAGAAATGTAGAGCATAGTTCACACATCAGTGACTGTTTGCCATATGTGTATATCTCAATAAACGGTAATCCTTTTTATTTTCTTCGTGTCCACATTTTCGTCATTAAAAATGCACAGAGTGCAGGTTTTGTCGGGACATCTGTCGTCAAATAAACGCGTTGGAATGAGGCAGTGCAGCGCATCAGCTGCTGATCCAAATGATATCGTTGTGGTTCATGGGCTCCGAACAGCCATCGGCCGGGCGAAGAGAGGATCTTTTAAGGTGGGCTGTAATGACTGCTTGACAGTGACATTCACTGCATTCTCTATGAAATTGCGTCTACATATATAATATTTCTATATTTTAGGACACTACCCCAGATGAGCTGCTCAGTGCAGTGATGAGTGCAGTTCTTAAGGATGTGGGACTGCGACCCTCTTTACTAGGGGATGTTTGTGTTGGTAAGTCAGATGACAGCCAGTCTGAGCAAAACATTATATCTTTATACCATTAACTTTACATCATATATGAAGAGTAATTACACTTACTGACTGCTGCTTTTCAGGTAATGTTCTACAACCAGGGGCAGGTGCACTTATGGCTCGAATCGGACAATTTTTAAGGTAAAATGAGCAAAGAATTCCTAATAAATCAAGATATTGCTAAACATATGAATTGACTGTAAAATTCAAGAGTTTGTTCAACTTTCAGTGGCTTCCCTGAGTCTGTACCGGTCTACACTGTAAACAGGCAGTGCTCTTCTGGACTACAAGCACTTTTTAATGTTGCGGGTAAGAACTACATTTATGCAGTAAAAATGGCACATTTTGGGCTACAGCGTAAGAAAATACAAGATTACAGTTAAAACTGGCTTTTTTCTGCCTTTTAAGGTGGAATCAGAGGAGGTTCGTATGACCTGGGACTTGCCTGTGGGTTAGTATGCCATATTTGTAATGGTTGATTTCAGTATTCTATTAATTAATTGTATTAATTGTATACTAAAATATTAATTGTGTTTGTTGTGGTTGTTGTTGTTTTTTTAGTGTTATCAAATGTTATCTTTATAATTGTGTGAATGTATACAGTACACTACCGGTCAAAAGTTTGGAATAATTCAAGTTTTTTTTTAATGTTTTTTAAAAAGAAGTCTCTTATGCTCACCAAGACTGCATTTATTTAATCAAATATTATGAAATCTTATTACATTTTAAAATAAACTGTTTTCTATTTTAATATATTATAAAATGTTTTATATTTCTGTGATGGTAAAGCTGAATTTTCAGCATCATTATTACTCCAGTCTTCAGTGTCACATGATCCTTCAAAACTCATTCTAATATGCTGATTTGCCGTTCAATTATTATCAATTGTTATTGGTGCCCAGATATTATTAACAGTTTTTATTATTATCAATGTTGAATACAGCTTTTGCGGCTTAATATTTTGTGGAAACCATGACACATTTTTTTAAAGAAATGCTTTGAAACATTATAAATGCCTTTACTATTACTTTTGATCAATTAAATTCATCCTTGCTGAATAAAAGTTTTTTTTTTAAACTTCTTACTGACCCCAAACTTTTGATTGGTAGAGAATCACAGTTTCCAAACAAATATTTAGAAGCAAAAACCGTTTTCATGATTTATAATAAAAAATGTTTACTGAGCAGCAAATCAGCATTTTAGTATAAATTCTGAAGGATCATGTGACACTAAAATGCTGAAAATTCAGCTTTGACATCACAGGAATGACATTTTAAACTAAAATAAAATAGAAAACAGTTCTTTTAAATTGTATTAATAATTCACATTACCGTTTTTATTGCATTTTTGATCAAATAAATGCTACCTTGGTTAGTATAAGAGACTGCTTTCACAAGGATTTAAAAAAAATCGTAGTTTATGTCTTTAAATGATTGAATCTGAATCTTATAGCTCGTCTCTTTTCTTCTTGCTCTTTCATGACAGTGTGGAGAGCATGTCCCTTCGTTCGCCAGGGGACCCAGGAGACATCAGCCCCCGACTGATGGACAACGAGAAAGCCAGTGACTGCATCATTCCCATGGGGTATAGATGTTATTCTTTAATACTGTGTTTTAATCTTTACATTAAAATAAACATTATTTCCTCTGTTTTCTGTACGTTTCCTTTCAGAATAACCTCAGAGAATGTTGCTGAGAGATATGGCATCACTAGAGAAAAACAGGACAGCTTTGCACTCAGTTCCCAACAAAAGTAGGTGCTCCCATGATATTTATGAATGGTTTATACATGCCAGCTGTTGCAAAAAAATGCACTCAAAGCAACTCTATTAAAGTACCAATTGTTTCTGGACTTTTATAACACTAGGGCATCCATGGCGCAGAAAAAGGGCTTATTTGATCAAGAGATCACACCAGTCACTACTAAATTTGTGGAAGAAAATGGCACTGAGCGCAGGATTACTGTCACAAAGGATGATGGGATCCGGCCTGGGACTACCTTAGGAGGCCTTGCCAAACTGCGACCGGCATTCAAGGAAACCGGCAGCACCACAGCTGGTTTGCATGCTGATTTTTTGTGGGGAAAAAAGAAAAAAAGGATGGTAAATTCCATTACTCAATTCTTTCATTCCCATTGCAGGTAATGCCAGTCAGGTGAGTGATGGTGCTGCGGCAGTGCTCATTGGGCGGAGATCTACGGTGGAGAACCTGGGACTTCCTGTTTTTGGGGTGCTGAGGGCGAGTGCTGTGGTGGGTGTTCCACCGGACGTAATGGGCATCGGCCCAGCCTATGCTATCCCAGAAGCCCTCAACCAGGCTGGTGAGAGTACAGCTGCTCTTACTGTACCTCTACATTCATTTGAGCAATTTATATACCAGTAGTAATCATGCTTGAAAAATGTATTGGAATCGATTTTCCATTTTCATTATTCCAAAATAATGGTTGTAAATGAGCCGTGTTATTGCATTTGCTTGTGCAGGGCTAACTGTGGATGATATTGATGTGTTTGAGATCAACGAAGCATTTGCCAGTCAGGTGACTGATACATTTTCTTGGATTACCCCTAGTTTTTCCAGTATTTTGCTTTTATTAATATCAACAACTTTCACAATTATCCTAGGCTGTGTATTGTGTGGAAAAGCTGGGCATTCCTATGGAGAAAGTGAATCCTAATGGAGGGGCCATTGCTCTTGGTCATCCACTGGGCTGCACTGGTGCTCGACAGGTCGTGACTTTGCTCAATGAGCTCAAACGCAGACGCAAGAGGTGAAAGGACATAAGACATAGTGTTTCCATTCTTTTTTTTCAAAATTCCATTTTTTACCCATAAAATCCATAAAAGAGATTCCGTTACACATTAAATTCCATTTTTATGACTGCATTCAGGATTCCATCCAAGTATTAGTAACTATACAGCAACAAAAAAGATGACAATCCCTTTTCCCATTTCTAATGTTTTTTGTTGCAGAGGTTATGGCGTGGTGTCCATGTGCATTGGGACTGGAATGGGAGCGGCTGCAGTTTTCGAGTACCCTGGACCATGATGAAAGCCCTAGAGCAAAAATCTCATGATGCAATGACACGCAGAGAAACTAACAGTCACCAATTATTTTTAATCAAGCTGCTAGAACACTAACTATAGAACTCAAGCAGAGAGAGAGCACACTTCTTATGTAGTGTGCTTCAGTGGGTGTTTGCCTTACTCTTGAGGATGTTAATGATAACATTCAGATCTCTCTTTAAAGTGCCTTGCATTTCAACTGTGATAACGGATCGTGAAAATAGACATGCCATTATCTGTAAGATCTATCAGAATAACAACTTTCATCTCTTGATTTGTTTCATTCATTTGATGGTCTTTTCTTCTGATATGGATATAGCAGGAAAACTCAGAATTATAGAGAAATATGTTTTTTTTATAATCTGTGTTGAGGACCCATGTAATTCATAAAGATTTTTAATGCATCTCATTTATTTCAATATTAAACGATTTGTTGTGTATAAAGGTTTGTTTCAAAAGCTAGGTACACTAGTACACTACTGTTTAATTTTGGGGTTAGTACCATTTTTAAAGGAGTCATGACCTGCAATTTTCACTTTTCCACGAGAATCAATGTATGTTATGATTGCCTAACGATTATACACTGGCCGGGACGCCGATATTTAAAAGTGAAGCGTTCTTTTACCCCAGAGTTCATAAACCAGCGCGCGTGCACGCGCACTCAAATACGAGATTTTGATTTCAGCCCCGACTTGACGTCATGACGGGGCAGGATATACCATATATGGACACCGCAGACCTGCCACAGGAAGTGCGCCCTGGCGCCCCTCCTCCCCTCATATTCAGTCGAGAAAGAAGCAGAAACGTAGTGCACACTGAGTTGCTCTGTTGTTGACTGCCAGAATCAACATGTAAATGTGTTTTCTCTCCCAAGAACGGACCAAGCTGTCAGGGACCAGTGGATTAAATTCATTTTTAATGACGCGGTTCCTACAACCCTTCCCACTGGCTTAACGTTATGTGTCTGTGCTAACTAAACATTTTACGCCGGAATCCTTCACAAATTTGAGGCAATATCAGGCGAAGTTGGCATCGAAGCTCGGGAAAAAGGGGCCATTTTCAACAATCAGACACTTGCCTGCAATTGAAACAGTAAGAATGTTTTTATTGCTCTACTCTGTGTAACAAACAGCAGCTAACTGCTAATGCGGCTATTGTATGCTAGCGGGAGTATTAGCTTCGAGGTAAACATGGGGAATGGCTGCTAACATTACTTTGCAAACAACAAATGACTGAGATCATCATGAATTCGGCTATTGTATATTGATTGCCTAACGCTTATATATGAGGCGCCGTCTAGTTTGTGTGTGTGTGTGTGTGTGTGTGTGTGTGTGTGTGCTCGCGTCTCATTTGAGTATGTGCGCGAGTTTGTGTGTGTGTGCTCGCGTCTCAAATGAGTATGTGCGTGGAGAGTTCATAAACATGTATGTGTGACTACTTAGTATGTATGCAAGCGTGTTTCATATATGTGTGCGTGAATGAAGTTTGATTTAAGCCCTAAACGGCTTCGGGTCGGGTCGGGTTCATTCATAATTTGCGCCATGATGTCATTTTGTAATGATATGCTAAAGCGTCACCTGCGGTGTCAACCCCCTCCTTCCTGCCACCAATCAACGCGCCCCTCATTTGCATTATTAAAACGACAGCCAAAATATCGCATCAGATCTCGCGAGACAATAATGCCTTCAGAAATAAGGGTCTGAGGAGCTCTGTGTTTATTTTTTTTCCACTTTTCTTTTTTAGAAGGGCCTGAAAGACTATAATACAGCAGTAGGTATCCAAGGTAATACTAGGTCATGACTCCTTTAAAAAAAAAAAAAACTTTTATTCAGCACTGATAGATTAAATTGATCAAAAGTGACAGTAAAGACATTTATAATGTCACAAAATATTGCTATTTCAAGTAAATGCTGTTCTTTTGAACTCTCTACAGAATTCATCAAAGAATCCTGAAAAAGTTTAACGGTTTCCACAAAACTATTAAGCAGCTCAACTGTTTTCAACTTTGATAATAATAAGAAATGTTTCTTGAGCACCAAATCTTATATATTAGAATGATTTCTGAAGGATCATGTGACAGTGAAGACTGGAGTAATGATGCTGAAAATTCAGCTTTGTCACCACAGGAATAAATTACATAAAAAAAAAAAATAATTCAAATAGAAAACAGTTATTTTGAATTGTAATAATATTTCATAATATTACTGTTTTTACTGTATATGATCAAATAAATACAGTGTTAGTGATAATAGAGACTTCTTTTTAAAAAACTTGCCGACCCCGAACTTTTGAATGGTAATGTATTTGTGAAATCACTGTTTAACAACAACCTGACCTTTGATCCTTGATTTGCAAACATACAAATGGAAATTTGGCCATACAAATATACAAATGGCCATTGGAAATTTGCTTGTTGTGTTCTTATGTAGGTCTTTAATCTGTTTTATAATTAAAAGAATAAAAAAATTCACAAATACAATATTTTAAGTACATTGAGAGCAGTGTCTAATCAAACCATTGAATGTCTATAAGGAAAGAGAGATATTTTTTGGTTATCTGATCTTATATGTGTAACTCAGTGTTGTATTGTCAGGTGTCAGATATTGGAGATACAAAACTCTCATCAAATGATCCACTTCCAATGATCTTAAGAACAAGTGGTGTCTCTCCAAGAACCCCCTGCACTGTGATGATTGTCTGGAACTCTTTCTGCTCACTATGGGGAAAATACTGTTAGTATAAAGTTTAAGAAAGACTGTATTAGGTTTATTCAATTACTGGCCTCCATCTGATTAAACAAATACAGTTATGTAGTACAGTATTCCTGAACTTTGAACTTCAAACTCAACCAAAGCTGAGGTATTACTTCATCCATTGCAGAATATGATACATTTCTTGATTTAAGTATTTTCTACATCGTGATTGGTTGCGAGTATCAGGTAGACTACTGTATACCTTGCAGTGAAGCTGATCTGCAGCAGCTGTTTACAGGACGGTGGATCCCCAAGAGGTTTCAACACACCAGAGTCTGGACTCAACCTGAACACTTTATTGTCACCTTCGGCATCTAGACCCAAAACAAAACATGAGCTCAACTAGATACAAGGTAATTATCATGATCGTAAAGATCACATGATAAATTATAGGATTAAAGGTGCAATCTGTTATTACTGCAAGTTTGTAAATGCTAGTGTACACTCATTCCAGTCCAATGCCAAATCATTTCACCTGTAAGGGCGGTCCAGTAGCTACAGGAGCCACCTCTGTTGTAGAGGTTGACCTCTTTGACAGTTGTTTGTCCAACGTAGCAGGTGCCAAAATCCACAGTGGTGCTGGACAGGTGCAGTGTCGGTAATGCCAGATGAGCGTGAAGGGACACTGTCTGAAAGACAACAGTATTTACAACATGGTTACATGTAGATGAATTTGACATCGAGACATTATGGCCTGGTTTCACATACAGGGTTTAGATAAAGCCAGGATTAGGCCTTAGTTCACTAGCTTTTATAAATGGGCCCTAGAAAAAAAAACATTACTGGTGTGCATCTTGAGACAAAACAATGGCATTGACATATTTTGAGATATGCCAGTGCAAGTTGCTTTCAGTTAAAACAGCTCAAACATGCATCTTAGCCTGAGACCAGGTTTAAGCCTTGTCTGTGAAACCACAGGATTCATTCTTTTTTATTATTAAAAAATTGAAAGTCCAAATTTGACTTATTTGCTGTAAATACTGGTTTGAATGAGGCTATTGTTCCAGGACAATATGACTCCCACAAGATGGGATGAGATGGAGGTGATGGTGCTGTGCACCTCACAAAGTGCATTTTTTTCTGAGACTAAATCATTTTAGATATTTAAAGGAAGCAAATTAAGCCTGTGTAGAGACCTGTATGCTGTTATTGCTGTACTGAATGGTCAGACTTTGCTGAAACTGTAGCGTCCTTTCTCCAACACCATTGCACAGAAGGGTAGCAGAGAGCTGAGCATCTGATTCCTCACATGGCTCATTCAGACAGGTCAGAAGCGAAGCTGAATTATGGAAAGCCACCTTAACCTATAAATTTAAAAGATCATTGAAACCATTTCTGGATCAGACTGGAAAAACAATCAGTGCATCCGAAATCTTATTCTTCCTTACTATATAGTATGCAAAAAGTACCCAGTTGGCCTACTACTTCTGCCAAGATTCTGAAATGCGTATTCGATGGGTTACCATAATTGGCCTTCACATGTCACTTTTTTACTATACATTATGCAAATATGTTCAAATGCATATAATATGTTTGCATAGACCTGCATGATGTGTTTAGGCTGTAACAGAAGTGATGTTTGCTCGTCTCCTGGCCCAGAGAGTCCTTGTGTGCGTCTGTGAGAGGGTGAGCTGCTGATCAGTTTAAGGGCCTGTTGGGGCTTCAGCACTGAGAATGGGGGGTGTGTGCTCAGTCTGAAACTCAAGGCCATGTCGGTATTGTTCTTCAGCTGGAACGTCCGAGTGATCATGGATTCCCTCTGCACTTAAAAAATGGAAAGACAAAAATATCTAGCTAAACCCTCACACCACCAACAGGGACTGTCATAATTAACTTGCTTGTCTTTAATCTGGATACATATTGTTATTAACTGCACCTGTGTGTGAGATCTTCCGTCTAGTGTATCACTGGCAGCTGCAGTGAATTCCAATACCTCTGAATCCTCTGGCATCTGCACTGACAAACTACACACACACAATGGTTACTAGTGTTCTGTTTTATCATGTATATGTAGTAAATATATGTGTATTAAACACATCTATAACTCACATAGCAGGTTTTATATTAGCCTTCATGTCCAGCCTCAAAGGTTCTAGTTCATAGCCCTGGGATCTCTCTACTTTGAATTGAGTCAGTGACGCAAGCTACAAGATAAATAACATGGGTGAGTACTGTATGAAATGATCAGTTGTGTAAAATATATTGAATTAATTTCACAGTCACATACCTTAGAGTCCAGAGTCATGTAACCCAACGCATAACCCAAACATATTTGATTGGCTGAACATGACAGGATCAGAGGAGTGAAAGAGACGTGAATGGTGCTACTGCCCCCTGCTGGAACTACCTGTAATAAAGCACATATTAAATGTTTTCCCTCCCCCCCCATCAGTAGACTGGGTAAACCCAGCCGACGATTTGATTTCACCCTGCAGCTCAGGCTGGAAACCTGTACATTTATCTCTGCTGCTTCCTTTACAAATTTGCAGTAACCAATCACAAATTGGCTTATCCACCTGGCGCGCTATTGGCGGGTTTAATCCAATCCAATTCCAGAGCCGTAACTCTGTCCAATTCCTTTTAACCTCTCGACACGTTTGGTTACACATTTCCTGCCTGGAGTTTTCGCGTCACTCTGCAAAGTACGTCATTGTTGGTCTGATTGGTTGAAGGACTATCCAATTGTGTACAGAGTCATTTAAACTATGCCCGTTGATCACGCCTCTTGTGCAGTAGAAAATACATAGCGGACTCCCCAGACCAATGTTCAATCTTAAAAGATTGAGTTTGGTCTGATGATAGCCAGACTACCCCATCAGACCTTCTCATCATTAATGTTCAACATCCAGATATGTACATAAAAAAAGATTCTAATGGAGATCTGGAACAGTGCTGATCCCCATAACCTACGGTTTGCTGTGGAGTGATGCAGTATGGGTAGTCAGAGACATTCCCTTCATGAGGCTTCAGAAACACAGAGAACAGCTTCTTCACTGGAGCCAGAGACACAGAAGCCCCACTGCCCTCCTCTCCATCACATTCTTCCTCATTCTCTTCGAAATCATCCTATAAAAGAGAAGAAAAAATGTTCAATTAGTGAATTGAAAATGCACTTTTTTGGTTTGTGAACTATATCTGTTTTGGGATGTTGTTATGAAAGGCTAGACTCACAGATTTGGTCATGAATGTCGAGCTTGTTCCTTCTCTGCTGGGGGTGTGACTGTCATCCCATGTGGGCGGGAACATGACGGATGAGTCCAGCCCTCCAACAACCTCATTGCCATCTGCATCCTTCAGAGGAAAGGGCTCACCACAAGCAACCAACAGATCTATCAACTTATTATCACCGACCTCCAGGTTGTAGGTCACCCAATCCAAACGGATATCTGAGAAGTTTCAGAAAATAACACGATTTATGCAGCTTTTAAATAAAAGTTAACAAATCAAAGAGTGTGAGAAACATTTGTAAACTTGATGCGGTGAACGGCTCACCATACGGACTGGTGTTAATGAGCCGTAAAGAGCGTGACACAGTGTCTCCTCCAGAAACATGGCTTCCAAACCTGTCAATCATAAATATCAAGGGAAAATATTTGCATGTAAACTGCAACATTCTAAAGTATCATCTAAGAACACTGACCGTATAATTGGACCCTGGTTCTGATTGTCAGGCTGTGGTCCAATCATCTGAAAGTAAATGGGGCAGCCCCTCACAGACATCTGCATAGGAATGGAAGTTGGATCTAGATCTCCAACCTAAAAAATGTCATAAATTCATAAGAATTTACTGGAACAGCCGTTTGATTTGAAGTTTCATTGTTTTGTCAAATACATACCTTGCATATAAGATTGTCCTGATAATCTCCCCACATATTGGTGAAAGCAGTGATATTGATGGTTTGACTCTCAAATGGGTTGAGCATTCCGCTGTTTGGCTTAACAAAGAACGCTGCACCTCTTCCATGGGAAAGCAGACAGTTTACAAATTCTGAAAGCAAAGAAAATGCATGTTTGACTTTGGTGTTTCGCTTTCTATGGTGCTAAAGAACAGAAAGGATTAGGTTGCACTGACCATCGTATGCTTTCTGCTGTATTTTTTTGGCCTGGACGGAGTGGAGAGGTGCACTGCTCCTGAAAGAAAAGGCCAAAGCGTCGGGTAAAAGAGTTTCTTTATATTATATTAAAATAATAACAATAATGACTCTCAATTATGATTTAAACTTAATTGATAAATCATTAAAAATGACATAATGTTATAATGCTATGTTCTATTTGAAATAAATGCTGTTCTTTTCAACTTCCAAAAACTTTCCATGAAAAATGTATCATGGTTTTCACATAAATATTAAGCAGCACAACTGTTTTCTATATTGATAATAATAAGAAATGTTGGTTACACCTTTAATGTGTCGCTGTTTCAGTGTAATTATACAAGAACTGAGTAATATTAATGAACTACATTACTATAGGATTAGGGTAGGAATAGGGTTTGGTTTGGTTTAGGGTTAGTGGCATGTAATTATGCTTAATCTATAGTTATTACTATAGTAAATATATGTAACATGTGACAAAATGAGGACACATAAAGTGTTACCGAAATGTTTCCTGTGCACAAAATCAGCCCATTAGAATGATTTCTAAAGGATCATGTGACACTGAAGACTGGAGTAATGAAGCTGACAATTCAACTTTGTCACCACAGGAATAAATTTCATTTTAAAATATATTGCACAAAAAAAAAGTTTTTTTAAATTGTAAAGAGTTTTTAAAAATACTTCACAATATTACAATAAATGCAGCCTTGGTGAGCACAATAGTCTTCTTTCAAAAATATAAAAAAATCTTTAAATATTAAAATATTTTAATATTTTAAAAAGCGACCCCAAATGCAATTTTAATATGTTAATTTGTCTATTTTTTATTTTTTGTTTTAACACAAAAACAATTAAGCAGAATCTGTATGTACTGTATGTACTGTACCTTTCGGAGTTTTCATCCGATTGTGAAGGACCGTATCCAGTAAAGTATTCTGCCTCGACAGTGAACGGAGCAGGTATAGCAGTGCGATTAGTTATCAGCAAATGCCGTTTGATTGATTTGCCAATGATGACTGGCTCATGCTCAGTGAAGTCCAGTGTGATTGGTTGGTGATTGTCATCACTTGAATTAATACTAAATATGTAACAGTGAAGAACACAATGAGGTTGTAGCAATGCTAAAAGACTAACCAAAGAAATGTGAATATGAGGTAAATGTGGCTTTACCAGTCAGACGGCAGTGAGTAGGACACTCTGAGAGGTTTGGCTTTAGAAAAAAAGCCCAGTACTAATGGACTCTCCATTCCTTTTACTTCACAAACCGCAGCCACTTCAGTCAGTTCCTCCTAAAAGCATTAAAAAAACACATTTATTATTATGTAAGGAACAATATATTGTACTGGAGCTTGAATTTCATCAAATATTTAGTTTACAATCTGTGGGGTGTTTGAGTATTACAGTAGCAGTACGTACAACTGTGTGAGCAGTGAATGATACAGTGACTTCTGTTTTGGCATTGGGCTCCAAAGTGCCTGCAGAGGGGCTGAAGGTTACAGAGCAGAGATGAGCTTGTGCACCTCGGAGCTGAGAGGGAGAGAAAACATTGAGAATGACTAAAAAATATTTATTTTTATTTGGTCCAACCTGTACAATATTGCAACATTATAGCACAGCAATACTGAATTGTTTTGATTGGTTGACAGACATTCCAAGATTGGTTTATTTTTCACATATTACGCAAAGTACACTTAAAAAAAAAAAAAAGTATCTAGTCATGTGATTTTAACATGTCCGCCATACAACTTTATATGATTTTTGTAAATATATTTTTCTAAAGAGTTTTTTATGTGTAAACTGAGGGCACTTAATTTTCTGAAAGTATGACCACATTAGTTCAATATTATTTTTGTCATGTTCTTTCCAAACTAGTAACACTGGCTTAGATATTTTAGATATTACATAAACTGTCAGTTCCTCACCTTGCTCCAGGTGAAGTGGGCTGGCAGTAGTGTTTGGTTAAACAGGGTAACGCTGCCTGTCTGTGGAACACCTACATACAGATCAGCAAACACCAGCTCGCTGCTCAGCAAGCACACTTGAGGAGACTGGACGACCGCCCGTACAGAGAGGTGACTGAAGACAAACACAAATGCACACCTTCACTCAAATATGTGACACAAGACAGTATTAACACGTTTTCATTAGGTAACATTAAAGTAGTACTCTTCTAGTTCTTACTGACATCTGCACTATACAACAAATGATGTGACTCATTTCCTCACCATCCAGTGCCGTTGAGCACCGTAAGCAGTAGGACTGAATCAAAATAATGGCAGTACAGGGCTCTGAAGAGAACATCCACACTGCAGGACACCAGGGGAGGAAGCACACCTTCATTTGGATTGATAGACACCTGATCACACATGTAGAAAATGAGATACAAAAACTTTGTGTTATATAACATACAAACCAAATAAAAACCTTTATATTTGTATTAATATGATAATAATAATGATTATTATTATTATTATATCCTTTTATATTAATTTTATAAAATACATACTGTTATTATTATGATTAGTATGGTTATTTTATTGTATAAAATAATATTGTACATGTAAAAATATATTTAAGTTTATATATTATTATACCTTTTATATTTATTTTTATAAAATAATATTATATGTAATATATCAAAATATTATAAAATATCTTATATATTATATAATATTTTATATATAAGTTTATATACATATCTAAGTTTATATATATATATATATATATATATATATATATATATATATATATAATTATTATTAGGCTTTGTTAAAACCCTAGACTTGATTAGAGGTGTAAATAGGGTGTTGTACCAGTCCTTTGATGGGCGGCTGGGTGTGGGACAGTTCTTCTAGGCTCCAAGGAGCATCTACCAGGCTGTTGTTGGTGATATGGATGGTAGAGATGCTCTCATTTCCCATTTCCAGCAAACCAAAATCCAGACTGGGCACATTCACAGAGCAATGCGGACCCTGAGACACCATATTAAACATACTGAATATGAATTCAATTGTAAGACATAATTTCCTAAGGAGAACATTTGTGGTGGCCTCCACACACCCTAATTAGTTTAAATCAGTAGAAAGGGCACCTCTGACCTTAAATGTGACCTCAATGGCCAGTCCTACAGTTTTAGGATGGTGCTGAATGTGACACTGCAGGCTGGAGCTAAAATGACCAGGATTCCTTCCAGTCAGAACCAGCTCCATGTCAAAACACTCATTTATCCCTGTAAACAAGCAACAGGTTCAGCATATTACTGTATGTCATGTTAAAATTCATTCATTTATTTGTTTGTTTAGTAATTAACTCTATTTTTAGTCATGTATAAATACTCTATTATTTATACACAACCGTTCAAAAGTTTGAGATCTATTTTTGAAAGAAGTCTCATTCAAAGAAGTCATTTATTTGATAAAAAATTCTGTAAAAACAGTAATATTGCTTATTTTAATATAATAATATATTCCTGTGATGGCAGCAGCCATTTCGTCAGACATCTTCAGTGTCACATGATCCTTCAGAAATCATTCTAATAGGCTGATTTGGTGCTCAAGACACAAGTATTTATTGTCACTTTTGATCAATTTAATGAATCCTTGCTTAATAATCTATTTCTTTCAAAAAATTATCTTAAAGACCCCCAACTTTTGAATGGTAGTGTATATCTGTTTGTTCATACATTAATTTGCTGATACACTGCAATGCTCTGACCTATTTCTCCTGTTGATGGCTCAACTTCAATGACGTGACTGACAACAATACGCTCCCATTCAAAGTGAATGATTGATTTGCTGTGATTCCACATCTAAAACACACAGACACAAAACATAAAAGCATGTTGTAAACTAAAAAATTAAGAAAGGAGTTTGGAGTCATTTTGACCTCTAGACTCAGCACTACCTTGAATCTCTTGCGGATTGTGTTGTGTATGTAGGTCTCCCCTGGTATTAAAACAGCATACGGCTCAAGAAGGATCTTATACGGCTCAGCAGAACCTTTCACTTCAACCTCTAAAACGGTCACATCATTTACTTGGAGAGCTGTGTCGAGACACGTCCTGCAAAATCAGCAAATAGAAAGTGTCTAAATGTCATGTGCTTATTGATTGAAAATTCTTACATTTATCTTAAATTCAAATATCAGTTCATTTCACCCATCGTCACTGATTCTGGGAGGATTAGGAACATCCATGATCACCAAGCGGCAGACACTGTGGTCCTCTTTCAGCTGAAACAGAGAGAAAACAAGTGTTTTCCACGTGTGTATAAGGGGCCGTTTACACAGAATGCATATTTTCCATAGTTTTCAATGTAAACACACGCTAGATGGATGTCTTTAATTGGATTCTTTTGCAGTGTCATGACATGGCATTGTAAAAACGCGGCACTCAAGTTAAAAGAAGTTAAAATATTAAAAATAGTGTCTCTACACCTGACCTGCATCTCATCCCTAAGTGTGTTTATATGTGTGAGTGCACATACGTACATCCTTGGGACAGTATGTGAGCAGGAACTCATGTTCCTGTGCAGGGGTCAGGATGCCCATAACTGGACAGATGCTGAACACACTGTCTGTATCAAGATGATGCTGAATGCTGGAAGGGTTTAGAGCCTCTCCAGGCAACAAACATTGAAGGTTGGGCTTCATGATCTGCCAATGGTATGGGAGCTCCAAGTGTCTACACAAAAGCAAAATAATGATTTACAAACATACCAGTAAGTCTCTACTGTATATACTATTCTGTGTTTACGCAGATGTGTGCAAGGAGCTCACGCATTGTTTTTTATGACCACCGCCTTCTGCAAGGTGGAATGTGGATTGGTTGGGTTGAATCTGACAAAATGGTCAACTGTGATATCACACAACTCCCCAAATTCAGGCTGATCCTCTCCGCCTGATACTGAGACCAGCTCCACAGTGACCAGCTGACCTGCCCCTGAGAAAATGTATTGAAACGTACACATATATTTTCTGAGGTTTTTGTGTTAGTCTACGTCTACATTAATCTGGATACGTTTTTTAAAAATCGTTGGCATTCCATCCACACTAAAACGGCATTTTTGTTTTACAAAAGCAGAGCTTTTTGAAAACGTTCTCCCAAGTGGATCCATTTGAAAATGCAGTTTTTGTCTTGTGACACATATATTGTACCCATAGAGATCTATGGTTATACCGGCATTGTTGTGCCTGCTATTCATTTTTATAGTGACGTTAAAAATAAATGTTACTTTGTACAATACTCATTTTATATTCCTGCAAAGATGACAATTGCAATTACAAAGGCAATTGCATTTTTGGCCATACACTCTTAAAAATAAAGGTTCTAAAATGGGGTTTTCGCAATGATGCCATAGAAGAACCATTTTTGGTTGTGCAAAGAACCTTTCAGTGAACAGTTTTTAAAAGACCCTTTTTTTTCTTAGTGTAAAAAACATCTGAATAATCTAAAGAACCATTTTTTTCCACTATAAATGTTATGGATGTTAAAAGTCATTCATTGAACCATAGATGCCAATAAAGAACCTATATTTAAGAGTGTACATGGAATAGCGAGTTTGAGTGCGACCTGGGCACACCAGAAAGTGTAGGGATATAAAATGATTGTGCCAGAAGAAGAATTGTATTATGTCGGTATCATGTCAATGAGAATTTTGTTTTACGCATGTGCAGTAAGATGATTTAAGCATTTCCTGACATTTCTGTATGGACGAGAAACTTTTGGAAAAGGCTTGAAAAAGCTAGTGTGGAAGTGGAGTGTTTTGAAATGAATTGTCAAATGTAGATGTAGTCTCAAATCTCATAGAATCAATTACTAACATATTTACATACTTAAGCTTGGTTGAATTGACTCTGTACCTTGGAGGGTGATGTCCTTCACTTGACAGTTGTCACAGACAATTGTGAAGTCCTGAGAAATGATCTCAGCAGTGGTGGGGAAAAACACAACCTAAACAATGAAATAAATCCAAACACACAGTCACAGACTTGCAGATTACTTTATATCATTCAAATCTGAGCAACATCAGTCTTTATGCATCACTGTATTCACGAGGTATGATAATTAACATAAATCAGCATATTTATTAGTCTTTCAGAATGTGTCTCTCTTCAATGATGGCATGATGCACAACAAAATCTGCATCTTAAAATGAAAGTGTTAAGAAGTTCTTTCTATCTGCAGAAAACCAAAATCCGTTAATAACCTTTTAAATTCTGTTCTGGCACCCACAAGCATTTATTTTTAATCATAATTACAGTTGCTAAATAAAGTTACAATAAGAGTACGGGTGGGCTATACTATCTCATAAATGTATGAAGGCTGTCAATCAAATCAAAATAGAGAAGAAGATTAAACGAATATATGATAATGTGGAATCTCCTAGAGCTAAAGTATATTTAGGTAATGTGCGAAACTGATTAGCATGTATAAGGTTTTCAGTCAGTAAAATCTCACCTCCATGACAGTGGCTTGTCCAGGGAGAAGACCAAAAATAGAGGGACTGATGGCAAAGGGAGGCTGTTCTGCGAAAGTAGACTTCACTGCAGACTGAGACAAACAATCAAAAATTAATTCTCAGGATGGTACATAACAATATACCAAGATGGATCAAAAGCAATCAAGGTTAAAGTCACAATGTAACAGAAAAAGACAGATCTTTTATTCCATATTGTGACGTACATTCAAGTGAAACGGATTATCGAAAAAAAGAATAATGTAGGGCAGGGACTTGGTTCTATCCATCGGTTTTTTATTGAATGGAGGCAGACCCATCTGGTTGATGTTTTTGCATCCCATGGTCTAGATACAACCACTATAAAAATGATTTTGTTCCTTTGGCTGCAAAACTCTAGTGTGAATATTATCTGTGTGTGTGATTGTTTTTGATGTGATTATCTTGTTATGCAGTTTCATATGAAACATTGTAAGATGGAAAATATGAAAATATGTTCATGTACTGTGTACTTATGTTCATAATCTGTATTTTTATTCTAACTATGTGTCTTGTTATATTTATATGTGTGTACTGGACGCTGAGGTTTGACATATATCACCTGAAAATATACCATATGACATAAGTCTGTCATTTCACAGGAAGATCAAGTTATGACATTTTGATAAAAAATTCTGAGCTCCAAAAAATTTAAACAATGTAGATCAATAACATCCAATAAATAGAGTAAAATTTTATTTCATTCTGACTTTTCAAGTTCATTCTGACTATTCAAGTTCAAATGTACAGCTAAAACTGATTTTTTTCAATACAAATATGAGATCCATAGGAAGCCAATGAATAATAATACTGCCAAAGAAAGGAATCCAAACTATGAGTTTCATGTTGACATTTGCTTGCTTACCCTGAGGCTTGAGGCAGGCCACTGTTTCTTAGGCATTACACAGAATGTTCCAGCACTCAGTCCTTCATTCCGACATAAAACCTCCATAAACTTCACCCCTCCTGCCAGGCAGTAACCACAGTCTATGACAGCAGGCACTGGCACACGAAAAGAGAAAATGAATCCTTTTTTACTGATCATTAACAGATGAAGATACTTTAAAAGTCAGTAGGGTTCAAACAACATTGGACCCCATTGAGGTTTCATTTTTGGGTGAACTATCCCCTTAAGATCTAGATGTTAAAAGAGTTATGTTTATTTTGACTCACAAGTGAGTATTGGAGGGGATCTGCGGGCCTCTATCGGTACAATGAGAGGATACGGCAACTGCGTCTCCACAACCAGAGCGTCCTCATAGTCAGCCAGAGAGTCTGGAGCAAAACGCACCATATACTGGCAGCTCATTCCAGGAGCAACAATCCCTCCCTCACCAGGGAATCTGCCTGTTGAACAAAGTTTTGTTGTCATAATATTGCTTGTCTTGATCCCAAAAAGCTGAAATCACATAGTAATTTTGTACATTTTTAACAGTAGATGTCACTGTTTTCCTACTCTGCCACCTGGAGCTGCAGGGTAAATACCAAAGTAATTTTTATTAAATAATTCCTCACTCAGAATCCTGTGATATTCCGGAGCTGGCAGAGATATCCCTGCTATTTCCACTAGTACTGCTACAAAACGCTTAACGGATTCAACGGGGACCGTGCAGAGAAACATTCTGCCAACATAAAAGGCTCTTTCATGAGGTCAGCAGGTACTTTTCATGAGACTCACCCAAACCAACAGAGAAGTGTGGAGAGGTTGGAGGAATCATTCGAATGTGACGGCTGGTCGCAGTCGTGTTTTTGAGCTCCACCGCAGTCTACAAGAAACAGAAGGCACTATTAAGAACTGAAAACATACCAAACTGGAATCCATTCAGTAGTGGCTCTGAAGGGACTAATGAACATTTACACTATACAAGTCATGTAGTAAAGAGTAAAAACATGCAGTATACAGTGAAAACATGTTTTAAAAATGAATTAAATATACAGTAAGGTGCTTTTATACCTCATAGACTTGTCCTACTCTGTAGTCAGTGAAGAAGATCACAGGTGGATTTGCAGTGAAAATGGGAGCGGGACCCTCAGGACTTGTATTAAAAGATAGAAGGAGGAATTTTTTGACCACAATTTCAGCTTACATTAAGTTAATACACAATTAAATAAACAGAATAGTTATCATGTAATGTCTTCTAAAAATACAGAATGTAAAAGTTTTGTCCCGTCAATGAAATTTATTTAAACTGTTAACTGATATTATATTCTCATATTAATGGATAAATTACATTTTGATTGACAGAATACATTTGTGCACTTAGAAATTATTTTGTCACACCACAGGATAAATAAAAAAAGATGGATAAGTAAAAATGGTGTTTAAAAATGGTGACCAGTCACAGAACCACTATAGTATACACTACTACGCTATACAGTCATAAATATTTGAACATCAAAACAATGTTCTATTGTTGGCTGCCAAGAAGCAGAAAACAGGAACTGCTTAGAGCTCGTTGACACAAAATGCTGAATGAGTCAGCAGAGGCATTTTGACAGTCTTGTGATTCTTTTTGTTGCTGTGAAGGGAAGAACCTAATTTAAATGGCCAGAGATATTCCAGTAGGGCCAGACAAGTGACATAGGCAAAGGAGTGATTCATTTGTAATCCAGCTTTCAGTGCTCTCTCTGATTCCCACCACCTCGCATGCTGATGTGAGCTTGGAGTCAATAAAGGACGATCAATAAAAAAAGCTATTTAGGCTGCATGGCTGGTAATATTAATCCATTCTACTGGTTTGAAATATCATGTTGTGCTTTTGTTGTCTACATAGGTCTTCAAAAAATATATCACAAAACATACAGGCACCATTTATAATATATGGCAGACAATGGAGTGTGATCGGTATCTTGAGTGCTAATGTGTATCATATATCCCCTACCCAAGCTGCACAAATATTGTGGCACTAATGGCTAAATAAAGCTGTCCAAAAAGCAAACAACGCAATAACAAAGAACAAGCTTTTCAGGAATTAAACCAGAAGCCATTATGGAAACAAATTTGTTTTGAACATGATAGAATAGTATTGGATCATAGGTGAGGCAATGTGTTGTTGACCAATGGAAGATGGGGAAAAAGGTTTGAAATTAATTTAAATTAAATTAATAGAACTAATTATTGAAGATTATAGAACTCAAACATCAAATATTTCAATATTGAGTGTCTCTCAAAGAAAGTGATTCTCAGCCAGGGGGCCGGGGCCCACTACGGGGCCTCAACATGACAAAAACAATTAGAATTATTTAAAATAAGACAAAACAAGCATGAAAATAAGCTAAAACAACTAAAAGTCAAGAAATGTCTTGTTAATTGGTTATTTTTATAATTAATATACATATTTCTATTAATGCCAAGCAGAGTAGAAATTGTGAATGAGGGGGACCTTCAAATATTGTTAATTAACACAATTGTGTTAAACACATTAAAATCAAAAGCAGCGGCACACCTCTCTTTGCCAGTCTTTTTCCTGCCCTTTCCCACATACTCCGGCCTCTTCCCTGGCATGATAAGAGACTTTCCCCCACGTTGAGCATTTGGGAGCAGGAAGCGAGGGTTGCGCAGGAACTTATGTCGGTCTCTGTGCTGCTGCAGGGAAGCCCTGTCTTCTGCTTGACTCTGAGCACTGGGCTTGTCCATCCAAGAGGGCTTATGCACCACACCTAGCTTTTGAGGTGAAAAATTGGAAAAACAAATTATAATTTTTTTTTTCCATTAACATCAAGATTTTAGGATAATTAAAAATGTATTTGAATGTATAAGGGAACATATTTTAGTTGGTATGAACCTTCTTGCCTGTAGCTCATTTATATGATCCTGCAGTGTGACAAAATAATTTAAAATGATATCCTTTTAATATAAAGTATATTTATTATTTATAATATTAGTAAGACTTTAAAATAAGGTCTTGTTTATTAACATTAGTTAATGCATTAACTAACAACAAAGAACAATACATTTTTACAGCATTTATTAACCTTTAATGTTACTTAATAAAATGTTAGTACACAGTGCATTAACTAATAAGATAAAGCTTTGGATATTAAAAATGATGTAGTAAATGTTGAGATTAACATTAAGTAAGATTAATAAATGCTGTGGAAGTATTGTTAATTCTTAGTTCCAGTTAAGTAACTAATGTAGCTATATAATGTTAACAAATTAAACCTTACTGTGATGTGTATCCATAAGAATTCCAATCATTTTTTAAATAAATTGCAATATTAAAATTACAAGCAAAATAATTATAAACAAAATAGAAGTGTACAGTTGCGTAGCTTGTTATATCTACATACATGTGAACTGGCATTAACATTGCTTGTCATGTTATTTGGGGTCTAGTCTTTTAAAGAAGGTGATGACGTAGCAAAATCTTTTGATATGAGGAAAACAGAATAATGTTTAGGGGAAAACCTCAGTGCCCTTGATGGAGATGGACCCTGGAGAGGAAGGGAGCGTAAGTGTCTCCTCTGATTGTTCCAGCAGACTCTGGGCCGTATGTGCAGGTGGGGGGAGAGGAGTGTAACCATCATCCTGCGGTTCGGTGTTGATGTGCATATTATAGGAGAAAGTTGGCTCAGCAAAGCCTGGAGTGAACTTGCCTGCAACAAATAAGAAAATGGCGGTATCATGATTCATGACATGTAATCTGACTAAGTTTTCCATTAATAGCACAGTGAAATATTACCTTTTGGGTTTTTAACAACTGGGGTGTGCACTGTTGTGTAATCCAGTGGGCAAATCAAGTTGTTGCTCCTGAGAAGCTCACTGTCCACACACCACTTGAAGGCTGATTTGACTTTGAAGACATAGAGGATTGCTCTGTTACATGGGTTTTTGTGTCATAAGACTACTTATGCTACTAAAGCCTGGAATGCACTACACGACTTTTGCCAAGATTTTTTTATTTTTGTTGTGTTCGGAATGATTTGAAAGTCTGGTAGCGCATGATCCTCAGTCGTTTATGTATGATGTCCAATTTTTCTCTTTATCATTTTACAAAGTCAAGTGTATGATGCCTAGTGTTTTAAAATCTGCTCAGATTTTAAAGGTCATATAGTATATTCCAGGCTTCACTTACTAACTGTGGATAGTAAAAATAATGGGTTGTTTAAATAAACAGAACTAGAGAAATGTACCTGGGGGGAGGCCCAGCTGATGGTAGGCCTCACCCACTTCTTCCATGATTATGTTGTGATTATGCTCCTCTTTTGCAGCGGCTTCCAGACGGGCCTGTATGATGTGTGTCTCCAGCATATCAGCGTTCTGAATCCGTCTGTTGTATTCAGAATGCACCTGACAAAATCATAACGGTAAAATAAAAATCATAATTTAGATAATGCAAATCGGATAAAAGAAGAGTTGAATAAGAATTATGCTCTTTTAAACTTTGTATTAATCAAATAATAATAAAAAATATTTCTCTCATGACAACTCTCTGAGTTATTGGCATGGTAATGGATATGACAATGTTGATATTATTTATGCTTGGTCTTGGCGTAATAGATCTGCTATGCTGCTGCTGCTGTTGCTTAGCAAGTATGGGACTTTGCTACTACCAACATAACACGCTGCTGTGAGCAAGTAAGATATGCTGCTGCTGTACAATAAAGCATACATTAATTACCTGTTGCAGATCTATACAGGTGGAGCTGGGGAAGGTGGAGGGTTTCTGAAAGCACACTGCAACTGCTACAGCAAATGCTGACCGATCCGCTGATAGACGCCTGCTTGTGCTTTCAAACACTCCCACTCCCGGTTTTTAAAACACTCTCAAACGCTCCCGTGCGTTGTAGCCAATCACAGACATATCCGATGAGCGTGTGAACACAATGGCCAATCAGAGGTGTTTACAATTCCGCTCAACACCGCTCAAATCGTCACAATTTTAAAATGTCAGTAGTTTTTGACAACTCTAATCAGCTGTGCCCTATATAGAATAATGTGATTTCAAGTAGATTGAGTTAAATATCTATCAGCCTGCGCCATCTAGAGTTTCATGCCAGAACTTTGTATTAAGCAGTATAACTTTTTTCAGCATTGATGATAATAATATTTTTTTCTTGAGCACCAAATAAGCATATTAGAATGATTTCTGAAAAGATCATGTGGCACTGATGACTGGAGTAATGGTTGCTGAAAATTCAATTCAATTTTTAAAAATATATTAAAATAGAAAACAGCCATTTTAAATTAATAATATTTAACAATATTACTATTTTTATTTGCAGTACGTTTCTGTATTTGGTTGCGTTGTGAGCATTTGCAGCCCGTTTGATGAAGATGTTTTCTTCTGTTTTCTTCAGTTGCAGGCTTGCAGCGAGTCTCAACTTTTGCTCTTTTGCAACTCTTTTGCTCACCGTAGTTATAATATATTTTCAGTCAAATAAAAGTAGATTAGTTGAAGATGAGACATCTTTCAAAAGCATTAAACAATCTTACAGACCCACCTGTTGAAGCTCCTCCACATATTTTTTATGGTAGTTGTTGTTGCCTCCTCTGCTTGATTTACTGAGATTAGAAACAGTGTCCTTCCCAATCACCTCTATGGTGTAAAGGTCGTTGAATATGCTGGCCAGTAGATGAGAAATGTCCTGTACACACACAAAACCAGTCACTCTCAAAAATATGACTTGTTTGGTGACATAATGCCTGACATTCTACATAACATGTTTTTTTGTTTTCCACAGATTAACGTTAAAGTTGTACAGGTATGAAACAACACGAGGATGAGTAAATGATGACACTATTTGACAGATTTACTAGTCAAACTGTTAAAATAATAATAATTTGCAGTGGTCAGTAGTCATTCTCTTACCTGTGTTGTCTTTGATGCTGGCTTGTGTCGGTTCATGAAGGGTTCAGAGCTCTTTAGTGCTTTATTTGGTTTAGTTTCATCGGCCATTATTTTGTCGTGAAAAGAAGTGTACATACTGAAACGCAATTAAGTTATGGTGATATTTTATACAAACGTCCCATAGATGCTAATATGTCTAATATAAAACGAAATGCACAAATTAAAAATACGCAATATGACACCATGAAGTTCCCTTTACTACACTGACCGCCATCTTTGTTTAGGACGTCACCATGGTAACAGCATGCCTACTAAAAAACTCCGCATCCATTCCAAAGCGATTTTTATATATATATTTTTATATTTATATTTCGAACTGAGGTAAGCTATTTAAAACGGCCACAATAACATTTGGACACTTTAACCATAAAATGTAGACTGTAAGTCAGTAACATTTTTGAAGAAACTAATACTTTTATTCAGTAAGTATTAATTTACCTAATTGATCGAAATTATGAATAATGTTACAAAAGATGTATAGGCCTATTTCATATAAATGCTGTTCTTTTGAATTTTCTATTAATCAAAAATAAATGTAAAAACATTTTTCTTGAACAGCAAATCAGCATAGGCCTATATTAGAATTAATTCTGAAGGATCATGTACACTGAAGACTAACAGTTTAAAATATATTACAATATAGAAAAGTTATTTTCAATTGTAATAATATTTCACATTATTATTGTTTTTGTGTGTTTTGTTTAAATGAATGCAGCGTGAGCGGAAGAGACTGTATGACAATGTAACTTTATATGCTAGTATTACATTATAAACACCCAGCACTTTTTAAAAGTGTGCCATCCTTCCTTACATATCTTCTTTAGTTTCACATACATATTGTTTCAAATTCGATATGACTTTTTTATCATAAAATTATGGAGAAAATCTACACATTTTAGTTAGCTGTCAGAATCGACTAATTGCGATAAATCACATCTAACATGAACGTTTTTAAATGTATTAGTTTTTAAATGTATTAGTTTTTAAAAATGTATATATATATATGAAGAGTTCAGATGCAAAAGCCTCTAAGTGCCATCTGAAATTTTCTTCTAGAATGATCATTTTTATCAAGCTTGTATATTTGAGTTAAATAATTTCACTTAAATGACAATTAGTAAGTAATTTGCATTGCCATTCAAGTAAAATTATTGAACTTAAATTTACAAGCTTGATAAAAATGATCATTCTAGAAGAAAATTTCAGATGGCACTTAGAGGCTTTTGCATCTGAACTCTTCATATATATATATATATATATATATATATATATATATATATATATATATATATATATATATATATATATATATATATATATATACAGTATATATATACACACACACACATTTCAAAACTTTCAAGTTAAATGCAATTAATCGTGATGTGATAGATGTGATTAATTGCGATTAACTGATTTGACAGCACTAGTTTTTAATAATTCATTCAATTACCTAAAAGCCAAAGAATAAAGTCGCTGTATAGATATGCACCTGCCCATAAATGACAAAACATTCACACTGTGAACACCTATGCATACCTGTAGACCAGGTATGCCTTGGCAGTTTTGAAGGGTGTGCTAAAAGCTGCCAGACAGGATGATTTTCAAATCCCTATCATCGTCAAGCAAAGAGGTTGTATGTGCTAGTCTACGCCATTGGACTCACCTGTGGCCTACAAAGCTTTCTTGAGTTCACAGATCTCTTTACCTCACCTTTGTGTGTTGCTTCACGCCCTGCAAGACAAAATTAGATTCTTCCTGTTCGCTATGTAGATTGGCTTCCTTACTAAGAATATAACTAAGAATATTGCCAGTGTTTTAAATAAAGTGGTTTGCATGGAGCAATTTAACAACTCAAAGCCAAAGAAGGTTTGGGTGAAATGCGCCCTATGCAGTTTCTGGGCCCATCAAACCTGCACTCCAAGGTTACCAGCATCATTAATTTGTCAGCACTGTGACTCTGATTAAGAATATACACACACTCACACACACATTTACATGTTATTTTTTGTTAGACTTAAAGATGTGCAAAGATGTTCTTTAATCTGGTACATTGTAGTAGTGTTTATTAAGTATACCGTTAAGTAAGTTTGTTTAGTAGATTCATTTACACAGACGTGTTTTTTTTGTAAGACCTAAAGATGTACAAAGATGTTATTTAATTAGGTTCCCTGTAGGGGGTCAGCCCTATGTTCCCACCGCCCTATGTTCCCACGGCCCTGTTCCCACATTTCTAAGAATTTTTTTTTTACTGAAAATTTACAAAATTAGGCCCTATGTTCCCACAGTCCTATGTTCTCTCATTTAACTATGTCCCCTATGAAGGGTAGGTTTTAGTGCTTGTGCTGGTACAGGGATAGCCCAATTACATCCCAGACAAGTCTCCCTCCTGTGAGGGGTAGGTTTAGGTATGTTAACTAATTAAGCCCTAGTCCCCTATGAAGGGTAGGTTTTAGTGCTTGTGCTGGTACAGGGATAGCCCAATAACATCCCAGACAAGTCTCCCTCCTGTGAGGGGTAGGTTTAGGTATGTTAGGGTTAGGGCTGTGGGCAGGGCCGGAGTGGGGCCACTTTTCAGCCCGGGAGTTTCAGGCCCAAGACCGGCCCACTTTTTCCATGGTGGAATTCCAAATTAGCACTTTTTTAAAATTGGATAAATGAAGCAACAGTTCAGCTCGTACTATTGTGTAGTTAGTATTAATACCATGGGTTAACAAATAATGTAAAGGTTAAATAATAATTCACTTAGACTTTATAAGAAGCATAAGAAGCAATTGCAACTTTTTCACACAATTCTGACGTTATATTTCGCAATTCTGACTTTATATTTCGCAATTCTGACTTTATATTTCGCAATTCTGACATTATAACACGCAATTGCTACTTTATATCACACAATTCTGACTTTATATTTCGCAATTCTGACTTTATAACACGCAATTGCGACTTTATTTCACACAATTCTGACTTTATAACACGTTTTATGATTTTATATCACACAATTCTGACTCTATATCTGGCAGTTCTGACTTTATAAGCAATTGTGACTTTATATCACACAATTCTGACTTTATATTTCGCAATTGTGACTTTATAACACGTTTTATGACTTTATATCACACAATTCTGACTCTATATCTTGCAGTTCTGACTTTATAAGCAATTGCGACTTTATTTCAGGCAGTTCTGATTTTATATCTTGCAATTCTGACTTTATAAGAAGCAATTGCGACTTTATATCACGCAATTCTGACTCTATATCTCACAATTATTTATAACACGCAATTGCAACTTTATTTCAGGCAATTCTGACTTTATATCTCACAATTCTGACTTTTTAACACGCAATTGCGACTTTATTTCAGGCAATTCTGACTTTATATCTCGCAATTCTGAGAAAAAAAGTCAGAATTGCGAGATGTAAACTCGAGATAAAAAGTCGCAATTATCTTTTCAAATGTTTTATTCTGTGGCGGAAACCACTGATCTATATATAATGTCATTCTATATAGATCAGTGGCGGAAACAAAGCTTCCATAGCCTACCTCCTGGCCTCTTCCTCCCATCCATCCTCCCTGACGCGTACCGTTACGGCCGGGGTGTCGTGCCGAAAAGTGATGGTCTGCCGAAAATTGATTGCATTATTTATTGCAATAAGTAGAGGCTTCAATCATTTTGTTATAAGTAGAATACTGTATTTTATGGGTTGTTTTCGACATTTGAAGGTATTTTAACAGGTAAAAAGGGCTGGATTGGTTGGTACACAGCAGGTAAAATAATGCAGAGTCATACGGATTAGAGCCCGACCGATATGGATTTTTGGGCGCCGATGCCGATACCGATAAAAAAAAGCCAGATACCGATATATCGGCCGATATTATTTATGTGTATATTATAATACAGTAGCAATATTATTTATGTGTATTATAGTACAGTAAGTTTGGACACACTTTACAATTGGTGTGTACAAACTTTTGATGGGTACTAGAGCCCGACTGATAAAGGATTTTGATAAAGGCTGATACCGGTACAAATATTTGTTGGTTTTAAAATCCGATATTCCGATATATCGGACGATATATATATATTTTTTTTTTTCAGAAACGCGCAACAAAACATTAACAAATTTCCCTAACATTAGTTATTTGTAGTTATTTATGAGTTTTAACTAAACTAATATGATAATGCATTTTAAAAAGAAACTTGTTTCTTGTATTGTCACAACAGAACAGAGGAACATCAAAATATATTAAAGTTCTGATAAATAAAATGTATAAAAATACAAACTTAAGATTTTTTTTTTAAGACTAAACGTTTAGTCCTTTGAACAAAAACAACAATTTCACATTCAAATTGACAACAAATTCAAATTGTCATAATTTACTCTCTCAAGTTGTTTTTTTCTTCTGTTGAAAATAAGTTATTTGGATGAATGTGGGTAACCAAACAGTTGATGTACCCCAATGACTTCCATAGTATATTTTTCTCCTTTGGAAGTCAATGGGGACCAGCTGTTTGGTTACCCACATTCTTCAAACTATTAATATTAGAAAAATATTAGAAGGAAATTAATACAGTTGGAACAACATTAGAGTGCCTGTAAATAATGAGATCATTTTTATTATTGGGTGAACTATCCCTTTAAGGACAAGCGGCAATGTGTTTACATTTGCTACTGTCTCTTTAAGAGCTGAGCACGACACGTCTAATGTACACGCATTTGACAAGCGGACAACCGACATTGTTTATGTAAATCTTGAGTGTATTTAACAGTATTAGCACAATAATACTCGAAAGATAACTTAGTCCAGTATCCAGGCGCTGGTACTAGAAAGGCTTTTAGTGCATGTGAGCTTCACATGTACGCGCTGAGAAACGCACACGTTAGAACAGCGCATCAGCATTTAAAATTAAATGTTTAACCGACAAAGCATTAAAGCACATGCACATTATGAACTTTTGTGAACTGCAGTGTTAACATTTTATGTGAATATAGCCTACGTCGCGTTGTTCCGCTTCACTCTCGGCTTATTTAACCGCAGCAAAACTGGACATGAGTCACGAATTTTGTCATCCTTATTTGAGTTAAGAGAACTGATAGGGATGTTCTTTTAATTGTTATTCAAGCAATGTATGTCTCGTGAGTCGTTACCAACTCACCATGAACACAATTCACTGCTGATCTCACTCGCGGTTCTCTCTGCCCGACTCTGGCTGGATCAGCAGGTTGCAGAATGTGTGGCGCGTTATACACGAGTGTTGCCAACAGGGACGGTGTAGAGTGCCCTCTGGTGGACAAACTATACAACGGCAACCCTCATAACATGGTTGAAGAGTGTTTCGTCCGTTTTTATTTTATTTTTGAAATATTAATTTATCGGCCGTTATAAATGCCGATACCGATAGTTTTGAAAATGCCTAATATCGGCCGATAATATCGGCCTGCCGATATATCGGTCGGGCTCTAATACGGATATTTGCACCCAGCTAACAATTTAACGTTCTGGGAACGTTCTGGGAACGTTAGTTTTTGGTTCCCAGAACGTTCTGGGAACGTTCCTAAGAACGTTCCCTATTGGTTAGCCAGGAAAGTTTTCTTTACGTTAATAGAACGTTCCCTATAGGTTAGGGGAACGTTCCCGGAACGTTGCCGAAAGGTTCCCAGAACGTTCCCGAAAGGTTCCCGCAAGGTTCTCGTAACGTTCCCGGAAGGTTAGGGGAACGTTCCCGGAACGTTGCCGAAAGGTTCCCAGAACGTTCCCGGAACGTTCTCCTAACGTCTACACATCCTGATATGCCTGTACACAAATTATAGGTCTACAAACATATTCTACATTGTTTATTGTTCAAACACTTAAGAATCCTATGAATATATTATTACAATAAATTGAATTTACAGAAACTATCATTAATAAGTAAATCAATCAGTTTGTATTAAATAAATAAATCAGCACACAATCCATGTTTTTGTTGATTCATTGTTTAATTATCAACCTAAAATAAGTCATTAAAAACAGTGTTAGCAAAATGTATTCAGGAACAGTAATTTACATTTAATATTTCAAACATGAATATATTTCAATAAATAAAACTGCACAAACATTTTAATTAAAACTATCTTTTGCAAACTGTAGCCTATAACTTTGGCTAAAAAGTTGAAAAAAGTATTTATTTATATACAATATACATGAATGTGCCAATCTTCACACCGCTCAAAACATTTAAACTCCCAACACCATCTGCAAATTTAACAAGAAAATAAAAAGACAACGTGTTACATGGACACACAATCCCATGCCAAAATTCAAGCCCTGTAATGGCAGTAATATTCATCTGGAGCAAATGAAAAGAGTGAGGTGGGATTGTGTGTCACAAGCTGTAGGAGATATGAGAGCACGAGCGCTGCTGGTATCATGTATTTATTCAGATATTTCAGCATCAATGTGTATAGAAAAATGTATATATTTCAAAACACTACATTGCATTTATTTATATTGCACTATTTATTATTTCAGACTACAAATCAAAAAAGGAATGTTTTATATAGGGGTAAGGATACCCATTAAGCCTCTCTCTCTGAAGTCAAATAAAAAACAGAGAAAATATTTAAGTCTAGTGAACTCTGACCTGCGAATTCGCTCTACCTTTTATGTATAAGTCTCACCTCCAATGAAGAATTTGAAAACCTGTAACTGCTGTGTTGTTTATGAGAAAGAAAGTGAAAAAAAGTTTGAAACTGCTATCAATTTTTTTTTTAATCTCTGTGACTTTACACCTACAAATTCCACTGTCACAGGTGCTCAGTTTTGCTATAATGAAACCCTCACAGAACATGGTAATAATCAGCCATCCATGCAAAAGCAAAGGTCGGTGTAGTTTACAGGTACATCTGTCCAGGCCAACGTCTGATGCCTTGATGCCTTCCGCTGGAACCTGAAATAAAAAAAATAGTACAGTTCAAAATCTATCATACATACATCTCATCTGGTATCACAAATTATCATTCCAGGTTCACTTTAAGATATGCTCAATATTAGTGCTGCACGATATTGAAAAATTTAGAGTTTATTTAGAGATATCAGCCGTATGGTTTAGTGCATGCGCTAACGGCTCCAGGTTTGTATCTGGTAAATTACCCCACTAATAATGCCCAGAATGGTACCAAACTACTACAGTAGTACAAATAGGTTCTGTACTCATTAAACGAGGCATTGGAAAGTTTGTAAGTACATCAGGAGTTTATTTAAATAACACTTGCCTGACGGCGAATGCTACTGCTGATGTTGACGTCACTTTATGAGTACAGAACCTATTTGTACTACTCATTTTCCCCGACATAGAGCAGACCGGCACACAACAAAAACTGCTGTTCGGATGTTCCCTTTTCTGATATTTTAGCCTTCGTGACATTTTAATTAAAACAGAAGTAAGAATTTTAGTGTAATAAGCAAAAATTAACAGTAAACTCAGAGATCACCTACCGCTGCAGATGTGTACGGAAGTGAAAAGCGGAAATGCTTAGACCTATTTCCGGTTCAACCGCTGGGCGCTCCTCATAACCCCTATTGGGGGGATTTTGTAGAGGAGTGAACCTGCATAGAAAATTACAATAGATAACAAGCATAGATAAATACAATAGAAGAAAAACACAGTTGAAATAAGCAGTGCATTATGTTTTTGAGTTAAATCTAACTTATAAGGTACAGAAATTGATTTATCAAAATGTAAAATAAGTCTTCAGTGTAAAAATAAAATAACTATAAAATTAATGTATCTTTGCTAAAGCTACAAGTCATTTTCTCTTTTGATGTTTGATCACCATTGGCAACACAAACAGCTGCGGGTACGTTAGGCTGTTGTCCCTTTAAGACGAATGTGCAGCACTAATATAAATGACACGCATCCGTTTTCTTTCTGTTTAAAACACAAGACAAAAGGAAACTCGCCATTTTGACTTCATTTTGCGTGCACGTGTCTGTAAAAAAAAAGTGAAAGAGAACTGAATTCGGCTAAACTCACCTTCTTCATTTACTGACTGTGGATGGCATCAAGGTCTTGTCCTGAAGAATACAGGGCCAAACAATAGGGATTTTATCCCATCTGGTAACAAGAGCAAAGCCATAACTTTAAGAACTCTACTGATATATTTACCCCCTGATATTGCATTGGGGATATCAATTCAAACATTTTTAAAGGCTAAGAGTATGAGCCACAGCTGCCCAAGATATCAAGGGGTTGCAAATTAGTCATGGCTATAAACCTGTATGCATGGCATCTACTTTGTATTTTTTATAAAGCAATGTTCTATGCATTTGTCCCTGTCAAATAAACATTAAATAAATAAATCTGTGAAAAATAACTGCCTAAAGTTGTCGACCCCCTGAACCGCATTTAAAAGTACAAAGAATTTCAGTATTGATCAATAAAAAAAATACATAAATACCTTTGAGTTGGACAGTATGGTGTCAGTCTCATTGGCCAACATAATTCAAAACAGACCTAAAGAAATAAAATAAAATATAGTAATCATCAGGATATCATGTTATCATAATAGTTAAATGAATTATTATAACTATGACCATTATAATATTGTATTTGTCGCCTATTATTTAGCTGATTATTTAGCTTACAGGCTTCTCAAGGACAATCTCACTGAAAAAACTTGGGGTTAATGATTTTAAAATGTGAGACTTATTTCAAAAGCATAAATCTTACAGACCCCAAACCTTTGAACAGCAGTGCACTGCATGTTTGAGGTGGTTTTGCTTACTAGTCATATGGTTCATAGAGATTTTCTTGGACAGGGAGTGCAGCAGGCCATCACAGCATGATGATCTAGGAACATAACATGCTGTTTGTCACAGAGCCAAAAATATTACATGTGATAGGTTTATTACAAGGAACCAAGCTAGAACAGAGGTGAAATGCATAAAAGATAAATATATACAAATCTTAAGATAATATATTGTGAAATAAATGCATATGGAATTAACATCATGATTAAACAATAACTCACCCCTTGTTGTAGAGTTTTATTTTTTCTCTCGCTATTCTGAAATCACATTTTAGCAATATTGGTAAGTGACGTCACTGATTAAGTTAACAATACAGTGCATTCTTTTAGGTTAGCCTAAATAAATTAGCTTACTTCCCATTGACAAATTACCAGCAAAACTATCAAAAACTGTTATCTACACTAAATATGTGTTTAAAAACCCAAACTTTCATAAATAAGACCTCAACTTAACGTAACTTAGGCCTAACGTTGTCTTTTGAAAACGGTTAGCTAGCGTAGATGCTAACGGACTTTTTCAAAGACATAAAACCATTTTTTTAAAATAAATATTTAACAGAAGCGTGTCAATTACACGTAAGAAATGTGTCAGGGGCGTTTGTGTGTATTATTTGTGAGATTTTGTTGTCTAAACTTACCTGAAAGCAGTGTAACCAACAGCGAGAGACGGGAGTTTTGTTGTTTGTCAGTTGTCGATGACGTTTCCATCTGCTCTCGCGCAGCGCACGTGCTCCAGTGTTTGATCACGCGCATGCGCATTAAAACACTTCAAAGTCACGCAGCATTTAACATATAGAATTAAAATATATAACATAATTTAAAATATCATTAATAAAAAGTTATTGCGAATAGATCTGAACGTTGTTGGTTATCTTATAACCTTAGGGGACCGTACTGACGACGTTGTCAGTTGAATCTGCCTGTTAATAGTAATATAAAAATAATAACCTGCAGAGAACATTCTCAGAACGTTCTCTTTAGGTTATAAAAATAAAACCTAAAACCTGCAAGGAAACGTTCTGGGAAGGTTCTCTTTAGGTTATAAAAATTAAACCTTAAGATAACCTACAGGGAACGTTCTGGGAAGGTTCTCTTTAGGTTATAAAAATTAAACCTAAAAATAACCTACAGGGAACGTTCTGGGAAGGTTCTCTTTAGGTTATAAAAAATAAACCTAAAAATAACCTACAGGGAACGTTCTGGGAAGGTTCTCTTTAGGTTATAAAAATAAAACCTAAAAATAACCTGCAGGAAACGTTCTGGGAAGGTTCTCTTTAGGTTATAAAAATTAAACCTAAAAATAACCTGCAGGGAACGTTCTGGGAAGGTTCTCTTTAGGTTATTAAATAACAACCTGCAGGGAACGTTCCCAGAACGTTCTCTTTAGGTTATAAATTTAGACCTAAAAATAACCTACAGGGAACGTTCTGGGAACGTTCCCTTAATGTTATAAACATAGATCCTAAAAATAACATACAGGGAACGTTCCCAGAACGTTCTTGTTTGGTTCCCAAAAAAATAACCAAATGGGAACCAAACGGGAACGTTAGGGGAACGTTCTGTGTTTGCTGGGCAAAAGAGATCATGTCTTTATTTTATATATAGCTTAGCGGTAGGCTAAGTCATGTTATTATAGGCTACAGTCCGTTTTCCAAATACAAACACGTATTCCATCGGCAACAACAGGCTTCTATTATTTCCTATAATGTAAATGTCATACCTGATTAAGCTATAAACTGCAAACGCTTATTTGGCCACAATTGTTATTATTATGTTAAAAGAAACGTTAAAGTATCACACAGACATACCTTTGCTATTACCACGGAGATAAACTGATGGTTATTTATTTGCACGTTATGTATGTTTAATCCAGCTGTAGACGTTAGGAGACTGGGCGCAATCAATTTTCGGCGGACCATCACTTTTCGGCACGACACCGGCCCAGCTATCAGTAGGCGCCGGCGGAGCCGCAGTAGCCTCCCTGAGAAAACGTTTTGAAAAGACGGGCTATGGACCCAACCATTTCTATAGGAGGGGAGGGGAGAACTCCCTCACATGGTACAACCCATGCTGAGTTGCGCGCTGTGGTGGCAGAATGCGGAACGTGTGTATCCTAATGTAACTAATGTGACATTGAAATGTAAAAAAAAAAAATAATTCCTCGACCGGCCCAAAAGTGAAGCGGCCCACCGGGAATACTCCCGATTCTCCCGATTACCCACTCCGGGCCTGGCTGTGGGAACATAAGGCTGTGGGAACATAAGGCTGTGGGAACATAGGGCTGTGGGAACATAGGGCTGTGGGAACATAGACATGATCCCCATTGTAGTATGTAGTGTAATGTTATTATTAAGTGTACTGTTAAGTAAGTTTGTTCTAGTAGACAAATTTAAGTTACAGTTACAGGTGCTGAAGCAAAAAGTGTTGCAACCATCCCCGGTCTCCCCTACCCCTGAATGATAAGATAATGTGGTGTGCTTATGAAACAAATCTAGAAGGAGGGTCAGATTATAAATGCAACACCTATTTTCAGTCTTTGAATAACACTTCCAAGAGTAGAACTGCTGGACGAGAATGGAGTTCAAAACAAATGAATCAAAACCATATGCTGCCACTGAGGATATCCTTCTGCAAATCACCAAAAAGTAAACTCGTTTCTGAGTTAAAATTCAGTCGTTTATAATGGGTGGAAACAAATGAAATTTTTCATCATTAACTGAAAACAGAGACTTGAAAGACCGGTGTTGTTGTGGGTGTTGGCGTATTCTCGATACTGCTCTTGTAATAGGCGGGTTCCACAGAGAGTCGTCAGTGGATGGTTTGGGACACGGGCTTTACTCAACCCAGTCAGGCTCTGGGTGACTTCGGGACACAAAACGTCTTGTCCAACTGGGATATAGCCTACTCCAACTGAAAGAAGGAAAGAAAGAAAGAAAAGAAAAATAAATAAGTAACAACAAAAAATGGAAGTCAATGGAAATGCTGGCAGATTCGGTAAGTTTTGCATTGATTCCGCGCGAGACGTTACATTTGATTTGAAGTGTCAGAGGCTATTCATGATGGCTATAGAAACACCAGTGATTTTAATAGCATTTTTTATTATTTTTGTTTTCGCAATGTTCTTTCCGCAGTCATGGGACGTGTTGCCTTATTATGCTGCATTAGCCTTCTTTTTTAGTAGTAGGCTATAACATTTTGCTCTCCTGTAGGCTACATTATCTCTGAACTTTTTAGTATCCTAGTATGCAGTCAGTTTAAGACAAGTTTGAGTTCGCAATAAAACGTTAAAAAAAAATAAAAAAGCTTATGAAGCTTATAACCTTTTTCTTGAAACCTTTTTCAGCCTGCGTAAGTGCGAATGTCTAATGTCATGCGAGGGTTTAACCACAAGAAGGCGTCCTATCCCAAACTACGTTTGAACTAGTGATTCATTGGCTACTTTCGAACCGGTTCACTAAAATATTTAAAAAATGAAATCTTTAAGATTCCATAGTTTTTTAAGCATCAAAACGACACAAATGACAACAAATAGATTTCGCCAAATGCTAGATATGACTTTAATAAAGGTTTAAAAAACAGCAATAGGTTTGCATTTTGAGTTTTTGACACAACTGCTTTGTGTCATTTTAAATATCTGGCATCAGTTACCTTCACATTAATTCAAAATTGTTCTGCTGCATGCGTCAGAATGACAAGAAAAAAAATAATTTAACGACATGTCACCTATCATTCAGTTTGTTGTCCAATGTGAAGCTCAGGCAGGACAGTTTCGAGTCTTGTCTCGTTCATTGAAGGGGGCGGGGTCGTTCAGTAGGTCCAGCCAATGGAATGCTTCTTTACACCAAGCACTGGGTTGCTATTGGTTCGCGCTATGGTTAGCAATCCTGTTCTTTAAAAGGGAGAGACTTCAACGGAGTTTACTAATCAAACATGGAATGGTTCGTCAGAAACCACCAGGTTACACCACGCAAACCTATTTGGAGAAAGTAAAAAAACAAAAAACTTTTTAAATAGACCCCAAATCGATGTATTAAACGGATGTGAGACATATATGCATCTATTTTTACTTGTGTATTATATATTTAAATGCCATAGTGCATGCCATAACATGTCAGTGCGAAACTCAGATAGACGAATAGAGAAAATGAATCGGAACAAAAACAATAGGATGATTTTTGCAGGTTTAGAACCCGCCCCGTAGCAAAGAGACTTGCAAACGTCATGGTTTTCTCCCGTCATGTAATTTTTCTACCCAAAGTAAGTCGATTACAGGATCCCGTTAAGGATTTACACAATGTCTTGTGGACGTAAGCCGCGCAAAAGGACGAAATCGCAGGAGTTCATTTATCAAGAGCGGCTCAAGAACGTGGCACACGAGAACGGGATACGCATAGGTGGGTGTCGCATCGTGTCGGGTCGTCGTGCGTTAAATGTCCCTCCGTGGACTAAAACTACAAGAGAGCTGTGAACTTCTGTGACTCTAGTTCCAGAAAGTAGAGTTTCTTCCAAAATGGCATGTTTTATTGTTTTTTTTTCTTCTTCCACTTGTTACTGTAAAACCATAACAATGGGGTCTCATTTAAACGGTGTGTAAAAAGTTAAGAGAACTCACTGGCCATAAAATATTGTAAAAACTGTGTAAGTGGCTGTGCAAGGTTAATAAAATAGCATTAACCGCACATACAGCATTGTTTATAGAACGCGCGCACTGTTTAGATGTGTCATTGTCAGCCAATCTCTGCAACATCTTGCTCAAGTCAGTGGGTGTGACGTTTTGTTTCTGTAAGAAACTGCACTCGAAATATGAAGAATTTAAAGGATTTAAACATTAAGAGGATTTAAAATATATACCATGATGGTGAAATGCAGTGGATGATTAGGCTACTATATGGATTCAGTGAAGCTGGCTTTTGAGGGAAGTCACAAACATGACTGAGTACTGAGTAGGCTATTTCATAAAAGAGGAGCACTGTATGATTTACTTTCATGTTTTGGATGAGGAATGGGTCAAGGGGATTATCCCATTCTGCTTTATGATGTTTTGCTGTATGGAATTTTATTACATTCCAGCCAAATGGAGCAGAGAAGATGTTTTGTTGAGTGTAGGATTACAAAACTTTTCCAAGGAAGAATGAATGTTTTTGGGGGTTGACTTATCACACTTTAATCGTACAACTGTTGGCTACGTTTCATTGATGCGACATCAAGGTTGACTTAGTGTGAATAAAGATTCCTTATTCACTTTTCTATTTGTTGGCACCTTTCCCAGATGGCACTACTCTCCATCTAGTTAAATGGAAAAAGCCTTGAAGAGTATGAATACAGCTCAACAAAATCAGCATTACGACCATCATTTAATTGTGCCCTGAAACTAAATGTATTTGAATGCTTCAGTTGCTTGGTTTACATACATTTTAATAATCATAATGTAGAGCTTTCATGTCAATTTTAATTAAATTTAGTTTGATCCAAAAGAAAATTTAAACTTGTGCTGGAGATCTTTAGCATTCTGCACCCTCAAAAGAATGTGTTAAATTAATAACACAATTTATGTTATGGCTATTTTAACACATTATGTGCATTTTGTGTTGATTTTGTGTAAACGCATTACATTATTAAAATTAATTAATTAAAACTCATTAAATCATGTAATAACTTGTTAATAATTGACATATAAACATTTGAATCTGACTGCATTGACAGTAAGTTTAAAAAATGTGTTGTGCATGCGTAGTAATTTTATCCAGAGAAGTCTACATATTGGAAGAGGAGTGGGCCTAAAATGACTAAATAATGATGGCTAACATGTTTACACAAGGTAGGATTTTGGTGGACGGGGTCCAGGAGCTGTCATCCTCCAAAAAGAATAATAATAATTAATAAATGCATCTTAAAAATGTTTCTTTCAACTTGTGCTTTACATTCTAAGTCTTTTGAAGTCATGGTGAGGATCAGACTAAGAAGTTGTTGTTATTGTACAGGATAGAGCAGCTTGGATATTTTGCTTGAAGTAAATTATTCAGGTTTCAATTCAAGTAGCAAGATAAGAAGAAGACCTCGGAAATCCTTAGGAATACATGAGGAATACGAAGGGTCGTAACCACACTATCTGGCCGCTTTCTTAATTGATGGCCATTCAAAATGAACTGTGTATTGTGACTAAACATTTTTGAAAGCAACATATATTGCTAAAATATTTCATTGTTATATACAGTATAGTCTTGTTTTGGAGGGCCCTTAAAATCTTGACTACATCTTTCCCTGTTTAAACCGCCATTGAAATGAATGGGAATGCTAACTGATAGCTTTCTCCGGGTATTACAGATCTTTCTGGCTTTTTAATTCCAGCACTGGCACAGCTGAAATCCGCTAACTTTGCAAATCGTGCCTGGACCTGTTTCTATCATGTTTTTTGAGGGTCACGGTAATGAGAAGTCAGAAGAGTATTTGAACTTAGCGACGTCTGCATTTGCATACTAAATACTTTTGGAGTGTGATTTGAATGTAGAGATGAAAAGCCTGATACATTTTCCTAAATTTTAAATACTCCACTTTTTTTCAAGACTGTAATAACACTAGTATCAGTCATCAACATAAAACCACACACACACAAGAGTTTTCTGAGTAAACATAGGCAACTATTCCAGCACGAAAAAAAGTATGCGGCTCCATTTCAAAGTATGCGGAGGCCTTTCTGAAATCAGCTCAGATTTTTCATAATTTCTCCGCCTTCTGCTTGAGTGCAGCCAGAGCCTCATAAAAAGCGTCTGTGGCAAGAGCTCGTGAAAAAATGTCAGCAATGTTGTGGTTGTGCCCACACCCTTGGGTCAGAGAAGATGGAAATATTCATAACTCAACTGTTGGGCCAATTAGCATGTGATAGCTGATTAATCAGGATTGTCTGCAATATTTTATCGTTCCAAATTCAACCACTCCTGAAAAGAAAGTAGAAATATAATGGAAAGACTGATCTTTTATTGCAACATTGACATTAATTGACTACACACACCACCCCCGCACATACACATTTTTTTCCACACTGCATTGCAGTTGTGGTTATCTTTATCTAGCTTTATTGAGGCAATAATCCTTGCAGAATTGTGTAAAACAAATCATACATAGCTGTTTGGAAAGTTAACTCATATTAAGTGAACTTGGTATATATTAATGTGAAATATTAGCAACTGATTATGTTGAAGTCAGTGTATGCTTTTTGGTTTTCTAAGTTTTTTTAATTTTTTTACCTGTAGCTGTGTTTTGTTTTTTTGGGCTTTTTTTGCCAATTTTTGGCAAAATAAATACTTTAACCAAGTTTAGTGTTTTGTTCTTCCCTCATTTTTAAAATATCAAACTAAATATAATATATATTCCTTATGTTTTGATTGTTTAATCAAATATACTGGGTTATTGCGTGACAGATATCCCCTCCGGACATCACTTTTGGCCAATGATGTATACTGTATATGTACTGTGTATGTGTGTGTGTGTGTGTGTGTGTGTGTGTGTGTGTGTGTGTGTGTGTATAGGACTATATATATATATATATATATATATATATATATATATATATATATATATATATATATACACACACACATATATTCACATTGTTGGAATCATTGTGAGGGATGCTAGTGATTTTATTGCTAATCTATGCTACTATAAAGATAACCACAATATCATTGCAAAATGGAAAAAGTGCTGTGTGGGTGAATGCATGTGGTCAGTACGTGTCAGTGTTATCTTTCAGACTATGAGTACTATTTAGGATACTAAATAGTTTAATTTATGAAGAGAAAATGAAGAGAAAACAGTACAATATACTGTATGAACTGAATATAAACAAAGCACAATGATAGACCTAATGCTGAAACCATTGTTTATATTGTTCAAACCTTAAAGCTAGGCCTATATACTGAAAGGCATCAGTGCTGTGTATTTTAAAGAAATGTACTATCAAACCTAACTGGAATGGGTAAACATACTTTCATTGAAGTAAAAACTCAATGATTTAGACTTTTCAATGTGTATATTTACAGTATACAGCATGAAAGAGTGTCAAAGAAAATGGTCTTGGTAACCTCTACCATACTAGCTCACCCAGCAGGTTTTGACCTTCAGCAAAACTATGTAAATTGTGCAAGATCGTTTTTCTTTTGTCTGGAGAGAGGTGTGTCCAGTCATTATTGCAAACATTTATATAATCTTTTAAAATAGCTTTGATCTATGCATGACTCACCATTGAGCCCAGAAATTTGTGACATGGACTTTATATTTGAGTTTCCAAAAATACATAAATTGAAGTATACTTTGACAGTGGACTTTGAGCATTTTATGACCTTTGTGAAATCCATTTGCACTGATGCGTGAACTTGATTCTTGCTTGACCTTCAGGTTTGCAGGGAGACCCGGACCTGCAGTTTTTGCTGAGAGGTGGAGACCTAGTAAAGGTGAAGTCTAACAGATGGAGGAAGACCCGCTTCTTTCGGCTGTCCGAAGATTGCAAGACTGTGTTTCAACAGACCAACAAGAAATTCAAGAAAGACTCCAGCTGTAAGTATAACTGCTGTCCCTTTATTTAGTTCAGTGTATGTTTGAGAGAGATGGGGAGAACAGGTTTTCTTCACATCATGAAGAATCAGATTTAGATTTTTTTCTTGGCGTACTATGAAAAACGATTTGGAAAAATGACTTTATTTCTTCACCAAATCAACATAGAATGATTTCTGAAGAATCATGTGACACTGAAGACTGGAGAAATGATGCTGAAAATTCAGCCTTCGATCACAGAAATAAATGATATTTTAAAATAGAAATTTTAAATTGGAATAATATTTCACCGTATTACTGTTTTGACTGTATTTTTGATCACTTCTTTCAAAAACATAAAAATAATCCAAACGTTTAATATATATATATAAATACAAATACATTATTATATAAAAAACTGTTGCTTGATACATTGTAATCAGATAACCTTTAATTTCCTTGATAATAAATGAACTCATGCTGATATCAGCAAGCCTCACATCAAATGGCTCTCCTGTAAATTCATCTTTATTGTGCCCAGAACTGTAAATAAATAGTTAGACCTGTCCTTCACCTTTCCCCACAAACATTTTGAACATCTGTAAGGCCAGAAAAGGCTTTGAGTTGGGCGGAAAGGAAACATCTCGGACAAAATGACTTGAGAGGAGGGGAACAAAATGTTGTGGTGATCTTAAATCTTTTTCCCACATGTTGTCCAGAGCCCTCTGCTCCTCATAGCTTCCGGCCCGGTTCCTCCTGGCCAAAGGCCTCAGATCAGGCCTCTTTATCTGCTGTCTGCCAGAACGTGCCTGCCTCCTCTTTGTGAGGAAACCAGGACCAAACAAAATCAAAGGATTCTAGTTAAAACACCAGATATCAGCAGGGGAACCCTCTGGTCCTGCTCACGTGATGTTTTCACCCATTAGTCGGGTGTTTTGACAGTTGTTTTACTCCCATTGGAATGATAATTAGATGGATTGCACATGCAGCGGGGGCGCTTCGGCCTCTTTTTATGTTCTCAAAAGTATGACATAAATGATGACAGAATGCTTGGAAAATGTATTAAACCGTAACAAAACAAAAAAGATCTTAATTGGCTTAATATAAGTATGGAAACATTAGAGGATGATGCAGAGACTTGTAATTGGAGCAAATAGTTTCCTCTATAAAATATCAAATACTTATGTAGTTAATGGTTTGAAGGACAAGGGTTTCATGTTTTTAAGCACAGGAAATGAGGTTTTTATTATCTTATAGTGATGGTGCCAAGTTTATCTCAAGTTAAATGGGCTTGCAGGGGTGGGAAAGAAACAGAGGAAACATAACAGATTGTTTTTATCAAATACTAGTGCTGATGAGGCCCTGCCCTCTGTAAAACTATCCAGAAATAAGACAGTGACTATTTTCTTCTCTAAAACCCTATTGACAAGTTAAGTGAAACATCTACCTCAGTCTTGTCTCCATGATAATAGCTGCAGATGCCCCGTTTCATAGTTTGCGCCTATTATCTGTACAACAATGAGCAGATTTTGCCCGTTTAGCCTGCTTTTCATGTTTATTCCCGCCTCCAGCAGAACATAATAAGAGGCCACATGGCCACACTCCCACCACTGTAACTTATAACAGAGGTCACATGAGGCAAAATCAGTCTAGAAAGTGCCCAAATATAATATGCAATTTTTTAAATTTTTTTAAAAGAAGTCTTTTGTGCTCACCAAGGCTGCATTTATTTGATCAAAAATACAGTAAAACAGTAACATTATTAATTATATTAAATATTTTTAAATTTAATTTATGTTAAAGCAGAATTTTCAGCATCATTACTTCAGTCTTCACTCTTCAGAGTCACATGATCCTTCAGAAAGAACTTTAATATGCTAATTTGAACTGAGAATTCTGAGAATGAAACTTTCTCCTCTGTGTGTAAAGAATCTAGAACAGGATACCTCACATGATGTGGTTTAACAACCAGATATACTGTGGACTGGTGGTTATTAGAAAAATCTATAAACCAATGATGTGACATGAATGTAAAAGAAATGAACTGTCAAGTTGAAGTGTGCAATTTCTGCATAGGCACTACATTAAATAAAGATTGCAACATGAAGAAAATGATCCACTTACTTGGATAAAAAAGTGTTGGTGCAATTATTAACCAAAATGTTTTTGTTTCAGTCACTGTATTGTATATAATAGATGAAATATAATAATCTGATGAAATCTGACAATAAGAGGTCAGAATTTGGCCAAGCACAATGTTTCCTTTCTGTCAGCTTGTTTGAATGGAATCTGAAGGATGCTAGACTTGCCTTTGACACTGCTTTCTTTCAGCAGTTCACTTGAGATCGGGTGTTATCCAAATTGTTCTCCTACAGACCCCATATTTTGTTACATTTCATGTATTATTTGTGAGCATGCACCACATCTAAAACAGCAGATTATCTCCAGCTGTGGTTTTTCAGAACTTTCCACAAATACCGTACAAATTACTGTGTGAAACTTTTGCATAAAGCTTTTTCTTCTTCTTTTTCATCAAATGGATAATGCAGTTCTTAGCAATAAACATCTTATTTAAAAAGACAAATTCTGTCAAATTAAATAAAAAATAACTACATAAGAATGGGTAACAGGACTGCCCATGAATTAAATACAGTTTAATAAATTATAATAAAATAATTTGATAAATTAGGTAATAATTAAAATTAGTTTTTACTACAATTAATTTAATATCAGTTTAACATCAAGATCATTAAAATTAACAATTTACATTAAAATGACCACGAAATCTAAATAATATTGCAGTATTTATTATAAATGATTTATCCGGGAACTTTTAAAAAAAATGAATTTAAAAAAAAAAATAATGCATAAAAAAAACACAACCATCCAATCAGTTCCTGATGGACAATATCAAGTTCCGCCCCACATTTTTTTCTTGCTTGAGAAGCCGTTCCACTCATATGTACATCACAATAGGGAAGAACAGACTATTGCAACTAAACTTCTGTTTTATGCTTATTTTAACTGTATAGATGAGAGGGTAAAACTTCTTTAAGTGAAACAGGCCAAAATCACCAATATTGATGGTTTACAGACAGTTGGGGCCCTATCATACACCGGGTGCTAGGCGCTAGGCGCAACGCAAGTGTTTTTTGCTAGTTTCAGCCTGACGCAATTATCATTTTCACGTCCTGTGCCACATTGTTTAAATAGCAAATGCATTTGCACCCATTTGTTCGCCCATGGGTGTGCTGGTCTGAAAATGAGGTGTGTTCAGGCGCATTGTTGGCACATTGCTATTTTGTGGCCTGTCGTTAAACTAGAAAAAGTGGATTCAGACTCACCCTAAGTGCACTTGCGCCGTGCGCTTGTGCTTATCGTTAAAATAGGGTCTATTATGTTTTTAAAACTAGCTACTTTTAATCTTTGTCTAATATGTCTAATAGATCTCACAAAAAAGGATCCGTGCCTTTACTGTTTTTGTCATGCGTCACCAAGTGGACTGTATTCATGGAAGTGGCTTGTGTTGTATTTGCTTTGTTCCAGTTGGCACAAAGTCTGCCCTGATCTGATTCCTCACAGTAAGCCATCTATTATGTCTAATTGTTTTATTTGGGATCACGAATTGATTGCTTGAGAGATTATGATAAATCCCACTTGTGTCTCACTTCCAGGTAGACTCCACAGAAAGGTCAATTAAAGCTCTAACTAAAAAGTTCACTCAGTTCTGTTCACACATTTCTCCTATGAACACTGTGGTAACAGCAGAGACAGATACTGTAGCCACCCATATTTGGGTTCCCCCGTCTGTGTGCATGTGTTTTGCTGAGGATTACGTCTGAACTCTTCCATTCATTAACCTACAGTATACTGCACAATACACATGATTTGAGAGGAATAGAGCTTGTCCTCGTTTTTGTTTAACACTGGGATTAAAGGGCAGAGGCCATAGGAGGAGAGTGATTGTACAGCTGTGTTTGCCAAGCTCATTCAGTAACCCTCAAAGAGCCACACCACTGAGCTTATCAGCTTCTTATCAGTGTCTGACGTGATGCCTGCTATAAATGATCTTTCATACAGCAGTGCTTAGCCAAGATTTATTGATTAAGATTTCTTAGAAATCAGGATTATCCATGTACCTCTCAAGTTAAAAGGATAGTTCACCCAGAAAAGAAAATTGTGTCATCATTTACTCACCCATTGTTTCAAACCTGTATGAGTTTCTTTCTTCTGTTGAACACAAAAGAAGATATTTTGAAGAATTTTGGTAACCAGACAGTTGACGGTAGCCATTGACCTCCATAGGGAAAAACTCAATGGCTACAATCAAGCTTCTGTTACCAACATCCTTCAAAATATCTTCTTAGTTCTGAATTTAAGCATTGACTCACTTTCAATTCATGAGTGTGGATTTTTTAATTGAATTGTTCATCCCACAGTATATTTAATTGGAATTTGATTAGGAATGACATGAATTTACCGAATTGAAACAAATTTAACAGTCGCGAAAAACAGGACAGATAACTAGTTGTGACATTTTGACAAATAATGCCACTGAACATTGTCTCAGGATGTTGTGTAAACAGCTCACAAAGACGTAGAATGCTTTAATACAAACACACAGGGGTAAACTCTGGAGAAATTACAAACACAACAACCATCACCAAACGAGAAAAGACAAAGAACGGATGAGAATTCAGGGCTTAAATAGGCAGATAATGATTGATGAAACATAACAGGTGTTAACTAATTACTAAACGAGGGGACCGAATGTACATATTACAATTATGACATGTAAATATGTTCTTCCATCACAAATCCATAAAATTAAGTAAAATTTAACAAATATTATAACAAATATTAAAAATATATACATTGAATTCAGTAATTATTGGAGTATGTTTTATAAGGAAATACTATTTCAGGTTTTTTCCACATTTAATTCCTTGCCTTACTTGGCATTTCTTTGTTGTTGTTTTTTTGTGTGAAATTTGTGAAAATTGTTTCTACACCAGTTGTTTTCAGTGTAAATAGGGGCTATTACAAACATTGATTATTAAAGGGTTAGTTCACCCAAAAATAATAATCGTTCCAAACCTGGAATTTGATTGGAATTCAAACCTGTAAAGGTGATGATACACAGGGCAACCTTTTGAGCAATGTTGCTGGGCAATCATGCTGAGCGATTGTTGTTTGGGCACTTTCCCATTGAAAATGGGCAATACATTTCTATCTGGATAATTTAGATTGGTCGTGGGCCCTGTGTCTCATCTGGTTGCCCGTTGACCGGCAACATTGCTCAAAAAGTTGCCCTGTGTAACATCACCTTAAGACTTTCGTTCATCTTCGGAACACAAATGAAGATATTTTTAATGAAATCTGAGCTTTTATTCTCATAAAAACATTGATAAGTGGACATAAACTGAAGCTCAACCGAACCGGCTTGACGCATGAGAATGAACCACATTGGTTCTTGTGAAAGCTCAGACGTGCTGCGTAACACTAGAATAAACCTCATTGGTTCTCACACGTCAAGCAAACATGCTTGAGCCTCCGTTTACCACAACTGATGTGTGTGTTGATGTGAATAAAAGCCTAAATTCAATCTGTTCATCATATAAAGCAACCGAATCTCTTCAGAAAATTTGGACTAAACCGCTCAATTCATATGGATTAATTTCACAATCTACAGTGTGAACTTTTTGAAGCGTCAAAGTAGTAGTTGCGTATCTGTCAGCGGAGGGACAGAAAGCTCTCAGATTGCATAAAAAATATCTTCATTTGTGTTGAGATGAACGTTCAGATGAACGAAAGTCTTACTGGTTTGGAACGACATGAAACTGTGTTGAAACTGTGTTAAGAGGTCAAATCTGAACATAAAAACTGTGCTATATCTTTTAATGGTTTGGAGGTTTTAGGTGTCAAAATATATTCTATAAATATTGCACCACTTCTTGTTCAGACCTGCGTATCACATGGGTCTCAGAAATAATGTGTCTCTTAGGCTTCAGGCTGTAATTATACACAGTTCTGAGTTCAGGCGTCTCTCTCGTCAATTTGCCAACAGAACAGACTAACAAAGGTTCAAAATGTTATTTAAAATTCTGACTGAAAAATGAGTAATAATGAAAAATCTCTTGTCTTTTTTATAGTCAGCCTCGAGGACATTGATTCTGTGCGGTATGGGCGTCAGACTGAAGGGATGCAGAAGTACACTGCCTCTGACTCCTCAGTGGAGGACCGTTGCTTCTCCATCGTCTTCAAGGGTCGACGGAGCAACCTAGACTTGATGGCCTCATCTAAAGAGGAGGCCCAGCGTTGGGTCAGCGGTCTGGAGAAGGTTATCAACAGCATGGACAACCTCAACCGCCTACAGAACAGCGAACAGTATCCTTGAACATCTATTCTCCAAAGCCTTGTCTCTGAACTCATGTCAGTATGGTTGTAATAAAGTAGCCTACTACTGTATGTTTAATAAGTGCAACACGCATTTATATAAAACTTTTTAATTGGCTCAAAAAATGAATATTATATATATATATATTATATATTCCGACCGTTTAATATTCAGTCCTTACATCAGACATAAAGCTGGATCTATGACTGCATGCGCAAGGCAGACAAGAACGCAGACAACAAAATGTCCTTGAAGGAGTTGAAGCACTTCCTACGTCATATCAATATTGTGGTGGACGACCAATACGCTGAGGAGCTCTTCAGGGTGAGAGACTAATCATAAAGCTTGACTGTCAATTTCATTTAAACTTGTACAGCTAGTTTATAGCATTTTTTTTTATCACTGCTGTTTGGAATTAGGGTGAAAGTTAAACTCACTGGAAACAATTCATAGAAGTCTAAAGTGTTAAAACTTAAAAAAGAAAGTGTTGTAGGTGTCTCCTGTTGCAGGTCCTCAATAACTGTTTTATTATTTTATATATTGCAGAAATGTGACACATCAAATTCAGGCACTCTGGAGGGACCCGAAATAAAGAACTTCTACAATATGCTGACTCACCGTGAGGAAGTAGATGTGATATATGGAAAGTACGCTCATACTAACGGACAGATGAGCTCCAGCGACCTGTTGAACTTCCTTCAAAATGAGCAGAGGGAGCCGGTTTCTTTGGATTATGCACATAAGCTTATCGATAAATTTGAGGTGGATGAAATAGGTAATGGCACATAAATTACCAGAAGAATACATCAGATAACACAGTATTCACAATATTGCACTATTATAATATTGTACATAATATAATACTCTATACTATATATATATATATATATATATATATATATACACACACACACACACACACACACACATATATATATGTATATATATATATATATATATATATATATATATCATTAAAATCTAATATTAGAGAATATAATATAATATAATATAAGTTAGGTTGAAAGAACAAAATCATCGTAAACCTGAATTACACTCAAAATGTGTCATAACAATTATTATTTTTTTTTTACAATAAATTTTTGTATAAAACAGTGTTTTTATATTTACCCAGCCAAAGTGAACAAACACATGAGCAAAGATGGTTTCCTGATGTACCTGAACCATGAGGAAGGCTCCATCTTTAACCCCGCCCACAAAGCCGTGTACCAAGACATGCGCCAACCGCTCAATCATTACTTCATTTCCTCTTCCCATAACACCTATCTGATGGAGGACCAGCTGAAGGGGCCTAGCAGCACAGAAGCTTATATCAAGTACGAACATGTCTGTTTACGCAATAATTCTCAACAGCAATGCATTAACATATTAAGCATTCCTCCATAAGCAATGGTTGTTGTCTTTTAGAGCGCTGATGAAGGGATGCCGCTGTGTGGAGCTGGATTGCTGGGATGGTGAAAACGAGGAGCCGGTCATTTACCATGGCCACACGCTCACATCCAAAGTGCTCTTCAAAGACGTCATCAAGGCCATCAAAGAATATGCTTTCAAAGTGAGTGAAATGACACGAATTGTATGGTGTGATGACTTATATTAGCAGCTTTGTGGATTATGAAAACATATGTTTCTTTGCTACACTAGACCTCACAATATCCAGTGATCCTGTCTTTGGAGAACCACTGCACCATAGAGCAGCAGAAAATCATGGCCCATCACTTAACCTCCATCCTGGGCAGCGCTCTGCTCACGCAACCACTGGGGCATAACATGCCCACCGCTTTTCCAGGACCTGAGGTTAGACCACTATAAATAAAAAGTTTTACATGCATGTTTCCTGCACCACTGCTTATTCTATAGAGTGCATTAGCTTTTTCAGTGGCCTTGGTTCCGGAAGTATTTTTTCCATTCATATTTCCTATATGGTTTTCAAAAAAGTAAAGCGTTCTAAAGCATGAACCAAACCAACCAGCTGTGAGGTAAATCACATTAAAAACATTTATTTGAAGCAAAAAAGACACAAGACTTACTTAATGGCTTTATAGAGGTAAAGAATTACAATCCCATGGCATGAAACATTGCGAATGACATATTTAAATTAAAAACAATGGAGAAATATAAAGCTATTATGGTTGATTATATCTATAGCAACAATATACTTTAAAGGAATAGTTCACTTTGAAATTAATTTTTGATATGTTTTAGCTTACCTCAAGGCCATCCAAGATGTAGGTGTCTTTGTTTCCACAGTAGTTTCAATTTTGATATTTTTAGGTCAAACCGTTCTTGTCTGTCAGTCATATAATGCAGGTCTATGGTCACTGTATCAAAACACAAGCACAGAGTCCAAATTAAAACAATTTCCCATCGTCCAAATGAAACAATTCCCCATCGTAAGTACACATTGATGGCCTAAGACACAAAACGAGCGGTTTGTGTGAGAAAACGAACAGTATTTATATCGTTGTTATCTCTTGAAAACAACACACGTCCAAATGATCTGACGGCGCGGGCGGGTATAGATATATTCATAGATGTCGCCTTGGCTACGCAGTTCATAGGAACGAAACCGTAGCCACTCGACATTTAGTGTATACATCTATACCCGTGCGCGGGCGGGTATAGATGTATACACTAGAAGTCGCCTTCGCTACTGCAGTTCAGTGGAATGAAACCGTAGCCAAGGCGACATCTATGAATATATCTATACCCGCCCGCGCCGTCAGATCATTTGGACGTGTGTTGTTTTCAAGAGATAACAACGATATAAATACTGTTCGTTTTCTCACACAAACCGCTCGTTTCGTGTCTTAGGCCATCAATGTGTACTTATGATGGGGAATTGTTTCATTTGGACGATGGGGAATTGTTTTAATTTGGACTCTGTGCTTGTGTTTTGAAACAGTGACCATCGACCTGCATTATATGACTGACAGACAAGAACGGTTTGACCTAAAAATATCAAAATTGAAACTACTGCGGAAACAAAGACACCTACATCTTGGATGCCCTTGAGGTAAGCTAAAACATATCAAAAATTAATTTCAAAGGGAACTATCCCTTTAAGTTTATTGCAAAATATGGATATATAGATACAAATATTTAAGTATTTCGAAAGTGTAGAGAGACTGACTAGATAATGTCATTTGTGGTGCTTCATGGGAGTGGGCGTTCCTCACAGAGCTCGCCGCGACTCTCTGATTGGTGGAATTTTTAATACAGCATCAATGTAGTTTTTCACCACGAATTCCGCTGTTAAACACGATGATTTAAAAAAATACGTTGAATCAATGCGAACAGGTGGCAACAATGCAACAAAATTTACCATCGATTAACAACCTCGGAGCTCACAACAGCACTGCAATTAAAAAAATTAAGTTATGTGAACTTATTCCATGAAGTTCATTTATTTACTATTTACTTAATACTTTTAAGGCAGCGGGTTTCCTCAAATTAAGTTTACTGATCACTTTTTACAGTGAAGTTTGTTTTAAAGGTTTATATGTTAATAATCTAGCATTAAAAATCAATTTCCCTGTGGAGAAAAAGAATGGAGTCTTTACTTCTGGAACCTGAACTGTTGCGCTGTATAGCGCTATGATAAAGAAATGATGCACACAACTCTGCATATGATAGATGACACTACATATCGCCACCTGGTGGACAACAGAAACAGATTTCTAAAGCTAAACCTCTTAAAAGCTCTCTTCACCACACCCCACTTTCCTCAAATGACTCCCTCGTCATCCCTGCAAACTTCCTGTTTACTTCTGTATCAGAGGAAGGGGTTATCAGTAGAGCTGATTATGTGAATACAGATTAACTTTTTTTGATTTGTAGCCATTTATCACTTCCTGATTCAACAAACCACGCACAGAGCTTTTGAGCTGCATTCTGAAAGGCAATTGACAAGACAGTACAAGTTCAGACAGGTTGCTTATTTTAGTTGTGGGGTTGGAGGGGCTTCCGAATGATGATGTCACTAGGTTTATGAGCTTGTCCAGCAGGCTTGAAACTTTTCCTTTCAATGACCCGTTCAAATTAAATTACCCTGAGCTTTGTCCCGCACTGAGAAGTGATGGAAATCAAGGAAGATTCGAATATTTCAGCCTGAGGACAGCTCAGCCATGAACCATCATCCACACACAAACAATAGTAAAGCATCATATTTCAGTTCCATTTATTATACAGTATGTGAAGGTTATGTAGAATTTCTCACACAAAACTACCTATCCCACTCCCCTTCTGTGTTGTTCTTCATTATAATTGTATTATTGTCTCCACTTGATATATTAAAAATGCTTGCTTTATTCTCTTATTTTTAAAGTCACTTAGAAAAAAAAAGCATCTGGTAAATGAAATAATTCTTATTTTAACAATGAAAGAGTTTTGAATAAATGATCGTGGTCCTTTCCCGATCATGTTCCTCCTATCTCTGCTTACACTCTCCTGTCATAATAAAGGCAAAAATATATATACTGTGTACACTATCAATCAAAAGATTTTTTTTTTTTTTTTTTTTGAAAGAAGTACTGACCATGGCTTTGTTCAAAAATACTAGTAGTAATATTGTGAAGAAATATTACACTGTTTTCAACTATTTCAACTGTTTTGTATTTAATATATCTTAAAATGTAGTTATCCCTGTGATGGCAAAGCTGAATATTTAGCAGGCATAAGTCTAGTCGTCAGTGTCACATGGTAATAAAGTGTAACATGATAAAACAATAGAAAGTTCAATAGAAAACTATTTATTTGAAGTACAATTTGTACAATTTTTAATTTATTAATTGTCTCTATTAATCAATTTAATGCCTCCTTGCTGAATAAACATTCATTTTCTTTACCAAAAAGTGACCCCAAACCTTTGAACGGTAGTGTATAATAATAATAATAAAAATGTTTTTAATGTTTTATTAGCATTTATTTTTAACAATAATTTTTTTATTTATAATATTTTACACACAAACACATACATATATATATATATATATATATATATATATATATATATATATATAATTCTTTTATTCTTTTTTTAATATTTCAAATGTTTCAGCTACCAATAAGAATGCAGTATTCACAGCTTAACTGAACACATTTGAATATATTTCAATAGATTTTTTTCAAAAGTTAAAATAGATTATATTTGTGTCATCTACAGTACATGTTTGCATTTGCAGGAGCTGAAGGGACGTATCCTGATCAAGGGCAAGCGTTTGAACAAACTGGATGCAGCTTTCAACAACAACACCACAGAGGATGTGGACAGTGTGTCGGAGGAAGACGAGGCTGCTGAACTGAAAGAGGGTGAACCCAAACCCAAAGGCAAGGTGTGTTGAAAAACCCATACAGTCATTCAAAGTCCAACAACACAACAACTGCTGACCAACTCAAGATCATGATTAATACAGTGGAACTCTGGAAATTTACAAAGAGCTTTCGCTCTACCAATAAAAACAGGAAGAACTTGAAGAATTCAGTTTTGGAAGACATGCTGTCAGTCAAGTGCTACAAAATGAACACCCGCAAAACACCAAATATGAGTAAAAATTGCGAAAAAGCACAATTACGCACCATAGAATCGAATCAATCACAAGGTTAATTTCTGAACTTATCTAAAGTCCTATTTCAAACCATTGTATTTTCTATTAAAATTAAAGTGAAGAACAAACAAACTCCACGAAGTGTACTTAGGGCCGTGGAGTATATTTGCATACACAAATCTGCAGTAGATAAGGTCAAGTTCAAATCAGCTGTCACAGACATTCCCACAAAAGCCTGATTCAAATCATTAGACCACAGATTTGTTCTGCTTATTTGGCATCCCTTTGTCATTGCATGTGTGAAGTCTATTTACTGTATGTTACACTAATCTATTTTTGATTACTTTGTAGACTTCCAATAAGATCAAGTTGGCTAAGGAGCTGTCAGATCTGGTAATCTACTGCAAGAGTGTCCATTTCAGCAACTTTGAGCAGTCAAGAGATAATCAGGCCTTCTATGAAATGGCATCTTTCAAGGAGGCCAAAGCAATGAATCTGGCGGAATCATCAGGTACAAGGGTACACAATAAAGTGGCTACAGGAATGACATATTTTTGTTGGCCAAAACTCGGAGATGAGTAGCATTTTAGCAGTTCTGGTTCCATCCTTCTTTATTTTCAGTTAAAAACCTGAAATAAGGTCTGTCGTTAACACAAGCTTAACAGTGCATTGTGGATGTTGAAGTTTTTGACAAATGGGAAGACAACAGCCTTTTTTCTCTGTTTTCTCTAGTCAGGTAGCACCAGTTTTAAAAACATTTTCGCCTTTCTACAGTATAGGGAGCCACGTTTTTTTGAAAGCCCAGTGAAGTACCCCTTTAATAATGGGATTTTAGTGTTGGGCGACCACTGTTACATGATATTGAAGTCATTCATCTGTTGTGTGGTTTGTTTATAGCCTATGTCTAGCCTTTTACTTCAGGCAATTCTATTTAGGCTTCAAAATTCATTGCAGTTAATTTGTGAAGATTATCACGAAGGAAAAAAAAACATGTAAGAATCAAACTTTTGTTGTTCTTAGAGATTATTTTCTGCAATAATCCAAATACTCTTTTGGGTTTTTGTGGAGGGAACCAGTGTGATGCTAACCTCCGGGTTGGCTTACAAAAATATAAATCACTGCAGCGCTCTATAGGGCCTGAAACTAAAAGATATTTTGCCTAAAATATGAGTGACGTTGTCAGATGTACTTTAATAGCACATTTTCTGGCTAATGTCTTAAAGCTACGGGATTTATTCATCACAACATGGATAAGCTGAGCAGAATCTACCCAGCCGGCTCCAGAACCAATTCATCCAACTACAATCCGGTGCCACTGTGGAACGCCGGCTGCCAAATAGGTGCAAAGCCCTCTGTGATATGACACAATATGAGTCTAATGCAATTCAGAAAGTCTGTTTAGAATATTAATCTGTTTTTATCCCTAAAATTGGTTTACAGTGGCTCTAAACTTCCAGACTCCCTGTAAAGAGATGGATCTGAACCAGGCCCGCTTTTTGCCTAATGGCAAGTGTGGCTACATACTGAAGCCAGAGTTTCTGAGGGACCCGGGCTCCCAGTTTGACCCCGTGAAACTCACTGTAGGCCCCTGGCTGAAGAAGAAGACCCTGCATATGATGGTGAGATTCTTCTGTCCTGCTCTGCAAAAAAACAAACAAAAAAAAGGGATTATTCTGCCTAAGACAATAAATATTTAATAAATGAGTTAATTAAAAAAAGACTTAAAATCAAATATTTGTAAAAAATTATTTTAAAAATAATAAATATATTTTATTTTTTTTTATTAAAAAATGAAACACTTAACACTAAAAAAACAATCATTTTAAATGCTATGAGTAAATTTAGGCATCACAACATTATAATGTACAATATTAATTTTGAGCTTTGCTATTTAGAATAAGATTACACTTAACAGTGTTATTAAATGAGTGTTTTTACAGTGTTAATAACTTTAAGTGAGTGTCAGTGATGGCAAAGATAACGTAAAAATGGGGGAAATGAGGATGAACAATTATCCAATATTGACTGATACTGATGAATTAATCCCTTACTGATATGACACTGATATATCCTTAATTCCGTAACCAAATGCAATCCTATCGAAACGAATCCAAACAGTGACCAATCACACTCTATATGTCTGTTCAGATCATCTCCGCCCAGCAGCTGCCTAAGCTCAATAAGGACAATAAGAGGTCTATTGTTGACCCTCTCGTCAGAGTGGAGATCTACGGTGTGCCAGATGACAATGCCAGCAAACACACACATCACATTGAAGACAATGGCAAGTGTCAACAGTGCATTTACATTTACGCATTTAGCAAACACTTTCTTTTTTTAAAACCAAAGTGTAAGTCACTTAAATGTTTTTTTTGTTACAGGTTTCAATCCTATGTGGAATACAGAATTCCAGTTCACTGTTCATGTGCCTGATCTGGCTTTGGTGCGGTTTGTGGTGGAGGACCATGATGTTGCCAAACAGAATGATTTGGTTGGCCTGTACACTGTCCCCTTCACCAGCATGCAGAATGGTGAGCCAGTGAAAAATAAGTGAGAAATGACTTTCTGTCGTGCAGTTATTATGAATTTGCTCACCGTAAGTCCTATCTTCTGTCTTCAGGATACCGGCATGTGCCTCTGCTCACAAAGAGAGGAAGCCTCATTCCTTCAGCGGGACTGTTTGTACACATCATGATTATTGATGCTTAAGAGACTGCAATGTTCCTCTCAGTCATCTCAATGTCAAAGTGTGCAGATCACAGAAAAGGACAAATCAACTAAACTCTCCTATGCGAACACTTTCTAGGATAAGATTTGGACTTCCTTTTGCGATGTGCCTTGCGGTTTACCAATTAGCCCTCCTCACTATATGAGTACCAAAATGTACCTTAAAGTTCTTCGTGGAATTTGTTGAATTTAGAAGGTGGGATAAAAAGACTTTGTTAGGCCTTTGTTGAACCTGCAGCCAAAAAATAATAATATTTAAGCACAAATCATATAACACTCAACATTCTACACATTCCCCATTGCCTTGAATAAATAAAAATAAATGATCAACAATTTAAATATTAATAGTTATTTAGTCTGTTTTATATATTTTAAAATCTATATATTTTTTATATATTTTAAGTGAATTAGAAAAAATAAAAATGTGATATTTTATTTAACTAATTTTTATTTTTGGCTAACGTTAAAGTAGTTCTTTCAGCTCAACTTTACCATATCGAAGTCAATTTTGGAGATTTACACAGATTTTACCCTAGAGTCAGTGCAGAAAATGTTAAAAGTTTAAAGCAGATTTAGGATGTGACTACTAAAAAGTAGAAATGTACCAGTCTCTTTCCTGTCTGAATCAGTAGTGTGTTTATCACCAAAAAAAAAAAAAAAAACTCATGCAAAACAGTTTACTGTCAAAGATTTGTAATTGGATTCTTTTATGTTTTAATATTAAAAAGTATGTATTTAAAAATATACTACACTGATGCCTTTTTACATTAACAGAGTATTTCAACAGTGTTTGTATATTATTTCTATCTAATTATCAATGAAATTGTGTTTTTGGCCAAACATCAACTTGAAGTCTTCGGGTACGTTTACACAACAACGATGTACTAAAAACTAAACCGTCTTTTTCACGTACAGATATGACGATTCATATATGATTCGCACGAATCCACAAAAATGCTGTATTATGCATGCCAGGCCAGTAGTTGGCGATGTCACTTCGTAAAGAAACACTACACGCCTGTACACTTAACACAGAACGTGCATGACAAATTCGCGTTTTTGTAGATTACACCAGAGAATGTCTTACACGGAGACGAAGTATAATTTCAAAAGTCAAAAAGTTAACGCATAAAAGTTTTGCAAACGGCCCCTTTATTTTAGTCAAAATTATATCTTAGGTGCCGTTTACACCATAGATATGTATATCATAAAATATATATATATACATATCTATGATTTACACAACACCATTTTCAACTAAAAATGGAAAAACTTTTATTTTCATCTACACGACAACGGCATTTTTGGGGCCTGAAAACGCAAACTTTTAAAAATGGGTTTCAAAATCCGTGTTTTTTCAAACAATATCGTTATTGTCTCGTAAAAACACGGATTTGTGAAAACGTGCGTAGCGTTTCTTTACAAAGTGGCATCGCCAACTACTGGCCTGGCCGAAGAATACAGCGCTTTTAATCTTTAACGTAAACGTCGCCTATATGCAAAAAAAAAAAAAAAAAAAAAAAAACACAAAGCAAAAACGTTTCCATTTTTAGTACATCGTTGTCTTGTAAACGTACCCGTAAATAGGAGATTTAATCTTAACAATAGCACCCATGTGTTCAGTGTTGTCAATGTGTTAAACTGTAATAATTTTGTTTATTACTGTGTGGTCAATATTTTTATAAGTGGCTTACAATGGAAAATGCTCAGTTTTAATACAACATGTTCATGTGAACTCAGGATACAAATGAACCATTTACCCTATATTACCAATACATGCTTTCTGTTATTTTCTGATAAACTTGCTCAGCTAATGTTCATGATCATGTTATGAGAATCTGAACAGGTGTGTATCTAGTTGTCAGAGCATTAGGAGAGTTGCACTACGCTTGTGTATAACATTTAAAAAATTATACATTATTGGTGTCTTTTATATTTTTAAGGTGTTTATTTAGTATTTGTTGTTGTTGGTGGAAGGTATTGTTGCTTTTTATCTGCTCTAGAAATATTTCTATTTTTATGTCGTTCTTGAACTAATGTGCCTTATAGGAAAGTTGTTACATCAGTAATATTAAGCCATAACAACATCTGTTTCTCATGTCCTGTTCTGACGTCCTCCTAAGAGGAAAGAAATGGCTTTACTGACTCTAAAATGCTGTGATAAACCATTACATTCATTAAAAACTGAATTAAACATCTCAAAAACATTTCTTGCCACACAGTCTTGTTTTTATTAGTACTAAAAAGCATTTAGACATGTTGTACGTGACTGATAATATCAGAATCCTTCATTTTGGTGATGTATCATTTGTGTGCAAGAGCATTTCTATTAGGTCATACCTTTAAATGTTCACTTTTAATGTGTCAAAAGATTTCTTTGATGAATAAATAAATCTGTAACGGTGAATAGGTTACAGTCTTCTAGCCCAAGATACCCAAGAAGCACATAAATCTTGTCTGAAGATCAGGCTATATAGGTGCGTCCCAATTTGTGTGCTTATGCACTACTCTAAGAAGTTTTTTAAGTATAAATAGTGCGAGTAGTGTGTTCACTGAAAATTTTAAAAAGAAAAAGTACACTTTAAATACCCGATGATGCACTAAATAAAGTGGAATGTTGGACACTTCATGCACTTAACTTTTGAGGGGTATCAGACTCTGACGTTGCATGACAAAATAACCGTATAAAATTCATACACTTCATGGGTGAATACATATTGCATAAGTACACAGTGTATAGGTGCGCAGTGAGTCATTTAAGACGCAACTTATCTCATTACAGTAAAACCAACTCAAAACAGTCCTGCTTTCTTTTTAAGGTCGTTCTGACGCCATTTAGGCAGTCGCTGAAAATTATCACGGCTGCAGCCGAGAAGATTCTCAAATTCTGCGTCAGTCAAAGATTCCTGAAATAAAGACAGTGTAGGAAAAAATTATAGATCATATGACTTTATCATACCAACCAAAAATGTTTCAGCACCCACCTCTCGTTTTCCAGGGTCCTCTCCTTGACGCAGCTGGTTAGGTGTTTGAACTAGCTCTGAATTTTGCATCCCAGAAGGCTTTGCCCCGTCTGCATGTGCATTGGAGATGGAAGAGGACATCCGCTGGTTATGGGACCTTACATTTCCCGGTCCTCCCGGAGCGCTGTAGCTCGTCCCCGCGCCTCCTCCTGTCTTCTTATTCAGGTCTGTGCTGTTGAGATTCTACAGGAAATGAGGTCAACATTATGTTTAGATCTGCACATAAGTGTGTAGACCATATCAATATCTAAATGCAATTAGATAATCAATATAATCAAATAAGATGAATCACTGCATCTGTTGACATCAAGAACAAGTATTTGATCAGTAAGGTGAAAGCTTTTTACCACAGTGATTTGCGAAATATCACCCATCTTGCTTTTCATCTCCTCATATGAAAGGCCTCCCTACAATATAGAGTGAAACTGAAAAAGTGTCTCTCTTTGTAACATTAATTCATTATGTGGTGTGAGGGTGGACAAAAGAAATTCAACTTAACATGAAATGGCACTAGTAACCAATTTTACTTTCATAATATTTGAATATTCAACCAGAGAAAAGAAGGCGGAATTTGATTTTAAGTTAACCATTGGGAATATTTTGGATGGTGAAAAGTAAACGTGGCCTGAATGTGATAATATCCTACTACTTCTACTAATAATGATTATAAAATAATACAATTATTTTTAATAGCCAATTCCTAGCCAATTTCTTCTCTAAATATGATGATGATAATATTAATATTAATAATAATAACTATTATTTTTTCATTATTATTTGTATTATTATTACTATATTTTTGAGAAGGAATTGGCAAGTATAATATTGGCTATTGGTTAATATGAATGAACGAAAAGTAAAGTTGTGTCAGAGGCTGATCAATATTATTTGGAATTAGGCCTGTTTCAATTATTAATTATTTGTTTGATCGTGGTTATTCGATTTACTCTCAATTTTTTATTTGTTAAATTATTTATTATTCAATTTGCCATCAAATACACAACTATATTATTTTATATTATATTGTATTATATATTTCTTCACAATAATAAAGTAAATCATACAGGCCTAGTTTATTATAATATTATTATAATAGTATATACAAATCCAATTTAAAAAAAAAATGTAAATCATTAATTGCAAGACAATAAATAGTTAGCAAAATTCGTGATCGTGACAGGCCTATTTTGGAATATCGGCATTGAATAAAAAGTCGTTGACAATAAGACCAGGAAAATGCCTTATGAAAGTAAAAAGGGTCCATTTTGCTTTCATGTTGATAATGATAATCAACTGAGAATCAACAAACAATTATGTGGATTAAGAGATTCTGTTAGTTTGTTAGTGACTTTATGTTGTGCATTACTGGCCCCTGCTGGGCAACTTCAGCCTGTTCGACTCACGCTCCACTTGTGAGCATCCCAAGCATTAAACCAGCCGGTGAAGGTAGGAGGCTCATAGCCTTGTTTAACAGTGGTGATCGGTGTTCCAGTGTCCCGTCCTGCTGGGTGGGTTTTAAGATAGTCCACTGCACTGCTATAGGACTCCTGAATCTCGTACTGGTTGGCTGAGTTCCCAATCCAAAGGAAAATCTAAGGAAGAAGAAGAGAGTTTTGACAAATAAGTTTCCAAACTTTTTGATGCTACACTACAGCCCCCAATTTTGACAACCCCTCTGCAAAGGACCCTATATAAAGCCAGCTATACGATTTAATTACTAAAAATCCATTTATTTATAAATTAGCCCAGTTTGTATTAACGTAAAACCATAGATATATATAAACCATATATATATATATATATATATATATATATATATATATATATATATATATATATATATATATATATATATATATATATATATATATATATATCCTTTTTCTTTCTTCCCTGGTTTGAAAACCCCTTGGTTAGAGTAACTTAACACTCAAAACATCCAGTGGAATTGTTGTTTGATGTTATTTTTCTCTGTTTCTTTTGCATAACCCAGAACCGCACCGCCATTTCACCGCAGCCGCATGCAAAAGAAGCCGACAGCATGACCTCACGCAACCCACCTCCTCCCAGGTGTCTAACAGCATGACATCATCCTCATCAAGATCGTCCTGAGAGAAGTCAGACACTTCCGTCATGAGGAATCGGCCCGTCTGATTGGAGCATTCAAACAGACGAGGATCGTGAGGTGCCACTTCTTTCTCCAATCTGGTGGAGATACAGAGAAAGTCAGTGGAAATGAGCAACTGTCCTCTGAGTTGAAGCATGAGCGCATGTTTTTTTCTGGTTGTACCTCTTGTCACTGGCATATGGAGCTTTCCCTCCCAAAGCCATCCAGAAAGCAGCTGGTTCCTGTCCTTCCATCACATTCTGCTTATCCTGCTCAGAAAGCAAATCAGCTACGGCTTTCCCCATCTCCCTCTCGTCTCCACTGCAGCCCTGTGGGAAACATAAACACACACACACACGTTGGGTTTTCATGTTTTATGGAGACTTTCCATAGATATAATGATTTTTCTACTGTACAAACTGTATATTCTATCCCCTAACCCTACACCCAAGCACAACCCTCACAGAAAACTTTCTGCATTTTTACATTTAACAGATTTTTCCTCATGGGAACCAAAAAATATGTCCCCACCAGTCTAAACATTTCTGGCATATATCCATTTTGTCCCCACAGCATAGGAATACCTGAACCACGAAAACAAACAAACAATGCACACACACACTTTTGTGTCATACCATCACAGAAAACTTTCTGCATTTTCAAAAAACATCACTTAGTATGATTTATAAGCTGTTTTCCTCATTGGGACAAAAACATGTCCTCACAAGGACTACATTTTTGGATATTGCCAAGTTTGGTGGGACTCTTTGTCCCCATTACTTGAACCACACACAAACACACACAAACATTATACATATAATCAGGGTTGCACATAACTGGTGCTCATGCGTTGTAAAAAAAATAAATGATGCACAGCAGAAAACGTGGAGGGAAGCGCTTTTGAGTACCAACATTTTTGGGGACAAGGACACGTTTACTTACTGGAGTATATCCATCTCTGGTAAGATAGCAATCATGATGATGTGTGTTCATTAATTATTAGGGGTGCAACGGTTTGCAGCTGATCCCTACGGATCAGGCCCCACGGTTCGGCACGCATGTGATTTGCGGATTACCTGTTAAGTTTAACCATCATGGAGTGAAAGTTTATCATTTGGACGTGTTTTGTCTTGCCAATTTACACATTCAAACGATTTTAAAAGCGGAAGAAGAGGTGAAAATCTGGACTCGCGCGCTGTTATCTGTGCGCAGAGCCACACACACCAGAAGCGTGAGCACACAGAGGGACAGAAGTGTTTCAGACAGCGCTCAAACACCGAATTGATTCCTCTTTCGCGTTGATTTGCGCTTGAACGGACACATACGCATAAAATTATGTCAAAATACCTGTCTCAGCAAGTATTCTCTCGGTTATGTCATAAGCGAACAGTTGAGAAAGAAACCAGATAATGTGTCAGTATATTCGGTCCTTGCATTAGGTCTTAAAGTGACAGCAACCTAAATATTCCTGCTATTGTCTGTGTCATTAATGTTAAAGGTCCCGTTCTTCGTGATCCCATGTTTCAAACTTTAGTTAGTGTGTAATGTTGCTGTTAGAGCATAAATAATATCTGTAAAATTATAAAGCTCAAAGTTCAATGCCAAGCAAGATATTTTATTTAACAGAAGTCGACTACAATCATAGACAGTAAAAGAAATGGACACAGAGACCCCATTGGAACTCAATTGAGACAAGTGAAGCCCATTTTTAGCGATTTCTTAGCACTTCCTTTCCTGACGCGCAGACTCAAACCGAGCAAAGCGTTACACGGACCACGTGAGCAACCCGTCTGTCTTCTAGTAGCTGTGCCAAGAGAAATCTGAATCATTCCCTTCCGAATCTTGCAGAGACGGAGAGTGTGAGTAGGAATTGTCCATGAGCATGGAGCAGGATCAACTTTTGCTAGGTATTCTGATTAATTATATTGTCATTTTGCCTCTACGTCCCCCCGATTGCCAGCGAGCTTCTCCTCCTGTCCATACGGTAATCTCTCTAATGTGCGACAAAGAGTCGCTTGGTTATGACGCAATCGTTAGCCTACTTTTACAAAAACTGTTTCTACGGGGCCATAACATAAGCTACAAGGTAATGGAGCATTTTATACATTGTCGTGTGTCTTTAGAAATAAAAAATGGACAAATGGAGTCTTCAAACGCCTCAGATGTAAAGTTATTCGCTGTCAAAGTGACGCCAAAATGAATGGAAGTCAATGGGATTGCTAACGCAAGTGAAGTTCCGCTCAAGATGGCGGCACCCGGCCGACTTCAACTTCCGGTCGACTTCCTTCCCGCTTGACTACAATGAACGGCTCGTTTGGACAACATCCCTCTACTTCCTTCTTTAATGACGTCTGTCGAACCGTTTTTTGACTAACCTCCGCCCACAGGAATGCTCCCTCAACTCTACTGGCTACTTGTGCACTTCTTATAACTTAGCCTACTGTGTTTACTCCGCTCTTACGGTGATTTTCTGTACAATAAACTTTATTAAACTCATCAGTACATGTTTGATCATCATTCGGACCTGGTCAGAAACAGCAGACTTGTAGGCTATTAATAAATAATGGATACATACAAGCAGATGACAAATACGTTATAATAACCGTAATTAAACTACTAAACTATACCTGTGTTTCATCTCTATACAGCACTCTGACTCTGTAGGCATTATTGTCCGACTCGAAATGAACACCGTTACTGAGAGTTTCTGATATTATCATCATTCCGTGAGATGAAATTGTCCTGAGAGAATGAGCGCGAGCTCATGAAGCTCCGCCCCCTGTGTGGTCCAGCAGCAGCTTATTTGCATTTAAAGGGCACACACTAAAACAGCGCGTTTTTCTGAGCCCCAAAAAATGTCAATTTAAACATGCTGTAAAAAATGATCTGTTGGGTATTTTGAGCTGAAACTTCACATACACACTCTGGGGACATCAGAGACTTATTTTACATCTTGTGAAAAGGGGCATAATACGGGACCTTTAATCAAATAATAATAATAAAAACATCGTCATCATCATCTTCTACCACGTTCGAGAGAAACGAAGATAGTGAGGAGAACAGGCAGGAGGAAAGTGATGATGACAGCAGAGAACCAGACCGAAAAAGTTATGTGTGCACCCCTGTAAATAATATAGATAAAAAAATGTAAAATAATAACATAATATAACAATTAAATAATATGAATTATAATTAATATAATTATAATTACAAGAGTGTAATTGCTGTTTTGCTTGTTTTAATTGTACATATTTTATTTAAAAAAAATTTGGTATTGACACACACACACACACACACACACACACACACACACACACACACACACACACACACACACACACACACACACACATATATAAATGAGTTCTGTCAAATCGATACATTTCCATTAATTGCTTCTAACATAAAAGTATGTAAATATATATGTGTATATACACATACAGACAGATATATGAATACAGTATATATATTTACAAACATTTCTGTTAGATGCGATTAATCGTGATTAATCGATTTGACAGCACTAATTATATATATATATTTAAGACAATAAATTCTATTCATCATGATTAATTAATTTATATATTTAATGTAATTAATACATTTTTACTGGAGTATAATCGCTTCTTGTAATTTCACACATTTTAGTTTTAGTGTATATTTATTTGCACATTTATATATTTAAAATTATTAGTTATAGATGTATATAATTATAATATTTCTTTTTTTTATTTGTTGTATATTTTTACTCGCCTTTCCAAACCACAGGAAGACAGTCTGATGAGTTTTGAGCAGAAAGACATCATTGGTGTTGAGAGAGGAAGCTCGGGCGGGAACCTCGGTTGCCTTGGTGTTCATCTCGTGTGTTCCTCTGACCTGAAAGAGTCGGGCACCAGGATCAGGGTTCACAACACCCGGTCTGCCTGTCCCACCCTAAGAAAGCATCAACACGTCAGTGGGTCAAGAGCACTGAAAAAAGAAATGCTTAATAATAAATGTAGCTCATTCAAATAAATGAAAATGACAGTTCTAATTATTTGTAATACACATAACGATTGTAATAATGTAAAAATGTTTGATAATGTCAGTAATAATGGTTATTATTGTTACTTTAAGAAAAAGTAAACTCACAGATTACTCAAAAGAAGCAAGAATAATGTCATTTAAAATAAATCCTATGGCAGAATATGTAAGCAAGTAAATCAATATTTTAGTTGATTTCCTGAAAGTGGTAAATCATTCAGATCATAAAATAATGTACAATTTCGAGCTAAATGTTCCATAGGAATGAAGGGACAATCACCTCAAATATGATGAGTCTGCCCTTAAAGATGGCCAGGAAGTGTCTGGGCTCTTTTCCCATGACCACTCTGACCTGTGTTGGGGCTCCATTGTATTTGTTATCCACATTCACCGCCTGATAAGCGCATGCCGTCACCTCATCCTGTGTGGCATGGCGACCCTGCGGAGAACACATGTCATAGGGTCTCCAATGTGTAGATCCAGATTACAACACAGTGTAAGTGTAGTTTTTCAGGTCAATGCAAGTGAATATCATTTATGTTGAATATTTTTTTTTTTAGAAATGCTGGATTGTTTATTTTCTACTGTAGCCATATTAGCCATATTGTGTTTTATATACAGTGGCTCAAAACATTTATATCACACTAAAATTACATTCTTTGACTGTCTTTGCATTATATAACAAATATTAAAGTGCCATTTATTTGAAATACATATAGCACAAAACCCACTTTTAAAGCAAAATGATTCACAAAAAGATGCTTATGCATCCAAGAAAAATCAGCTGACCAGATGGCGTTGCAAAAAAATTTCATTGTGGATGCCAGTTAGTGTGATGTTTTGTTATATAATGCAATGAAATTCATTAGTGTGATTTTATTGTCCTAACTTGGATCTGTAACTGGATCTGTAACTGTGTTGCTCTACTGACTGTTATATGTTTTCTCCACATTATGACATAAAATAACATTATTACAGTATATATTGTGTTGGAGATAGAGGGCCCTATTTTAACGATCTAAGCGCATGGTCTAAAGCGCACCGCGCAAGTGCACTTAGGATGAGTCTGAATACACTTTTGCTTGTTTAACGATGGGAAAAATGGTCGGCGTGCCCGGCGCATGGTCTAAAAGGGTATTCCCTATAGGTGTGTTTTGGGCGTAATGTGCAATAAACCAATCAGAGTCTCATCTCTCATTCCCTATAAAGCAGAACTATGCAGCTTTGCCGATTTCTCGCTTTTTGCTCGCAGGTTTCTCTATAGAGCTCCCCCTACAGCTTCGGAATAGATATTTGACAACACTGTCGTCAAAACTCGTTGGTGACTCTCCCCCCTCCCATCTTCTCCCGCTGGTCATGTGCATTTGTTTTCAAAGAACCCGGCGAACGCACGGAGCCATGTCCACTGAGGTATGTATGATACACAGAAGGCTAGCAAATAAATGTTTAGATAGTGTATGTGTGCGGTGCCGTAAAGCAATTCGTTACATCGTGAGACCTGATATCACGCGATACTTCCTGACGCTGAGGCCGGCGGCCCAAAGTTGCAAGTGTGGTTTTTCCTCTCACAGGCGCTCGGAGGGTGCGAGACGACCACCATTCAACCTGAAAAATGTCATATAACCATTCCAATGACTCCGAAGCTGCTCGGTTAAGTTAAAAAAGTTACTTAGTTCACCTTTAAAAGCCAGTTGTGCTCATGCCATGGCGTATTGCTATTTACATGGCGGAATTTGCAAGCGGAAAGACTAAACGCTTCTTTAGCGAGGAAACGGATCTGCTCGTGCGCAAGGTTAAAGAGTACAAGCAGACCATCTACGGGACAAAGTGTATGCGGGTTGTGGACCCACCTATAGGCGTATATTACTAGCACGCTCTTTAAATAACAAAAAAATACTGCGCCATTGTTGTTGTTTCATTGTTTGAATAGTTGTTTCAGCAGTCTATTTCAGTTGCCTCAAAATAGCAACGCGCCAACAATGCGCCTGAACACACCTCGTTTTCAGACCAGCACGCCCATGGGTGAACAAATGGGTGCAAATGCATTTGCTATTTAAACAACGTGGCACAGGATGTGAAAATGATAACTGCGTCGGGCTGAAACTAGCATGAAACACTTGCGTCGGGCCTGGCGTCGCATTGCACCAGGTGTATGATAGGGTCCAGAGTATTCATGTTGTGCTCCTCACCTGCCACATGTAGAGGATGTACTGAGGTTTGTTGGCTCTGTTGTAAGTGTACAGAACTAGATAACAGTCTCCACCATAGAACTGTCCATAAGTGCTTCGGTCCACCTCCTTCAGTTCAAGATTCTCAATCCGCCAAATCTGAACACAAAGCAGCGGAGATGTTTGATAAAAGTGTGACAGCAGGCCCAAACTTCTGAATTCAGGTATTTTTATTGCACCATACCTGAACGTGTCCTGAAGCATCATCCACCATCCGCTCCTGAGCAGCCAGCTTTGGCTGGGCGTGAAGCTCCATTACGTCAAACTTCACCTGATCCACTTTAGCTGCGATAACAGATGTGTATACAAACACATATGATGAATATACTATAATGACAATACTGAAACATGTACACTCTCACAAAAATAATGCTGAATGATGAATCACCTATCTTTCCTACTGTGTGGATTTTTCCTAGGCCTTGGGTTTGACCTTTTTCTTTCCAGGACTTGAAGAGATGTTTAAACATGGCAGACTCTCCTCCTTCACTCATAACTTCCACTTTAGTGTTGGACGGGTATTTCTTTGCTTTTACAAAGCCCTGAGGGACGATTATTTGTGTGCACCAATTATGACACAATTAGAGAAGTGATTTTGGTTTGAATTTGAATTTCCTGTTAAAATAAAATAAAAATACTGCTTCGCAGATTAATGGTAATTCGCAAACACAGATACTTACAACCGCTCGACTCAGTGCTGAGCGTCGCTCTTCATCTGATGCTCCTTTTCCCTTCCAGACCATTATTGAGTTGCCACCATGATCTAAAAAGTAGCAATCCTGCAAACAAAACATACATCAAAACATAATCCACAGTTAGTTGTGTGTCATATAGTGATACGATGGGTGATTTGGTAGACTTCATGTGTCTCACCGAGGAACACAGCAAATCCTGGGTCAGTGGACTGGCAGCCACTTCCTGTACCAACAGCTGACCACTGGCGTCAGACACACTGAGAACAATAGCATGTTAATTAAGGACTGTGTTACGTAATTAGACCCTAGCTCTGAATGATCGATTAATTATCAACATCATCATTGGAAACAAGACTGTAGACAGACAGAGAAGAGAGCGAGATAGATAGACAGACAGACAGATAGATAGTCAGATAGACAGAGAGACAGACAGACAGATAGATAAATAAATAGACAGACAGATAGACAGACAGACAGACAGACAAATAGAGATAGATAGATAGATAGATAGATAGATAGATAGATAGATAGATAGATAGATAGATAGATAGATAGATCATACTGGTAGAGTTTGACGAAAGAGGTCTGGTTTTGGTCTGGTTTGTCATCAGGGATTGCCTCTTTCAGGTTAACAGTCCTCTGACCCAAAACAGATTTCATGATCTTCATCAGGTCAGCAGAGGCTTCTTCCTGCCCACCCTCAATCACACCAATCTGAGCCCGGCCTCCTCGCTCTCGGTCCCGGATGTCCTGGGCCAACAGAACAGCCTACAAAAGACAGGAGAGGAGAGGAACCCAATAGAAATCAATCAACTCCTCATTTTATTAAACATCCAGCACAGTGTCTTCCCGTTACTTCAATTACCTTTAATTTTTCTTGTCTGTTGCTTTGAGGTCCGTTCCATTGAATTAATGCTTTTCCCAAGTCCAGAAGGAATATGTCTCCTAGATTAAAACTGCTCCAGGAAACCTCCACCTGCAGAGACACACACACAGTTCGCTAAAATTCCCCTTCAGTTCAGTCAGTACTGGCTAGAAATAAGACATCATGAAAAGGTCCTGTTCAGCTCTGAATTCGATATTTAACTTCCTGTTTTTTTTCTGAAATCGACAACCTAAAAGACAAGGATCTGGGCTAAGAGAAACATCAGAAGGCATGAGGACAAGTAGCGATGCAGAGACAAGATTCTTGACCTTCTTCTTACACATTCAATTAAATAACTTAAATAATAATAGAGTCTGACAGCTTCATTTACAGAGACTCTTAATGTTGGCCTTTAGCCTGCAATATGAATATCCTTCCCCACAAAGCGAATTTAATTGCAAATCCTTTTGTGCTTCGACCACATTTATAAATCAACTCAAGCATAAAAGGTTGTCTGTGTTCTTTTAAAACATGGGTTTTCAAAGTGGGGTCTCTCTCTCTCTCTCTGTCAAAAAACAAGAACATTATATATATATATATATATATATATATATATATATATATATATATATATATATATATATATACAGTAGTATATTACTAATTTATATATATATATATATATATACAGTATAATTAATTAAAAAAATAACTAATACATTTTAATTTCATTTAAAATGTTTCTTTTCAGATTAAATGATATTAATTTATATTGAATTTAGAATTTTAACCATTTGCTTCAGCTTTAGTACAGTGATAACATAAATGCCAATTATTTAATTTTTCAAACTGTATATTTTCCTTTTAATATTATGCTTTTTTGCTCACATAAAATATAGTTTCCTTTATCACTGTGAACTTGATTTTCACCAAGTACATCTATGTTGGTCTTGGAACAACTTTCCAATCAACCAATCAGATTTCAGGAACAAATTGATAGTTTGTCAAGTTTAAAGGAGACATATCATGCTTTTAAATTGTTTCTTTTTACATATAAATCATACATTTGTAGTCTATATAAAGCGGAACTGCAATGCTTGGGTCCGAATTCCTCATTATTATAGCTCCACAAGCCCCTTTTCTACCCCTTTTCTGACGTGCGTCTGAGAGCAACTTGTTTTGGTGCGGTCTCTTTAAATAAAATTGAGACACTTCATACCCGCCCCCTCTCCAGGTTGCAGAGGTTGAACTCCACCCCGTTCGGCCATTTTTGTAGTCTGATAGCACAGATAGGATTATCTAGCGGCACATAAACTTTTTATTCACACGTTATTAACAAAATGTCAACAACGGAAGACTTGTCCAGCCAGCCTTACATGTTCGAGCCAGAGTCGGAGCCGGAGCGAGATAAAAATGAAGACGACGAACCTGCAGAACAACTTCTTCATATGGATGTATCGCAATGGTGTGTTACTGTATTTACACATGAAACTTTGGTCTTCCGACCTTTTACCACCGTGTCGATTTATTTTGATTAGTATGTGCGAGGGAGAGAGAGCAAGACAGCGTCTAGTTTGGAGACGGTGATGTCTTGTTTACACTTTCGCCTCTCTAAAGAGAGAGTGAGCGCGCGCGCGACCCGGTCTCTCTCTCTCTCTGCTCGTTCTTTCAGTTAAACATGCGCCACAAGCGCGGCAGTTCATCTACATTAGACGGTGTAATAAAGCGTGTGGGTTACTACATCCAACAACCTAACATTTTAACTTACCCTCTCGTAACTTCTGCATCCTTTAGCTTGGACTACAAAATTGCAGCGAGAAATAATAATGGCGGATTGCTCGAAGTGTTGGGCCGGAAGTCAATGTCCTTATTTGGCAGTTCCGCTGCAAATACTGTGACGTTATAGTTCAAAAAAAGTCATAGATAACAGAAAAATCGGAACAGGTTGAAAAATATGACCAAAACAGAATATAAAGATATCAACGAAGCACCTGATAATTTAATCTTTTCTGTACTTCTAAACACTCCAAATATACAACAAAATGCATTTAAGGGCTAAAAAAAGGTAGTACCCCAGAGTGCAGTCTGGACGATGGGGCGGGGCGACACTTTTAGGCGGGGCGACACGTGTCACTCCGCCCACACCCAATAGAGAGCCTAAGTCCCTCCCCTTCCGGTCGACCACCATGGGACCTTATTTCGGAAAAATATTGTATGGTAGTCAATGGCGAGAGACAACAAATATTTTGATCTCGTTTGAATTGTGCCCTGATTTACACATATGATGTTTGTCAATTTAAAAGATACATTTTAAAGTCAAGAAAGTCGCAGCTTGATGTAAAACTGCTGAGGTATAAGACTGTGAAAATACGTAATTACAAAGACTACAAACCCAGAAGGCGCACATGCGACGTCATACCTTTTCTCTCAATGAATGAAGCTAACTTTACTGAAGCTAACGTCTGTCATTTTATTCTATAGTCTTACATTATAATCGTAACGTTACGCCGTCATGCCTGAGTGTTTTGAGCCAGAATACACACATACGAGCAACGGATCTTGTGACGTACATAGTGCGAGACGAGAGATGTAGTTCATTGAGCGATTTTCACATAAAACTAAACGTTACTCTTCTGTTTTATGACAAACTGCGACTTTCTTGACTTTCATAATTACCTTTTAAATTGACAAACATCATATGTGTAGTTCAGGGCACAGTTCAGACGGAATAAAAAGATAAGTTATCTCTCGCCATTGACTTCCATACATATTTTTTCCGAAGTAAGGTCCCATGAGCCGGAAGCGGAGGGGCGGGACTTAGGCTCTCTATTTAATTGGTTTATAATACCGCAATCTTATTGGTGTAGACGATTCAGGTCTGAGCATGCGCATTCCTTTCAGTTCGATTTTATGAATGATTTGGCCGTATTAAAGAAATATTAAATGCTAACTTTAATCGTAGGCTATATGTTGTCGGTTTACCATGGTAATTTTAGTTAAGATCTATTGGCTAATGTTTTATTGTACTTAAGAAACAGAATGGATGAAGTTATTGTTTAAAAACGAACGCAGGCCTACTTCAAAGAGATGTTTTACAAACTCGATTTTACTCAAAGGATGAGAATTCACTGTAAGAATGTAAAAGCAGCTGATTTTCATTTTTAAAGCACGACCGTTTTTTGTTGTCATTTTTTTAGCGAGATGTTGTCCAATGCGTGCGTTATTTGGTAGGCTACAGTGCAAATAAAATGTTTAATGGCAAACTCACGTTTCTTTGTTAATAAAATGAGGGCCTGTTGGTTCTGTAAAATCCCTATGTTATAGTTTTAAAGATTCATGTTTTATAAGTGTCGACCGTAGGCTACAATTCGACTATCTGTTACTGTGACATCATCAGGCCATTGGGTTTTGTGCGTTGGCTACAATAGAATTAAAACCGTGTAGTGCTGAAATGTGAAAATAAATAAATATGTATTTACTAAAACAGATTTATTATATCGATCTGGGCTTGTATACTATTTGGTAGGCTAGCCTATTATTGTCTTATTTGTCACTGTGGTTTTGCTTTAAAATAAAATAAAACAAACTTTCGGATTTATCCGATGTTTTACTGAAATACAGTGAATTATCATCATTTGTGTAAAATCCCGAGTTTGTGTTTATTCACTGATCCTAATGGAAAAACGGAGAAGCATTTACGAATGATTTGAAATTCCGGAGCCCTGCATGACATGCGGAAAAATATTGTCTAGCCTATATCAGCCTAGAAATGATCTCTCCTTTGATAGCCTATATGCCAGTAATTTCATGCTGTCATGATCATTGCTCACTAAAAGTGGCACTGACTTATCTGCTGGGTAAATTAATAAATATAAGAGTAGGCTATCTAAATTTCAAACAGTAATTTATCAGCAACATATTTCGTGATATTGCCTAGCCCTAAAACTGCTCAATATTAGCCTAAAGCTTACAATATGATTTTTTGTAAAGCTGCTTTGAGACGATGTGAATTGAGCGCTATACGAATACATTTTGACAGTAACTTCATCTAACTTGACCCGTAAATTCAGCAAAATATTATCCAATTGATCATTAGGCTACTGAAATCGGAAATCCCCATGGTTATCATCACTTAATATTTCTGTAGTATGGCCAAACAGCGTCGAAGTCGTAGATCATTCATAAACTCCTACCATAGACTCGTACATAAAGGAATGCGCATGCTCATGCCTCAAACGGCTACGCCAATTAGATTGCTGTATTATAAACCAATAAAATCGGGTGTGGGCGGAGCGACACGTGTCGCCCCGCCTAAAAGTGTCGCCCCGCCCCATCGTCCAGACTGCACTCTGGGGTTACTCAAAAAAAGTGCATTTAGCATGATATGTCCCCTTTAAGCTTAGAACCAGGATGAGGTGCTTCTACATCAGTGTTATTCACCTCTTCATTTCCCTTGATTTTAGGGATAAGTTATGGGTAGGGTTAGGACAACATTTTTGGAAAGGAATGTATTTTTACAGTGAAATATATTTACAACATGTCTTGGCAAAATGTAGTCAGTGGATAGTTCTACATATTCTACTATGAGGAAGGGGTGACTCATGAATATTAATTAGGGTTTGTGACTATATGCTCCTAGGGTTACTAAGAAAGCATAAACTTTTTAATATTCATGATCTGAGCCTTCACTTTAGAAGAAATCTTAATTTTGCATTGTGATTCGAGGTGTATGGTACAGTAGTTCACCTCTCTGGCGGTCACGTGTTTTGTCCCTTTGACGTGGAGCAGGCGCTGAATGTTATATGTATTGGTCTCCACATGACTGAATCCTGATCCCACACCACCTTTTTTATATCTGCAGGAAACAGGACATAATCAGACCATTGTGGAATTGGCATGAGCAAGCCAAAATATTTTACTTTCACTTTCACTCACATGAGGCCACTCTTGAAGTAGCTTTTGAATTTGGCTGATTCAGATCCCTGGACCTCCCGGTACTGGACGGGACTGCCGTCGAGATACTCATCCAGTTGAGTTACATATATAGCTGCGGCTCCCTGCTCATCCTGAGAGGAAGTGTTGCCTATCCAGTAGTGGATATCAGTGGATTGTGTGGTGCTGTTGCTCACCTGGATGAGACAGGACAAAATGCTTGAGGACAGATACACCCATGTTTAAAAAGGTATCATGCACCTATTTTTAGTACAACAGTAATAATAAATAATTTAATCAATTAATTCAAATTGTTATTTATAATTTTATTAGTGCTGTCAAATTGATTAATCACGATTAATTACGTCTAACATAAAAGTTTGTAAATACATAATATATGTGTACATACTGTATATATACACACACACACACACACACACACACACACACACACACACACACACACACACACACACACACACATATACATATATATATATATACTGTACATAAATACACTCACCTAAAGGATTATTAGGAACACCATACTAATACTGTGTTTGACCCCCTTTCGCCTTCAGAACTGCCTTAATTCTACGTGGCATTGATTCAACAAGGTGCTGAAAGCATTCTTTAGAAATGTTGGCCCATATTGATAGGATAGGATCTTGCAGTTGATGGAGATTTGTGGGATGCACATCCAGGGCATGAAGCTCCCGTTCAACCACATCCCAAAGATGCTCTATTGGGTTGAGATCTGGTGACTGTGGGGGCCATTTTAGTACAGTGAACTCATTGTCATGTTCAAGAAACCAATTTGAAATGATTCGAGCTTTGTGACATGGTGCATTATCCTGCTGGAAGTAGCCATCAGAGGATGGGTACATGGTGGTCATAAAGGGATGGACATGGTCACAAACAATGCTCAGGTAGGCCGTGGCATTTAAACGATGCCCAATTGGCACTAAGGGGCCTAAAGTGTGCCAAGAAAACATCCCCCACACCATTACACCACCACCACCAGCCTGCACAGTGGTAACAAGGCATGATGGATCCATGTTCTCATTCTGTTTACGCCAAATTCTGACTCTACCATCTGAAAGTCTCAACAGAAATCGAGTTTTTCCAGTCTTCAACTGTCCAATTTTGGTGAGCTCGTGCAAATTGTAGCCTCTTTTTCCTATTTGTAGTGGAGATGAGTGGTACCCGGTGGGGTCTTCTGCTGTTGTAGCCCATCCGCCTCAAGGTTGTGCGTGTTGTGGCTTCACAAATGCTTTGCTGCATACCTCGGTTGTAACGAGTGGTTATTTCAGTCAAAGTTGCTCTTCTATCAGCTTGAATCAGTCGGCCCATTCTCCTCTGACCTCTAGCATCAACAAGGCATTTTCGCCCACAGGACTGCCGCATACTGGATGTTTTTCCCTTTTCACACCATTCTTTGTAAACCCTAGAAATGGTTGTGCGTGAAAATCCCAGTAACTGAGCAGATTGTGAAATACTCAGACCGGCCCGTCTGGCACCAACAACCATGCCACGCTCAAAATTGCTTAAATCACCTTTCTTTCCCATTCTGACATTCAGTTTGGAGTTCAGGAGATTGTCTTGACCAGGACCACACCCCTAAATGCATTGAAGCAACTGCCATGTGATTGGTTGATTAGATAATTGCATTAATGAGTAATTGAACAGGTGTTCCTAATAATCCTTTAGGTGAGTGTATATATACAGTGCTATGCATAAGTTTAGACACCCATGCTAAAGTTGACTAAAAAGAGGAATAAAAAATCATCTTTTGGAAACTGAACTTAATGCCTTAATTTAAAAAATTAGGAAAAATCCAACCTTTAAGGACACCAATTTTCTTTGTGAATGAATAATGTATCGTAAATAAATAAATGTTCTTCCTTAAAATACAGGGTGCATAAGTTTGGACACCCCTATGTTAAATTCCCATAGAGGCAGGCAGATTTTTATTTTTAAGTATTTATTTATTTATTTTTTTGTTAGGATACTATGCATCCTGATAAAGTTCCCTTGGCCTTTGGAATTAAAATAGCCCCACATCATCACATAGCCTTCACCATACCTAGAGATTGGCATGGGGTACTTTCCATAAGATCATCTCTCAATGCAAATCAAACTAGCTATTAGGCTAACTGAAATAAAACCATGCCAATCTCTAGGTATCAATTTTAAATTTTTTAATTAATTTAAAAATCACCATGCATTATCAGTGGAAAAAGAGTAGCTTTAAAAATTCAACTGGACAAAGTTCTATGAGATTATTGTCAACTGATTTTCAAAAGTGTTCATGTGTAGTAAGCCTTTCCAAAAGCACTATTTGAAATGACCTGAAGAATTAGATTGACATGACTTACATAAAGAATTATATAGCAGTCACCCTCAAAAAAATTTCCAAACGCTTGCTCTGGGACAGGGACCATTTTCATTTTCTAAAGAAACAGAAAACAGAATAATACATAATACAGTGAATAATCAAAAATGCAATGTCAGTTTGACTTGTTTTCATGTTTTTTTTAAAATAAATATTAAATCATAGAGCTCACAAAAAGGGGGGCAAACAACAGTGGCCTCTTACATTGATGGTCCAGATCTGCAGGCCAGGCTTTCGCTGGATGCTTTTAAACACATCCTGGGCTTCAGTCATTCTGCTGGATTCTGAGAAGAAATCTCAACGCTCAAACTATCTGAATTCAAACAGATATCCACCACCGTATATAACACTTATAAACACATCTTCTACATTACATAATGAGATCAAATTAGCATATTTTAACATTAGAAAGGCAGACAGACAGACAGACAGATGGACAGATAGACAGACAGATGAATCGTCAGACAGACAGACAGATAAACAGATTGATCATCAGTCAGATAGATAGATTAATGGTCAGACAGACAGATAGACAGATTGATAGTCAGACAGATTGATAGACAAATAGACAGATTGATAGACAGATCGACCAAAAGATAGACAAACTGATCGACAGAGATTGATTGACAGATAGACAGATTGATCGACAGAATGACAGACAGACAAATAGAGATAGATAGATAGATAGATAGATAGATAGATAGATAGATAGATAGATAGATAGATAGATAGATAGATAGATAGATAGATAGATAGATAGATAGATTTCATGTTCAAACATAAAATGTTATGACAGATCTTTGCAAATGTGAAATATCAGGGAGCAATATTTTGAACAAAAATCTGGTCCTTCATCACTCATAACACTGAGTGACTTGAGAACAGATGGTTTTTGAAAGGATGAAGATGATATGGAGATTTCGCTTCCTCCAGAGATTCTGTTCCACTAATAAACAGTGCCGCCCAGTACCATGGCAACAAATGGATTTCACATTGAAGAATCTGCTCAGTAAACACAAAAACTACACTTGGCAATAGAAATTTATATCAAAAGCTAATTTAGAAACAGGTCGCTATTCACATTACACATTATTGGGAAATATTCTGCCACTGGAGTCATATGATGGCCAAAATCTATTTCAGATGTTTTATCATATAGGCCTACTATGTGTCCTGCTAAGGGCTTTGCTTGGGAATCCATTCAAAAAGCATATTCAGACAAGCTGTGAAGGTTGCCTGCAAATAAATAATGCATCGCAAATAAACAACAACTACACATCAGCAACCAGTCCTCTCTCATAAAACTCAACGCTAACAGTGAAAAGAAACGCTGACCTTTCATAATCACAGCAGCCGTTGCTAAGAAACTGGGGCGCGAGAATATTGACTGAAATATTGTATTGAGGGTGGAGCGTGAACACAGAAGGAGCGCAAGGATTGAAGACACCATCCCGAATGAAAATTTTTAGTCATATACCCAAAACAAACAGAAATAGACTTTTCAGAAAATGGCCTTTAGTGAGAAAACAGACGAACTGAAGCACAGTTGGTCAGAATCTACTATAATCAGAAGTAATATCGGTCTCAACAGCTTTAAATCTCTCATATGATCCTGTTACACTCAAATAAGACATCTGATAACTCTCTGACAAACAGCTTATTACTAAAGCTGTACAAGCACTGCGTATTTAAGAGTTTTGTGTGCTTTCTGTCCTGAATTACTGGTTTTCCTGTCTATTGACAAAGCTTTTTAAACAATAGTCGACAGGTTTTTTCATTATTCCTAATCATTTACATGGTTTAGTCTCATATTTCCCAGTGCGAGTTAGGTCATGCATGAACTTTTGATTCTTTATGACAGATTTATAAGTTTCAGTTACACATAAAATAATGTGCTAAAACAAATCTGCTTGTATTGCAAATAAAATATACTTTGAGATCAGTTTTGAATCTCATACAATTGTATATAGTTTTTCTGGTTATAATAATCATGTAAAACTTTGGCACACACAGTATTCTAGCCTACTTAAAATATCCTTCAAGAACTGTATAAAATGTACCATTCAATGACTGACGAATTCTGATAGTTTTGTTCTTACCTGTACGTGGCACACAGAAGTATTGTTCAGGGTATTGATGTATTAATGAGTTATGATGAATGTCTACGAGCGGCTCCCTGTGTGTATTGTGAATGTGTGCTGATCAGGGAAGGGCTTGTATATGTCCAGCCCTACAGGTGAAAAACACACCTTAATACTCGCACAGGACTTTATATGGACAAGAATAGGCGTCCTTTTGACCTCTTACGTACATAACCCTATAAATAAACCTTTAGAAAGAAAAACTACTTTTATGGAGTTAGCCTATTGCTTTTTGAAGGTTGGAAGCATCAGTTCACAATAAATTATATTTGCATGAAAGAATGGACCAGGACATTGTTTATATTTTCAGTTTTGAAAATGAAAATGAATGCAAGACGTGTTTGAAACAACGTCAGCGTTAATAACTGAATTTTTGGGTGAACTAACCCTTTACATGAATTAGGAATCCCTGTCTCAATCAGGCATTCTCTCAGTGATTCAAAACAAGCTTGAAGTTGGTGGATGTCAGAGAGACTCAAGCGTGTCTGGATTCCGCTCTGTCTCAGCTCTTTCGCTCTTAGATCATAAGGAAAGCATCAGACGGGAACGCCACACAGACACTCAAGAGATCCAGGGAGAGGAGACAGTGATGAATGTCTTCCACTCCAGCAGATGGAGAGACTGAGCGAACGAATCCCCTGCGAGAGGCTCTTGGACAGATATCAGAGGCAAACTATGGCAAACGGCCCATCAGTCGCTAACAAATAAAGATAAGCGGCAAAGTGGTGCTTCATTAAGGTTTCGAGGCTTCACCTTAACTGCAGGCCAGAATGCCATTCTGAGGAAGAGGGCGATGTTTCTATGGAAAGAAAAAGCTTCTTTCCAGAGTGAAAATATCAGTTTTAATCTATCTATCTATCTATCTATCTATCTATCTATCTATCTATCTATCTATCTATCTATCTATCTATCTATCTATCTATCTATCTATCTATCTATCTATCTATCTATCTCAGCAACATCACTAATAAAAATTAATAATGAAAGTAAATGAATTTATAACTGACTTTTAATCGTAAAATATGGCTATTTTTTATCATTTATATGTAAATGTATTAATTTTTCTCCCATCTCATATTTTTTTCCTTTAGGGGCTCTGTAATTTTTGTTACTTCCACCCTCTCAAAGGCCTGTTGAAACAGAAATAACACAATCTCCAGCATACAATTATAGCTTCTTTCTTCTCAATGTCAGGATATTCAAATGCTAACAATAAAAGGCATCTGAGTCAATTTAATGTGAAGAAACTCACTGAGGCTGTTTAGGGAAAGAGATCAATAGGGTTTGGAAAAAATTGCCCAATGTCATTATTACATAAAGGTTTATCAGCTGGTTAAGTAATCCATTAAATTGTTTGTGAAGCAACACAAACTTGTCCATGGCAGTATGTTGGTGGTAACCGCTTAGTTTTACTGCATTACTCAAATAAGCATAAGGATGAACCTTTAGGATTTAAGAGTATTTTTTCACTAGTTGGCATAGAACAGCGTGTCCTTCCCTCTCGGTGCAGAACGCACACATAGACAAACATTCGTGACAATAGTAAAGCAAACAGATATGAGTCATTTCCAGAGGAGCAACCCAACATAAGAGAGCTCATATTCAGCTGTTCCTTTCATCCCCCATCCCAGAGACACCTTAGGCAAACATCTCTCTGACAGCACCCAAATTCAAAATGTCATATTATACCCTCAACCACACATGGCCCATAAAGCTCAAGGTCATGTGATTCACAGAGGTTTCTAAGTTACCATATTTGGATATTCTGAAGCTAATCATTGAGATCAGGAACTACTGACAGTGTACATGTATTGTAAAAATCTTAAATGGGTGAATTAACTGGTTTTATTTAAGCCAGAAAAATTATTTAAATGACTAAATCAATCTGACTACATAAGGTTACACCAACAAAAAGTATTTTTTATCAGGTCAAGTCGAAATATTTTCCTTAAAGTGGTCTTTTCACTTTTAAACCGAGTTAAAAATATGAAATATTTGTGAAAATGTAACAAAAAAAAACACATCTTACCTCAGACTCCAAGGCCAACAGATACAAAACTCATTAATGTATAAATGCACAGCTGACTGCCTCCACATATATTTTCATGGCAAAAAAAAGAAAAAAAAAAAAAAAAGAAGCCTTTTCCAAAGTTTTACCACCAAAAATTACACTTTACACTAGTCACTGGTGGCCTTTTAGTCGCTTCTCTGTAAGTGAACCGCTTAAGGTTCATGGCAAATCATGCATCAAACTAGACGAGCGCACAGTTTGCTCATTAACTACACAGTCCACATTTCTGAGGACACAAAATCAATCTTGCTGAGGAAAACCAAGCATATTTAAATCCACTGTTCTGTAAAGATCCTGTACAATGGACTCATTGTGTGTAATCTGCTCATGGCTTCCCAGCATCCCTTTGAAACTTATTCAAGTGTAATGCACACAAAATAGACACAAACATGTGAGCCATTCTTTATATTGATTGCATCTTTTATTTTGATAATGAAGATTATAAATTTCAAATCCTGACATATTGGATTGTTGATTACCGCTTTTTTCACAATATATGTTGTATTATTAGTTCAAATCACAGTTGGGTAATAGATGCAAACATTTCTTTTGAATACGATGCTATATTTTCGAGGGCATAAAATAACCCAAGAAAATAACGGCATCATCTTTCGCTCGATAATATCATTCAGTCCAGTGAAATCTCCTGACCGTCACCGTAATGTCTTCATGAATTTTAAAAGACTCATTGTTTGCCTTGGTCTTACAGTAAGTGTTTGTTTAAAGGTTTCGAATTGTAAATATGCAGCATACAAAAACTCATTTGTGTCCACATAAAAACAACAGTCAGAAGGCACTTTGTTTGGTACAAGAGAACGAGAAAAAATAAATCACAGTTGCTGGAACTACCGACGATGCCACGGAAAAGACTGCCTGCATAGCCTGAACAGAAAAAAACGTTGTTTTTTTTTCACGCCGGTCCAGAAAAATAGCACGTCTTGTTGTTTCTCTGTTCTTTTTTCCTGTTAAATATACTCAAGGATAGTAAACTCTTGTGTTTCTCTTAAAAAGATGACGCTTTGTTTTCTTCATGAGTGTATAGATTTGCTCGCCGAGGAATATTGTTGGCCGTTGGTCCACTGAGAGAGATAAAGTGGCGTCCGTTGGGTGAGTGGTGTCCTCTAGAGGCCAGAACTGAACATTGGATCGACCCGAGACGGATAGAGGGGGGGGCGTTTGTGTTTGCAAGGCAGTGCTGCTGGACCCGTGTGCTACCTGGTCCTCAGGCTCTGTAACACACCGTAAACGTCCGTCTCCCTGCTCAGGCCTTCAAACAGTGGCAGTAAATCCAGCAGCTCTGTGTCTGTCATGTCATCAAACCACGACTGCACCGGCACCTGCAAACACAGAAAGACACTTTAAGCACTTTAAACGCTTTTGTCGAACTACCAACTATGCTCAGTAAATTAGTATTCAAGCAAAATAAATGTATTCTTATCAAGAACCATTTGGTCCGCTAATAAAAAACCCTTAAAGGGATAATTCACCCAAAAATTTAAATTCTTATGTTGTTCCAATGTCTTTCTTCTGCTGAACAAAAAGTACATAATTTTGAAGATGGTCATTCAGATTTGGAACGACATGAAGGTGAATAAATTATGACATATGACATTTTTGGGTGAACTATTCATTTAAGAAAACACTTTCCCTTTAACAATAAGCAAGATTGAGTGAACTAAACGATTGACACTTTATCGATCCCGAAGGAAATTCAAGGCATCCAGTAGCTTATACAACTAAATACACACAATATCAAATATACCAAATATTTAAAATAAAATCAGTGCCAACAGTCCAGTATCACATTCAAGTATAAAAATATATAAATGTATATTTAAACATGATACAAAATGTAAGGGATAGGTATGTGTAATGAAGAATAAAAATGAAAATATATATATGCAACCAAATGCAAAATAACAATAGTGGATGAAAGTTCTGGCATGAAACTCTAGATGGCGTAGGCTGATAGGTCCTTAAAGCAGCATTATGCAGCTTTGCCGATTTCTTCACTGTTTTCTCGCTTTTTGCTTGCGGGTTTCTCTATAGAGCTCACCCTACAGCTTCGGAATAGATATTTGACAACACTGTCGTCAAAACTCGTTGGCTCGTCCCATCTTCTCCCGCTGTTCATGTGCATTTGTTTCCAAAGAACCCGGCGAACGCACGGAGCCATGTCCACTGAGGTATGTATAATACACAGAAGGCTAGCATATAAATGTTTAGATAGTATATGTGTGCGGTGCCGTAAAGCAGTTTGTTACATCGCGAGACCTGATACTTCCTGATGCTGCGGCAGGCGGCCCGCCGGCCCAAAGTTGCAAGGGTGGTTTTTCGTCTCACAGGCGCTCGAGGGGTGCGAGAAGACCACCATTCAACCCGAAAACAGTCATATAACCATTCCAATGACTCCGAAGCTCTTCGGTTAAGATAAAAAAGTTACTTAGTTCACCTTTAAAGCGGTGGTTCAGGATTTTGGACTTCGGACCTCATTTCCAAGTTAACCTGGGTGTTATTTATCAGTGGAGACAGTTTTCAACATTTTTCATCCAGTCCTTCCAGTTGCATAGTTCGCCGGTGCTAGGCTAGCGCGAGTCAACGGTAACTGCTAGCCTGCCATTAAAAATAGTTTTACCCACTCCACAGTACACCAAAATCAATTAAATCATAACGCCAGACTATCGATGTAGCAGTAAATGTCTGTTGAGAGAATAATGTTAGAAATCAAACTACTCTTGCATCTCAATGATCTTTTACATTTACAGGAACTAGTTTCTCAGCAGCGGCGGAATTTTACTTTGTTCCGCTTAGTTAGTACTGCACCGAAAAGTAAACACAGAACAGAAACGCACTATAGTCGGGACGTCTAGCTAGCTAGTAGTAGTCTCGGTTGCCTAGGTAACTTAATATCACTCCACCGCTGCTGTAGACTGTGCTAATAAATACAGGGAACAAAGTATAATTATTGCAATGCGATGAAAGGGTAGTTTGATTTCTAACATTATTCTCTCAACAGACATTTACATAGATAGTCTGGCGTTATAATTTATTTGCTTTTGGTGTACTGTGGAGTGGATAAAACTGTTTTAATGGCAGGCTAGCAGTTACCGTTGACTCGCGCTAGCCTAGCACTGGCGAACTATGCAACTGGGAGGACTGGGTGAAATTTTTTGAAAACTGTCTCCACTGATAAATTACACCTAGGCTAACTTGGAAATGAGGTCCGATGTCCAAAATCCTGAACCACCGCTTTAACTCATTTGGTAGCGATCGCAGCGTCATCTACATAGCGTAGATGATTGGTTGCTGTTGCATCAGCGGCCAATGAGCTGCGGCTCAACATTCAATACCGGTAGTGTTGCTGTTAGCAGTCTGCAGCGTGCTTTCAGAAACCCTCCACCTTCCCCAGCTCCACCTGTATAGATCTGCTACGGGGGTTATTTCATGGATGTCTTACACGCTCACAGCAATGTCTGTGAATTGCTGCGGCGGCAGCGTAGCAGATCTATTCCGCCAAGACCAAATACATTAACATTGCCATATCCATTACCATGCCAATCTCTCAGAGCGTTGTCATGACAGAACTATGTAAAATAACTGAAACTTGTTCTATTCTCTTAAAAATGTCATTAAAATTGTCTCCTATATTATTGAAGTTCTTTCTTGATTCAGTTTACTAAGCTGTATTGAGATTTTGATTTTATTCTGATTTATCGCGCAGGAGGTACTGTTGACGGCAGTGCCAGATAAAGGCATACGTGACTCAGCAAACCAACTTATTTTGCCAACTCTGTGCAGTGTCTTGAGAAGAAGTCTCTCCACCACCTTAAAGATAACAGGCTTTAATAAGCACCTTTGGCTCATTAGTCTGAATACAAAATAACACCTTCAAATCTAATAAGAGGACAGATGCGAGCAAGTGTAGGAGGTGACAGCACTGAGGTAGGATCCGTCTGACTGCGGTTTCCTCCACGGGTCTCTTGCTACAGTCTATAATTGATGTGAAGTTTTGACAAAGGAGAGCAGAGAGCTAGCGGCTGGGTTCTACCTCATTAGTTCCACTGAAAAAAATGATTCAAGGATAAAAGACACATTCGCACACTTCACAAGTTCTAGGAGTCAACATGCAGCCTATATTCTATTGTAAAAGTGTATTCTGATGCTGTAATGTCATGTCGACTGCAGGTGCGGCCCACAGTGGTACAGTACGTACAGCGTTTTCTGGATGGAAGATGTAGGAGGCAGGTGAGTTGTCCACTATGATGACTTGGTTGAGCTCCCGGCCCAGTCGGCTGAGGTCTTTGACGTAGTTCCCCCGGTGGAACACACAGGATTCCCTGAAGAGCCGTGCCCTGAACACACCCCACTGGTCCAACAGGTCTGCTACAGGGTCAGCATACTACCAGACCAAAAACAGGGACAGCTATCAGCGTAGCACACAAACAATACAGCAACATAATATAAGATTTATTATAATAGGGGGACCTATTGATTTTGTTTTGGGGTCTACTTGTACTAGAATAGGCTTTCATTCTTGATTTTTCCAAAAACATTATTTTTAAGATTTTAATGCTCTGTTTCGTTCCTGATTTTATGAAGCCCCTCCCTTGCCCGTACACACGTTCATGAGAGAGTTGAGTTCCGGTGGAAGGGTGACCTCTGACCCGACGTCTGACATAGGCGTAGCGTAAGCTCAGGTGAGAATTGTTTATTAAATTTTAAATATGGATATTTTTCTTACTAAAACCCATCGCTTCACTTCAGAAGGCATTTATATAACCCACTGGAGTTGAGTGGATTACTTTAAAGATGGATGGATGCACTTATTGGAGCTTCAAAAACTCGGCATTATTCAATGCCATTACAAAGCTGGGAAGAACCAAGATTTTTTTTTATATAACTCTGATTGTGTTCGGCTGAAAAAAGAAAGTCATATCCACCTAGGATGGCTTGAGGGTGAGTAAATTATGGGATAATTAAAGTTTTTGGGTGAACTATTCCTTTAAGTACTGAGTAATATTATTTAACAACATGTACTTACTATATAATTAGGGCTAAGGTTTGGTTCAGGGTTAGTTAATTTACTGTTATTACAACAGTAAGTACATGTGGCATATGTAACAAGGGCATTGTAAAATAAAAAGTTACCAAAAACAAATTCTAAAACTGAAGCTGAACTGTGTCCTAATACTGTAGATTAATGGAGGCAGAGTGTTAGTAGTACTAAAGAATGCTATTCTTTAATAATAATAATAATAAAAATGAATAGATTAATTAAAACACATAAACAAAAATAAATCATTAAATAAATTATATATATATATATATATATATACACACACATGAAAAGCTTTTTAAAAACTGGGATAAAGCAACGTTAAAATAAGATGTAATACTGTTTTGACAACGAATTAGTTTTCTTGTTGCTAAAATTGAATGTTCTACAGGGAGCATTTTATATAAATACCAGAGGTGCATTATACATCATATCAATGAGATGAACGATTATCAATGCATGAACCAAACTCACCACTGACAAACTTTATGACTCATTTTTCCACACATAGCTTTTTATATAGATGTATATAAATCATATGGAAGTGTTAAATCACTCTCAATAACATTATCGTCCTCTGTTCCACCTCGAGTATCTCACAGGAGACTTCACTTCATCACTTATTTGCATAAAGTTAAACTTTTCTTAACTTTGTTGAGTCACAGGGATGTGCACTGTAATACCACTGAAAAATCACCAACTTTTATTGAAAATGACTTCCGTTGCTATAAATCGAGTCTGTAAAATATTGACTAGAAATTAGGGCTGAACGATATGGACAAAATTTCATATCTCGATTTTCATGCCAGATATCTCGATATCGATACAATACGATATGACTACGTAAGTACTAAAAAAACAATACATTAGAGTTTGTAAAATACACACTGATGTCTATGGAAGAGGTAATAATAATCCTTTCCATTATAATTCGACACGTTTTATTCATATCAGATACACATTGTGTAAGTAACTTCAATGTTTACTCTATTCTATTCCCAGTTCACCAGCCACTTACTTTTCAGTATTTCGGGAGTAGTGGATGAATTCACGTGTTGTAAACATAGAGGTTGTAAATCCAACAGATCCGATTCTCTGAACTGCGTCTGCGGCACAAACTAACACGGCGGCGCCCATCGCGCATACAGCTCAACTAACGCGATCGTTATAAAGGTGTTTAAACAACAATATACTTCCACTTGCATGTATTTGACAATCGGAATATCAGATATTTCATGCCATAGCTAACACATTTGTGAATATTCTGAATAAAAAAGGAAAAATGACATAAAAGCAGATCATCATTCATTCAGCGCTGTTGCTGCTGCGGTGTGTCACGTGACAAGCAATGACGCGTCACCATGGAAACGCCGCCCCCCCTCTCACAATATAGTTCCCTCGTCCCTGGTAGTGTGCGCGCGCTGGCTTTAGCGGTGCATTCAAGGGCACTCGTAAAACTGATGTTTGTTGTGACTGCCAGAGTTGTATGCAGGGCGAGCGCGGAGAGGGGAAATCTATATCGTCGATATCGTTGCTTTTTTCGATAGTAATATCTTGAAAGTTCATATCTCGATATAGATACGATAACGATATATCGTTCAGCCCTACTAGAAATGGATCAAATGGTTTATATGCAGTGTGAAGAAACCTTAGAGAGCCTTACCTTAGCCAGGCTGGCTGTAAAAAGAACACATTCAAAGAGTTCGCCCATTTTCTGCAGAAACTCATCCACATGAGGCCTCTTCAGCACGTAGACCTTCAAGCAAACCAAATAAACAGCTATTACTGATGGAAACAAATCACTTCTGACTCCTGGAAATAGACAGGGGAGACGCTGACACTGAACTTTCAACAAACCTCTCCGTAGCTTTTCAGTCTTGAACTTGTCGATCAGTTGCTGTAACCAAGTGCAAGTAACCAAGAACAGGCCGACCCTGATCCACAAAGCCTATCCTGGATTACTTGAACCAGGTATCAGCCATTTCGCAGATGTATTCCAGCAGCTGATGTCTTAATATGGCAGAAAATCCAAAGAACAGTGATGTGGCCATCACTAAGATGTATTTTATGTTATGATTTTTACAGTAATATTACGGGTTCGGTAAAAGGACAGCATTTGTGGCTTAATTTTGATAACCACAAAATGAATTTCTACTTCCCTCCTTTTCTATAAAAAAAGTAAAACTCTGGGTTAAAGTGAGGCACTTACAATTGAAGGGATTCAAGTTACAGATGTGTAGATAAAAATAAGGTGGAAACAGTGAATAACAGTAACAGATCTAATGGGACTTTTAATGTAATTTTACAGTAAAATACTGTTGTATAAATTTACAGTTTTTGGACATTTTATAATTTACTGTGAAAAAATGACAGCTCACATTTGATGGTTTTCATTGAAATAATAGTTTCTTCTTAGTTCTTTTCTTACCATTTATGTACATTAGAGTTTTATGTTAGATCTTATGTTGCTGAATTAATGTTTTTGACACCATGCACTTTCTATAGTCATATATATTAGTATTTACCTCAGTATATGTGTATATTTTTTATGGAACATTTTAGGCAACCACAGCTGCCGTTTACCATAATTTCACTTTTTGTACAGCCACAACATGCAATTACCACGTTACCATGATTTTAATGTAAAAAGTAAGTGGTAAGGTAAGTGGCTGTTAAAAAGATGGTTTAAACTTTACGGCTCAAATAATGCACCAGTTTTAACAGAAGAATTATTTTAAGGGCTTTTATAGAATTCTAAACTTCACATTTGTGACCCTGGACCACAAAACCAGTCACATGGAGCAATTTTATGAAATTGAGATTTATACATCATATGAATGTTGAATAAATAAGCTTTCCATTGATGTATGGTTTGTTATGAAAGGACGATATTTGGCCGAGATACAACTATTTGAAAATCTGGAATCTGAGGGTGCAAAAAAATCGAAACATTGAGAAAATCGCCTTTAAAGTTGTCCATTTATGTTCACGATTGTGCATCCACTCACAAAAATAAATGTTTTATATATTTACAAAATATCTTCATGGAACATGATCTTAATCGGCATAAAAGAAAAATCGCTAATTTTGACCCATACAACGTATTGTTGGCTATTGCCACAAATATACCAGGACTTGTGATTGGTTTTGTGATCCAGGGTCACATTTATGCTTTAAAATCCTCCAAAAAATTGGTCTTATCAACTTCCATTGCAAGTGCCTCACTTTAAACCTTGATTAGGACGAGTCAAAATTCGATCAATTTTTTATTATCCCATGCTGACGACTGATCTCATCTTGCATGGAACCCAGAATATTTCTTAAATTTCATGACACCGATTGTTGAGGTTAAGTGAAACTGAATCCCAAAAAACAGTCCAGATTCCGACAAAGTGTGAACATTTACCCACGGCCACATCTGAACCCACTTGAACTGTACCTGATGAACTGTTCCGTCAATCTCCACAGGGACTATAAAGTCTGCGTTGCTGATAGGCTGCGGGCACAAAACAGGAAAACACACATTAGGAGTCTGCTTGAAACCGACTGAAAGAATGTTACAGCTGTATCAGGTCAGTGTTCTCTGAGAGCGAGAGAGAGGGAGGCATCCATCGCTTCACAGATACCTGCAGTCAAGTCTTTCAGTTAGACTTCTTTGAGCTGTAAGAGTTTATGTGCATGAGCGTGTTTCTGACAGCTGACTGCATGGAGCTGGGAACGGCAAGCTTCTTTGAAAAGAGACTTGATACGCTTTTAAAGAAAGCGGAGGGAGAGGGAGGAGACGTGCCGTTGAGCGAAGGGAGACGATGAAAGAAACGCAGCGGGAGGCTCTGAGCTCTCGTAATGCAAAGAGAGAAAGGGAAAGGGAGATGAGGAGAAGAGAGAAAACTTTTGCTCGCTTTGCTTTTGCTTGGACTTGTTCAAAACTGATTGGACGGCAGAGAAGGAGGCTCATACCTGTCCCCTCTCTGACCTGGTTTGCATAACATCATGACTAGGATGGATAGTTTCATTTACAACACAATTCCACAGACACAGAAAAACACAGTTTTCTCAATATGTGTCTTCCAGGACAATGTATACATCATGAACAACCTCAAAACAAGATACATTTGATCATTTTAAACAATTTAAATAATATACTGTTCTTACCTAGTTGACATATTTCTTGCTTTAATAATATATTTATTTATTTTTGATGATTATGCTTAAAAAACAAACAAACTACTCATCAATGGGGTGTTTTACTGTAGAACGAGATCAAATAAATTAAGAAAATTTACTTTCTTAGTAGACAGAGTTTCTAAATGTTTATCTAGAAATACAGTGGACACATTTTTTAACTGTTTTAGTACTTCAATGAAGGAACTGATTTCAGATCGGTTTACACTGATCAGTTCATTATATGGCCAGCAGGAGGAGTGTGTGATCTATAGTAGGCTACTAATGAGGATTGTGACTATATTAGCTAGAAAATGCAATCTTGAATCCTATTACCATATAAATCAGGTATACATTATTTCCAATGCTAATCTATATTCTCATATTTATTATAAGCTTCTACTGTCCTCTAAACAAAAGTATCAACTGTCAGAAAGTGCAGGTGAGAGAGAGAATGAGAGATTAGAAAATAGTATACTGAAATACATATATTAAGACATTACACATACTGACCTCTCTTCTAGTGAACTCACTGTCCCTTGACTACTAACAAATTATTACACTGCAGAAATTGCTGCATGCTGTGGTCAAATAGGTTTGTGTAATGACCTGTACATATTCAACCAAAATATATACCAAATGATTTATAACCAAACTCAATACAAACATGTAGTTGGAAGGGGTCTTGTATAACCTTCAATGATTTAATTTTGTGAAAATGACTATCTGACTGTACATTATCCCACTTAATGCATGGCTACTTACCACATAAGTAAATGCACTGATTTGGAATATTGATTAGATTATCTTATTTTGTGGGAACAAACAGATATGAGATATGAAACTAGAATACTGTAGGAGATTGGTTTACAGGTCAATATACAAATATAACAATATACAATATATTCTGACCAATCAGAATCAAGTATTCCAGACATGTACTAAAATGTTTAAACAATATTTAAACGTTTAATACTTAAATATTTCAAGTTAATTTATTTATTTAAGAAAGGCAATTAAAAGATTAGTAATGAAATACAGACTTGGTCAGTATTGTAAAATAAGCATGATGTCCAAAATTGCACCATTGCATTAGATACAAAATATTTAATATTGTTTAATGTTCAAATATTTTTTGTGGCTGCTGTATGTAAATGTGAAGGGAAAAAAGAAAACCGAAAACCTCTTCTGTCACCGAGAAAAACAAGCCATTGAGGCAAAACCAAGCAATAATCATAAGTAATAGAATACACATGTTCAAGTACGGTCATGGTCGAATCTTTTTTTTGTGTGTAACTGTGAGCATACCTTTTTAATGTGATATATGTGTATGTGTTTTGGTGACAGGGTGGGTGTTTTTGTGCGTGTATGTGAGGTTGTGAACGCGCACAAAGGCATGCATCCCTTTCTCTGGGCCTCTTTCTCTCAGTCGCCGCCTTCCTCTCTTCTCTGAGAGAAAACAGGAGCTGCCAGGCAGACATTTTAAAGGAGGACAGGCTTTGCTTTAACAAAACACAGTTATTAGTCTTCGAGCAAACACATTCGGTATCTGTCACTGTCTTTCTCTCTTGGGAGTGGGGATGCATCCAGCTGTGGAAGACATTAAGCTAGATGTGTGTACATATGTAAATGTGGGGTGATTGTGTGTAATCAAATGGCCACAGTCGTTTATTTGATCATATGTGTGTGTGAGAGAGCAGCATAAAACCAAGATGCATAGAAGTGGGTCACTGCACTAAGCAGGTGGCTCCCTGAAGCAGTACTTTTAGGGACCAGACAAACATTTAGTCTCTGAAGAGGATTTAATACACCCAGGACTTAAAATCCAACAAAACAACCTCAAATACTGCCAATGCCTTCTGTTATTATTATATTATCATATAACAGGGGCAATGTTTTTTTTGTTTTTTTTTTCAAATAAAAATCAATCAGTCACAATGCAGACTGCACACAGATATGAAGTAGTTAGATTTGAACACATTTAGAATGCAGAACCAAAATCTAGTACTTTAAAGGTATACAGTAAAAAAAAAAAAAAAAAAATAATAATAATAATAATAATAATTCGCAAAAAATTGCATTAAAAAATATAAAAAATATTATCAAAATAAAATTATATAAGCTTTCTGAAAAAAAAAAAAAAAGTATAATTTTAGGTCTTCGGGTCATTTTGACCCACGAGGGACACTTTTGTTACGGGAGGATAAGGTTAAAAAAACAACAAAGACGTTTCAGAAAAAACCTTCCATGAATGATGTATAAATGTTTTTGTGCTAACATTTTGAGAACATTATTAAAGTCTAGATAACTCTGAAAGAATGTTCAATTAAAGTTACTAGAAGAAAGTTCGCTCATAACTTTTAAGCCGGAACATTAGCAAAAGTTCCTGTTAGCTGGGATTATGCATTCTGTGATTTCCTTCACCACAAAAGATAGTTACGGCACTAAATTTAGACAAAACAAGTTATCTTATGAGGCAGAATAAGATGCCTCCTTTTATTGAAAATGCCTTAAAAGGCTCCCTATGTAGGCAGCTAACTAGGTTTTGGAACACAGCCATAGTCATCTTAAATTTTTCAAAAGTCAGCCAATATAGATGGCGGCAATGGTTTCCAAAGTAAAACTGATTAGCTATCAGTCATATAAATATGCCATGTATTCACTGCTATATGAAATATCTTAACAACATACATTTGTGTTTATGTATGTGTGTGTGTATGCACTAGTACCTTGAAAGAGCTGTGCACAAGGGTCTCGTCCAGGTCAATGACCACACAGTTCTTGCCGTAATCATTAATGCTGACCTCAGGCAAGAGGTATTTGGCTGGAGGCTGGAGGAAATACGGCACAGATGAATACAAGCAGGAGAGGAGAGCAAACAGAGGATAAAGATGCATGCTTATCATATCAGCCAGACATTCAGAGTTATAATCAAAAGCTACGGTCTCTCCTCCAATGGGACACAACATGCACCGGAGATTCCTCTGTTGGGGTCCAATACGAATCCCAAATGATGTACTGGGATCTGGTGCTTTTGGATAACCTTGAAACAATGATTACAGCTCTGTGTTAAAGTGACTGGTTTGGCTTCACTGCCAACTCATGTTGCTTAAGCACAAGCTGCCTCTGTAGACGGTCTGCCAGTAACTGTAAAGAGATGTCCTTTACTAAGCCTGACCTGATGGAGGCAGATGGACTTGAGAGGCAAAACACACTCACACACATATCCAAAGATGCAAGCCAAGTCATATACAGCACATACATGCATAATATATGTACATTCACATTCAATTTCAGAGGTCATGGTCCTCCAATGGCGATATTACAACCTCATCAGACTTGAAAAACTATCAGCAATTCGAATCATATTAAAGTTGAATTAATTATTCATATAATTTGTAATTACTCCAGTATGTACTTTAATTGTGACGTCTCAAATTCGAGAACTATAAGTAATTCATAGATTGAATTCCCCAATAATTATTTTTATGTTATGACCGATAACCGATAAATGCCTGATATTAAAATTCTATACTATTTTGTCTAAATTGATTAAAAATAAAACACCAAAAACTAAAATCAAGTTAATCAACCGTTAAACGCTTCATGTGTATTGAAGCATTGCAACATTACAGTTTGAAAACTTGATTTTCCAAAGATAATATTTAGCAGTGCTATGAATCATTCTTGTTTAAAGATTAACTTTAAGTGAGCGTTAGATGACGGCAAAGGTAAATTAACATGTAAAAATGGGGGAAATTAAAACAATTAAATATACAAAATCGACCAATACTAATAAATAAAATTTAAAAGGGAACATTCATATGAATACACAAACAAGACCACACACACGGTGAAATTTATGCATGTCCCATGAGTGCATACAATTACATCATTACAGTAACTCTATGGTTAATGCTTTAACCATAATTGTAGCCTCATGCTGTGTCAATCAATCCTAGCATTCATTTAATGGCTTTCAAATGCTTTACAATTCATTACTTGCTTGCATTATGATAATTTGCTTGCTTTGAGTGAAAAATGACAGCCGGTTTGTGGTTCTCTAAATTCCAAACATAACCTTTGCCCCAATCCAGACACTTTCAAAATGCGTTAATGAGAAGATGTTTGACATCATGCAGTTGAAAATATGAAACTCGTTATTGTTAGGCAGTCAGAGCGACAGGATCTGGAAACAGGCAGTGAGACATTCCCAGCTCTGATCTTAGAAAACACCCATGGTTTGATTACAATTACTGTGAGAATTAAACCTCCTGCCAGCATGTTCTCAGCGTGGATGCTGGGTTTTTGCTGAGCAGGCAGAGGTAGGTGAAGTGTGTGTCAGGATTTGGGTCTCCCCTATCTCTGGCCCATCATGAAAGCCTGGCTCAGATCAGCAAACCTCTCCGCACGCTCGTCCTCTAGCAGGTGCAGTGTGGGATGGATTTGACTTTCTGAGACTGTTGTTGTCCTCGAGTACAGCTAATTGCTATCAACAATCAGCGGCGGTTTCTTCATTAGGGCGATCGGGCGACGCACCACCAAAGTGTGTAAGGGAGTAAGGGACTTTTTCAATCACTATCTCATTCAACCACAGAGTTACGCTAGCAGTCACTCACTGTTGTTCTGCCTCTGGATATAGCAGCTAGTCCAATCAGCGCCGAGTCACGTTCTGTGGAGTACCGCCTCTTTTTGGGCGATTTCACTCTGGCTGAGAATCGCCCAGAGTCTTCCCATAGACTTACATTAAAAGATTTTTTTTTTCGAACTGCAGGCACTGCAATGCATTCTCTATGGGTTCCGGGAGGGCTCGCACTAACGTGCTTTCGTCATCATACGTAACCTTATCTTGTGCAGCGATTGGTGGAAACAAATGTTCCTCTAATAGTATTTAGCCATAAGCTGAAGTGACATCCAATAATTTCCTCAGTGCATAACTTACATTTCACGGACATATTCTCCATCTGTAAATGTTAGAAAGTCCAGTTTGCTGTCATGAGTGGGCGAGCTTTCTGCAAGCTATACTTCCGTGAACGAGCGCCCCCGCGTGCATGCGCGCCGAACAGACGGAGCGCAATAGAATAGGAGCGCAATTATTCTGACTAAAATATACATTAGCACTAAATTATAAATATATTTAGCTAAAACATTTGTTGTTGAATATTTGTTGTTGTTGGTGAACATAAATGTGCTAGAGAATTTCAAACCTACATGTGTATTTTTATGATATTAGCTTTTTTTTTTTTTTTGGTTTAGTAAATTTAACTACTACTTTAAAAAACATTATTTTGTTTTTAGATTGTAATGTTGCAATGTTAGAATGTAATGTGATTTGACCCCTTTTTTGGATAGACTGCAGATAGACAGCAAGGTTACACTATGTTTGTTTTTATAACCTTCAATATAAACATTGTTTGTAGGACAATATCGATCAGGATATTAAATATTTTTTTTAAAAAAAATTAAATACAGGTTTTTTTTATTCAAATAGAAAAATAATAATTAAATATTCAGATTATACTATACATCGCCATTTAGCCCAAAAATTCTGATTTATTTGGCAATTGGCCACCCTACCGGCTGAAGTTTTAGCTAAACTTTAGGCTAATGATAGCTATATTATTATCACTGTTAAATTGTTATTTAACAATAAGCCTACATTCAGTCCTGAATTAAAAATTCAGTTTGTTGTGCCCCCCCAAAAATTTTTAGCACCAGCCGCCACTGTCAACAATATTATGACAGTATAAACGGGTAAAGAACAACATGAAATGGCATTTAAAGGGACAAAAGGAAAACTCTGTCATCATTTACTCGCCCACGTGTCCTTCCCAAAAAGTATGACTCTTCTGTGGAACACAGAAAAGGATATTTTGAATGGGGGGGAAAAGTCCATATACAGTAATGTAAGCCAATCACATTGTTTAGTATTCGACTGACTTTCATTGTATGGACAAAAAACTGTTGAAAATTTTCAGAAGAAATAACAGGTTTGGAATGACATAAGTAAATGATGACAGAATTTTCCCTTTTAGGTAAACTATTTATTTATTTGTTTGTTTGTTTCAGGGACAATACACATTAATAACACATAAAATATGTGAAATGCACCAGGAGGATTTAGCTAAATTGGCAAATTTTCATCTGTAGTATTCAAATTCTGTATTTTGAGTGAAATACAATTAGGAAATATAGTTTCAGTTTGGGGGATTTGATGTGATATGTTAGGCTATGATGTTTTGATATTAATGGTTACTATTTCCCCCCACACTTGCTGCTTTGGTTTTGTCAGCAGCAAAGGCATAGTTATGTGCCGATAGATTTAAGATATAAGCTGTGCGTGAATGTTTTCTGTACTGAATAAAAGTAGATGCCGGAAAGGTTTGCACTGCAGGAATGTATTGCCGTAGACTGCAGGCCAGTGATAGGCTAATGTTAAATGATATTAAAATACATAAACCAAACAAAATATTGACTTGTAAAGCCACTTTTTGTGTAATATTTGTTCAATGCATTACTCACAATAGTAATGTCTTTGAATAATCTTCATGTAATTGACAGCACAAGTTTGAAATCCCTCTGTCATTTATGCACAATATGTGGCTGTTTTCCAAGATACTGCTTTTTATTTTTTTATTGTAATCAATAGGGGTGTAACGATTCGTTTTAACAACGATTCGATTCGTATCGCGATTCGTGGTTGTCGAGAACGAATCGTTCGAACGAACGTTTAGAACGATATGATCCGAAACGATTCAGTGACTTGAAATCGATTCAGTGACTTTTTAGCCAAAAAATCTTGATTGGGAATCAGATATCATCAATTAATTATGCGCGTGCAAAAGAGTGCACGCTACGAGCACAGTATAACGATGACAGGACATGAGATTTCGTTTTTCTGAGGTGAGAGATTTTATTTCGTTACAAGTTATGAAAATAATGATAGAATAATGAACATATAGCCTGACAACATCATCTGACCGCAGATACTGAATCTGGACAACACGATTTTTCTCATTTAAAACGTATAACGACGTTGCATGCTTGTAGTTTATTTTGTGCTTTATATATAGGCTAGTGAAACGATATAAGCCTGCAGCGCGCGCCGCCGCATTTGCGCGTGCAACTGAAGAGTGCGCGCGACTGCAGTATAGCGGCTGAGAGAACAGGAAAGTCCGTTTTTCTGAGGTGAGAGACTTTGCGCTGCTTGATGTCTTTGCGCTAGCTGCTGGCGCGTCACGCATGGCGATCACGTCACAGATAGGAAGACTGAATCGAGTAACGTTTAAAGCCCAATTTATACTTCTGCGTCGAACTTACGCCGTAGCTACGTCGTAAGCCTTGGTTATACTTTCGCCTGGCTCCGCAGCGCGAGTCTCCGCAGACTGCGCGCGCACCTCCGCAAACGGACGAGGCGTTTATACTTGACGCGCTCGCCGTTGTACTATTCTGTGAAACGACAGGGGGCGACTCGAGTAATTGTCCTCTAAACCATCAGGAATCAGCAGTGAGAAGAAGAAAGCTATACACACGTGACAATGGCTGAGTCCCAATTCGCCTACTTATACTACGACCTAAAAGTATGTACTTTTTTTGTGATGAAAAAGTACATACTTTTGAGTGTGTAGCAAAAAAGTATGCACGTTCTGGGACATACTTCGATGACGTCATGCAACGTGAACTTGAACGTGGTTGCCTAGTTACGCACACCTCGACTGTTAACAAAACATTTAACATTTCATCATTCTTACATCCAATATAATTTTATTTAGCTACTATTCCCATCTTTTTCCCACAATACATTTACAACGTGTTTACCAAATTGAGGAGTGAAGCAGGGCGTCGTCGTAGATCAACCAAACGCAGGTCGTTTGTGAGGCGGCTGGTTCTGACGTTCATGTGCAAATGTGTGTAACGAAAGCTAACGCTTCTTATTTTCTGAGTTAAAATATTTAAAGTTTATAGTGTAACTATTGTTTAACGTATTTTATACTTAATCTTATACTTATGTATAATACTTAAAAATACCCCGATGAAAATGAACCATGCTTTTACTATACTAGTAAAAGTGTAGTAACCATGTTTCTTTTGATTGGACTGATAAAGTTAACATATGTACAGCCACAGTATTACTACAAATAAGTCAGACAGAAACATCAAAAGAAATACATAAAAAAGACACTTGCATGACACTGTACTAGAGCCTTTTTATTTATTGTTTTGTAGCCTGCAATGAGGCGCTCGTTATCTTCATCGGACCCTACAAGATAAACACGGTACTTTTTTGGCACAACATAAACCCATTAATATTACGAGACAATAAAATATAAGTTTAATTAGGGTTAAACATTTGAATTCTTACACTTGAAAACTGAGGGCGCATCTCCGTTGCTGCATCCGACTACCAGGTTTACATCACCATCATCACCGCAAAGCTCCTCCCTCCCGCACGCAATGGGTTGTGGGCAATATTAGCCGTCAGAAGGAGCGTTCCATTTGACCGTAAGTGGACTGCGAAGTGGACTTCACAGGGTATTCCGCCATCTTAAGTGAGATTCCAATCCGAAGGTAGCGAACATGTTCAGTTCGAAGGGCACTGTGCACGGCATAGGGAATAAGGGAACATCGATACATCACTTCACAGGAAGTGGAGAGCGATGATCACCCAACTGTCATTGCACGCATCACGTCGTCACCAGTAACGGTCATAACGAATGATGGAGGAGTTTACGTATGTGTGAAATTATTCAAACATTTCACCATTGTTATACAAATGACAGTATTTTTAACGGTTATTCTTGTGAATATTACATATACTATTTTTGATGATTATAATTTACCTCAGTGAATGCAGCCAGCTTAGCTAGTTTGTGAAGTAAAGTGATATTTTAAATGTGATAGTAAATAAAAATTAAAATATGAATATAGTCCTATAGGGTAAACGTACCTATTAAGCTCAAGTACCCATTAAGCACACTACCATCTTGGAGCTCAGATTATAAAAAGAAACAGCAATGTATTATCCTATTTGATGTATTAACCAATTGATGTGTTTGTTACTATATACCTCCTGTAATTTTAAACCAATCAGACCATTGCACACTGAGATATGTGTGTCCATGTGTTCACACTGTCTGGCGGCTATTTTCAAAGCTGTCTGAAAACTTTCACCAGAAGAGGAGCCCCTCAGATGTGCATTTTTTATATGTTTAAGCCTTTATTTTGAAGAAGTACATCTTCTTATTGCAAAATTAAGAGATTAATGTTTAGACTTTTGAATATTATAACCTGGAACCTGGATGTGGGAAATAATTACAGTTAGATCTAAAAGATAGTTTTAGCAACATAGCCCAGATGCTACGAACATAGCTAGCTTACTAGCTGTATAAGATTGTGTGCTACATTAATATATTACTTCACAGGAATTAATGGCTTGTACTTTTAAATCCATAATATTATAATTTTACATTTTATTGATAGTCTGTGGTTTTAAACTTCTGTAATTTTTAAAGAATTCATATTATTGTTAGGTGAGCTTAAAGGGTGCACTACTATGACAATCACACAGCTTCAGTGTGACGTCAATTAGAAAAAGCATAATTTCATAGATATTGTCTATAATAGTTGTTCATATTAAAATTGGTATAAACTTAATACATTACCTAGATTATTAATTTAGCTAAATATTTTCCTTTAAATTTTAATTTAATATTTATTAATTAAAAAATGTTTTTGCTCCAATTAAGCACAGTGTGTGCTCCCTTTAAGCTCACCCACATTAAACGTCTATGTAAATACTTAATAATCAGAATTTAAATATTAACTGATGGTTGTCACTATGTTAATCTTCAAAAAAATGATTAATAAACTTATTTTCACAGTCTTAAGATGACAAAAGCTAGACGAAACTATAGTGTATGCCCAAAGATGAAAGAGGCATGTCATACAAAGAAGGAGCCATCAGAAACCTGTCGTATCTGTCCAAGAAGTTTGGAGTAGACAGGAAAGCTCTGACCCAGAGAGTTAAAGGGATACTCCACTTTTTTTTGGAAATAAGCTCATTTTACAACTCCCCCAGAGTTAAACAGTTGAGTTTTACCGTTTTCGAATCCATTCAGCCGATCTCCGGGTCTGGCGGTACCACTTTTAGCATAGCTTAGCATAGATCATTGAATCAGACAGGACCATTAGCATCTCTCTCAAAAAAATTACCAAAGAGTTTCGATATTTTTCCTATTTAAAACTTGACTCTTCTGTAGTTACATCGTGTACTAAGACGGACGGAAAATGAAAAGGTGCGATTTTGAGAGTATAGTTCCTAGCCATATCAGCCTAGAAAATTTAAACTTTACATTTTCCGTCGGTCTTATTACACGATGTAACTACAGAAGAGTCGAGTTTTAAATAGGAAAAATATCGAAACTCTTTGGTCATTTTTTTGAGAGAGATGCTAATGGTCTTGTCCGGTTCAATTCATTATGCTAAGCTATGCTAAAAGTGGTACCGCCAGACCCGGAGATCGGCTGAATGGATTCGAAAACGGTAAAACTCAACTGTTTAACTCTGGGGGAGTTGTAAAATGAGCCTATTTCCAAAAAAGTGGAGTATCCCTTTAAGGAGCACATTGGTTTGTTTTGTTATTTGATTTTTCAATATGGGTTACATAGCTGAACGTGGACTAGTCTAGATGTTGCAATGAGTTTGAATGACACGTCACTATGAATAGGATAGGCTACCTGATCAAATTGAATGCCTTGTTGCTTGATTTTAGTGTTCTGTTTTTTTGTGATTGACTCTGTACCTTCAAATAAAACTTTTTTCAATTATTCCTTAAAAAGGTTGTTTAAAATAAACAAGAATTTTTAATAAAACTTGTTGTGAGCTTATTGGGAACAGGGGTGTGCTTAAAGGGTACAAAACGTACCCATTAAGCTCAGCCAGACTTTTTATATTTAATGATGTACATCTTAATTGAAATACTTTTGTCATTTAAAATAAAATGAAATATTATAGTGTGAGAGATTAATATTTTATTTTAAAATAACTTCTTGTACTAAAACCAATATCTTGTGCACTAAAAATGTCTCAATGTAGATTTTGGTGAGCTTAATAGGTACGTTTACCCTATATATTTGTTATATCATTATCTGCGCGACCCCGTCGTTGACTTTCTTTGATGACGTTTGCAGGGCATTCCAAATGAGCGGTTATTGTCAGTGAAGTCCACTTCAACTGATATACCGTGCTCAGGGAGTAGGGAGCAGTAAACACAGCGTAGGGACCCTGTCGAATGGAACGCACCTTCGAGTGTGCATTGATCTGCACTTCGAATTCTAACCGGAAATAGTAGACCATCCGGGTATCTTTGGAATACTCATTTCAACATGCTACGATTTGGGACGTACTAATTCTAGTTTCGCATACTATTTAGGACGGATAGTATGCGAATTGGGACTCAGCAAATGTTTATTTTAGTACACCACCACCAATACCACACTACAAAAAGAATCGTGTAAAACCCAGTAAACCCTGAGATACTAGTGACAATAAAACAAAATATATGGATATGAGAATGTGTATAAAACATAACTAACTTATATTAACGATCTCTTACATATTTTTTAATTTCACTAAACATTTCATTAAGTTTCGTTAACATTTTTATTAAACATGGACCTTTATGTTCATTAAAAATACTTTTTATGCTATTGTATGCTCATTTTTTATATGTAAGCAACTCCTTTAGACGTGCAAACTGGGTGCTGGTGTGAAGTTCGAGCTCGGCCAGATTTGGCTCGAAGTCGTTCATCTTCGGATGCGGCGCCGCGCGCGTTGTTACAAAAAATGTCGTGCACACCGCCAGGCGATATTGGGTCTTGCGAACCCAACGCGCACGACCGCCCACACCGCAATGACGTCATTTTTGCCGCGCGCACCTTCGCGCTCGTGCGGACGCGTCGAGTATAAACCAGGCTGTAGGCTCTGTGTAGCGCGCGTACCTTTAGCGTACCCTGACGTGCACCTCTCCAAAAATGTAACAACGCGTCAACTCTACGCGGACGCAAGCGCTGTGATTGGTCTGCTAGGACCGCTCCCTCGGGTTTCACATGCTCCCTCTGCGCGCGTGAACGCGGACAACGACGCAGAAGTATAAATGAAAACCAACGCGTTGCCTACAGCGTAGAGACGCCTTTATCATTAAAAGTGCTTAGAAAAAAACATCCTTATAAAGTCTGACGTGCTTAAATCCAATTTCATAGTATCGATACAATCGATTCATTACCTTTTAAAACGATGTTAGATCGATATATGTCTAGATCGATATAACTTGCCGAGCACAGATCGATGTAGTTGGATCATTAAGAATATAAATCGATACATCGATGTAGTTGATGAATCGTTACACCCCTAGTAATCAAGTAAAGGTGCGAAACGCACTCCAGAAAAACAAAGCCAGGCAGGTTTCTCTCAATAGAGAATATATGCAGAAGCATGCACCAAAAAAAAAGATAATACATACACTGGGAATTGGGATGACCTGAACCTGATCACACTGAAAAATAAAACCAGACAGAGAGAAAAAAAAAAAAAAAAAAATGGGAGAAATAGAATAATCAAAAAAAGCAACAAAAAAAGCACAACAAACACAACACTGTAAAAGCAAACAGCGCAACAGAGATTACGAACAGTTGTACATTGTTATTACATGACTAAAACACACACAGACATGCTAACAAAAATCACATCCTTGTTCACAGTGTAATCTTGTCAGGATTCTCTCTGTGAGGGCTGGGAAACACATGGGTTTCATTTAAAGTATCTGTGGGTCTAAAACAGAGCAGCTTAGAGTGCATGCACATCTAAAATGGCAGGACATTTCTCAGCAGATCGCGAGTCATTTACAAGCAAACATTCACAGTAACGCGATCTGATTCAGATCCATTTATAGCTGCCTGTACCTGCTTTGGCAGCACACATGAGTGTTTGTGGAGAGCCGAGGCTTAAAGTTTCACCATGGACAGTGAGGTCATTTCACACGGTACACTGCCCAGCGTTTGTGTGTGTGTTTGTGTGCAAAAGATAGAAAGAAAAAGAAAAAGAAAGAGAGTGAGGGGTAAATACACTTAACAATCGGCACAAGACACTAAATGGGCTGAAATAACTCTACACCACAAGTATTTGAAAGTGTACTTAGTAGTTTTTTGGTAATATTGCGCCAGTCTTCTTGGTGAACAAAAAGTCAAAAAGTGTCAGATAACAGGGCGATAAAGCGAGTAGTAATCAGCTGGTCATGTGATCTCAATATGGCGGCCCCCATGAGGTGGTCTGCTCCATGTAAAATAAAATAAAACAGCTTTTATTAGCCTACTGATGGACTGGAGTCTTCATTAGGAGTGTGCTAGTGCAAAATAAAATAAAATAAAATGATAAAATAAATAAATTAAAATAGATTGGCCCCTTTATTGTAAAAGAACAGTCACACAGGGATCAAGTGTCAGTACATGATATATTTGCACCCAGTCTTAATTTTATTTAAGATTTATTGGAGTTGGATTTCCTTCAAGTATCGATTATGTCTCAGATTTTTCTTCTAAAATTAAAATAGAAATTTGTTTGTATTTTTATTTCACCAATACAAATTTCATCAGGAGTGCTGATAAAGGTCATCTGACCGAAACGTTGTGTGTTAATAAATATTATTTTTAAATTGCAAGTTACGATAGTGTGTGAGAGCATCTTATCTGTTGAATCGACCCACCTGTTTGGTCTTATAATCCAACGCACCTATCACTTGCAGGTGTGCGATGGAGTTTGTTCACCAATACAAATTTAAAATCAATATTATAATAAATTTGGCTAGTCTTTATCTTCAGCAAAAGTCAATCTCAATTTGATCCCGTTCCCAATAGGAGAAACAACTGAGATATTTAAGAGATCTTTATTAACTTTCCTTTGTGGTGACCTGCTTTGAAAAATTGCTTTATAAAACTGAAAACAGCGCAAACAACATGAGCAAATAAACAACATTTTCAGCATGCGCAATGCATTCTTAGAGTATTCCCCCTTAAGAGTTGGCTACATAGCGAATGGCAGAAGAAGAGAAAGAAAAAGAGGGGAAGGAACAAACTGGGCAGCAAGTAGACACAAAAGACACACATTTTATTGGAATTAAATAACCAGTTCAGGAATGTGTGTGTGTGTTTGTGTGTGTGTGTGTGTGTGTGTGTGTGTGTGTGTGTGTGTGTGTGTGTGTGTGTGTGTGTGTGTGTGTGTGTGTGTGTGTGTGAGAGAGAGAGAGAGAGAGAGAGAGAGAGAGAGAGAGAGAGAGAGAGAGAGAGAGAGAGAGAGAGAGAGAGAGAGAGAGAGAGAGAGAGAGAGTGTATGTGTGTGTGTGTGTTTGTGCGCGTGTGTGTGGAAACTGAAGAATGTGTGTGCGAGGAAGCAGGCCCATCATTTCTAGAACTGGATGGTAAACATCACAGCGAGTTCACAGAGTTCGGAACAGCTGGAAAACTTTGCGGTATGGACACGGGAACAGCGTGCACAGAGCCTGCATTCGGGCGCAGCTCACAAACAAGAAAAAAAAAAAACACCTCAGCTAAACCGAGAGAAAATGAGCAAAGTTTGCTAACAGACATGTTATTCTGAGCTGACACAACATTAGCAATTCAAACGCATAAACTAAACTGTCCAATTTCATGCATCCAGTGCCGAAGATTTTCACGCCGTTAAAAGTGCCGTTAGAGAAATACATGAGGCCTCACCTTTGCAGGGCTGCTGTTCTCCTCGGCAGGTGGAGGGAGGGAGCAGGTCTTGTTGTTGGTGGCTGGTGGTTCTGCATTATAGTCCCGGAAACAGCAGAAGAAGGGACTAAAGATACTTCTGTTCCTGTGTTTCTTTAAACTGCTGTTGGACTGGGAGACTGTGACAGAGAAAAACACACACACACACACACACACACACACCACGCGTTGGTCACTCCAATGTACAAACTGTTCAAAACATCTGGGGCTTTACCTTCCCTGCCCTGTAACTTAAAACCCGCCGGCCTCGCATACAGCGCACATTCACGAAGGAGGTCGTAACGAGTGAAAAAACAACGGTCTGTTGGAGTTTGCTTATTGGTTACTGTGTAAAGCACACATGACCGAACAAGTGTGCAAACAGCTCCTTTTGTGTATTATGGTACACAGAACGCGTCTCCATGGACGACTCTGTCACCTTTGCCCCCTGCGCTTGCACGCCTGCTGTTCTGCGATTGCATTCCATGAATACAACTGCACGTCATCCTGAACAGCAATATATCTCAAGTACACTTACACAACCAGCATTAAAAGCTCCCACAAATCAGACATTGTAAATGCTGATTGTGTGAGGAAGACATGGTTAAGCTGATGGCAGTGGGTCTAAAATCCTTTTAGAAAAAGAAATCGAGTCTGTTACATCAGGTGAACGCTTTATAGTTGCTATGCAAACATATGTATGATGTTAAGGGTCAAAATAAAATAAAATATATACAATACAAACAAAAAGCAAAAAACTAAACAAAAAGCAAAAAACAAAACCAAAAGCAAAAAAATAAAATAAAAAATAATAATAATAGAATAATCAAAATAAATGCAGAACCTTTCAAAATAAAACAAAGAAAAAGCAATAAAAAAAGCAAAAACAAACCAAAAAGCAAAGAACAAAACAAAAAGCAATAAACAAAACAAAAGCAAAAGCAAAAACAAAAGCAAAAGCAAAAAAAACAAAACAAATAAAATAAAATAATTGAATAATCAAAATAAATGCAGAACCTTTCAAAATAAAACAAAACAAAAAGCAATAAAAAAGCAAAAACAAAAAACAAACCAAAAAGCCATAAACAAAAGCAAAAACAAAAGCAAAAAAACCAAATAAAATAAAATAATAGAATAATCAAAATAAATGCAGAACCTTTCAAAATAAAACAAAACAAAAAGCAATAAAAAAGCAAAAACAAAAAACAAACCAAAAAGCCATAAACAAAAACAAAAGCAAAAACAAAAGCAAAAAACCCAAATAAAATAAAATAATAGAATAATCAAAATAAATGCAGAACCTTTCAAAATAAAACAAAACAAAAAGCAATAAAAAAAACAAAACCAAAAAGCAAAGAACAAAACAAAAAGCAATAAACAAAAGCAAAAACAAAAGCAAAAAAAACAAAACAAATAAAATAAAATAATTGAATAATCAAAATAAATGCAGAACCTTTCAAAATAAAACAAAACAAAAAGCAATAAAAAAGCAAAAACAAAAACAAAAAACAAACCAAAAAGCCATAAACAAAAACAAAAGCAAAAACAAAAGCAAAAAACCAAATAAAATAAAATAATAGAATAATCAAAATAAATGCAGAACCTTTCAAAATAAAACAAAACAAAAAGCAATAAAAAAAGCAAAACAAAAAAGCAATAAACAAAACAAAAAGTAAAAACAAAACCAAAAGCAAAACACAAAACCAAAAAGCAAAACCAAAAGCAAAAAAACAAAATAAAACGAAAGCTTTCCTTTTGAAGTAACTCGTTTGCCCATCTCATAATAACATTCTGGGTATGCGCACATATTTGCATGATATTTTGCCCAAAATATTTTATTTAAATAATTTGCCCAAAAACGGCACTAAAAAAACAAAAAATACGTAATATTTCCAAACTCACATTACTTGGTTGCACTTCAGTTGACTTGCTGGGTAATAAACAGAGAAAAAGACTGGATAACAAAAACTTGCTCTCTATAGGTTATCTAATGAGGCCTGCAGGGCAGACCAGTTGTTATTGGAAGAACAGGTCGCTCTTGGCAGCAGCAGAAGTATGGCAAAACAGAAGAGGTGAGAAAAATAGCTTTTGGAAAATTTTATATTTTTCCTTTTAAATTGAGTAACAATAGGCTCAATCACTGATGATTGAGATGTCGGTCTAGATGTCTTGTGACCTGCTGCGTGTTAAACTGGCACGGTACAGAATGGGTTTCAGGTTATCCAGGTCAGTCGTAAGGGCCAAGTGCTCTCCAAGCGTCTGTTGTTACTGCAGCTTAAAGTGGTAACAATCAACCAATTATACACTTTCATTAAATCAGAAACTAGTACAGAGCAGTTTTTTGCAGGAAGACTTGTAGTTCAGCCTATTATTTGTTCATTTAAGCTGGGGTAAATAGGATAACTTATTCAATTTGCATTTATAAACTCTCAAACTTTTTGTGCCATCGCTGGTCTTGGCCAGGTACAGTATGTCTTGTCCAAATGCTTTTAAATCTCAGCGTGTCAAACCTCCTTACATAAAGGTTAAATAAAAATACAACCCGTGAGCCAAGCGGGTCTCAATCTCATAATGGAAGAAGCATTAGGGTAATAGCTAACAGCATCTGTCTGATTACTGCTATTGGAAAACACATAAGGTCACAGAGAGCATCAGACGATGAGGAAATCCGCTTCCTGTGGCCCGATACAGCAAAGAACTCAGTCCAGCCCAAGTACATTAGTCTTTATGATGATCCCCAAACCAAGCCATTATTAACCACCTGTATGAGAACAAGCAGGCCACTTCTGCTTATATTTTATATAAGGTGACTGCACAACATATGAAGTCAGTGTGATTTAAAAGGGAGGGATTATGGAAAACAGGAATTTCCTTGTCTTGTTCCTTTTATTTTATTTATTTATTTAACCTTTTTTTTACAGTATATACGGTCACAAAGCAAATGTCCTTTATTGTATGAGAGCCCACGTGTACAATATTCAGCATATTTGGGGATGCTGCTTATTTTACATACCAAGACAAATCCATAACAAGTCATTCATAAATTGAGGTCTTATAGAAAACCCTGCTGATGGAAAATGGTCATGTAAAACAAAAGTTTGTTTCGGTGGAAGAAGCATTAACTACATTATAAATTACTATAAAAAATAAATAAATAAAAAAAATTAAACTTGATGCCACATGAGTGCAATGTCAAAAACATGTGCAAAAGATAATAAAAAGTATATTAATAAATAACAATTTCCACAACTGCCTCATTTGTTCTCACACAGTAAGAGAATAGAAACTTAAAATTAGCGTTATAAAAATGTATTCTCTATGTGAGATCAGATCACTGATTAGCCTATAGACTATTTTGACAAGTCTCAGCAAAATATGATATATTGTGTTATATAAAGGAACAGTCACACAAGGTTTGCACCATCCCAAATAATAATAATAATAAAATAAAAAAATTTAATTAAACAGATTTTTTTTGGTATTTTTGAGAAAAATAAAAGAACAGTCGCACAAGGAGTGTCTATAAACAGATCGTAATGTACTTGTGCAACACTAATTTGAGAGATGGTGTGGGCGTCACCAAAGACCGAGGCAGAGGCACCAGACCCTCTGATTTTCTATCTAACTATAATTACCTGTCAGTTGACAAGCTCTGAGGCATAACGAGCGCAAACGAGCCGAACAACCTTCCACACAGAAATGCTAGGGTGATTTAATACTATATTTAAAAACATAACTACACTCTTGAACAGAGTTCTCAAGCTTATTATAATGAGTAACTAAGTCTACTGAAGATACACAGTCTGTCATAGAACAAATGGTGCAGTCCAACCTCTGTGCTCACATTCCCAAAACACCGTTCTAGTGCGATCCCTCCCTCCCGGGCCTCCATTTTGAGACTATTTTCCCGCCTTGATCGTCTGCCCTGCACGGCAGTCTAATAATATGCAGGTGGGAAGGAGAGATGGAGGGAGGTGGGCCAGTGCAGTGAAGCCTGTACCCTTCACCAGCCCTCTGAACAACCATCCGTCCAACACAAACAGGGTTTTCTCCACACGCACTCATACAAACATACCCATCTAAAAACATATTCTCTGGTTGACCACAGGAATGTGGCTGGAGTCAGTTTGCATGGCGGTGCTGTCCCGGCTACAGCGTATTCTATTCAAATTCAACCTCACTTCACTAAAATGCAATCATTTGTCTAACAAAGTAGTGATTAGGTCTGCACGATTAATCGAAATACCGAAATCGCGACATGGCTTAGCGTGATTAAAATCGCAAATCGCAAAGGCTGCAATTTGATTAAATGTCTCAGAGTGTATAGCTGTGCACAATCAGCTCTTGTTCTCAGCATCTCAGAGTGGCTTGGTTGCATATGAATAATAAAAAAAAAAAATATTTTATTATTGAATGCATTTATTTTGTGTAGCCTATTAATTGTATCTTTCTACCAGTGTTATTATAGATAACTAAAACTATAACCAAAACTGAAAAAATAAATACAAAATTCATCATTAATAAAATGAACTGCATTTAGTTTAACTTGATGTACTAAAATAACTAAAACTGAGATTAAAATTAATAAAAACTACAGACATATTTAAAAAAATAACAAACTAATAAAAATGTCAAATAAAAAAAAATTTAAAAGTAGAACGAAACTGGAAACAAAATTAATTCAATATAAAAACTATAGTATCTCTATGATAATAAAAATATAGTGTTTACCATATATGACTGTTCTTTTAAAATGAAAGGACATATTCTATTCTCATGTGGCAATTTTGTTTTTTATTTATTATTTTAGAAGAACGTTTTCCATCAACAGACTGATTTCTATTATATGAATGACCTTTAATTATTGATTGTTATGATTTGCAGTTTGAGTTTATAACATGCATTTGGGAACGCAACATGTGCCAACCATCTTTACCAATGTGTAATAAAAAGTTTTTATAATTCGACTGTTGTCAACAAAAGAGAAGCATTAAGAGCTTGATGGTTAAACGTATGAACTTGAAAATTAAGAAATTAAGACAGCCATAAATATTAGAACTGTTATTTTACAGTTGTACTGTAAAACAAAATACAAATATTACTATAATTATTATTATTGTTGTTAAATACTAGATGTTTATATTTGTATTAATATTATTGTTAAATACTAGATGTTTATATTTGTATTAATAATATTAATATTATCATTAAATATTAATAATGTATTGTTTTGTTTAATATTTTTATGAATCATAATCAAAATATAATAATAATAATTATTAGTATGGTCATTTGGATATTTAATAAATTTTTTTCTAAAAAATTGTTTATGCTAAAATTAAGTTTACTTAATTAAGTTTAATTAAGTTTAAAATTACTTTGTTGGTTGAGTTGTCTTAACTCAAAAAGATTAATGCAAGCTGCTGTGTTCATTTTGATTGGTTGAGCCAAAGCATTTTTAGAGTGTAGTAGAGCTACCAATTGGGTTGGGAATCCAGTTCTGGAATCGAATAATTAAGGTCGGGAATCGGATACTTGTTATAAAATAAAAATGTCGATTCCATTTATCGATTCCAGTGTGTTCGATTTTTGTTCATGGTATTCAGCTGCAACAGAATATTTTGCAAAAAGACAGAATAAATATGTCTGATATCTAAATGTCTTCATTTTTTTTACCACATTGGAATTAAAACTTGGAATCAATAAGAATCAGAATTGTTCAAATTCAAACGATACCCAAACCTAGCTACCACAGGAGACAGGATGAGTGTAGAGATAAAAACCCTGACGGTCTGAAAATGCTGATGTTTGATTGACAGCTATCTTTCTGGTAAATCACAATGCACAAAAACAGAATTGCACAGGGAATCGCAATATGCAAATCAAGAGTCGCAAAGACAAATTCATACTGCAGTTTCCAGCTTAGCGAATGGAACTCTGGCTGAAGCTTTGTTTTCATCGTGCGCAGACCATTCCCACAGCCTGCGAGTGAGGTAATCCGATGCAGAGCGGTCACATGGGTGGGCACGGCCTCTTTGCTTTCACAGTCGAAAGAGGAAAGCAGAGGAAATTCCTGACATTCCTGACAGGAAGAGATAATAACCCTCTGACCCAAAGCGTGGAAAACTGCCCATCTGCAAAGAACACAGACCCCCAGCTTCATTACAGGGGTCAGAACTGGCTGTAGTCAGTGTGATTGTGAGGGGAGAGTGGCGTAAAGGAAATGGGGGAAAGGTTAAATAAGAGAGGAATACAGAAACAGAGAGAAGCAAGGGCCGGTTAAAGCATCAAACGTACGCTCAGCTGTTGCTTTAATAATTAAGAAGCTCAGTCCACTGTGAGCAAACAAAGGTAACAAGGCTAATAAAAAACAAGTTCACAAATCTGTTTGCGGTCTTGTTCTAAAAGCTGATCCGAACGAGGAAAAATGAGAAAGAGATTAACTGTATATACATCCTCTACACTGTATTATCTTACTCAAACCATTCCCTCAGGCTGATTTCTTCCCTAATCAGCCAGATGAGAAGTGAAGATCCATGTCTTACATCATGGGTTTTTAAATGTTTGCATATTCGCTGTGCTGATCACATTGTCGGTCTCAAGTCAGTTAGGATGATGTAAACCAGAGGACATCACAAAGGCGAGACAGCCGACTGACGAAGACCAAAATTCCCCAAAATAAACTATTCCTGTAATGTCTACAAGGATGTTTTTCATGTCTGCATCTCCTAATCCATACTATAATTCAACTGGAATTGGAATGGAATGAAACTGGACTTTGTAAGCCTTTTGACTGAATGATTAAAAGAACTTACTACACTGGTCAGGCTGTTTGTTTTGAGTGCAATCAACAAAGAACTTACACACATTTATTTAGAAAGTGTCTATTTATTGTATTACTTTGTATTACTAATCCTGTGACCTTGTCTCATCACATTCAATTCTAAACTCAGCTAAAATTGAAAATAATATTTTATTTTACCATGGTGCTGTAAGCTGTGCAGGGTACAGTATCGGTTAGTTGTTTTTGATAAGGAAACAATTGCCGCCTCTTACTGTGATGTCAAGTAAGCACTTGTTTGAAGCCTCTTGTGGGCATTACCAATGATCAGTATCAAAGTACTTGTTTTGCTTTGGAGATAACTAGCACTTATGTTTGAGGGCTTTGTGAGGGCAAAGAGGATTGTAGCATGATGAACCGACTCAAAGACATCACCTTGAGGCAGGGAGTTGCTTATCCTGGCTGGACCAGGTGTGCCTTAAAATACAAATATATGAGGTAAGACTTGGTACAGCATAACTACAATTCAATGTTTCGTTCCACTGCCTTACACAATGTTTTAACAAGCAAAAGGACAAAAAGAAGAATGATCTGTCAGGAAACTATTCATTTTACAATGCATTGAGCGAGACAAGGAAAAAGAGGAATTCTAGTGTTTGAAGTCTGAGAAGGCTAAGGAGTCTTTTATCCAATATGACAGCCTTAAAACATACACATTCTTTTTCGTTTTAATGGGGCCGAGAGCTGTGGGTCCGCAATGATGGAGAGGAGCAGGCAGAGTGAGGGAACGGGGGGCTTGCTGACAGGCAACCGTAGCTGAAGGAGCCGTCGTTGTCCACCAGGGGGTGGAGGAGTAGAAAGCCGTATGCCAGGGGTGTAATCGAGCTCTCGAATTCCGTACCACCCCGGGGGCCGCCATTGGCTAACAAGCCATCACCTGCTGTTATCATTCAATTGACTCCCATTCATTTTGGCGTCACTTTGACAGCGAATAACTTTACATCTGAGGTGTTTAAAGACTCCATTTGTCCATTGTTTATTTCTAAAGAAACACGACAATGTATAAAACATTGTATCTTACGTTATGGCCCCGTAGAAGCAGTTTTTGTAAAAGCAGGCTAACGATTACCACGCGACTCTCTAGAAATTACCGTATAGACAGGAAGAGAAGCTCGCAGTCAATCGTGGAGGCATAAAGTCCGATAAAGTCAAGGGAGAAGCCCATAGAGAATCATAAAGTTGCTCCTGCTCCTAGCTCATGGACAGCTCCTACTCACACTCTCCGTCTCTGCAAGATTCGGAAGGGAATGATTCAGATTTCTCTTGGCACCGCTACTAGAAGACTTACAACTGTCAGACAGGCTGCTCACGTCACATCTACGTCGTCAAGCTCAGTTTGAGTCTGCGCAGTACGCTCAGCCATCAGGAAGCGAGTGCTTCTAATTTGCTTCACTTTTCTCCGTTGAAACCTATGGGGTCGCTGTGTCCAGTTTATATACTGTCTATGCCATATACAGAGGAGCATCCAGTACCATCGCATGGCACCGCGAGTGACGGCCTCTCAGCTGGTTGAGGGCCGGCAGTTTGTTCTGGGAACTGGGCCCAGAATTAGTTTTCTATCTTTTCCTCTCTCCCCTCTATCCCTAATCCTCCTTCCATCTCCTTTCTCTCGCTTTGTCTGTCCTTACCCCCAGGTGCTGCAGCCGCCATGACGAGGAGTAAAGCGCAGTTTCGTGAATGCCCCCTGACCTGCGAAGGGTGATGGGGGTATGGGGCAAGCAGTGCGGGGTCGAGAGCAGTGGGAACGGAGTGATGCCAGTGGCACCTGTGCGCCACACCGGTCTCGAGTCACACGGAGGAACTCCGGAAGGATAAAAGGAGGAGTGACGACAGTGCAAAGGGGAGGACCAGGCATGGGACATTTATGTTGGTGCTTTTGTCTTCTGTGAGGGACTTTCGTTTTGTCGTTTATGTTTATTTTGTCATTAAAGTTACGTTTAATGTTCGCCGATTCCCGCCTCCTCCTTCCCTGAACTTGAACTTTGTTACATCTATGGAGCATATATGGTGGGAATATGAGAATGTACTGCTTATAACCCCTACAAACAATAAAGTGAATGATCTGATCTTTTCCCCAAACTGCTTGGTAGTGACAGTGTTGGGGTGGTATGAAGAACTCATCTCTCATGTGAGTTTGTGATGTATCGCGTTGTTGACGAGACCCTTCCGGACCCTGCGGCCACGTTACTGCAGCTGAAGAAATCAAGGATGTGACAGACGCGGTGGAATTAGTCGCTGAAAATAATAAGAGAGATGAGACTATTCAGCCCTGTTACACAACACGTCCCACGTTGTTTTGGAAAAAGCAGAGGCAGAGCAGATGAGGTGGGAGGGAGAAAAAAGACTGAAGATAGCAGATGTAGGACTACTGCACACAATATGTTTCGTGCTCTGTCTCTGTCTTTCTGATTCTGACGTTAGCATCTGATCCAGGCATCTCTCGGGACTGATGCGAAAAGGGCACGCTGGTGACAATGACAGTCTTACAAAGAGACGTGTGCCTGTAAGTTGATTTTTATGCAAATAAAAGTGCTTGGATTGGCGGTTGAATTCCCCATGACTGGAATACAGAATATCGTATCTAAATTTGGCAGGGCGTCCCCGTTATTCAACTCAAAGAATGTCAGTGGTCATTTGCAGGTTACTGTTGCTGAAAGCAGGTAATCATGTCGTTTCCACACACAAACATTTCCCTACAGCACCACTGTTCCACTTTACACATCTCTCAGGAGATAAGCTCACCGTTAAATGTAGTTCACCCTTCACTTTGAAGACTCAACAGAGACTCTCAGATTTCATACAGAATGGCATCGTTTTACAGACCTAGAGACACACACGTGCACTAGACTTGACTAGATATTCTGTTATATTCTGATGTCAGTCATTACATTTAGGAAAAGCATTAAAACTGGTAAATTAGTGGGAGACGTGGCCTAGTGGGTAGTGCATATGCTGGCATTTATGAGCAGGTGATCTGAATTTGAATTGGAGAATTTCTGAAGAAAACGTTAATTGCATGAACCATATAAAACCTGATGCCACATTGCTAGTGTGTTATGGATGGTTGCTATGCAGCTGCTAAGACATTCTGAGTGGTTTTAAAACATTGATATGTGGTTGCTAGGATGTTTTAGGTGGTTGCTTACTGGTCCAGATCAAAATAAGAAAATGTAAGTGGGATTGAGCGACCATATAAAATCGTTCCCAAGTTGCTAATTTATTGATGGTTGCCAGGGTGTTGCTATGCAGCTGCTAAGATATTCTGACTGTCTTTTAGACTGCTGCTTTGTGGTTGCTAGAATGTTCTGGGTGGTTGCTTACTGGTCCAGATCAAAATAAGAAAATGTGAGTGGGCTTGACCATACAAAACATTCCTCCACTTTGCTAGTGTGTTCTGGATTGTTGCCAAAGTGTTGCTATGCAGCTGCTAAGATATTCTGACTGCCTTTTAGCATGTTGGCAAGGCAAGGCAAGGTAAGTTTATTTATATAGCACATTTCATACACTATGGGCAATTAAAAGTGCTTTACATAGAAAGGAATAAAAATAATCACACTATGGCAAATCAGTGCTGCTATGTGGTTGCCAGGATTTTTTGGCAGGTTGCTTATTGGCCAAAATCAAAAGTAGCAAATGTGAGTGGGCTTGACCATTCAAAACCTTCCACCACTTTGCTAGTGTGTTTTGGATTGTTGCCAAGGTGATGCTATGCAGTTGCTATGGTATTCAGAGAGTTTTAGCATGTTTCTATGTGGTTGCTATGATGTTCTGGGTTGTTGCTTATTGGCCAAAATCAAAAGAACAAAATGTGAGTGGGCTTGACCATTCAAAACCTGCTGCCACTATTAAGGTGTTGTGGATGGTTGCCAGGGTGTTGCTATGCAAAAGGTATTCTGGGTGTTTTTAAGCATGTTGCTATGAGACTTCTTTAAGTCTCTATGATATTCTGGTCTCTAGAAATGGCTCAGGTCTCTTCTGAAATGTAAGGGTTTTTTTTTGTCCATTTCATTGCCCACCAGGAAAATAAGACAGGTTATAAAAATAATAGCACACCTCTCTTCAACAATCCAAATGGTTTGAGGTTTCATTCATGTCTATAGCACAAAGGTGTGGGAAGGCACACACACCAAAGATCAAAGCTCTAACTTTAGAAGTATGAGCTATAATAATATTGACGCTTGCCATGGCAAGCATCTATAAAAAAACAGTAGATTGGAGTGTAGGAGGCTGTGAGTACTTTAACCTTCCACCACAGATCTGCCAGTTTAAAGTGATCTGATTCAAAAGGCAGCAGTGCTTGAAATGGTGTCAACATCATCAGAGCATGCTTTGGTCATGTCCCAGCCTGCCTCAATCTCCTGTTGCCACTATTTCCCCTCAGCTAATAGAGTGAACTTGAGCATTTATATACGGTGGCCCAGAAGTGCACAACACAACGAAATTTAGAAAGCAAACATAAGTTCACAACACAACGGAAAATGAACAACACAATGGAAATAAGCCACCACACAACGGAAAATGTACAACACAACGAAATAAAGTCGCAACACAACAGAAATGTTTCCGACCACTAGAGGGCTCTCAGACTGCGATAAAGTTAGTTTTCCATGCCACTGTTCTATAGAGTCAGCAGTCTAAAAAATATATCAACAACACCACAATTAGTTTTAACAGTATGTAGCTAACCATTGTATATCGACATGTGTTAATTCAAATACGCAGCTATAATTCATGTAGGTGATGTAAGTAATATTTTATGTCGATGATACTGTTAAAAGTAATCGTGGTATTGATATATTAAGATTGACGACTCTATATTGTGTTGTACATTTTCCGTTGTGTTGTGGCTCATTTCTGTTGTGTTGTGGATTCATTTTGTTGCTTTTTAAATTTCGTTGTGTTGTAAACTACTGGGCCACCGTAATTATACCCAGTTTAAAACACATTCACAGAGAGAACCATTCTGATCCCAGGGGACCGCTGACTGCCCACAGAGCCAAGGTCGGTAGGTCTAAAATTTAGACTCTCTCCACTGGAGGAAACGGCTGTTTCTGCCACTGTGAAAACAAGGTACAATAATTGAATTATGCAGTTATGACGATGACGATTAACATTAACATATAATGGAAAGTCATCCTGTTAAAATAGACTTGGATAAGTCAATATGTTGTGGACATAAAAGAAAACTGTAAGGCCCTATGAAATCCATTTTAGTTTTCAGAATCAGAATTAGAAAGAGCTTTATTGCTAAGTATGTTTGCACAAACAATGAATTTGTTTTGGTGACAGAAGAAGCTTCCAGTACAGAGACAACAACAGTACACAGATAGTAAAATAAAAAATAAAGATATACAAATAAGATACACATAATGTATATAAGATATAAATAAAAAATAAATAAATATACAAAGCAACAGCAACAAATACATTTATTTGTTGTGTTTTGTCACTGTTTATTAATATATTATTTATTATATATATATTTTTCCCCAATTTCATTTTTTAGGTTTAATTGTTCTGCATTTTAATGGTTACATGAAATTTTTGTCATCAAAAAGCATGTCTAATTCAACGAAATCATGAAACTTGCAACAATTTATCAAAAGTGTAACACATTTCTTTTTATTTTTTCCCAAATTCAGTGTTTTTTGTATTGATTTTCTGTATTCAGTGTTTAAATGTTTAATTAAATGAATAAGCAAAAAGCATGTCTTATCAGTTGAATTCATAGATCATGAACAATTTAATAACTCGTTCAATTTTTTTTAAATAATAGGGCTCTGTAAAATGTTTTATTCTTTCAGATTTTTTTTCCAGATTTATTTTTTTTTTTCTGGATTTATGATTTAATAAAAATGTATTATCAAAAGAGTGGTAATAAAAGGAAGGCATAAAAACAAACCATTTAAAATTATTTTTTTTTTAATTGGTAAACAAAGTGCTGCACAACAAAGGTTTACATTTAATATTAAAACTATTTTAATTATAGAACAAAAATAGTGATATTCCTTAAAAAAAGTTTTATTGAGTTACTGCAAATTATTGCTATTTGAAACATCTAATAAATGTGTATGTATAAATAAGTGATTAGTATTTTTTTCATTATATTCTAAAAAAAGAATAATATTTTTGTCAAAAGTGAATTAAATAAAACATAACTTAACATTAATATATATAAAAATTATAAAATAAAAATCATTATTGAATATTTTGTTGAAAATACATATTTATGAAAATACAGTATTTCTGGTACCGAATGCCTTGTACTATTGCAGCTGGAATGATGATTAGCATTCGGTCCAAAACAAACCAGAAGTAAAGCTCAAACAAAGCTCAAGAGATCTGCTGCATAAATAACACAACAAGCACAAACATATGCTGAATCACAAATTTATACTGCTACTCTTAGAGTCTACAGAGGAGCTAAACACAGAAAACCTAAGACTGAGAGAAACATAGTATTTCACACATTCACACTAAGATAACATATACTAACACATTAACACACACCCAGCGCCATCAAATGAAGAACTCAGGATGGTGCCAGTGAGTATCATTACACAAGCGGAAGCGAAGCCCACCCACACTATCTGACCCTCATGACTTCTGGCTACTCTGACTGCCAACAATCTCCTCAGCTTCCTTTCAACACCTCCATCAGCCTTCCAGAAGCCACAAATCCACAGACGGCATCTTCAGAGATGACATTAACAATTAAAGAGAGGAAGAGCGTCTTAGGAAGAGAATAAATACCTCTGAGGCTCCTGATGGTGGGTCTGATTTAGTGCGGACCGTTTCTCACAAGCTTCTGCATCTCAACAGATGCATCTCCTTCTCCAAGCCTCCAAGATCTCCCTGTTGCCTTCATTAATATCGATTTATACAATTCAGATTGTTTCAAAAAAGCTTCACAGTTGCACACAGAAAAAAAATAACAGAATCAATGATGCAAACTTCATCAGATTTGTGGATTTACAGTTCATTGTTAAAAAATTCTGCTTGAAGATCAAGATACGTCACGCCAACTTTAGGTGGAAATGGAAGAGTTTTAGTCTGTCCAGCAGGTTTAAACATGAAGTTTAGCCGGTAGTAGATGACAGGCTTATCAATGGCCAGTAGCCCGATGATCATGCTTCTTATTAAAAACTATAGAACACAACGTTTTGGTATTTCTGCAGGAACTAATGTTTAAACTGAGAATTAGGAGGTCAAACATCCTTTTGCTATTGAGCAAGGCGACAAATCCATATTGCATAAGGACCACAACGTTGGTGCTCTCCCGTGTTGAAATCTGATTCTGTAGGAGGAGCCAGGCAGCTTCTAATTGGCTGACGATGTGAGCGGTGTGGGGATAAACATCTTCGCTCAGACACTTGCTAATCTGATTAAGGTAAACGGCTCATCCAATGATTCCTGACAGAGTTAAGACTTATTAGAGCAAAGCTGGTCAGTTCAGCAGCAATGCAACACAGTACAGTGAATTCGATTAAATTCAATCCCATCGCACGTGGGAATGTATCTGTAGCCTCGGGATAGCCAGGGAAACTCTTCCTTTTGAACTCTATTAGCACGTCATGTTCCAATATGCTATTTATAGAGAGCAAAGCATGATGGGGGAAGCCAGAGGCATCTTTATAATGTCTCCTCAATAATAATGTGGGCATCTCACTGTCAAATATGTCCCCATCTAAATTAATCATAGACGTCCGTATGAATGTGTATGGCTGTGGCTTTAAAGAAGAGGAATTATTTCTGAGACAGTATATAAAATAAGAAGTAAAGAGTAAAGACTTTTACATTACAAAAGATTTCTATTTCAAATAAATACTGTTCTTTTGAATGTTATATTCATATAAGAATCCTGAAAGAAAATGTATCACAGTTTCTGCAAAAATATTAAGCAGCACAACATTGATAAAAATAAGAAATGTTTCTTGAGCAGCAAATCAGCATATTAGAATGATTTCTGAAGGATCATGTGACACTGAAGACTGTGTAATGATGCTGAAAATTCAGCTTTGACATCACAGGATTAAATTAATTACATTTAAAAAAAATATTCAAATAGAAAACAGTTATTTTGAACCGTTATACAGTATTTCACAATATTACTGCTTTTACTGTTTTTTTGATCAAATAAATGCAGCCTAAGTGAACATAAGAGAATTACATATATGAAGAGGGATGCACAATGTATATAGGCTATAGTATTTGGCCGATATTAGAGTTTTGTTTAATTTATCGGTATTGTTTGATATTGAATATTTAATCGTTGTGTATGCTCATTAACCCTTAATTTTTACATTTAAATTACCTTTGCCATTATCGAACACTCAGTTATAGTTCATCTTTAAAAGCAATAATAATGTAATACTGTTAAATGTAATCTTTAGCAAATCACAAAATAAATATTCCTTTTTCATAGGCTATTATACATTATAATGTTCTGATGCCTAAATTCTCTATTTAAAATGAGTCATTTTTAGTTTTTATTTATATGCACAATACAGTCTAATTTTAATATCAGTGCATCCATAAACGAAAAAATCTAAATAAACTGCTTTCCCTCATCACAATCCATGCCTGCATAAAGCTAATATAATCCATAATTTGCATGAAGCAATCCAAACAGACTGCATGTCAACCACAGATGGATGATACAGGGGTTGTTTATACAGTTGGTTGGATAATAGTGTTTCATGCTGATTGTATGATGTCATCATGTGCTTCCTGACATTAGCTGGCCCGGCCAATTCCCTAGCGCTTATGCTATGAGTTTTTGTGGACTGACAAAACAAGCCCTCATGCCTCGCAAACAAACATAATGTGTACTCTAATCAACTGGAATTATGAGCACATATTTGTAATTTGCTGCACACTCACTCAGAGACCAAAAAAGGCCTCCAGACTGTACACCCGACCGCATTCGGTATGCGAGGCTAAGATTGCAACAAGAATGCAAAATGAGAGCATATTCCCAAATAAAGTGGAAGGAGACCTAACCTTGACTATTTCTCTTAGAGACTAAAGGGTAAAAAGCTTTTAACAAGCCCTAAAAGTCTCTACCTCATCCATCACGTGCATCTACGATTGGATTCGCTTTATCACCTGTGACGGTGTTTGTCCCGAAACCCTCAGCAATAAGATTCCAATGTCAACTTCATTAAACTCAATACATTATGCATAAAGGTGCACTCTATAAGCACAAACACCAGCGCCGCACTCAAAACACGACAGGCATTTGTCAGATGCTTCTTTGCTTACAATGAAACCGATAGGTTTCTGAAAATAGCCCCATCTGGTTTGAAATATTCAGCAAGTGTGGCCGACATCCAAGGCCACTGGGTTAGGAGAGTTTTACACCGTATACGAGGGGGACCGGTGTGCAAAGCTTCGTTTTGGAAAGGGAAGGTTGTGTTTCTGCATGACAAACTTTGAAAGCTATGCTTCATTATCCTTTTTTTTAGCTGTAGATGAGAGACAGTGGCATCTTTTCAATGAGATTCTTTAAATGCAATCTCAAAGAAAGCTCTGAATATCAAAAGCAGAGATGGGAATTCCTGGCCATGCAAAATCATAAGTGGTGTTCTTGCTGCATCAAGCAAAGTAAATACATTTATTATATGAAATGTCAGTGGGTGCCCACCTCAATGGACTTCATTTCATCTAAAAACTTAATTTCAACATGGAAGTAGATGCGATTGGAGGTTTTAAAAACAGAAATGTGAAGCATACAGGGCACTTACAATAATAATTCTGTTAAAACTTCTGTATTATTTGAACTGTAAAGTTGTTTTAAATAATCAATTTTTATTTATTTGAATTTTACACATCATGGCTACACTATATAAACAGTGAGAATGTCACACTGTAAAAAATTATTGTTGGTTTAACTTAAAAAAGTAAGTTACCTGGTTGCCTTAAAATTTTGAGTTCATTGAAATTAAAAAATTGAGTTAATACAACAAAGAGATTGGTTTAATAAATAGAAACTCAAAATATTATGTTATCTGAACCACATACTAAGTTGATTTGACAAAAGATTAAAAGTTGTGATAACAAATCATGAAAATAATTCATGATTTGTTGATTCACCATATCTATTTACAAAATGCATGTTAGTGATCTTATTGTGAACGATTCCTCCATTAATCTGCTGCACTACATGGAAATGTTTAATTTTTCACTTTTTTTACCCTTTTTTAATTAAAATGTCAACTCAATCTTCTCGTAAAACGATAGACTTATCTTGGGTGGCGAATTTTTCAATTCCACTCAGATGCATCGATAGCGAAGAAAGAATCTGTCATTGCTTCCATTTCAACCATTCACTTTCAGTGTGTCTCAATGCAACCCAGATTTCTACTTTTTTGAAGAAAAGAAGAACAAAGTGGAAATAGTTTTATGTTGATTAAGTTTTACTTGTACTGAACCTGGAATATTTCTTTAAAGGACATTATTTTCAATCATCAATCACATTAAATCTGTTCAAAAAATTACTATGATGTAAAAAATGTTGCTATAGGGGTCCATTCACTCCCATAAGAGGTGGCAGGCTGGCAGCTATGGCTTGATTTGCGAGTGTGCGCTTTCCTGTTCTTGAAACATAGCTGTGCTGAAATTAATATTTATTTAGGACCACTGCTTTACCACTTCATGGCAAAAACAAAATACGCCTGGCTGACAAACAGAGCGTTGAACTTATTCTCTGGAGCCGAGCATAAGAGGCCAACATTTTTGCAGCGAGAAACATCTCTGAATCTAACAGGGAGAATTTCAGCTTAGCTGGCATCCTGTCTCATCCTAAATCAAAAAGTATGTTAAACTGATACTGATATCAAGACATGAGGGATTCCTTTGTCATGTGATCTTCTCATAGTGGAGGTATCCTCAGTCAACTGATCCAACTTCCCGACAGGGGAGCGGCGAGAGGGCGCTTTACCTCCCAAAACCAGACCTCGTCCTTCTGCTCCTCTCTCGTCAAGTAAGCCCTCCAACATGTGGGCTACCATCTGCTTGTGCTCTAAGTGACTGTAAAATGTTTATGTTGTGTTGTTATCCTCAGAAAAGCAGCCGAAAGCCACATGAAAATAATTTACGTGATTTATTTACTCGCATTAATTCATTTGAGGTAATCTCATAACTTCATCTCACATTAGTGCGTGTTGTGTTGACTTAAGCAGGCACAAGACTTCCATGGGTTTAAACACTCTCTTGAGAACTACTTAAATGAAGAAGCAATTATAAAAAGCCACTGATAACTGCATAAGTAGGAGTTTGTTTCCTGACGCTCCACGGAAGTGCTACGGAATTCAATAAGCATTTGATACCATATTGTTTTAATCCCAAGAAAAACAAGGGGTTTAACCGCATTAGGCTTCAGATGGTGACCAAAACAACTCAAAATGTGTCAAGAGCACTTGGGGAAAGTGCTAAGATGGAGGAGATATTGATTTGCTGGGCAAACTCATTGAGTAAAATAAATCTATTTAGAAGCACTGCAAAATCCAAAGAGAATATTAACTAAGACATTTCAGCTTCACTGTTAACCCAATCCTTCCAAACTAGACAGCAGCAATCCACCTCTTTCACTGAAATTACATCATATGTTTAGTAGCAGTTAAACTGATTCTTTCATTCACAGTTATTGCTTTCAAGAGATTTCTGAGCGGTACAATAATGCACGTTTATCATTTGAAATGCAGAAATTGGTACAAAAACTGGGATCTGAATGGCAAAGCAAGTTCAGTGTTTTGATTTCAAGCTCAGTGGCATTAAATAATTTGATCCGCTTATTGAGGCTCTGGCTCCAGCACAAGCATTAAGATTGATGCTTAGGGAAATAACTGTGAGCGAGTACAGTGCATCCATGTTAAATACATTGTTGCTTAAAACCACGAACAGAAGGCACTTCTGGAAACACTTGTTTTGAGATTCTCAGTCAGAAGCTGAGAACCATACATTGAAAAAAAATAATAATAATAATACATTTTATTCTGTATTTTAGTTTTGATTTCCAATTAAAAAAACGTCAATAATATAAAACATTAATAATAATAAATTATTGTTTATAATAAAATATTACAATTTAAAAAAAAATCATTAGTCGTTATAATCTTATGGATTAATAAAATCTTAAGAGCATCAACAGCAAAGCCGCAGTGATTCCGCTGTCAAAACAAAAACATCCAACATCCAGTCACATAAGCAGGCGCCTATCGCCTTACCTTTTTCTTGACAAGAAAGGATCTCTTCCTCCTTTGGATTTGCTACCTGGGTAATGATGGACGTGTTGTCCATGGAAACGGGATTTTATTCCTCCTCAGTCACTTTATGTTTTGATAATTTTCAGCTAGCCTGATGCTAGCGAGCTAGCGGAGTGAGTCCAGATGGCAGACGCACCATTCACCGCACACGATCTTACACCACCGCATCCACATAAACATACAACACACACTTCATGGTCATACGGCGATCGATGCAAGACGATATGCTCCAGTCAGATGACGGCAATCGGCGACATTTCAGCCCTCGTGTAAAATCAAGTCTATGGAGATCATCAGTGACAGAGTGTGTAATAACAAAGAGTCTAAATCTGCAGCCGCTCTTTCTCTCTCCTTCTCTCAGTGTGTGTATGTGTGTGTATAAGTGTGTGTGCGCGCGCACACACATGGTTTGACCGTGTGAAACTACCCTTTAGAAAAATGTACCATGGTAAGGTAACCCTACAGTTACTTTTACTTGATATCAGGCACACTGTCAAAAAAAAGTGGGGGAAAACGAGGGGAAAAAAGTTTGTGTAAACAAACAAACAAAAGAAAAAAGGATATTTGACACTTGGATATTTACAGTTTGCGTCGTATCAAAACCATCTAACAAAGAAGTGTCAAGTAAGAAAAACTACATAAGTTAGGCCTACAAAATTAACTAGTTTAGTAATCTTTAGTATTACAGGTCAAGTTAAATTTAAATTTCATCTGTTAAGTTTATTGCAGGTTTTTTTAAATATATAGCACTTTTTATCTAGTTTATTTGCTCTCTCTTTAGACAGCATATCTCACATTCATAATAATGTCATTTCAGACCTGTTTCAGATGAGAACCAGTAAATCATAAGCTATATGAAACATGTAATTTAAAGAATCTGGTGATGAAGAAAATAATAAATTCTAGTCTATAGCTACATTAAGCAGAAGAATCTATGGTTTAGAGAGGGGAATGATTTCGATGAGATAGCCTACTAAGAGAAATTGCAGTGATTTCAGAAATGTTTTAATGACAGGGCGAGAGGTGGGAGGGGTGCTGAATATTTTATGAAGGTGGGTGTTTGATCTTAATGTTTAATAAGGCAGTCTGTGTGATGCAACCTTCACCTCAACTAGTTTTACTGCCTATTTATCCTTTATAACATTTCTGTATCTTTTTTTACGTTTTTAATATGAATAAAATATTATGAACAATGCAACTATAAACAAATAAATAATGCCAACAGGCCATTAATATATATATATCATGTTTAGTGCTTGTTGTTCTGTTGAGCTGCTAAATTAATTTGAACCGAATAACTCAAAAGAAAACATTCAAATACTACAGAATATTATTTTTAGCTAATAATGGAAGTCTATATAACTAATGGATGACGTTTATATGTAAAGTTGAGTACTTGTAGTGTTTACTTTGTGACTAATGGCTTTAGAATAAATAGGTTTACTGTTTATTGTTATTCCACAGTTGTTCCAAATGAGGCACTGTATTTATGTGTGCTTATACTGACATCTTGTGGCCGAATAGTACATTTTTTGCTGAGTGTTAAACTCCTGGAATCCTGTGATTGGAGGAGATCTTGTTTGTTTAAGGAGACAATTGGAGAGGAGATTATATTATATTATATTCCCTTTAACATTTTTGAAATATTTGTATACAATATGTAAATTGTATTATATCATTATATTCATATCATATAGCCTAAGTAAATTGTCTTCTCTAATTATATTCTCCAAAGTGTCTTCCTGAGGTACTGTGGATGTTGTAATGATGAATTATTGTTGTTGTTAGTAGGGGTAATATAGACTAGCCAAAAATTGAGAAGTTACCCTTGCCATTAAAGCAGGTAATCGGTCAATGCATAACATGTGCATGTAAAAGATAATGTGTAAACAAGCTTTAAAAAAAAAATGGTCCATTCATCTATCGATCTCAATAGTAAATATTGAAAACAAAAATCAATGACACCCACGAAATTAATGTTAGGACATCATGTTACAGGATCTGGAATATTCCTAGGATTATTTTGGACTGGAATTAGATAACTGCTACCCTGCAATGAATGAGTTGCAATAAGAAAAAGGTCACCGTGTCTTCTTTGAAATAAAAAGACCGTGTATTGTAGAGAATATGATAGGTCTAATAATAGTAACGCACAATTACATAAATTGAGTCACTTTCTTAAGTCATGATATGTGTGAATTATTCTAGTTTTTAAAAAGCAGGAATAATTATATTCTTGATTTGAACTTATTGTGTAGCTTTATTGTGTGTTTTTAATTGTTATCTTCGTTGTAATGTATGTTTTATTGGTCTGCATGTTGTTTTTTTCTCTCTTCTTTTTTCCACAAGGTGTTGCGAAATGATTTATTATTAATTATAATTTTTCATGTATTAGTAAAAATGTATTTATTTGAAGCAGGATTTAATTTATTTTTTAGCTCGTTCTTTTATTATTACTTTTCACTTTTTTAATTTCGATTTATTTTTGTGGCGAATCTGCCATTTTTGCTATTAAACTAATCCAATATTACAAAAAGAAATGGCGAAAGTGTCGAACTGAATCCCTGCCGTCACTTACTCATTTCTGAGGATTTCATCATTCAGTTCCGCGGTGTGGTTGCTCCTCCTCTCGGTCCATGCTGTCTCTGCGTAGCGCAACATCAGCACTCCTCCTCAGGACCGGTACACAGATCGCCACCGTCCGCGCTGTTCCGAGGGTCCGATCCAGTCCCATACGCCTGTGTGCTTCCCCTCCGACCAGAGCACTCTCGCTGTCGGGCTGTTTGTGTGGTGAGAAGAAGAAGAAGAGAAGCGCGTGGCTGGAGATGACGGAAGGACAGAATATGGATGGCAGTATTGAAGAGGTTCTGGCTCCCTTGAGGCTGGCAGTGAAGGAGCAGGTAATGACACACAATACCAAGCATTACACTAAATCACATTGTCATGCATTGCATTAAATACGTATTTGCTTTTTATTCGAGGTGGAAACATCATTTAGGAATGTAATGCGGCCCTTTTATATCATTCAAAACAGTTAAAATGGCTTATTATGGAAAACTACATAATGCTTTTTTGCAAAAGGGACATTTCAGGAAGTGTGTTACAGTTTGGTGGTTTTATTTGGGGTTTGTACTGTTGGATGATTCAGTCTGTCAGTGCCACGTTTGAGATGAGCAATTCTGTCATTCAGAGACTGAGGGTGGGAGGGAAAAACACAGACTCATCATATTTCTAGGAAAATGTTGATGGATACTTGCGTATTCTAATATTTAATGATAGTAATCAACTAAACTGTTTATTTTTCCACATAGGGTGATCTTGTGCGTAAGTTGAAGGCAGAAAATGCTCCTGACGTTGATGTCAATAAGGCCGTTGCAGAACTGAAAGCTCGCAAGAGAACCCTCGAGGCCAAGGTGAGAAATGTTATTCTGGCTTTAATGTTTCCTTAAAGTAACGTGGGGATGCCGTAAAATATGAAGTGTTTAGTTATTAGGTTCAATACCTTTTCTTTTATCCCAGTTCAATATGCATAGACTGTAGAGTGCAACAGTTCGTGAACACTTTTTCAGCGATCTTGGTTCCAGGAGCGGTTTTTTCTATAAATGTTTCTCATTAGGGATTTAAAAAAAGTCTTTGGTAAAGAGTTGTTTTTAAATTCGTTAAAGAGCGATAAACCAAACCAACCAGCTACGAGGTACAGTATGTGTGTGTGTGTGTGTGTGTGTGTGTGTGTGTGTGTGTGTGTGTGTGTCAATAAATGAAATAAATTGTCATTTTAATTTTAAATTTTTTTTCTCTGAAATGTCAGTTTGGTTTTTCAGTGGTATTGCATATGTTGTAATTTTTACATTAAAGGTGCAAAAGTTCTGATATTATTTATCTTTGTTTTATATTTATGTACTGTGTGTGTGTGTGTGTGTGTGTGTGTGTGTGTGTGTGTGTGTATATATATATATGAAGAGTTCAGATGCAAAAGCCTCTAAGTGCCATCTGAAATTTTCTTCTAGAATGATAATTTTTATCAAACTCGTATATTTAAGTTCAGTAATTTCACTTAAATGGCAATGAAAATTACTTATTAGTTGTCATTTAAGTGAAATTACTGAACTTAACTTTTTCAATTTTTTGACCAGTACCATATGTATGCATATATGTAAGTATATATATATATATATATATATATATATATATATATATATATATATATATGTATACGTAGATATATACTTACATATATGCATACATACGGTACCGGTCAAAAAATTGGAAACATTACTTTTTTTTTCTTTTTTTTTTGAAAGAAGTCTCTTATGCTCATCAAGCCTGCATTTATTTGATCAAAAAACAGAAAAATAGTAATATTGTGAAAAATTATTACAATTTAAAATAAAGGTTTTCTATTTTAATATACTTTAAATTGTAATTCATTCCTGTGATGGCAAAGCTGAATTTTCAGCATCATTACTCAAGTCTTCAGTGTCACATGATCATTCAGAAATCATTGTAATATGCAGATTTTTTATCAATGTTGGAAACAGTTGTGCTGCTTAATATTTTTTTTATAACCTGGGATACTTCTTTTCAGAATTCTTTGATAAATAAAAAATTAAAATAGAACAGTATTTATTAAAAATAGAAATCTTTTGTAACAATACACACTACAGTCCAAAAGTTTTTTTTTTTTTTTTTAAGAAATTGATACTTTTATTCAGCAAGGATGTGTTAAATTGATAAAAAGTGATAGTAAAGATTTATATTGTTAGAAAAGATTTATATTGTGACGTGACACTGAAGACTGGAATAATGATGCTGAAATTTCAGCTTTGCATCACCGAAATAAATTATATTTGAAAGAATATTAAAATAGAAAACCATTATTTGAAATAGTTATAATATTTCACAATATTACTGGTTTTTTTCTGTATTTTTGATCAAATAAATGCAGGCTTGATGAGCAAATGAGACTTCTTTGACAAACTTTGTTTTTTTTTTTAAAGTAGGGCTAATGTTTCTAAACGTAAAAAAAAGTAATGTTTTTGACTGGTATATATATATATATATGTATATTTGATTACTTCATTTGCAGTGCTTTATGGGAGTTGGCAGGCACTTGAGAGTTTTTTTGGTGCAGTGTGCTTGTTTTGATTCTCTGATTGGTGAAGATTTCTTAGCAGAATTGTGGGTTTTTCACCAAGACATTTGCTGTGAAACACGACCATTTATGTGAACAGATGGCTTCAACAAAAGCATATATTTATCGATTAACAACCTCGTAGCTCACAATAGTTTTCTTTAAGGGTTTATACTGTAAGTTATAGTAAAAAAAAAACAAAAAAAACATTCCCCTATGGAGACCATAATGGGATTTTTACCTTCGGAACCTGACTGTTGCACTCATCTGTCTGAAAGCAGCTAGCTATACTGGTTCAACCAATAGTGTGAGTTAGGGGCGGGACTGTTTGTATGACCGACCAATGGTGGGTGAGTAAAGTGTTCTGGAAACCTGTTTGAAAAACACCATTATTTTTGCAGTTCTGTTTAATAACACATTACACACTTCATCTTTAATAATCAGAAGATTGTTAGTTTGAATAAGTTGCTTTGAGTTCATTTAGTTTTGTATGTCTTATCCAAATTATATACATAAGTCCATTTGTCTCTCTTTTTTTCCCATTTTACAGGAGCTTGCCCTACAGCCCAAAGATGACATTGTGGATCGAACCAAGATGGAAGACACTCTAAAAAGACGTTTCTTTTACGATCAGGCATTTGCTATCTATGGCGGTGAGTATTTTCAGTGTTTACGATATTCCTCCATATATAAGTATTTTAATAGCTTCATTACTAGTAAAACATAACTAAGATTGGCTTATTATCGTCAACTAATAGTTTGTTTTTGCGTGTGAGACAGGTGTGAGTGGGCTGTATGACTTTGGGCCAGTCGGATGTGCTTTGAAGAACAATATTCTCCAGGTCTGGAGGCAACACTTCATCCAGGAGGAGCAGATTCTGGAGATCGACTGCACCATGCTTACACCAGAACCCGTCCTCAAGTGAGCATTCAGCCTTCTATTCACCTTTAATCTGTTCACTCAATCTGTTGCCATGGCATCATCTCTGGAACTCTTATTCAGTGCTTTTGTCGTGTTTCAGGACATCCGGACATGTGGATAAATTTGCCGACTACATGGTCAAGGATGTCAAGAACGGAGAGTGTTTCCGTGCCGACCACCTCCTTAAAGGTTTGTCATTGTTTCTTATATTAACAACTGTGTTGAGCTCAATGAGACAATCAGGCTCAGGTCAGCTCCGTTGTCCACTGATCTGACTCCTCCATGGATGCTGTAGATGTTCAGGAGTGAAAGAAAACAATAGGATCTGTAAGAATCACAAAGGCTTTATCAGGGAACCAGTCCGACTCCATAATCTGTAGACCACCAACCGACTGAAATGAATTAGTGGTTTATACTCTGACAAACTGTGCCACCTAAATCTGGACTCCTTAAAGTTAACTTTATGGATTTTTAGAAAATATTGATGACTCTTCTTGCAGCTCTATAATGAAAATGCCCCTCCCTGTAAGTTATTAGCAAGTATAATGTTTCAGGGTGATTTAACCAATTAACTTTAAATGGTTTCAATAGGAAATTTCTATTTCAAAATTTAAAAAATGTGAAAGCTGTTTAAGTTTTTATTTTAATATTTAATTTTAATATTGGGAATATACAGTAATAGTGGCAGTAATATGTCCTGTGGTAAAGTTAAATAAAAAAAAAAATTCTACTACTTATAATAATAATAATAATGCATGTCTTGTCTTTTGCTTTTTAGCTCATCTACAGAAATTAATGAGTGACAAAAAATGTACGGCAGATAAGAAAACTGAGATGGAGAGTGTCATCACTCAGGTATGTCTCACTTGGGCAATGTTTTAATAATCGTTCAAACTCTATGTGAAGAGGGATGTCCACACAGAATCCACAAGAATTTTTGGGGGGTAATCATTTGTTTATTTGATTTATTGATTTGTTCTGTTTATTATTATTTTTTTCAGATGGATAACTACACTCAGCAGGAGTTGGCAGATTTGTTTGTGCAATACAATGTCAAGTCTCCAATTACAGGAAATGACCTCACACCTCCCATCTCCTTCAATCTGATGTTCCAGACCTCCATTGGGCCTGGGGGCAACATGCAAGGGTATGTAGGGCACCACTAGACTGCATGCTTTAACTTTAAAATACCCAAAGTATGAAGACAGATTCATTACTCTTGGGGCTACATTCTTTCCTTAGCTATTTAAGGCCAGAAACCGCTCAGGGAATCTTCCTCAACTTCAAACGTCTTTTGGAGTTCAACCAGGGGAAGCTGCCATTCGCCGCCGCCCAGATCGGAAACTCCTTCAGGAATGAGATCTCTCCTCGCTCTGGCTTGATTCGCGTCAGGTGCGGGTTATGATTTCCTTTTGAACATAACTCGCTTTAGTTGTTTTGCTGTCACACAGAAGTGTTTCCATTGGGATTTCAAATGTACTGAAGTGATATTTCTCTCCATAGAGAGTTTACGATGGCTGAGATTGAGCACTTTGTAGACCCGACTGAGAAGGTTCATTCCAAGTTCTCAAATGTTGCTGATCTGCAGATCATGCTTTACTCCTCCAAAGCTCAGACTAGTGGGCAATCTGCCCAGATAATGAGGCTGGGTGATGCAGTGGAGCAGGTTAGTCAAGATCTCATTTATGATGCACTGATTATAATTAACAGTTCGGTTGTTCTAACAAACATTCGTACTGTGTGTAGGGGATCATCAACAACTCCGTCTTGGGCTACTTCATTGGAAGGATCTACCTTTATCTGGTCAAAGTGGGTGTGGCAAAAGACAAGCTTCGTTTCCGTCAGCATATGGACAATGAGATGGCCCACTATGCCTGCGACTGCTGGGACGCTGAGACCAAAACCTCCTATGTACGTTCAGTGTTTGCTCGAGGACCTTCTGTGCATTAGAATTGGTGTTTATTTGTGTGTTTGCACGTGCTGTTTTTCAGGGGTGGATTGAGATTGTGGGGTGTGCTGATCGCTCGTGTTATGATCTTCTGTGCCACGCACGGGCCACCAAAGTCCCTCTGGTTGCTGAGAAACCCTTGAAGGAACCCATATCCTTCAACTTCCTGCATTACTTTACTAATTACAATTGTCAAAGCATTTGAGTGGGATCTGAATGTCTCAGCACCGAATGTTAATTCTGTTTGTCTTCAGTCACCTTCCTTAACTGCTTCACACAAAGTTGTAAATGTTGTCCAGTTCGAGCCAAACAAAGGAGCTATCGGCAAAGCATATAAGAAGGATGCCAAGTTTGCCATGGAGTACCTGGCCATCTGTGATGAATGCTATATCACAGAGCAGGAGAAACTTCTCAACGAGAATGGGTGAGCATCATCAATATTAAAGGAATATATCATGAAAATCTGATCCGTGTTTAAGTCCTGTAATCGGGTCCCCGGTGCATCTACCAACCCAGAAAACGTGAAAAGTGACAAACCAGTAACTTTGTTTAGATGAGCCTTTCTCTGCAAGGAAGGGGATCTTATTATAATATTACCGCCCCTTAATCTGCAAGTTTCCACCCACGACAGTGCTGCCATTTAGTTTTCGCAAACGACAACTGTGTAACCAGTTCTAATGCAATGGCAAAAGTTCGAGCAAAGCATGCAAACGAAGCACTGCTACTTCTGCGGAGTGATTTACTCCAACTCTGAGCGAACTCTCTGCTCCTCACCACGGGGCTTCTCAGGTGCTGCAAGAAAATCACTCCGCCCAAGTAGCAGTGCTTCGCCTTCTGAGAATATAGGCTAGTTCCCAGTATGTATACGGTTAGAAGATGGCTGTTTCTCATGTGACCTTGTTATTTGTACACGCTGTGACTATACAAATCACAACATGTAAATAGAAAAATGTTGGCATTATTTTGCCACTTATTGGGAGCAGTATGCTAGCTGGAGCCCTTTACCTCCAGTCTTTGTGCTAAGCTAGGCTAGCGGTGGGTGCGTCAGACAGAGTTACGGCATGCACGGAGATGAAAAGGGTATGTATGGACTTGCCTAACTCTGGGGGATACGGTGAATAAGCTAAAGTCCCCAAAAGTCTGCGTGTTCCTTTAAAATAAAGTGTTACCAAAATGTTTAATGTCAATGACCCTCAAATATGAAGATTCACAATATAAAGGCAGGTTTTTTTATTTTATTTTTTTATCAAAATGACAGTAAAAGTTGTAAAATTGTGAATTATTATTACAATTTAAAATAACTTTTTTATTTCTAATTGAATATATTTATAATGTAATTTATTTTTAATGGCAAACATGTTTTTACAGCATCATTACTCCAGTCTTTAGTGTTACATGATTATTCAGAAATTGTTCAATATGCTGATTTGGTGCTCAAGAAACTTTTTCTTTTTATCACAGTTGAAAACAGTTGTGCTGCTTTTGTGGAAACATGATAAATGTTTTAGGATTCTTTCATGAATAGAAAGTAATTTCAAAATCAGCATTTATTTTAAATAAAGACATTTACAATGTTATTAAAGATTTCTGTCACTTTTGATTAAAATATAATGCATCCTTGCAGAATAAAAGTATTAATTCCTTAAATCTAACTGTTCCCCAAAATTTTGAATGGTAATGCGTAAGTTTATAATAATAAATAAATAATAAATCAATAAATAATTGCCTTTTATTTGTCTTGGTCCTAAAGGCAAAGTACGTGTTTTTTGCAATTATGTTCACAGTTTTCACCTGTCCAGTATTAAAATATAAGGGATATTTTTATTTGATATTGGTGCTGTTTAGAATTACATGCAGTCAAATTCTTATTGACTATTTAAAAAAGGGGCATACAAGCCCTTTGATATGTCCCATCCCAGCTTCCTTTTACAATAGGCAAAACTTTGCTCAAGTTATGTCAGTTTTTTTAAACCAATAGTGGCCACTAATATGATTCTGTTCATTGATTGGTTTCCTCTGTCACTGCAGTGAGTTCACCATTGAGACTGAGGGCAAGACTTTCAAACTCACCAAGGACATGGTTAATGTCAAGAGGTTCCAGAAGACCCTGCATGGTAAGAGGCAGAAACTAACCTTTTATGTCAGCATAACAAGAATATGTAAAATACATAAATAAACTTTAATTTATCCACAGTTGAGGAGGTTGTTCCTAACGTGATCGAACCCTCCTTCGGCATCGGAAGAATCATGTACTCCATCTTTGAGCACACATTCCGTATCAGAGAGGGTGACGAACAGAGAACGGTAAACACATTATGCTGTAATATTCTGTTATTAATATGTTTGTCTTGCTTAATTTATGAACTTTGTGGCCTTCTCTGTTCAGTTTTTCAGCTTTCCTGCAACTGTTGCACCATACAAATGCTCCGTCCTTCCATTGAGCCAAAATCAGGAATTTATGCCGTTTGTTAGAGAATTATGTGAGTAATAACATCTCTTACTTTATTTATAAAAATCCTTCAACGATATCGAAATAATATTTGTAATAACTTCGCTTCGCTCTACAGCTGAAGCCCTGACCAGGAATGGTGTCTCCCACAAGGTGGATGATTCCTCAGGATCTATTGGTAGGCGCTATGCCAGAACGGACGAGATCGGTGTTGCATTCGGGATCACCATCGATTTTGACACCATTAATAAGACGCCCCACACGGCCACTTTGAGAGACCGTGACTCCATGAGGCAGATCAGGGCTGAGGTAAAGCAGTTGATCATATTTGTGCCTTCGTTTCATTTGAGTGAGCGTTTGTGTTGACTATTTTGCTGACACGTACAACCTGTTTATTTACAGGTTACCGAGTTGCCCGAAATTATTCGTGACCTGGCCAATGGTGCCATCACATGGGCAGAGGTGGAAAGCAAGTACCCGATCTTTGAAGGCCAGGAAACCAGCAAAAAGGAAACGGTGGAGGAGTAGGCTTTCTATTTGTCCATCTCATCTGCCTTTTCACTGGAGGCAGTCACAGACATTTTTACATCTGCATTCATAGGAATAAATTTATGGCAATTATAACGTGCAACCAATCAATATGCACCAGATGTTCCACACAATTGGAACCACTCAAGTACTCCTTTAAAAATCAAGGAAACTCTGTAAGGACCTAAGGATGACCGTAACTAGGTTACTGTATTAGTAAAAGGATTTCACCATTCCTGTTTATGGGTTGATAAATGAAGACATGAATATGGTCAAATAAATCAAACCAGCACTTTCTGGACCTATAAGAGTGTGTTTGGTCAATTTTTGTTTGATCAAGTGTGTGTTAAGCGAAAGATGCACTGAACTCGTTGGCCATGTGGGGGCATAACAGCTCCTAGATAGTTGATTTTGTATGGCTAAAATCTTTTTGACTCAAAGTCTGCTCATTGTCCAACACAAGGCTCCCTGATACATGCTATTATAAGCTTGTATTTAAAATTCTTTTTTAAAACGGAAACTGGAAGTATTGCTATTTAACTAACTGCGATTAATTTTGTTACTTTATTATAATATAAATAAAACTCCATTCTTGATCTTGTTTTTTTTTTTTCTTTTGTAATTTAGACCATTTTAATAAACGTAAAAAAAAAAAAGTATTAAATTAGGTACTTTTTATTCATCTTGAGGCTCCCTAGTGGGCCCTGGGTTGAAAACCACTAGTTTTTAATGTTTCTCAGGACAAAGGTTGGTGATGTGGATGTTAGATATGTTAACATATTACATTGTTCTGCTTAAAAACTAAACTGCCGAACTGCCAGGACTCACTAAATCAAGTCATTATGACTAAATCTGGTATTTCAGGTGTTTTTAATGTGATACACTGTTGTACATTTTAATGACAACATGTTTTACATTGTTTTACTTAAATTTTATATATTTTTATTATAAGTTAAGCAATTTTCACTTTTTTTATAAGTTATATAAGATTACACAATTTTTTTTTTAAAGTTTAATTATTTAAATATACAAGGTGATTGTACTTAAAAAGGCAACAATATATATATATATATATATATATATATATATATATATATTTTTTTTTTTTTTTTAACAGTGCATAAACAATGGCTTAATTTAGAACTAGGTAACTAAGATTTAAGATGAGCTAAGATTAACATCTGTTATTTTTTGAATGGAATGGTGTTTATTTAGGTTTGAAGATAGATAGGTGCCCCAGCCCAAATTGTCAACCAAATATGATCATCCAAAAACAGCCTTGACCCTGACAGAAACAGGTGTTGAAGTGTGTGAATGTATGCTAGGGCTCCTGGCTTTTCTTAAAGGCTGCTAAACAAGCAATAGCCTAAAATACATTTCAGTTATATTAAGGGACTGTAACAATGCTAGCTCTTTAATAATGTGCTGATAGGTAGATTCTGACTAATGTAGGCTCATGCACAAGTGGTAGGCAGTGTAAAAGACTTTATATACAGTAGCTTATATCATCTACTGTGTCTTATCAGAGTTTACTTTAGGCAGAATGGACTACCATTACCTAGCATGCCTTCTCTAGTTGACGAACAATGGGAAACCAGTGATTTCAGTCTTAAAAGCAAAACTGGATATTCCACACCCATGCTTCTCAGGTAAAGTTTCATAAATTTATTGTATATTTATATAAATGTTTCATATCCTATAGTGTTTCCTTTTTTTTTTTATTGTACGTATATGTTTATGTTACATACTTTTTCTAACCCATCTTCTATTTCTTATGTAGGGCATTCAGTATGCAAGCAATGGAGGTCCAAGCCTGTTTCTATTGATACAACATGGCACAATGGGTCCGCCCCCCTATGGGCAGCTTCAGATGAATATAAATACATCTCCTGTTCACCTTTAACTGTCCGCAACTGCCCAACAGGCAGTTTGTGCGCCCAACTGATACCTTGTAGAAACAGAGAGGATGCATTAGACTATTATTTTGCTGATCTTTTCTATACATTTTTGTGATTATTTTAAGTTCAAGTGGATTTTTCAGTATTTCAAAGGCCCTTTGGGTTACGGTGGCATTGCTGTGCTCAAGGTTAGTACAATAGGTGTTTCTAAAATCTGCTCGGCACCTACATGCAGCGCATGACCCGCTAACATTTAACCAAGAAATAATCTGCTAATGTACTTCAGGTGACATCTCACAATAACAATCATCACAACAAAGCAGACCTTGTTATTTGAGTTCATACCTTTCAATTATTAGAAGATAAATAGACAAAAGAATAATCTGCTAGTTAGAAAAGAAAGCATTTGGCTTGAAATGTACAAGTGATGCTTCAGTCAGTACAATGAGAGCAGAAAATAGTCTAGCTAAAAATAGCATGTGCTCACATAGTGGAGATGCTTCCTGCTCACACAATTCAAATCATTGGAAACTTCTGCCCTGCCCAGAAATATCAAATTCTTTTTGGTTTTATTCATTTTATTTTTGTAAGAAAGTGTTCAGAGATTATTATATAATTCGGTAACACTTCGATAGTACACTTACAACATTGTACAAGCTATAAGTAACTTTGCAACTATGTCAACTAGCATTAGAGTATTAGTAGACTGTCTGCTTAAACAAACACTTTATTTTGATGCTCCCCCAATAGACATTCTACTGACTATAAGTGACTTTGCATACATTTGTCAACAAACCCTAACCTTAATTCTAAACTAACAACCTATTAGTACTCTAATGAGAGTTAGTTAATGTGTAGTTGCTAATTAGTGAGAGTTAGTAATTGCAAAGTTGCTTATAGTTTGTAGAATGTCTAAAGAGGACTGATACAATTTATATTATGCAGTTTAACAGACTTTTATCCATTTACAAACATTCACAACATACATTGTATCAATTCATGTGCTCCCTGGGAAGCGAACCTATGACCTTGCTATTGCTAACGTCATGTTCTAAAAGTTGAGCTACACTAACACTGCAATATTTCTTTCATCCCATAGTAGATTACCAATTACCGAGATATATTTTTAGTAGGATCTTAAGCACTCATTGGCTGTCTTGGTTGGGAAATATTTGAATGGCCAAATTTGACACCAGATTTGTTTTTTCATTCAAACTGCACCTTTCCAAACTCTCTTAGGTTGTCCTGTGTACAATGGGGGTCAAAGCAGCTCTTCCGAGGTACGAGCTCTACTTGTATAATGTGGTGCTGTGTATGGCAATGCTCTGGGCTGCCAGATGGATATTTGACGTGTCCAGCTGTAAGTATACATGAACATATGGGACCCTAAAATGATGTCACTGTAAGAAAAAAGTTTCTGGAGTGGTTTCTGTGAGGCTTTTTACCATTTTACTGTTAACATCCACCTGAGCTCCTTTTCTCACTCATAAATGCACATACAACCACACTGTAAAAAGTAATTAGAGGACTTAACTTAAAAAAGTGAGGAAACCAGTTGCCTTAAAATTAAGTAAATAAATTTCATGCATAATTGGGAAAAAAAGTTAGGTGGAATTGTCAAGTTCACTTAACTTAATTTTTTCAATTACTTGCACATTTAACTTAATTAAATCAAAGTTGATTTACTTAATCACTTTAAGGCAACGGGTTTACAGTAGAGCAAAGAAATAGCACTACAGTTACTGTACGAGGAAAAAGACAGCACAGCTATTCGCATGCCTCAGAAAGCTATGCAAAGTACGCAGCAGGGATCATATGTCAGTATTAATATACCAAGAGACTGAACAGAGAAAGAGAAAGGTACTATTGTGGGTTTATGACAAAATTTGCATTTGCATTCAATATACAGTAATAACATCATTGAATATGCAGTTTTTTGCATTCATATAATATACACATCTATAAATCCGTTTTTGTAGAATTACATGACTGAAAGGTATTATTGTGGGTTTATGCCAGAAACTACTAAATTTGCATTTAATATAATAATTAGTGCTGTCAAATCATTTAATTGCAACTAAACATAAAAGTGTATACTGTATATATATATATATATATATATATATATATATATATATATATACACACACACAAACTTTTATGTTTGATGCGATTAATCACGATTAATCGATTTGACAGCGCTAGAAATAATATCAATGGCTAAGCAATTTTTTGCATCCATGTATTTAGATCTATTAATCAGAGCATTACATGACTTTATGATTCTTTATTCAGCAAATGCCAACAAAAAAACCTTCAAGACCAGTGTTCAGCCAGGATGGTACTACTCTGGCAGAAAAATGGTGAGATTTTGTATGTATAATGTCATACTGGATCTAAATAAAATTGTGAATGTGGACTGATTTATCAGTGTCGTTCTGCAGGATACAGCCGACATCGAGTGGATGATGTGGTTCTCCACGTTCAGAGTGCATATCATCTTTGCACTCTCAGGTCATGTGATCTTTGCCAAGATCTGCTCCTTGCTGGCTCCGCAGGTGGCTCTTGAAAGTCCAGACACATCTGTGTTACATGTGACACTACTGACTAAATTTATCACTCCATACGGCCAACCTGAGAGGCTCATTCTCTCATTTTTTTCCCCATCCCACAGTACAGATCTCTGGTGTTCATGGTGTACGGTATGCTGGCAGTTTTCTGCAGTATGGGCTGGGCTTACGTCATGCTCATCCTGTCTCACTGTGTGCTGCTCTATAGCATCTCTCTGGTTAAACTCAGGTGGCTCTGCTTCGTTGCTGGACTCACTACATTGGCTACTTTCAAAATGGAGCCCTTCATTTCCTGGCAGGCATGTCACTGACACTGTAAAAATATAAAAATGTAAATAGTGCTACAGTAAAGCTATTATACATAATGGTCATCACCATTTGGTATTATTGTTATTATTTTTTTAAATGGAAAGAAATTAAATCTAAATGTTTATGTTATAAATATAATTTGTTAATTATAAATTTAAATTTTAAAAATAAACAAAATAAATTAAATCAAAATGTTTATACATTTTATAAATTTATTTATAAATGTTATTTTTTTTAAATAAACATAAAATAAAATAATAAATATAATTATCTTCACTAATTATTTCTAATATTAAAATGAAAGGAAATTAAATGCTATAAATATGTAATGATGTATTTTATTAAGAAAAATAAGCAAATAAAATAAACAAAAAATACTATTATTATCATTATATATTACCATTGTATCTATTGAAATTTAAATGTTTATAAATGTTATACATTTTTGATTATACATTTTATTTAAAAATAAGCAAATAAACTTAAAATAAATAACATTATCATTAAGTATTGTTACTTTTGTATATTATTATTATTATTATTAGTAGTAGTAGTAGAAAAATGTTTTTTTATAAATGTTATACACTTTTAAATTATACATTTTATTTAAAAAATAAGAAATTTTAATTAAATAAACAATAATTACCATATTGTCATTAATTATTATTACTATTGTATATTGTTATTATTATTAAAAATAAAAATCTAAATGAGAGTTCATTTAAAAAATAAGAGAATATAATAAACAAGAAATACCATTATTATAATTAATAGTGTACACTTATTATTACAATTATTTTTATTATTAAAATGAAAAGAAATGAAATCTAAATGTTTATAAATGATGATGATGACAATAATGATAATCATTGTTTTTTATTTTAATAAAAATAATCATTCTTATTATTCATTATTAAAATAAACAAATAAATTACAATGAACAATACATACCATTATTATTATTTGTGATTATGATTGTGTTCATTTGAGATGGCTCATCTTTCAGGCAGGTTTTGTGACTGGCAATTTTGATCTCCGTCCTCTTCTGTTCTACGGCGGCTGTGGTTTCACCATCATGCGCTGTATGAGTTTTGCTCTTGAGAACTGTGAGAGAAAAGATGGAAACTACAGCATCCTGGAGCTTCTCAAGTACAACTTTTACCTCCCCTTCTTTTACTTCGGACCCATCATGACATTCGACAAGTTCTACATTCAGGTCTGCAACTAAATTTACCGGATGAAATGATGGTTTGATTATTTTCCAAATGAATAGCGTTGCCCTTTGACACCCCACCAGGCCAATAACCCTGACCTGACAAGGAAGGACGGGGAGATGTGGAACATTTCCATCCAGGCCCTGCTACACCTGGGGGTTATTATGATAGTGGCAGTCCTCTTTCACTTCATGTACATTCTGACCATTCCTAGCGACATGAAGCTCCTTAAACGCATCTCTGACTGGGCCCTCGGTAAGCATGTGTGTGTTAGTATTCACTTTAGTATTCACACAGTTTATCAATGTCCAAAAGACCACCACAGCCTTTCTCTTCTTCCACTATTCAGTTGGATTGGCCTATTTAAATCTGGTGTATGACTGGGTGAAAGCAGCAGTGATGTTTGGAGTGATAAACACAGTATCAAGACTGGATCACCTAGACCCTCCCAAACCCCCGAAATGCATTACAATGCTTTATGTTTTCTCTGAGGCGTGAGTGAGCCCTTTTAATTTGTCTTTTTTTTTTTTTTTTCATAAATTGATTTTTATATAGTATATTCAACTATATTCATCATTCTAAAAATGAAAAAACATTCAATTTTTTTACAGACACTTTGATCGAGGAATAAACGAATTTCTGTGCAAGTATGATTGACATTGTTACATCTATCAGACTTTTAAATGGGAAAGTTCACCCAAAAATTTCCAAAGTTCTTTCTTCTGTTGAATACAAAAGAAGATATCTTAAAGAATGTCAGTAACCAGACAGTTGACTGTAGCCATTGACTTCCATAGCATTTTTTTCTCCTATGGAAGTCAATGACTACAGAGTACCGTCAAATGTTTGATTACCAGCATTCTTTAAAAGATCTTCTTTTGTGTTCAACAGAAGAAAGAAACTCAACTTGAGGTTGAGTAAATGATGAAAGAATGTTTATTTTTGGGTGAACTATCCCTTTAAGCAACACAATGCTTTCAAGCATCAGTATTTTAACAGAGAATGCTGTCATCTCCACAGGTATGTTTATAACTATCTAGGCGGAAAACATGAGGACGTTTTGGATGAGCTGATAGCCTCTCTGTGCACGTTTGGCATCACGGCCCTCTGGCTGGGACCAAGCTGGGTGGTTTTCATCTGGTCTTTCTTAAACTGCTTTGGCCTTAATTTTGAATTGTGGACCGCAAAACTCTTCTCCATGGAACCTTTTATTTCAATTGAGGTAAGTTAAAGAAATATGACCAGTAATAATTTGCTGGATGTTGTAGTCAGGTACTCAATTCAAAGTGCTAATGATAATTCTAGTGCGTCAGGGCTCCATCTAGTGGTTACATGTTTGGTGCTTAAAAGGTCCTATAGTGCTTCATCTGGTGGTTAAATGTTAAATTACTGGTAATATAAACAAATCTACAAATGTTTCCTTCCACCAACAGATGGCGATATCAGATTCTATGTCACGCAGGATCAGGGCAATGTTTAATACCTTCAACTTCTGGACAATTGTCCTTTACAATGTCCTGGCCCTGAACAGTCTTGAATTTGCCAAACTGGTTGCAAATAGATTGTTACTTAAAGGTAAAGTACTGAGGTGGTACTTGAGCAATTTAAATGCATGTTAAAAACCAAAAGATTTTATGTTTATCAAACTGTATTTTGTTTGTCAGGTTTCCCCTTCACCACCATCACTGTGATGTTCGTCACCTACTGCTTGATTCAGCTGATCAAGGAAAAGGAAAGAAGACAAGCTTTGATTGACGATCCAGACCCAATCCTAATCCCAATCCCAATCCCCCCTCCAGCCCCTGTTCCTGCACCCACTTCCACAGACCCCAGCACCACCCAGCTGGACGCTGCTGCCACCCAGTCTGTGGACCCAAACAAGCAAAAGGCAGAGTAGAGATTACACATGAGAACCTTAAAAACCTGAATGGTTTTCTTACACATTCAGTGTCAACCATAGTCTAGAAACAGAGAGAAAGAATGTTTAATAACAGGACTGTAAGGTAAGATGCTGCAATCGAAACCACTATTTACATTTTTACAGAATTTCTCAACATTACAGACTCTTTAAATTAGGCACAGTTTTACATATGTAATAGGATTTTCAAATAAGTGCTTTGTAGTTAAAAACATAGAGGATGGATTTTATTACTACTAATTTTATAACCAAGTTTTAATTTAAATGAAATACAAATACACAGTGTTCATACAAGAAGTTATTACTGCCTGAAGTTGAAAATATGTGCTTAAAGGGTTAGTTCACCCAAAAATGAAAATTCTATCATAAATTACTCACCCTCATGTCGTTCCAAACTTCTGATCTTCGGAACACTTATTAATGAACTCTGAGAGCTTTCTGTCCCTCCATTGATAGCCTGTGCAACTACCACTTTCAAGCCCCAGAAAGGTAGTGTGGTAAAGGTAAAGACATCATAAAAGTAATCCATGTGAATCTAGTGGTTTTACCTCAATTTCATAAAGCTATGTAAGTGCTTTGTGCAAAATAACATAATTTGCCACTTTATTTACAAAAAATGAATCTCCAATGCGCGTTCACGAGAGCACCACGGTGCATGCGTGATGTGTTGACGTATGAGTTACTTTGTAAAAAAGGGGTAAATTGTGTTTTTTTGTGCAAACAAAGAATTTGCGTCACTTCATAAAAACGAGGTTAAAACACTGGAGTCACATGGATTGATGACAGAAATTTTATTTTTGGGTGAACTAACCCTTCAAATTAAAATAATGGACTGAAGATCACCAAGATTAGTTTATGAAGTTGTAATATATATTAAAATAATCTTCAATAATGACCATGTGTATGTCTCTTTGTCAGCTTGCTAGTACTTTTTTGGAACTTCCATTCATGTTTCAAATTACTGTAAAAGGAAATGGTAAAGTTCTTATTGACAGAGATCGATCACAGAGTCTCTCAGAGATCACAGAGGACATGGTTGCTTAAATTAAACTGTGACTCTTCACAAAAGCATGAATGCCGTTAAGAACATTCAAGATCTTTGATGTCATGAAACCCTTTTCACTCTAGGATATTTATATTAACTGGCATAAGCTCTATTTGTTCAACCGTTGCGGTAACCAATGACCACGTGTGAACCATTGATATTCTCATCAGTGACTCCTTATGAATAAAATTTGGGGAACAGTTGATATTAACCAGATATTTTGTCTTCATATTTTTGTGTTACTTTTTTAACACTTAAACGCATACCTCAGGTCGTTAGTGACCCGGAATGTCATTCACTAGCCTCCTCCTCATTCATTTTTTAAAGTTAGACATCAACCTTTTTAGTATTTCTCAATCAATTCATTATAAACTATATTACAAGGAAAAAAATGATAAAAGAATGCCTGTTTTCCCACTCATTTTTTGTAAAAATTGTACAGGGTCGCTAATGACCCAAGGTGTGTAACAGTGTAAGTATATTTTTTTCTGCACAACAATAATTGAATCTTTGATGACTGAATAAGTACAGTTCACCTTTATTCCACAAAGTGGCAATGTCTGATATACAATGATGAAGTGACGTTTCACTCAGTTACTGTGAAGGCAGAAAACAAAAGAATAGGAAGTATCATCAGCAAAACTAGAAATTACTTTATTTTAAAATATTGATTTTGAAGATGTTGAAAATTATAGTTTTGAGAATGTTTGAGATCGTGAAAATGAGCCGAATGATGTTGAATGTACTAGGAAATGAGTTCTGATGAGGACAGTGATGATGGTATAAAAAATCTGCTCAAACTGAACCCTTCCAAGCTCCAAAAAAAAAAAAAAAAAAAATGCTTTATTTTATTTATCTATAATTGTTACTCTAATATCAGGAGAGTTTTATATTATCGTGACAGGCAGAGATGTTAGATATAGATCTGGGTCACTAAATGATTGGTAAAACATTTATGCATTAAACGGTTAAATATAATATATGATTGTAAGTTGATTTTAACTTTTGTTATGATAGAAAATGCAGATAACGGCTCAGTCAATTTATAAAAATATCAACTTATACAATAACTTCTAGAGGTCAACTAGCACAAAAGGCTTTGGAATATATAATAAGATTATTTGGATACACTTCATTTTAATAAGTACTGAGTAATTAAAAACTGAGTTATTTGCTTGTAATTATGCATAATTTACTGTAATTACTATAGTAAGTACATGTAACGTGTAACTATGCCGCCTTAAAATGAAATTTTACCAATTTATAATTTTGGGCCATTTTCCAGGGTGGGATATTTGATACCAAACGTATGGAAAATTAAGTATTTTAAGCAATAATTATTGTAATAAAATACCCCATTATCAATAATATATAAATCAAGAGGGTGATTCATGATCACATAAAGGTCCTATCTGGTGGCCTGTGATCTCACCCAGAAGTGCTTCTTCTGACTGCTGTCTTTCCCATGGGGAAGTGTGTCAGCTGTTGCACAGGACAGGGGGTTGTGTTTCACATGTACAAGTATGGATTCCACATCTTTGTGAAGGATCTATAAATAGCCCCCAGTTGGAGTTTGGTTGAAGCATTGGGACAGCTGATGAAGCCTGAATTCCTGACAGCAAAGCGGAACTGTTTCAACCCTGCCTCTTCTTTCTCAACCACTAACAGGAGTGCGGAACAGAGAGCACTGGACTAGCCATTGACTTCATTGTGACCATTAGGGATAGTACACGATCAATATGGCTATACCTATAGATCCCATGGAGGAGCCACGCATGTACCAGCAAACCCTGCTGCAAGATGGTCTATACGATCTTCTAGAGAGCGATATGATGGTTGACTGCGTGCTGAAGATAAAAGACAAAGAGTTTCCATGCCACCGTTTGGTCCTGGCTGCTTGCAGCTCATACTTCAGAGCTTTCTTCAAGTCAGGTATGGAGGAGAGTAAACAGAAAGAGATCGTACTGGAGGATGTGGAGCCTGGCGTCATGGGGATGATCTTAAAGTACCTCTACACCTCGAACATCCACGTGACGGAGCAAAACGTGCAGGACATCTTCGCTTTGGCCAACATGCTTCAGATCCCCTCGATTTTCACTGTATGTGTCTCGTTCCTGCAAAAGCGATTGAGTTTGAGCAACTGTTTGGCGATTTTTCGACTAGGACTGATGCTGGATTGTCCTCGTCTGGCCATATCTGGGAGGAACTTCGCTTGCGAGCGCTTCCAGTTTATTGCTCGGGATGAAGAATTCCTGCAACTGACTCCAAGCGAATTGGCGGCCATTATTGCATCTGACACTCTGAACGTAGAAGCGGAGCAAGATGTTTTTGAGGCTTTGATCAAGTGGGTTGGACATGACCAAGAAAAGAGGCTGGAGGACCTGCCGAGTCTGCTGGACTGCATCAGATTACGTCTGGTTCCTCAGGACTACTTCACCAAAAATGTGGAGGAACATGAATGGCTGAGCTCGAACCCAGAGATCATGAAGAAACTGCAACTGGTCAAAGACGCCCATGCTGGGAAGCTTCCAGAAGTCAAGAAGATCAAAAGCAAAAAGAGTGCTGGTGAGGAAGGACAGAAGGAGGGAGATGAAGAGGAGGAAGAGGAGCAGGAGGAGCTGCTTCCAGGCATATTGAATGACAATCTGCGGTTCGGGATGTTCCTGAGAGACTTGATCTTCATGATCAATGACACTGCATCGGTGGCTTATGACCCAACGGGAAATGATTGTTATGTGGCGGCACTCTCAACCCAAATCCCTAAAAACCACTGCAGTCTGGTCACAAAGGAAAACCAGATATTTGTGGCAGGTGGACTCTTTTTTGATGAGCAAAGCAAAGACGAACAGATCTATTCATACTTTTTGCAGGTAAAAGACTAGTTTCCTTCCCTTTACTGCTTTAGTGCAGTCTAGTTTTCATTCATTCTTTTCTCAGAATCATTCATTCTACACACTGTAAAGTGTATGTGGTCTACAAAAATCTTTGACAACATTAGAAAACAGATCAGCGTGTTCTTGCATCTTTCCCAGCTATATTTACCAATATATTTGGATATAAGTGAAGGTTGGTTTTCTGTCCTGTGCTGATAACATATTTTCTATGAAACTTAAGACAGGATATAGTAGTCATAGTCAAGTGCAGGAGCCATCACAATTTGAAGAACATTGAAACCTAACCATTAACAACATTGTGGATAAGTTGTTATTCTGTCAGGACCACTATCGTCAAATACGATTGACAATTAGCATAGAGTTAGGATTGGCGGTATGGTTCTGTTCTGGGCAAGAACTCCCTGCGCATCCATGCTAGCATGGATAAGAGCAGGGAGAGCAGCAATAACCCCCCTTAGGGTAAACTGAACAGATCCAACTTGAATGTATTTTTCCCGTAGGACAAAGACTATTTTTTTAATGTTTAATTTGTCATTTTAAGTTTATTTTGTCAATGTTTAGAATGACTTCACAGCTGACAAACATGCACTAAAAGCCACAAAATTCTAATTTTATAATTGATATATTATACAGTTTGACCCTGCAACATCGGACTGGATGGGTATGCCTCCCATGCCCTCCCCCCGCTTCCTGTTCGGGATGGGTGAGGCTGATAACTTCATCTTTGTGATTGGAGGGAAAGAAATGAAAGAAGGAGAACACATTCTGGGAACAGTTATGGTTTATGACAGACAGTAAGTACTGATGCCACGTTCATTATTTGAAGATCAGCTACATTTATCTTTTGTGTTTATTGAATCATGCATCTTCCAAACAGATACTTCAAGTATCCCTGTTTTTTTAAAGGTATCTCAAATGGGCCGAGTCGGATCCTCTTCCCTACTCAGTATATGGCCATGGAGTAGTGTCCCATAATGAAATGATCTATGTAATCGGAGGAAAGGGAGAGAACAAGTAAGTTTATCAGCTATTTCTGGCTTCTGTTTTGAAATATGCATTTAACATGATACACTTACGGTCCAATTTTTTGGAATAATTACGTTAAAAAATGTTTTTGTCTCTTATATTTACCAAGGCTTTATTTGATCAAAAGTACAGTAAAAACATTAACATTGTCAAATATTATTACAATTTAAAACAACTTATTCATGTGATGTCAAAAGCTGAATTTTCAGCATCATTACTCTAGCCTTCAGTGTCACATGATCTTTCAGAAATCATTCTAATATGCTAATTTACTGCTCAAGAAACATTTCTTATTATTATGTTGAAAACAGTTTTTGCTGCTTAACATTTTTGTCTTATTTTGTAGAGAGTGTTTGAATAGAGTGTGTGCGTATGACACTAAAAAGCATCAGTGGATGGATCTGGCTCCATTAAATACTGCACGCTCACTTTTTGGGGTCACCATCCACAAAAACAAGATCTACGTGGCAGCTGGTGTTACGGACACTGGCCTTACAGGCAGCGCTGAGGTCTATGACATCAAAACCAACAAGTAAGCGTGGCCCATGGCCGCATACATATGTTAAAAACCTGCTGCATTATAATCTGAGTTTTATGATACGTATTGACTTGTGGGACAAACTCATCAATGAGCTTGCATTAAACTTCATATTTAACCACAGCCCTCTCTATCTTACAGGTGGTCCGAGTTTGTGGAGTTTCCCCAGGAGCGTAGTTCTCTTAGCCTGGTCACTGTGGGTGGTGTCCTCTATGCTGTGGGTGGTTTTGCCATGTTCCCCAAAGAGGACAGCGATGATCTCATGCCGGAGGAGATGAATGACATCTGGAGGTGAGGCACTCCTTCACTTCACCAATCAGTCTTAAAGTAAAGGGAGCTGATTTAAGTTTAAAAATCTGGGGTTGGTGAGATTTATTTTTTTTTTGAAAGAAGGCTGCATTAATTTGATCAAAAATACAATAAAAACAGTAATCAAATATTTGTATAATTGAAAATAACAATTTTCTATTTTAATATATTTAAAATGTAGCCTAATTTATTCCTGATGCAAAGCTGAATTTTCAGCATTAGTCTGCAGTGTCACATAATCCTTCAGAAATAATTCTAATACGTTAAGCATTAATAATTTCATTTAAAAAATCATATTGAACCCAGTCTTTTGAACAATAGTGTAAAAAGGGATGCAATATTACAATTCTATACTATTCTGTTGAAATAAATTAAAACCACTAAAATTATGCTACAAGTGAACTTTGAAATGAGCATGCACAATTAAAAATGCAATATCAATAAATCAACATCAGCCAGTCTTTAATGCATCTTTAGTGCATCTCTACTAATACAGGCCCTACAGGTATTTTTTAATATTTTTTTATAAGTTGAAATAAAAAGGTTAATGTTTGTTCAGGTATGATGAGGGCGAGAGGAAATGGAACGGCATACTGAGGGAGATTCAATATGCATCTGGATCAACAGTTCTGGGAGTTCGTCTCAACAGTCTTCAACTCACAAAAATGAGAGACTACGCCAGTGCTGTCCATTGAGTCAGTGTACCAAAAAGGAAAGACGGTATAAACTGATTTAAAATCAGCTATTGGACAAACGGAAGACTAACCAGCACGAACCACAAGAGGACAGAACATCGATTCCATGAAAGTGATCATCTGATATTCAACATTCAAACACACTTTACAGATAATTTATCATTTGGAACAAAAAGGAAAAGCCAACCCAGGCTTATTGGAAAAACTTACCTTTGGCGACATTTCTGCAAAATGATAGCCTATTATGTCGCTTCTTGCACATTTCGCGAAAGTCACTTTCACTTTCAAAGTGAAATGTCCAGTGAGTGGCGATAAAAGCACGTCCAGTTTGACTAAATCTGAAACAGATGAACGTGAATCTGGCGATGTTTTTTTTTTGTGTAGGTTGTTCATATGGCGGCAGTTCTGAAATGAAACGTCCGTAAGCGTTTGAAAATAACCTTACAGTCTATGGGGAAGAAAAAAAAAAACATTTGCTGCGCAATACCATTTCAACTTGATTCTACTAGTCTGTGAGCTCTTTTATTGTTGACTCAAGTTTCACGACACTTATTATAGCTATACCGTTAAATATTGCGTAGAAAACAGTCCTACATTTGATCTGACGATAATTTCTCAAATGTGCGTATAGGCCTACGTGTGATTCAGACTCAGAGAACCAACGTAGGCTACGCACAAAACAACAACAACGTGTCATTAACATATTAAGGGAGCACCAGTCAGAGTACAAATTCTTTACTTGATAATGGCGAGCGGGAAGAATTGCTTTCCAAATGTTAGGCTACAGTAGACTCTCTTTTCCAAGTCAAAGCCAGTTTTTATAAATATAAACGTCTACGTGGATTTTTGGCGTAGCCTACGCACACTCCAAGTTCAAATCTGTTTATATGCACGTTTTATAAACGAGGCCCCACTAGTGCAATGCTGTACCAGGTGAGCTACCAAGCAGGTTTACTACATCAGAAAAGCCATAATAAGTCTTTATTAATGGATAACATGCACCTGTAAGTATAATTTGTTTAAAAGGGAATAATATTTGTTGGTGTTTTACTGCCACTAGTGTTCATTTCAGGTGGAAACTGCAGTGAATTGTTTATATAGCCTATGTTTTTCAAGTTTTGCAAAAATGTGGGGACGTTTTTCCAGTAAGCCTATGTTGCAACCAGTAGGCCTACAGATATTTTGAAAATAAGGCTGTGGAAATGCTGTTTCTGAACACTATGGTCATTATGGTCAGAGCTTCTTGTGTCATGTTGTTTAACCCTCGTGTTATGTTGGAATTCTGTGCACTCCCCTTATGGTCCGGGTCAAATTGACCCGCATTGGATTCAATACAATTCCTCAAAAATCACACTATGAAAAACAACAAAGATTCAGGTTCAAACTGTAAACTTTTAATATCAGCATTTGTCAAATATTCCAAAAAATATATATCTGAAGATATGATTTAATGAAAATGTTTTTTAACCATTTTTTAAAACTATTTCAAATTTGAATATATGTTATATTTATATATATTTGCATATACATTTTTTTAACTTTTTTTTTTTTTGCTTAAAACATCATAACTGAACAATTAATCAATTAATCTGAGCTCATTTTTCCTGCTGTCTATGTCGAAGTCTCAAGATATTTCAGATATCTTGAATATATAAATGAGAGCTTATTTTACTGTCTGTGTCTGTCAAAGATTTTCATTTGTAATTTGCAATTAATTCTGAACACCATGATTTAGCTTTTTCTAGTGTGTTTGGTTTGGGTTAGAGCACCTTTAGATACACTTACACTTTAGAACTGGAGTTGATGCCCTGACATACATAAAATAAATGTTTTTATTTTGTGTCTGTACAGTTGCTTTTGAATAGCTGCCAATGATGGACATCACAAACGTAATAGTAATTTTGTTTGTATTTGTCAAAAAAAAAAAAACACCAGTATGTTGAAACTTTGCATGCATGTTCATGATGATAAATGAGAAAAAGATAAATGATCACAAAATATCAAGAAAAAAAAAAGGTTTAATATTATTTCAGGTAGCTTGAAAAAATAAATGATAGGTAATTTTTACCATCTGTGGCTGACAAAATATTTTTCTGTATTGAAATTAGTGTGGAAAACCTAATTTTTTTGCTTCATAAGGTAGTAAACAAATAAAATAACAAAATATAACCAAGAAATGTTATTATTTTGGGTCCGTACAGTTGCCTTAGAGCGTTAAAATATGCGGGTCAAATTGACCCGCGAACATCATTAAAGGAACAGTAATTTTGTTTGTATATGTCAAAAAACACCAGCATGTTGAAACTTTGCATGCATGTTCATGATGATAAATGAGAAAAAGTCACAAAATATCAAGAAAAAAAACAGGTTAACCAGTATTTCCAACAACTAGAAAATCTAAACGGGTCAAATTGACCCGCAACATAACACAAGGGTTAATTGGTAATTTTATTGTTTTCTATTGTATTATTGTTCACGTGACATTTCTGTTGTGTTCTGTATGAGAGAAATATTTGCCTTTCAAAGTAAAGCAAAAAAACGAAACACAAAAATGCTTGGTGTGATGTTTCATTTAGTTTACTATTGAAATGATAATTTTATTTTGTTACAGACAATAAATACTACCCAATACAATAAATGACAAAATACAGCTTCATTTTATTAGCACCGCTAGACTTTGTATTGTTTAGTATTCTGCTGACAGAACCAGCACAACTGCCAACTGCATGTACACAAAGTTAACTAAGACATACTAGCGTATAGAACAGTCACACTCATGATTGTTTTAATACATTGAAAGTATGGGTACGTTTAAGTATTGCATGTTGAGTGCTAGTTTAGGAAAAAAAAGTTAATATATTTCTTGAAATTTGGTTTTATAATGTCTTTCCAATATAACTATGGTGAGTGGTTTCTTTGAAAATTAAACAGACAAAAAGAAGAAAACTACTCAAGTTCTGAAGTGCAAATCACCTCTTGCTATCACTTATAATTTATTACAAAGTATAGCACACAACAGAACAAACTAAAATAACAGACAAATCCTTCTTAATATAAATCTTTCTCTCTTTCCAAAATCACATACTTTAAAAAAAAGAACGGAAAAAAAGGCCACAAGCATCCGAAGTCTTTCTTAATAAGCAGCAAACTAGAAATAATACACACTAGTAAATTATGCAGAACATAAAAAAGTAAAGACTTGACTTCCACCTTTTATTCTACATCTCAACCTGTAAGAGAAATATTATCTTTCAGATGCACAAAATCAATTCAAAATTTAGCTCTTCAATGGCCTTTTTCGTACTACAATATCTCAAAAGATAGAGATTTACTTCTGTGCAATTTCACTGCATGTAAAATAATAAGACTTTAGTGAGAGAGAGAGAGAGAGAGAGAGAGAGAGAGAGAGAGAGAGAGAGAGATTAAGGGGAAAAAAATAACAGAAAGCCTTCAGCAGTTTCTTTTAAACTTTCTAACAAAACATGTTATCCAAAACCTTGTACCATAACATTAATATCCAAATAAAGTGCACACAAAAAAATGGATTCACCTTGTTATAAGACATAAAGCAAGTGCTATGTGCATCAGAAAACTTTCTGGGGAAGTGTTTAATATTTCAATAATATCGTTAAAGGAACATGAGATGAAATATATATTTTTTAATATATTAAAAGGGACTTTAAAAATATAAACATCCTCAATGTATTGAGATCCCGAAGGTTGAGGACACTGTAATAAAGTTAGTTGGGTATAAGGTGCAATATAACACTGAAAAACATGTAAAGAACACTAACAACATATCCGTGGCATAACCATAAAAAGGCTTAAACAATAATCATCTGGCACAACATTTAGATTTCTGCTAAATAAAAAAAGTCCTTTTTAAAAGACATGGTCTCTGCTCAGATCCCCATTATCTTCCACAATGATCATGGCAACTCTATTCCATTACACACTTAAGACAAGTTTGTTATAGTGCCTCTTATAATTGATCTTATTGATCATACATATTCTTACAGTGTACACCTAGCATGATATGCTCTGTTTATTATTATTATTATTAATTCCAGAATTTCTACAATTCCAATCCAAACTTAAAGGTATAGTTTAGATTGAATTAAATTGCTGTCATCATTTACTCACCCTCATGTAGCAGCTTGAGCATTCTGCTATTAATAACCCCTTTTGCAAAGGGATAAAGTCATAACAATAACAGAATATACATTTTTGGGTGAACCGTTCCTTTAACGATGCAAGCTCGTTAACCGCCACGGAATAAAAAAAAAGGTAAATGTGACTTTTTTTCTCGCAATTGCAAGTTTATATGTCACAATTCTCACTTTATCACTCGCTTTTGCGATTTTTTTTTTTTCATTTCACAATTCTGAATTGCGAGATAAAAGAGCGAATCTGAGATATAAACGGACTTTTTCCCCCTCAGAATTGAGAGATACCGTAAACTCGCAATTCAGACTTTTTTTTTTTCTTGGAATGGTGAGATAAAAAGACGTTATTACCTTTTTATTCCATAGCAGAAACAAGCTTCCATATTTAACTGACCATTCTGCCGGGACTTTCAGAAAATTCTTAAAGAAACACATACCATTTAAAACCACTTGCCATTACTTGCATTATGCTGCGTTTTCCTAACCCAGAAACATGACTGATGTACTGTGAACAAGGTACGGTAATATTTATGGTAAGAAGGTAAAATTCTAGAGTTTATTCCCAATATAAAAACTTATTTCCATCTCGCAAGTTCTTTCATGAGTACTGACCTCCACATCTCACCACATTCATTTGACTCTACAAAGAATGTAAACAAAGAAAACCGATTAAACAGAAACTGACACAGAGTTTATTTACAGACTATGTATGTTTATATATATCGTAAATGTGTGTGTGTGTATATTTATATATATTTAAATATTTATATAGGATAATACCTATTATAGCTACAACATTTTACTGCTCCTAGAGTTGTTAGAGTGTTTTCTTCAACTATATTTTGTCTATAAAAATCCTCTGACAGTGGGTAAGGAAATTGTGACAAACTTTCTATAATTTTATCATTTCGAATTCTATGTGGCCTCTCAACAGGACCATCTTACAGCGTACATGAGTCCCAGAAGACAGGCCTAATTTTTAGGGCACAAAACAACAACATGATTTCCATAATTTGAAAACTGAAGCCTTCACTTTCTAGAAGTTATTCAGGCCCGCTGTCATTTTAAACTAGCATAAAAATAGTGTGAAGTGGAAAAAAAATAAGTGAAAGCATTAATGATGACTGATAAATCACTGTAAAAAAATAGCGGATAAACCTGTTCTGTACCATAAAGCATTTCAGACATTCAACAGAAATATTTTTGAACCGAACATACCCTGGCGCTCATCCAGGTTTGATATTGCCTCCATGCAAATAAAACACACTCCATTTCACACTCATAAGTGGTTTAGGCGTTTCAGATTTTGCCATTACACATATGGCCAACACTGAGAGTAAAGTGCTCTGAAAATTGTAAAATATTATAGAGAGAGAAAGAATTGCGAAGCATCCTTCTTTGGGATTTTTAAAAACAATAAAGGTTTTCTCAAGTGCCTTTGCTACATATAACCTTTGATACAAACCAACCGTCCAATCTGTGCCCTGCACAGACGCTTCACGAAACAAACCTCTGCAAATATCAGAGGACCTCATGTGGCAAAACGTTAAACTTTCAGAATACGAAGAAGACAAGACAATATAAATACATCTACGATTAAAAATAAGGTGCTGGAGTGATTATACATTTCATATTCAGTTATAACATATGCTAACAGGATTTGGTTACTGCAATACATCTGGATTTGGTTATGGCAGGGGGACATATTTATGCTACATTTTAATTGGCTAAAGAGCTGTTCCGAAACTTCGCAATGCTCACATCCCACAGCGCCCTCTGCTGTGGGTTCAATACGCATTTGTATTTCGTAATGCAGCTGATGGGAATCTCAACGGACAAAGCATGAACGACTATAGCAGAGAGCATGTGAAGAAATGCAGTGCTAACTGCTAATCCTGTAGCTCACAAAAAAATGCATCGAACATCGACAAAAATAATGAGAACATTTGTTTTCTTTCTGTAATACGAGAAGCTTATTTGCACAGTATATAAAATATCTCTATGAGAATAAGATAAGTGAAAATTTGCACAGTTTAAAAAGAATATTCAGTGTCGCACACTGTTCAAACACCTGCCGGAAGTCTTAGACCTCGCTCAGCATGTTTGTAAACCCATATGAGAGTGATTCACATCAGATGTGAATCAAAAAGCTCACGGGGAGCTACTGCAAGCTTTGGGTTTCAGACAATAAACAATCAAAGGAACCTTAAAAAACTAGTTGTTACCGGAGTTAACCCTTTCAGTGGAAAACAGGGTCGGAGGAGAGGGAAGACCTACGATAGAGTGAACGAAGGGAAGCGAGAGCGACTTGACCTGGTGGAGACTGGATGCCTCTCCAGGAGGGGTCATGGGGTGACTGGGTAACTGATTGGCTGGTGTGTCCATATCAGTTGACGTGGGGTCCAGTCCCAGAAGGTTGGTGGCATCAGATACCATGGGGTTGCTGACCTGGAAGCACTTCTCCTTGTGGGCTTTGAGCATGTTGGAGAAACGGAAGCGCTGTCCGCAGACGTCACAGGGGTACGGCTTCTCGCCAGTGTGAGTGCGGCGGTGCCTTTTCATATTGGGCCGGCTCGTGAAGCTCTTTCCACAGACCTCACAGATATATGGTTTCTCTCCTGGAAAGGATAAAAAGATTAAAGAACTTAGTGTGCATTCACACTGGCAGTTTAGTATATATATATATATATATATATATATATATATATATATATATATATATATATATATATAAAATGGTTCCTACCAGTGTGGGTCTTCATGTGTTCATCAAAGTACTGCTTCATGTTGAAGTCTTTCCCACACCACTGGCACATGAACTGCTTGTGTCCGATATGGATGCTCATATGTGACCTCAGCTGGTATTTGTACTGGAATCTTTCACTGCAGTTCTACAACATGAGTAGCGGCATCAGATACAGCAGATTATAATTTACATCTATGTTTCTCTGCTTATAGTTATTTTTAAGACATATATCACAAACACATATTTCAACCAAAACATTAAATACTGGACGCTGTTCAAAATGAAGAAGTATTTTGGCACTTTCTGGTTGTCAAGTGTTAAGGTAACATGTCCGTTCAAAAGTTTGGAGTCAGTATGATGAAAGATACTGACTTTCATAATTTAAAAAAAAAAATGTTTTTGAAGAGATTAATTTAAGCAATTTTCAGCAACCATGCATTAAATTGGTAGTAAAGACATTTATAATGTTACAAAAGATTTCTATTTCAAATAAATGCTGTACTTTTGAACTTTCCATTCATTAAAGAATCCTGAAAGAAAAAAAAAGAAAAAAAAAAAAAGCAGTACAACCGTTTCAACATTAATAATAATTAAATGTTACAGCATATTAGAATGATTTCTGAAGGATCGTGTGACACTTAAGACAGAGATAATGGATGCTGAAAATTCAGCTTTGACATCACAGGAATAAATTACATTTTAAAGAATATGAAAATAGAAAACAGTTATTTTAAATTGTAAAAATATTTAACATTATCACTGTTTTTATTTTATTTTTTTGATCAAATAAATGCAGCCTTGATGAGCATAACTACGGTGGCCGAGAGAGCTCAACGCGCTGCAACTGAAGAAAACACAGAAAAACACCCGCAAATTAAGAAACATCTTCATTAGTTTCACAACACATGTGTGCTCCAAATACTCACAACACATCCAAATACAGAAACGCGCAGCAAAAGTTCACAACACAACCAAATACAGAAACGCGATGCAAATGTTCACAACACAACCATATGTTTTATATATAAAGGTTTGTCACTTATTGGGGTTCCCTGGATACATTTCCGTTGTGGTCTGTTCTATTTGCAGCGCGTTTCTGTATTTGGATGTGTTGTGAGTATTTGGAGCACACATGTGTTGTAAAACTGATGAAGATGTTTTCTTAATTTGCGGGTGTTTTTTCTATTTGCATGTGTTTTCTTCAGTTGCAGCGCGTTGAGCTCTCTCGGCCGCCGTACATAAGAGACATTTAAAAACAAAGTTACACTTGAGTGTAAACTGAAGGGAAAAGGACTTTTTCTGTGAAAAAGACAACAATGAAATACCTGCATCTCTCTGGCCTACAACTGATAATCCACATAAGTGAACTCACCTCACACTTGAAGGGCTTTTCTCCAGAGTGCTGGAGAGAGTGCACTTTAAGAGACATGCTGCGTTTGAAGGACTTCCCACACGTCTCACAAGTGAACGGCATGTCCTTAGTGTGAGCTGCAATGAACAACCAAAATGCTTTCTTATTTTGCTTTCATAGTAACAGTTCAATCATGACAAATCTAGGAATAGTTTTAGCATGTTATTGAATATGTCAATAGGGCTGCAACAAACGATTATTTTGATAATCGATTAATCTAACGATTATTAGAACGATTAATCGACTAATCGTCGATTATTTTGCCGACTAATCAGTAAGTTTGGAACGATTATTCAGCCTTTTCAATTAGTTAAAACACTGAGTTATACATATTCTAACTATAATATGAAAAAAGAAAATCACTTCAGCTTTTGAAATGGTTGGTTTAATGAACTTTGAGCAACTAAACAGGTCATTCTCTTTAAGTTTTCAGATTTCTGTCCAACTCAAATCACACACAAATGCAAAAAGCATTGGTTAAATATTCGGTTCTCTTTCAATAGAAAAAAATAAACAAAAAAAAAATTATCAGCTGCATTACAGACACACTTAAACTGCAAACAATTATTATAAGAATACAATTTTAAAAAAATTGACAGCTGAGCTGACAGAGACATTCTCATTCACCTTTTAAAGAAATAGTTCGGATTCGTTTGCACTCCGTCATAATTCGCGCTGTGTTTTCTTCTACCGCAATAGCATTTGTAACGGCTGCATTACACTCTAGCGCTACAGCGCCGTAGCGGTCAAATCGCGATATTGCAGGCCCTTACATTAGGTCACGTGGGATCAAACGACTACTCGACAACAAAGATATTTGTCGACAATTTTTTATTGTCGACGTTGTCGACAATGTCGACTAATCGTTTCAGCCCTATATGTCAATGTTAATGTATTTGGTCTTTGTGGCCTAGATCTGCTTCGCTGCTGATGCAGAGCAAGTGTGGACTTGTTACTGCTAATAGATACACAGATACACTAAATCCCATAGCAGATCTAGGCATGTGGAGCTGGGGGAGGTGGAGGGTTTCAGAAGATATCTGATAGCGCGCTGCAGGAATAGCTTAAAGGAAAAATTAAACAGAGCGATCTCATTGGCTGCAGGATCAGCAGAGGCCAATCAGCCTGCGCCCTGTAGAGTTTCATGAATGAACTAGATATTTAACTGGTAAAAAAAAGGAAATAAAGCTTAATTTCATCTTAAACACATCTCAGTGTTAGTTTTTGAGGTTAGAGTGAGATTGTGGCATGGTTTTGTCTATAATAAGACTGCATTATTACTGCATTTACTCAGTTGTCAGTGTTAGATGAGCAAGTGTAACTTGTTACCCTGTGGACAATTGAGTAGATTCTGGTAGAAGGAAGTTCTTCTAGATAAGATATTTCCTCTCTGCTGTCAGGGCAGATTAAACAATACAGCCTCTGTCCTCGGCTCAGTCTGTTCTGGATGGTAAAGCAAGGTCACAGCGGCTCTTTCCCCTGCTCAAAACAGAGCTGGGTATTTCACTATTGTGTTGGACCAAGCTCTGGGAAGATCAAGCTTCAGAAGATGAAAGTACCGTACAGTATGAAGGCCAGGGTGGGCTGTATTACCTCTGCCTGAAGGTTAATTTACACCACAATATGTCTTTGTGCATTAGACAGGGCTGCTGCATTCAGCAGCATCTTGACTGCCACCTAGCTGTGGCAGGTGGTATTGTTTGATGTTAAAATGAGGATAAAGTATCAAGATGTGGCCTTGTGCCTGAAAAGGAGGGTCTTGAATTGAGAGACAGTTTGAGGTTGAATCCTTTAGAAGAGTTTTGTGAACTAGATAACTGATTCAAAAAGAGTGACTCAACAGTGATTCATTCACAAATCGAAATCATACATAACTACATCTTTCAGGACAGTCAAGTCACCTTCATTTATATAGCGCTTTTAACAATATGAATTGTTTCAAAGTAGCTCTGAAACAGCTACACTGAAAAAAAAAAACGTTTGTATAATTGACAAATACTGTACAACACTGAATTAAATGTAAAATTACTAAACTTCTAAAGCATTTATTAATCTTAGGGGCTGTTTACACGACAGTTTTCAACTAAAAACGTAAAACTTTTTATGCGTTTAGGCCATTCGTTTACGCGACAATGGCGTTTTGCGGGCCTGAAAACGCAAACTTTTGAAAAGTGCACGTTTTTGAAACCGGTCTCTGTGTAAGCAACAAAAACGCGAAATTTTGAAGACAATGACATCATGCACATGCATATAAGTGTTCAGTCTATAGTGTTTCATCGCCATCTAATGTTGTGGCAGCAGAATACAACGTTTTTAGTCGTTTTCGCGGATCCGTGTGAATGGGGATCGTTTTGACAATGGTGTCAAACTTGTCCGTTTTAAGCATATCGTTGTTGTGTAAACGTACCCTTAATATTAATTAAGACATTTACTAACACATTATTAAAATCAAAAGTTTTATCAGTTATTATTATTTAATCGACCTGAACTAACATGAATTAAAAGTGAATAGTTTATTAATTACGGTGAACAAAGATTAAATATAGCTGCAAGCAGTGATGACGGGCCCAAACCCCGGTGTAAAGGTGCATGTCAAGATTTTCAGTGAATAATTACTTAAATTTCAATCTGTTCCTTAGACAAAGTAAGCATAGCTTCAGTCCTTAATCCTTAATCACTTTGATGACACTGAAAAAGAGTGTCCAGGATATTCTTTAAAAAAATCACTTTTTGTTTAACTAGGAGAAATAAAAATTCATATGGGTTTGGAACAACCTGAAAGTGACTAAATAATGACAGAATGACCCAGTAATTGACCCAGTACTCACCAACCATGTGTTTCCGGACATGTGCCATGGTGTAGAATTTCTTTTCACAGATTTCACAAGAGAACTTTTTCTCGGCATATCCATGGACAATCTTGTTGTGTTCGTGTAAAGACCACAGCTTTTTAAAGGCTTTTCCACAAGTCACGCACTACAAAAGATCAGAGGATCCAAATGAACGGCATTAGACTAAACAGCTTTCCCTTAGGGGTCGATGGAAAACACAACAGGATTTTACTATTCTGAGAGAGAACCAAGAACTGCACAAGCTAAATAAAGATTGAATATTGCAAAGGGCACCTCTAACTTAAATTCATTTATACCAAATTAAACACAACAGCACAATTTCCTTAATTACACTGATTTCCCCGTAAGTGCTTAATATAGCAGAGACAAATGAGTGCTGGATGTTTTAGACCCAGTTTGAGTTTGAGGCGGAAATGGCCTGGCAGACCTGCTTCAATGGCAGAAAACAGCTGTTCTCCGCACCCTAATACAGTCTGTGCCTATATATCATCCCAACTCTCTGGTTTATCATTCTGCTCTGCATTATGCACTCATAGCAGAGTACAGAAGAGAATGCACATAATCCACCTTTAAACATGATAAAACATTATATCTATACTATTTTTGGTGGATAGAAACTAGGTGTACACTGACAAACTAACAAATTGATCATTATTTTCATGTTATGACCAATAACCAATAAATTAATGGTTGATTTTAAAATTCTACACTATTTTTTTTTTAAATTAAATTAAATAATCAGTAATAACTCAACAATTGGCATCACAGCATTATAATTTACAGAACAAAAGATTAATATTCATTTTGATTACTGCTAAAAATTGCATTTAACAGTGTTATTAAAAAGTGTTTTAAATTATTAACTTGACGTGAGCATTAGATGATGGTGATCTACATCTAAAAAATACATTTAGGAAATAAGCATGGATATTATAATATAATATACATGTACTACCATTGAAAAGTTTTGAGTCAGTAAGTTTTTTTGTCTCTTATACTCATCAAGGCTGAATTTATTTGATACAAAACATGGTAAAAACAGCAATATTGTGAAATATTATTACAATTAAAAATAAAAAACAAACTTTTGAACGGTAGTGTATATCGGCATTAAAATATATACTCAAATTGGTTAATTTGATTACGATAATGAGTGTCCCAGTTCTGTGGGAACAGATTTCATGTTACTAATGTATTATTATTATTACTATGTTGATCTATTAGGCAGATTTCACACAAGCATTTGGTGCAATTGCTTGTGTGAAATCGGCCTTATAGATCGACCTTGTTAACGTGTGCATGCAGACAGGTGTGTGTACCTGTATGTTTTTCTCACAGTTTGTCTGATGGTGTAGCAGCAACTCGCTCTCCAGTAAAAAGCGTTTGCCGCATTTATTGCAGATCTGCATGCGGTTGTGTGTGACGTTCATGTGCTTCTCCAAGTACCAGCGGTTGTTAAAAATACGAGGGCACTTCTTGCAGGAAAAGTGCTGCTTCTCTTCGAGCTTCACCTTCTGCCCCAGACTCTCCTGCTCTTTTCTCCTCTTCCTCCCCTCCCCTAGTGTGGAGTCGATTAGTGTCTGTCTCATGGCGGCATCTGTGCCAGTTAGTATTCTTGTGGCACGGCGTCTTCCCATGCTGGTGTGTCCTGTTTCTGGAATGTTGAGGTTGTTCTCTTCCTCATCCTCATCTTCCTCATCATCACTGCAATTTTCCATCTCTTCCTTTCCTTGTTCATATTCTTCTTTGTCCTTGTCAGCATCTTCGTTATCAGACTGTTCCTTCCCCTCCTCCGCATCGGGAAGACTAGTGCGACGGTGAACGAGGAGGGATGAGGTACTTGAGGTGATGCCCTTTCCGTCTGACCCTTTAGAAACATTCAATGTCTGGTTATTGAGATTGACCTCCACAATAATCTGCTCTCTGTTAAAAGACACAGAACCATCCTGGGCTCCCGCTTCATTGAAACAGGCCCCTCCCTCCATTTTGCACAAGCCCCGCCCTCCTCCACTAGCCGCTCCCCCTCTGCTGTCATCATTTTTGTAGAAGTGTTTGGCCTGAGGGCTGGAGTGGATGCTAGATGAATGTGTCTGGGTAATTTCCCTACTGACCCCACTATCCTCTACAAGCAATGAGAAAGTACCATTTCCTTGCTGTGTGTACATCTTCTCAATCTCCTTCATCTTGTACATCTGATTGGACGAGGCATTGCCCTGCCCGTCTGTGTCAGCCATCTCATTGGAGCCAAGTAGTTTGTGGCAGGAATCACTCATCTGCAGCACAATGGCCACTTGTAGCACTCCAAAGATGGAGATATAGATGAAGTTGAGGATCTGGATGCTCAGCACCTCAAAGGCCAGGTTTATGTGGTGCAGAGGTTGACTCTGGGGGAGGAGGGGCTGGAAGTTGGGTCTATGTTCATCCAGCACGCACTTGTGGGCGGAAAATGTACAGCGGGACACCAGTACAAGGTCCACGTCGCACAGGGGAGGCTGGTAGAGATGCCGTCCGTTCAACCTGTCCATTAAACAAGTAAAGTGCAGCACTGCATCCTCCGGCAGAAAGAACTCAGCAGAGGGGTCAGTCAGCAGTCCACTGTGAGATAAGACAGGAGAACATGTGTTTTAATCTTACAATTCCTTAGCAAATTATTTACAAATAATAAGATCATAAACAGCACCATTATATCCACTTGGAAAACAGAACAAGAATAAACATTTTAAATCTAGATTTGCATTTCTAGAGCAAAGTACCAATGCAGTAAATGCAACAGGCAAATATTGCATATAGTAATATATGACTTAGAATAATTATTTTAATGGGGTTTTATTTGGCCATAAAATTTTTTAAACATGGTATCACTTTCGCTTTCACTATTTCACTTTCACTATTAGATTCACAATGCTTCCTTGTCTCAAACCTTGCTAGCATTAGAGTGTTAAGATGAGATGTATTAATAGTGGCTGTGATTTAACGATTTACTGAATTATAGCATTTGATTCAATTATTAATTTGTGCCACCATTACAAAACTGTTAATGTCAGTATTATTTTATTATTATTTATATACTTTTATAGTAGGCTATTTATTTATATATTAAATAAGATTTTTTTTTTCATTTAAAAAATTAAGATTTAGTAGTTTTGTTATGTGCTTTTGTCAATTTATGTAGTTTTTTTTAATACATATTTTTATTTAAATTCATTTTTATTTCAGTTAGTTTCCAAAGTTTCTAATTTCCATTTAATTTTTCATCAAATATTTACATTTTATTTAAGCTTATTTGTTTTTTTATTACCAAAAACATTTTTTAACAGTTTTAGTTAACAATAACAGTAAACATTATAAAACTTTAAAGGTTTACATAATTAAATGATCTATTAAAAATATAGGGAAATATTGCTGTTGCAATATTGGTGCATGTAAGTGAAAATGATTAAATGCAGTTCGTTGTGTTATTTATTAAAAAACTGATTTTTTTTGAAAATCATGCTTGGTTATTGTTAACTAGATTGTTTTCTGTACTTTATTATTCAATTCATTTTGTTTGTACTTGGTATCTACTTGTCAAAAAAAAAGGTGGTTTGGTTGAAATTGTTTCCTCTGACGTTTAAGACCAAGATTGGTGTGAATATAGTCTAAAAAGTGAAAATATATATTTTATGTTTAATGTCAATAACTATAATTAAAGTAACACTGTTTAAAGGTTGACCAAAAACATCAGGTCAGGACATGTAAAAATACATTTTTGCACAGAACTGATTTCATTCACAGCGGGCTTTATCAAACAAAGTTCATCTGAGAGTGAGAAAGGCAGGATCTACTGGAGCTTGCAGCTATGCCCTCCCCTTCTGCTCCCAAGGTTGGTTTATTTTAGATCAGGAAGGACAAGGTTTCGATCCGGACAGCATCTCTTTAAAAACTCCACAGAGGGAAAAGAAAGGGACAAAGGGAGAGGCAGCAAGCAAAAAGAGAAAAGGGCAAACCAACTGAGTGGAGAGAATTAGAAGTATGTAAAAAGCACATTGATATTCAGAGATGTGCGCTAACCATTAGCTAGAGTTATCATTATGCACAAGACAAAACTCTGGCCAGTAAAAAATTAAAGAGAGCAGGGAGAGCAAATATCAAACTCTCCAAACAATTATACAGATGGGTTACGCTGACTTTTATGTGACTAACAACAAGTGGAATTAAGAGTGTTACTTTTTATCTCCGTAAACAGGGTTAGTTTCTTTTCAGGAGGCCATTAAGTCCAATCAATCTTGTTAAATGTCACCCACAAATACACCCCATTGACAGCATAAACTCTTATTTAAAATACAACTATATTAATCCTCATATGTGCTCTCTGTGACCAAACCATTACACGTAAACTAATGTCTAAAATCATTCTGGAAACAGCTGGCTGCACCAAACTGACGTATTAGCCTGGCCTAGTGCAACAGTCTGGTTCAGGAAGTAAATCGTTATTTTTCTTGACAGGGAAATTGATTTTTAACGATAACTTATAAACCTTTAAAGACAGGCTTACAGCTACGAGGTTGCAATAGTATTTGCTTCGATTGAAGCCATTAGTCTGCATAATTCCAACTTAATTTAAAAGAATCGTGTTTAACAGCAGAATTTGTGGTGAAAAACTACATTACCCATGATTCTGTACAGAAAAGCCCACCAATCAGAGTCAAAACAAGCAAAAAAAGATATTTCACAATATATAGGCTACAGTATATATGTATATCAACTTTTTTTAATTATTAGTTTTATATTTCTCCATCGTTGATCGCAATGCTTCATTGGATTGTATACAGTTTTGTACCTTTGTATTTTTGTTACATTTTTAACTTTTTTTCTTAAAATCGAAGTTTGTAATGTTGTGATTCACCTCATAGCTGGTTGGCTTGGTTTATGGCTTACAATGCTTTAACAAATACTTTTTTGAAATCCGTATGGGAGAAATGAATGGAATCAATGCCGCTGAAAATGTGGGCTGGCACTGTTGCACTCTATTGTGGAAGTTGTGGAACAACACATTTTATAGTCAAGAACAAGTGGAAATATGATGTGATTCGATAATGAGGAAGATATGACTGACTGACTAAAACGGTCAAATGTAATTCCATATGCACCACTCTTTTCTCTGGAATATTTAGTGAATCTTTGTATATTTAAGGTGGATGATCAGGATGGAGTAAAACCATACAGCTAGCTAAACAGAAAACACAAGTCAAGAAACCTAGTTCAGAAGCATTCATGCTGTTCATTTGGATAAATAAAATTCTTTAGCGCCACCAGGAATAATTGAAATAGATAAGGGGTTGTTATTCCAAAACAATACCAAGTCAGCTGTATCAAATTCAAAACTGGCAACATGAAACATCTCTGAAAGACATTAGTCTGAGCCATTGCACAGTGGTTAGTGAGTGTTCACATGTGCATATCTTCCCCTCTCTCTCTCTCTCTCTCTCTCTCTCTCTCTCTCTCTCCTCAAGAATTTCCTGTCACTCTCTACTACATCTATGGAATAAAAAGAGTCAAAATCCACAATTATAAACTGATGTGAACATATATAAATGACAAAATATTCTCTTTCAGTATAGTTTTAGAGCAATTTAAGCCAAGTTATACTGGAAGTTTAAAAATGTAGTATATGTCAACATTAAATCATAGTGCAAACAAATATCTTAGATGTAGGAATTCAAAGATTTAAACAATCTTTTTTCAAAATGGATAAACTGATAATTATTTTCCCATTATGGCTGATAACTGATAAATTACAATTCCATTTATTTAGTCAAAATAAAAAATAAAATAAAAAAGAATGTAAAAACTAAACTCAATTATTGTTTTTAAAAAAAGTATCTTAAGCTCACCAAGGCGTCATTTATTTAATAAAAAAATTCAGTAAAAACAATTGTAAAATATAAAATTGTAATATATATATATATATATATTGTTTTAATATATTTTAAAATGCAATTTATTCCTGTGATAACAAAGCTGAATTTTTTCATCATCATTACTTCATCATCACATGATCCTTTAGAAATCATTATAATATGCTGATTTGGTGCTCAAGAAAAACATTTTTTATTGTTAAACATTTGTGCTGCTTATTGTGGAAACCATGAGATATTCTTTGATTAAAAGAACGTTCAAAAGAACAGCATTTATTTGAAATATTACTCTTTTGTATAACATTATAAATGTCTTTATCATCCCTTTTGATAAATTGTATGCGTCCTTGCTGAATAAAAGTATCAAAAAAATCGTAATTACCCTAATCTTTAAACGGTAGTGTATATTAAATGCTACAAGTGAATTTAGGCATCACAAGATTACATTGTATAGTATGAAAAATGTTCATTAATTTTGAGATTTGCTCAACATCTAACCTTGTTAATGCACTATAATTAGTGTTTTTAAAGATTGTATCGATATCGACTAATACCTATACATATGGATACAGTCATATAAAGTGTGACCGACCTCTCATCACACACAAGTCTGAATTTCACCATCCGACACCGTAGTTTGCCAGCTCACTAATACTCCTGCAACAAGACCTTTACCAAACCTGGTTAAACAGACCTGTCATTACCAGCAACATGGGTTGTGTAACGCTTTTCAATGTGGTTCATAAAGCTGAGCTCATTGCAGTGCAGAAACCTGTACTGCCTTCACGCAGTAAGAGTCAGGGCTGATGGCCAGGCCCGCTGGTATGCAGTTGGCTGAGGACGATTACCACAGTGCCAGCTAGCAGAGAGCAGAGCAGTGGGGGAACGAGATCAACCCTCAGTTGACTTTCACTTCTGCAGTCTTTCCTGCACTGTTTACCACAACTCCCAAATGAAGGCTTTTCTGCTGATATGTCTTCGTAGAGATTTTAAATGCCCCTTCACTTTCAAAAATGGTTAGATGGAGAGCAAGAAAGACAATTCTATTCTGAAAAATAAATGTATCACATGTTCTACAAAAAATATGAAACAGCACAACCTTCTTGAGCACCAGAATCAGCATTTGATTTCTGAAGGATCATGTGACACTGAAGACTGGAGTAATAATGCCGAAAATTCAGCTTTGCCATCACAGGAATACTGTGAATACCCAAACTTTTGAACAGTACTGTATATATTGCTTAATTTAATAATCTATTGGATTTAATTTCTTTACAAACATGTACTCATTTCATCTGGTTAATTATTTAATTATTTCTATGGACTTCAACCAGCGCATAAGATATATATTTTTTTATAACAAATGCATGCAAAGAAATCTATTATTGCAAATTTAATTTAGGCTTTTATTCACATATAAGAGATGTATGTATATATCACACATCAGTTGTGGTAAACCGAAGCTCAAGCATGTTCACTTGACCAGAGGTGGACAAAGTACACAACTTCCTTACTTGAGTGAAAGTACAGATACTACTGGTCAAATATTACTCCGTTACAAGTAAAAGTTGTAAAGACCGATTACTACTTAAGTAAAAGTACAGAAGTACTCGTTTTTAAAAGTACTTAAGTATCAAAAGTAAAAAGTAAATGTCAATGCATTGTTTTATTATTGTTGCATTGTTGAATGTAATACTTACAGTACCTTATGCCTCTGAGTCTATGCCTGCCTACCCTCATATCAATATCACATTTATTTCTAGAACACACTTCCAGTAGTGGGATTGAATATGAGATTGAATAAGCGCACTCAATAACGTCTACAATGGTTTCAGACACCCAAATGGTTGTTCCCTCAAATAGTGCCCTTGGCTTAGTTTTTTGGCTTTGACGTCAACCCGACTTTCATTTCCAACCAAAATCCAATGTCTGTCCGATGTCGGGTTTTGACGTCAACCCGACTTTCATTTCCAAACCAAAATCATCCCCTGACTGACGTTACTACTTTCTACTCAAGGGCCTTGACAGAAATGTAGTGGAGTAAAAAGTATAATATTTGTCTTTCAAATGTAGTGAAGTTAAAGTAAAAAAGTTTCCAGAAAAGATAATACTCAAGTAAAGTACAGATACTCAAAAAGTGTACTTAAGTACAGTACTCAAGTAAATGTACTTTGTTACTGTCCACCTCTGCACTTGACGTGCAAGAACCAATAAGGTTCATTCTCGAGTTACGCAGTTTTTTTTTCTCAAACGTCAAGCAGGTTCGGTTGAGCTTCTGTTTCTGTCTGCTGATCAATGTTTTAATGTGAATAAAAGCCTAAATTCTGTTCATCATATAAATCAATCATGTCTCTTCAGAAAATTTTGACTAAACCACTCAATACATATGGATTATTTTTACAATCTCTTTATGAACCCTTTGAAACATCAAAGTGTCAGTTGCATAGCTGCCAATGGAGGGACAGATTTTCCCAGATTTCATCAAAAAGATCTTCATTTGTGTTCTGAAGATGAACAAAAGGCTTATGGGTTTGGAAAACCATGAGGGTGAGTAATTAATAACAGAATTTTCATTTTTGGGTGAACTAACCCTTTAAATTATGCTACGTTATTAAATTATTAGTTTTTTTCTATATGAAAACAACAAAACCAAAAGAACATTACAACAGTTGATTTTATATAAAATTTCAGTTTTCTCTGAACCAAACCTGTCTATTATAAATGATGCAGCAGAATCTCTAGCAGTTGACAAATGATGTCCATCACATGCACCAAACTGCCAATTAATTAGTAACACAATGGCAGAATTTAAGGGAAATCTTCAAATAAAAGTCATTCCAAACCTGTATGAATTTCTTTCTTCTGCTGAACACAAAAGAAGATATTTAGAAGAATGTAGGTAACCAGACAGTTGACGGTTGCCATTGACTTCCATAGTATGAAAATCAATGGGGTCCATCAACTGTTTGGTTATCAACATTCTTCAAAATATCTTCTTTTATGTTCAGCAGAAGAAATAAATTCAACCAGGGTAGGAACAACTTGAGGCTGAGTAAATGATGACAGAATTTTCATTTTTGGGTGAACTATCCCTTTAAATGGACTGAGAGTGATGAGTAGATCATCTGTCACGGAGCACTGTAACAATGCAGCCACTGTGAAGACCACTGACCAACCTCTCAACAACTTTTCATGAATTGCTCACAATTTTAGAAACCGTATAAGAAGTCATTCCGCAATACAAACTCAACAAACCACAGCGACAAGCCACAGGAGTTTTATAAAACTGTGAACGACATACAAAACAACTTGTTTTATCTTTATTTTAAGAAAGCATAAAAGTGAAAACACACAGTAATATCAATATTTTAATGCAAGTTGCAAGTAATGCCTTCAAATAAAAAAGTAATTTTTGACCAAAATAGCATCTCTGTGTTGGAAAAGACTGGTAACTTGACCAGCTACATTTTCTTTCTGCTGTTACAGTACCACAGACCTCAGAGCACAAGGAGGGGGAGGCTCTGGCTGTCAGGCAGAAGACGGAACGATGGAAATGCAAACTCAGCAATCCTTTCTCCCCTTCAGCATTGTCCTAACAAGAGCTCAGGGTTGGGAGGCTTGAGTGACACCCTCAAGAACAAGAGTGGGCATCATGCCAGCCTGAATCTCCCTCAGACTGGTCAGAGACACAGCTAGGATGGAGCTTCAGCACGGTTGTTCAACACTGATCTGAGCAGACACTCACTAAAACCTGAGTCAGCATAAAACTACAACAGACTTTATGGAAAATAAACTGAGAGTGATTGAGAGAGGCAATTGGAAAGGGTTGTGAATATGGGATCCTATCTGAACTAGGAAGAATTTTGGTTTATTATCTGGAATGAGAGTTTACACGTACTGGAAAAAGCCATCAGTCACCAACCAGACTGACTTAACACAATAGAAAATAACTGATTGGTTTACTCAGCCTCACCCGTACGGAAAACAAAACAAAAACAGCACTATAAAAGTGCTTGATATGATTTAGATATGAAGTCATACCACAGCTTTGTGTGAGGAGCAGACCAATATTTAAGTCGTTGTTCACTAAAAATCTTTCGCCCAGTTCTCAAGTTTAATACTTCTGCATATTCAAAATTATTCAAAAGTTATAATACACTAATGCTGATGTGCCAAATTTGAATATATGCAAACATGAATGAGATTAGTGCTACTTTTGGACACATTATTCTTATGTTTTATGGAAAAGTGCAGCGTGAACATTTTTCAAAACATCTCCTTTTGTGACACCACAATGATAAATGATTGTGACAGATATATAGCCATTTTAATTTTTAGGTATTACTGTAACCCTCTTTAGCAAGTGTAGTGCATCCACGAGACAGAATAGTGACTCTTCTGACCTTCGACTAAACTTCGAGACTGCTTGCCCACTCTGTATTAATGGAAAACAAGCATTATCATGGGAATCTAATCAGGCTGCTATTAAAGAGACGAGAGATTAATCGCTGTCCTCCTGCCCTCTGGATTCCTCCACTTCCTGTGCTGCCAGCCTGAAGAGAAGTTTCACAGTGCTGTAAAGTGCAGAGGCGCTTCTGTCTGGCCCTGTTTCCTTATCAATCACACACAGATGCCAAGTAACAACTCTGCATCTGGAGTCTCTCTGCCCAAGACAATACGCACAATAAGAAATGACCTGCATTTCAATAGAAGAGTATCTTTAATTTCACTAAGATGATTGCTCAATAAAAAAACCCACAGCTATCATGTTTTCAGGCTATTTCAAGTTTGATTTTGGCGTGACATAAAATATCTAAGTGGCTGAGCTGTTTACTTACTTTTTAATTATCCTTCCCATTAACATCACCATTTTGTTCATTCAGATTGATTCGCGAACTCGGAACGCACACGAAAACGAGCCGGGATTTATTGCGTGAATCTATAGCCAATCAAAACCAACCATACCACGATGGAGGCACTGCCAACTCTCACGTGACTTTCCCCCATTCATTCTCAATTACTCCCCACTAAACACACCTCATGCTTTAGAGTCTCTGTTAAAAATCAATGGGGCTCAGGGGAGGCACAAGATTCCCGCTGTAACTTTACCTGCTGGTGTCCCTGTAAGAGAGTGTTACTTTAGAAAAATGTGTGATTTATACGCTTTTTAATGTCACATTGTGTAATATTTGCATTGTTTTATTTTTTGTAATATGGGTTATTTTCTCATCTAATTTTTGAGGAGGCACCACCTCCCTTGCCCCCTTGGAGAAAACACCCCTGATATATATCAGGTATATTATTGTAAAGCTACCTGTTGTTATAGTGTTTTTTAGATCATTGTTTTATGAGTGACAAAGTGTGATTGTTGGGTGACAACCTTTGCTAGTGTTATGGAGATGAGTTGATTTGAGACATGCATCAATTGTTTTAGTAGTAGTTTTAAACACTTAGTAGTTTTAGCGCATTTTTGAAGTGAAATTAAGTACCAAGCTGAAAGTTGGTTAGGAGAACTGTGTGAAGAGTTTTGAAAAGGTAACTTAAGAATTGAGAAATGGGTCCAAGGAACAACAAAAACAATAACAGACAGACATAGACAGACAGACATAGACAGACAGACATAGATAGATAGATAGATAGATAGATAGATAGATAGATAGATAGATAGATAGATAGATAGATAGATAGATAGATAGATAGATAGATAGATAGATAGATAGATAGATAGATAGATAGATAGATAGATAGATAGATAGATAGATAGATAGATAGATAGATAGATAGATAGATAGATAGATCCACTTTGGTCTCTCACTTTTCGTTAGAATCAATCTGTTAGTGTATATTTCCCTGAGGACAAAGAAACCATACGTATTTGTGAGAAGGAAAGAGTCTCAGTGGGCCAGACGTAGAAGATTCAGTCTTGCTTTCCAGTCCGGAGCAGATTTTCTACTTCTGAAGCCGCAGTGTACTGATCGCCCTCTGAGACGAGCCACTTTCCAAGGTGATGGATCTGTCCTCAGAGGACCGAGAAATGAGACAGAGAAATAGATGCCCAGGGTGTCTGCGTATGCGTGTGGTATTGCTCGATGCCTACACCCTCCCCAATCCAATCAGGACGCACGTTCAGTCCTGACCTTGAGCTAGACAGACAAACACTTATAGCCCTCGCAGAGACACATAAATGACTTACAGCCACTGTGTGTGTGTGTGTGTGTGTGTGTGTGTGTGTGTGTGTGCGCGCGCTGTAAATTAGCAAGACATGTTTCGGTTATGAGCAGGTAAAAGTGAGCAATAAATTCTGTGTTGAGTATAGTAACATGAGATGAGGAAACAGATGGAAGCACACTTCCATTTACTGTTCAAATGTTTAGGGTCAGTGAGATGTTATCACATGTTAAAGGGGGGGTGAAATGCTCATTTTCACTCAATCTCCTGTTAATCTTGAGTACCTATAGAGTAGTATTGCATCCTTCATATCTCCAAAAAGTCTTTAGTTTTATTATATTTATAAAAGAAAGATAGGCTGTACCGAGTCTTTCCGGAAAAAAACGAGCGGCTGGAGGCGGGCCGTGTGGGCGAAGCTAAAGCTGTGCTAACGCGCGGATAGCTAACAACACACAGAGACATTTGAAGCAGTTTTACTCACCGCCCGGTTCCAACGCACGACCGCGAACCTTTATCATTGTGATTGCTCGATCCTTAAGCATTAGACGATCTGCAAATCCGTCGATCTGGGCTTTGTTTATAAAACAAGCATCTTCGAAATGCAGGGAACAAACAAAAACACTTGCACAACTCCGTTGATGCTCTGTAAAAATAAACTCCATCCACTGGTCCCTTAATGCTTTTTTTTTTTGTAATCTGTGCAGGGTTGTCTTGCCCTGGCAACCAAAAACACACTTTGGTGACATTTCGCTCTCTCGCTCTGGTCAGTGAATGTCTCTGCTCTGGTCTACGTGTGTGTGCGCGCTCTTCCGTGAGAAGTGCCCTTAGGACCCATATAAGGAAATTCCGCCACATCTGACGTCACACATGCCCATACTCGAAAAAAACTTTCCGAAACTTGTGACAAACCGGAAGGAGTATTTTTAGAACAAAAATACTCCTTCAAACGTACAACTTAATTTTTGAAACTTTGTCCATGTTTAGCATGGGAATCCAACGCTTTAACAGTGTAAAAAACTCAGTATGCATGAAATAGCATTTCACCCCCCCTTTAAAAAGAAAATGAATGACAAAAGCCTAAAACCGGTGCCATCTCACCTTCATTGGTAAAAATTCATCACAAAATGAAAATATTGTCATAATTTACTCATTCATCTGTATTATTTGCTTTTGCTTGTGAAACACACAAGCAAGGATGTCCGAGCTGCTCTTTTCCATAAAGCAAGACTAGTAATAGAGGTTTGGAATGACATGAGGTTGAGTAAATGATGACATAATGTTCATTTTAGGTTGAACTAACTAAGCTCTCTTAGATACAGATACATGCATTAGAGTCTTCTCACCCAGTTGATAATTACATAATGTCAGAGAGCTGCCACAAACCACAGCATCACTTTCACTGAGCAAACCTCCTGAACTGTAACACCTGCTATTACACATGCCAGTTCACTGAACAGGGCTGTTTGCTGCTCCTCGGATCAGCTGTCTGACTAGTGCTGAATAATGTGAGCTTTAGGCACAGGCAGAACACCTCCATGAGAGAAACATATAATTCACATCTGTTTGCATCTATCACATTTGTTTTAGGGTTTCCTCCGGAGTTCACCAATTTCAGACATTTCATATTGAAGCATGAGATGTATTTAAAAAAAGCAAAAAAGAAGCTTAATTGTAAAATAGGCATAATTGCTATTTGTCTAGGCATGAGTTGTTACTCAATTACATTTTTTTTTAATCAAATGTATTTGTTGTTTTATTGGACAGATACAGTTCTGTTCAAAAGTTTGCGGTCAAGACATTTTTTTTATGTTTTTCAATTGGTTGGTTCAATTGGTTTCAAGTCTAAAATGCAGTAAAAAACAGACATATTTTGAAATATTATTATAATTTAAAATATTTAAAATATATTCATTCCAGTGATAGCAAAGCTGAATTGCTCCATTCCTTCAGAAATCATTCTAATATGCTGATTTGCTGCTCAAGAAAAGTTTCTTAGTATTATATCGATGTTGAAAACTGTTGTGCTGTTTAATATTTCCGTGAAAACAGTGATGCATTTTTTTTCAGGATTCTTTGATTAATAGAAAGCTCAAAAGCTCATTTATTTGACATGTACATTTTTTTGTAACAATGTAAAAGTAAAATTCAATGCATTCTTGCAAAATAGAAGTATTAATTTTTCAACGGTAGTCTACAGTATAGTCAGAGAAACTAATAGCCACAGAAAATGTGTAATAAAATGTTATTTTAAAGTACTAAACTTACAGCAAGTAACATTTAAATCAGTGAATTAATTAATATTACTTAATACAATTAAGCAATTATTTAGGTAATTATTTAAAATAAATAAAACCTGAATATATAAAATTCACTTTAACAAAAACGATACAAAAACCTAATAATAAAAATAATGCCTAATAAAATGATGGGAAACAACTCAAAAAAGAACAAAAACTAAACTGAAAGTTGACTAAAAATGCAAAACGATAAATAAAATGAAATGAAAATTTTGTGGAAAACTAACTCTTGTGCAAATTAATTATATAAAGATAAATATTTCCCTCAGGTTAGAAATTGTTGAAAGAGGTTGTCATCCATTCCATCCCTTCATCTAATTACCAAGTTCAATCAGAATATATGATTAGGATGGCGCTCCCCTGTCAGTTGTTTTCAGGTTCAGCTAATTAACAGCATAACAGATTGGAAGCCAATGAAAGCTCTTTTCTGAGGAGGAAAGAAACCCAGACACACTCACCTTTCCAATGGTTTTAGCAGAGCAAGGGAGGACAGCAGGTGTTTACTGCAGAGTTTCTGTATGTCCAGCAAATTCTGCTCAGGGAAGTCCTCGTCGGCATCGGCTGCGGGATAAAATAAAAAAAATCAATCACTATATCTGGAAATTGAAAGACTACACTGGCACTATGTTAGTTTAAACGAAAGTCATTATGGCAAAAATAAGGCATTAAGTATCTCTCATAACCTTTGGATACTTGAATCGTCGTACAACATTTGTTTGATTACAAAACCTCATGGGAATGTCTACGACTCATTGCACTTTTCCTGTGCCGGCTGAGACAGATATATTTAGAAGACTTCCCATTTCCATCTATATGTTAATGCAACCAAGAGCAAAAGAATCACAGTTTGAAATATTATGTGCCAAGCGGGGCATGAAATTGAGCCAGACAAACAAACAAAGGATTTTACCTCTCGTGCGTCTGCTGCGTTTAATAATAAAAGATGCACTTGACAAGGTGAGAGAAATCAGGTTCAAGTAAAAAGACACAGTATATCCACCGTAAGAACCATTTGGCGACACAAACAAAGCTGTCACTGTGACGGATTCAACAGAAAATTGAAAATGTATTTTTGCAATCAACTTTGCAAAATACTATTATCTCAGAAGCCTAATCTTTATTGCAAATAGAAACAATAGAACAACAGAAACATTTTCCCATGGCTCTGACTCGAATTGATATACAGATGCTGAGGTCAGGGCCATCTGACCAATCAGAGCAGAGTGTGAGTACTGTGAGAAAAGAGTTGATGCTGCAATGTATATAATGAGAAAGTGTTTTTGACCTTGGATACATGTAAACCTATTAAAAGAGACTTCCAAAACAAAATAAGGACCTTTTAAAAATAGCATAATGGGGCACTTTAAACGTATCGGATGCAGGAAGTAAATAATAAAAGCTGCATGTGATCTCCAGAGCAAGGACTACCAGAAGAACTGAGTCAGGATTCCTGGCCAAGAGAAGAGCCTGTGGAGTTGGCATGTCTCTGCCACAGATCTGCTAACTCTGCTCAGAGGCCAACTCTTCTCCATGTACAGACTCTGACCTAAGTGTGCAGCAATGTTAGGAAACAACACGGACACTGGTGTGGGAAATGTCTTCTCTTTCCCATGACCAAAAAGCAGGAAATCATTAAGATTCAGCGAATAGATCCTTCAAATGATGCATAGATACACATGCATCATATTTACATAGTAGTAAGTAAACATTTGTTGTACTGCCTTTAATTTATGCTGATTTTATAATATTGCAAAAATTTGGGATTAGTAAGAATTCATTTTTTCAGCGAGGATGCATTTAATTGATCAAAAAGGACATTTATAGGCATTTATAATGTTACAAAAGATTTGAACTTTCTATTCATCAAAGAACCCTGTAACAAAATGTATCACCATTTCCACAAAAAAAATATTAAAGGGATACTTCACCTCTGGAAAGATGAATGTGTATTTAAAATAGGTCATTTATGTAGAAGAAATGTGAAATTATTTTTGAATTTGGAGCTTTCTAGACTGAGAAAAGCCAGAAAATGTATTTTTGGCTTATGTGGATGAAAGACAACAACTCCCAGAATGCACTTGCTTAGCTGCCCTAGGAGGCCACTCCCAAGCCACGCCTACCGGTAAGAGAGCGCAGTTGAAAACAACAAGACTAGCTGCTAGTGAGACTCCGTGACGAGTTTGCCCGGGATTTTCGAGATCGCCCAAAATGTCCGGGATTCGGCTTTTGCGTTCTACAGTCGCCATTCATCATGTTTACTGTGGTGAGCAGGACGAGACTGACGGCCGCGGGAGAACAGTGCGAGGCCGGTGGCGTCATTACTGAGACGCAGCGGTCTCGCATCTCTCACGGAGGAGCGGGAATTTTCTTGCCAATGGCAAAACGCACATCAATCGATCACTTGTTTAGCGTTCATGTAAACACTACATTCAGATTCACCAATCGGAATGAATTCAGTTAGATTGAAACAAAAGGTGTGCATGTAAACAATGAATGGCGAATGCAGAAAGCAAATGCCGAATCCCGGACATTTTGCACGATCTTGACGGCCGGACATGTCCGGGAAAAAGAGGATGGTAACCCCTACTTACTCAGCTTTCTCCACAGAACAAGAGCCTGTTAGCTAAGCTTCCACAGAAAGACGGCTGACACTGTGTACATTCTGTGAGTGAGATCCCACCCTCTATGGGCGGGTTGAAAACATGCAGAACAGCCCCTACTACTGGCTGTAGTCTTGAACCTCTGGCCGAAAAATCCTCCGATGACACAAAAATCGTCATTTTGCGTCATCGGAGGATTTTTTCCAGTCAAAAAAATACATAAATCTCTCATCTTAGGGAGATATGAGGATGGAAAGCACGGTCATTCGAAAATACTACAGGTTTTCTACTAATACAAAGCTTAATGCTAAATCCTGAAGTATCCCTTTAAGCGGCACAACTGTTGTCAACATTGATAATAATCAGAAATGTTTCTTGAGCAGAAAATCAGCATATTAAGAATGATTTCTGAAGGATCATGTGACACTGAAAACTGGAGTAACGATGCTGGAAATTCAGCTTTGACATCACATGAGTTTTAAAATATATTCAAAGAGAAAATTGTTATTTTAAATTTTATTACATTTCTATTTGATTTAAATAGATTCTTTTCTATTTTTCTTTTACCGTATCCTTAAATTATTATTTTTTACAGTTTTCAACATGGATAATAATAAGAACAGTTCTGCTGGAGTTGAATGCTGGGAGGCATTGGAGGAGCACTTGTCACATGGATTTAAGTGTCCCCAACAACAGAAGCACTGAGAGACAACGAAGCCTCAAAGTCAAGGGTGGGCAGGAATGTCCTGAATAGACGGTTACATAAAAACCCTCAGCATGATGCTTTTTTCCAGGCTGCAGCACTAAAGGACAAGACTGCAGAGTTTAGCAAGAGTTGTTCTGTTTCAGTTCTTTCTAAAGTACAAACTTTCATAGCGATTTCAAGAGGAACAGTTAACAAAGGGGCGATTCATGCAGGTTCATGTTAGGAAGTCATCAGTGCATTCGATGCATTTCTTCATTTGTCTGATGCTTTTATCCAAAGCGTCTTATAAGTACGAGTGTTCCCTATTAATCAATCCCATGATGACCTTGCAGCTTTTAGCACCAATGCTTAACCAGTCACCAAGTGCAGCTCCTTTTCTGTTATTCGAGTTTTAGAAATTAAACTGTTTAATGGCATCATCAAGTGATATTCTGGTGATTGTCTAAAATTGATTGTATCCTCATAACCCAATGCATTAAAGGGGGCGTAATGGAGTCCTTTGGGTTCTGACTCATTTCACAAGCCAGCCATCAACAGACAATGCATATTTAAACACTGCACTGTATATGCACTGTATGAATAATAGTAAAAAAGATAACATCACTTTTTAAGGGTCATGTGAAAAAAGTCAAGCTAGCAACTGGAGGTCAAAAGGACAGGGTCATGGCAATAAAGTAGTGACCTGACCTAGATACTGTATTAACCCAGCTTCCAGCTGTGAAGGGGCCTCACTGTACTTTAATGCATGCTTTTATTTTTTAATGACGGCTCCTAAAATCAACTCTGCTGTCATCCTGCAACCTCTCCGATTCTCTCCCTCGGTTTGCTACGAATATAAAATATTAATATACTAAAACAATAAGAGTGCCGATAATGAAAATAACTGGCTGCAAGCCATATCTTTTCCAGTTCTCTTCCCATTTTATTTTTATGGGTATGATTAACTTCTCTGCTACTACAAACAGACCTTTTTATTAATCATTTGTGATTGGTGAATATTTTTTTATTTGTTTTATAAAGGTACACACATTAAGAGCAACTTCTAGACAATGAAATAATATTTATTATATTCCATAATTTTTTTAACACCCCCTCCCCCACACACACTTTTCCAGATGTGAAAATCACAATTTAATTTGTAAATTATTTGATACTTCTAGGTTTTCTATGCCCATGTGAACCCTTTAAAATATTTTGGTTGTTGCTATTGTTTGTTTGTTTTGGTAGAAATGTAAGTATTTTAATTATATTACAATTTAGATATTTGTTTAACTTTTATAACTAATATGCAGAACTAAGTATGGTTTTATTTCTACTTTGATAAAAAAGTAATCATTAGACTACAACATTACTTACAATAATTGTGACAATTAATACTGATGTAATTTATGAAATCTCAAGCTCATTTGTTTTGGGCAAATTCTAATTGTATTTCTAAGTAGTAACATTTCGAAAATGATTAATCTAAACACAAATTAATTTAAATGGTATTTAAAGTATTAAAGTTCCTAAGCTCCTGTATTTCTAAACTCTATGGATAAAAGATCCACAAATTTAAGGTCATGTCTAAGTTAACAGTGTTGTGACATGCATTCTGTCTCTTCCTGCACAACTAAGTCTATCATTTCAAAAGTATATTTGTAATAAAAATGTTTCGCTTTTAATTTTTGATGCATCAATGTCCACAAAATGCACCAGTCACGACGTGATTCCTGTCCACACTGATACGAGAGAATTTAACTATTTAAATGCAACAATGTAGCTATTGTGGCCATTGCATTCTTGTTATCCTTCCAATTTCTGTTACTGTCGGCGTTCCGTACAAGTTGCAAACTTCATTGCGCGGTCAAATTTATTGGCAACATCACGTTATTTAACACATTCAAAAAGTCAGACACATCCCAGGACAAACTATTGCAAGTTTTATCGGCCTAGCTAAGTCTTTCAAAATTACTAAAGATAAAATATGGATACAAAATGTCGTTGTCTACTGTACCATTTTGATCCGAGGTCTCTAGCATCGAAGGAGTCCGCGAAAACCTCCATTTGCCCAGGACTTCCGCTCGCCATGTAACAGTACGTTGGATTTTCTCATTTCTTCAGTTATCCTTCCCTTCACTGTTTTTTTCTTCTTCTTTTTTTTCCGCCTTGCTAGCAGCATTCAGACAGACAAAAATGCAGAGGCTGCTTTTGCAGTAGGAATTGGTGATTGGAGCTCGGGGATCATATGGGCTTTTGTCAGAAGTTTTAAAGGGCCATTGCACTAGATTTTTTTTATTTTTATTTTTTTATTTTTTTTATCTTACAGCTAAAAAAATTACTGATCATGACGAACTGTCCTTATGGTGAGATGAAGCATTGTCACCCAGGTGCTCATGACCTTGTACATCACCTTGCCTTGTGCACAACATGCTGAATCCTGAAATCCATATTCCTTGTGTCCAAATATGCACACTTTTCTACTAAATAGTGAATAGGGTGTCCGAATATGCAGTTTTTTTTAATAAAACAATAGGCAAACAATATCCAGACGACATACTGCACCTTCCGACATTAAGAGCAACCAGTAGACTGAGGCTACAGGAGCTAAGGAACGGTCGAGTTTGAAAAGTAAAAAAAAGAAAAAGTGGAGAACTGATTTGAGCAGCTTCTTTTATGTGTAAATGCTTTAAGTACCAAGATTTGTTGCCCTTTATGGTTAAACAGTTCTTTAACAGTATGAGTAGTATGCCTAGAAATACAGTAAATGAGCACTACACACCCAAATATCAATTTATCAACAGTCATTAAATGAATTCTTAATTAGAGAATTCAGTTCATACTCTGAAAGTACATGTAATGTCAGTGCAGTAGTTGTAAATCCTGGTCCTGGTGTACACGAGCAATTTGGGATCTCTCACCTATTTGACACACTTGTTTTAAACTAATCAAATCCACTGTAGTACGGGACTAAATCAAACATACTTGTAGAGCCACTGTAGGTCAATATTAACAAACAAGCTTGAAACAGACTTAAAATAACATGCATGTGCAATGACTATATCCTAATGCATCATAGTCAACTTTGTGTACATTTGCAGGAGTCAATGAAACATGAAGTAAGCGTTTCTACAAGAACATGTCATCTCACAGAATACACATTATGGGATTTCACAAACAAATGTAGTTTTATTTACAATTGGCAAGTTTAGTTTCTTATATTTAAATGGTGCATCAATAAGCAGCACTAGATACATTCAGCAAAGACTTTTTGTTTTTATGTACAAATAAAAAAATGCACAGAGGGCCAACCTTTTAAACAAAACATTAATTTGGCCAAAACAAAAAAATTCCCATCCATGTCTACCATTGACTGCATGTTAAAATCCTTCCAAACATGACTTACATTTCACAAGTTCTCATCTTCAAAAGACTGAGGTAAGAGGCTGTTTATATATAACCTTAGCTTTACAATTAAAGAGTTTCTGTGCACATTTTCTTAGGAATAATAGAAAAATTTACCAGAATAAAGCAGTGACATTCATACATAGACTCATGTGGAAAAATACAGTAGAACATATTCAAATTACACATTACATGATGATACAGTTGACATCAAAATACATACTTCACAAAACTTAAACTGAGTCTATCGTTCAAAAAAGCCTTTGAAGGAGGATAAGGCAGCTTATTGCTACTTCTTTTAAATTCAACTCAGCTGGATCGACTGCTTCGGCTATGACTTCGTTGCCTGGACGAACTGCGACTGTAGGAGCGATATGACCTGGACGTGAAAACAGATATTAAAGAATTAGCTTCAGTGAGGCACATTATCAAATTCACACAAGACAGTTGTGGTAATACGAGGATTTATTTATGATGTACCTGGACCTGCGATCAGAGCTCTCGCTTCTCCGATGCCCTCTTCTCCTGCTACGACTGCGGCTGCGGCTAGAATAACTATCGTAAGACTCAGACCTGTATTTCCAGGAATAAAACGCATAATGCAAAGAATAATTAAATAACACCAAGTTACAAAGTGCATTCATAATTTTGACTCAATGCTCACCTTGATGTGTGGCGACCTCTATACCGACTTCTAGAACGGCTCCTACTGTCTGTGTGACTAAAACAAGATCACGTGCCATCTTAATTAATAAGGAACATTAGACATTGCACATACACACCAATGGGTTTAAAAAAAAAAAAACATTAGACTGAAGCAGAGATACATTTCTTACCTACGATAACTTCGGTAGGTGCTACTTCGAGAACGAGAGTGCCCTCTACTGTATCTACTCCTGCTTCTACTTCTACTGTAGCTCCTGTGTGAAAAAATAAAACGCATACAAAATTGACTTGAGCTGAAAGATTGGACATATGTAGACAGGAAAACACTGCCTGTTGTAACCAACCTGGAAGTGTAGGTGTAGCTTCTGGACCTGCTCCTGGAGTGGCTATATGAATGGGACCTACTTCTGCGTGTGGACCTGTGACTGGACACAGACCGTGACTTGTTCTGAGAGTGATTAAGGGATCCAGCTCTTTCTCCTGTTGCTGGAAGAGAGTCTTCTTCACTTGAGCTGTCTGGATTTCTGGGTCTCTGATTTAACCGAGCCGTCTTTCGTACCTCGTCAAAGAGGGATCCTGGACGGACTCTACTCTTGCTCTTGATCTCAATTTTGAGACCCTGAGCCTTTCCATCCAGTTGATCTTGCTGTTTGTTTATTTTCATAATGAAAGTCTTTGTACTGATGGCCTGCATAACATTCATGTCTTTCAAAGGTTTCCATTTATTTTCAACTGCTGTAACAGGACTGTCACCGGGTACAGTTTCCTCTGGCTGACTGCCATGAGATAAAGTAGGTCCAATAGTATTAGAGTTTCCTTTTTCTATTTGAGGTGAAACAAGCACACTATTATTCAGAATATTTTTCAGTGGGGAAAAGCCAATCGCTTTGGGACCTGGTTGCTGAGCCTCTGGGATGCGCTCTGGAGAACATCTCTCAACTTTATTTGGGTCTCTTGGTTTGACTCTTGCCAAGTTAGTGTCTGAAAGATTGGTCTCTAGATCTGTGGTTGGCTTTGGAATCTCTGGATGTCTTTGAGCTGAAATTGCAGTATTGCGATTTAGCTTATTGCGATTAGTTATCTTCCCATTCTCATCAATACTTTTAGAAGACTCTACTGAAAACTTGTCTTCGATAATCTCTTTATCTTGATCCTTATTCTCTGAGACTTTGGGCTTGATCTTTCCAGATTTTGCATGCCTTTTTGCTGCATCACTGACAGAATCAGGGTTTGCTATGTATAATTGTTTTGATTGAGTGACTGAATCATCCTCTTCACCTTCATCACCAAACTCCAGTGGAGGCTGCCAGTGAAATGTCTCTTTTGGTTTCTGGTGCTTCTTGGATTTCTTTGCCTTGGTTCTGCGAGATCCTGACCTGGAAGTGTTCTTCCTTTTGTGCTTGTGCTTACGCTTGGCTTTCTTCTTGTGTTTTGAAATTTTTTTGTCTGCAGACTGTTCCTCATTACTTTTTAATAGCTTGAGCATTTCTGCCCCATGGTTTGACCATAAAGGGTCATCATCCTCTGATTCTGAACTAGCCTCTCCTTCCTCTTTTTCAGACACATGCTTGGCATCACCACCAACCATTTTGTTTGGCATTTCAGAGTCACTCTCAGACTCCCAGCAACGAGCCAAAATTTGCCTCTTTTTTGTTTCAGAAAGTCCTTCTTCCTTAACAGGGATTTGGTTGTGTTCTGCAGCAGTGTTCTTACTTGAGTTCTCTCCTTCACTTTCCCATCCTGATGCATTGTTGTTGTTTTGTTCTTTCATTTGAATGGGGTTCTTGCTTTTCATTGCCACTGCCTGTAGATCTGACAGACAATCAAGTGTGTTTCTCTGTACCAAGGAATCATTTTGTCCGTGGAGAGGACTGTATGGACTATCAGATAAATCCTCTGAGGAGGGAGATGTATATTTGTGGCCACTACCATGATTTTGGTCATTTTTGTGAGAACTACTATGTTTTCTCTTTTTTTCAGTGGATCCTTCTTTGTTTGAACCATATGATTCTGACCTAGTGCAGGAGGAAGATCGGCTGCCGTACTGACTCAGTGATTTGCTGCTGCTTCTTGATTGACTACGTGACCTGCTTCTGGACAAACTGCTTTGCAGGAGCCTATCAGGAACATTATTGTTACTGCTGCTGAGGCCTTTGTGACTAACAGCCGTGTCTGGCTTTGAAGAGGACATTTTTTCCAGAGGTACATTTGATGATGGGCTGATTAGTGCATTAGAAGCTGGGGCTGATTTTACATTAATCTCTTGGATGCGGACGTAAGAGGGTTTCCAGGGTTTCTGGCCTGGTTTCCATCGAGAGGGAGGTGGACTGTCACTCAAAGGCAAAACAGAGACACTCTCTGAAGATGCTGCTGCTGGTGCTTTGGGTTCTTCACCTTGAACCAATCTCGGGACAGGCTTGTCTAATTTGGAAATACCACCCTCTGTAGACTTTGACTTTCGAGGGGATCTCAACTCCTTTCTTTTCCTGGAATGTGGTGGGGTTTCTGAACTATACCTAGACTTTGATCTTGTTCTTGACCTTGTCCTGTATCTAGATCGAGAACGTGACCTAGAATGTGTAACAGACCGCCCTGATCGACTACGACTTGACCTCATGGATGACCGGCCCCGCCTCTCAGACCTTGAGCGACTTCTGGAATAGGATCTGCTCCTGGACTTCGAATAAGATCGTGAATCTTTAGAAGAGCTTGATAGGTAACGTCTCCTTTCTGACTCAGATCGATACGATCTGTGGGAGTGACGCGAGGTCGAACGAGAGTAAGAACGAGAGCGTGATCGAGAATGTCTCCTTTCAGTAGGACCTGAGAGTTTTGACCTTTTACCTGAGGACCCATTCATCTCACCCTCAGACAGAGAGGTCTCTTTAGTCTTGTTCTTTTTATGTTTCTTTGAGTGCTTACGTTTCTTATTTTTCTTCTTGCGTTTGGTTTTCTTTTTTTCTTTTCTGGATTGATACTGACTGGAGTTTACAGAGGCCTCACTTAAGGAATGCTCTTCTGATCTGGACCTTGACCTTGGGGTGTCACTTCTGTCATCCCATCTGTTTAAACAATAGTTAAAAAATTACAGGAAGTACAAATCTTTGTTCCAACTAGGACTGGATGATATGGGCAAAAAATTATCATGATAAAAAAACATTCAGTCGATATCTGTAATTATGTCAAATCTTTATTTCTTAAAAATGTAAAGGCAAATTTTTGCCCCTGAATGAAAGTTATAGAAACCAGACAGTTAATTGTGGTTTTATCATCAGAACATGACAAACACTAGCCAAACAGATAAACATTTAAAAAATTAAAATGACATGTTTTGTCTCTTAGAAATGTACATGTGACATTATATTGAGATGACAGTAGCAGTAGCCTGAGTTGGGATGCAGATGTAAATTTATGTTGATAAAAACTGTAAAAAAAAAAAATGGAATAACCTCATTTTTATAGGGTAAAATTTCATATGGTAAAATTTAGTATTTCCTGGTATTTGGATCACGTTAACAACAGGTAAAACCATGCATTGCACCTCACTACCACCATGGTAAAAAGTAACTATATTGTTTCTATGGTATTTATGAAAAACAGTAGCCTAAATACATATAATACAAATAACATAAACTGCTATAGTTTTATAGAGCTCACAGGGCTGTTTAGTGGTTGCGTCATCGAGATGACCAGCAAGTAAACGAGCAGCTCTGTTTTGTTTGCCGCTTAATGTATCTCATACACAGCAGAAATGGCAGTGCTTATAAGTTAGGCAAATTGGTACTGGCATCAGTGTAACGTCTGCAACACGCAAGCGCAGCATTTTTTGCAAATTGCATAAACATTACATAGAAAATTTATTCAACTTTTGTTATAATTTCATCCAAAAAAATTATATCGCAATAATTACTGTTTTCGTTTTATAGCCCAGCCATAGTTCCAACCATATTTTTCATAAAAAAGCATATCAAAAGAATATGAACTTAAACCAGAAATAAACTCCTAATATTAGCTTGCCACGTATAAATAATTCTGATGAAAAATACAGTAGATTCATACTTTCATGCATAACATTACATAACATACCTTTCTCCTTTACTCCATCTCTCCACGCTGGGGGGCTGGTAAGCCTTGGTCCTCTGCATTTCCTCTTTCCAGTGTGGGGGAGTCTCACTGCTCCCCCGTTCCCCTTCTGACTCTGATCTGGACTTTGACCGAGGGGGTGTATGGTACCTCTGCAGGGGGAATAAAAAAACAACACTTAATGCATGGCCTATCAAACAGACCAACATTCTCATCAAGCACTTTTTTTAAGAGTCAATGTCAAATCATTAAAATTAGATAATTAGAATTAAAACAACTGATATAGTTTTTTTTTGTTTTGTTTTTTACATGCTTTTTGTTCGTTGTCCTTTGTACAATATCATTCTGTGTCATAGTTTTTTTTCTGTATGTGGTATAAATGTAATTCATGGCTGTCATACCATAGTTCCGCGTCCTTTGATCTTGCGTCCAGATTTTGTGACAGCTGGTTTGGTGTCATTTGCTGCCACGACCATGTCCTGTACAACCCTATTGTGGGGTGAGGAGGTGGTGAGAAAAGTATCAGTTTCAAGACTCTACCTCTATTGGTTTAAAATATAGCATCAAAACTGACCCATGGATTTCAGAGATTAATCATTAAGCAAGAAAACTAAAATATTAATCACTATGGTTTGCTTGTAACACTTTAAAAATTGACCCAGAGAATTTTGAGATATTATCTAATAACTGGGGACGGGGAGGACAGATTCTTGTGATGTTTGAATGAAAAGAGGAACATCTGTTTGTTGAATTGTAGAAAAGACACTAACGTTTTAATGGTCTCCACCTGGGAAGGCATGTCTCTGCGGAGCAGGAAACGGTTTTCTGGCACGGGTGGGATCTCTTCAGGTCGAACCACAGGCTTCTCCCTTTTCACATTTTGCTCAGCCTCACCATCATCTTCCTCTGCCATCTCTCCCTCACCATGACTGTGAATCAGGAAAAACATACATTTATATTATACAACCTAAATAAAGGTCAACCATGGTTACACTGGTTACAGTAATTTACCTTCCATGTACTGCTGTTTCAACTGTGTCTCCCTCCTTCATCTCTTTTCTTTTTCTCTTTGAGTGATTACTCTTTGAGTTTCTTTTCCTCTTTCGAGATGCACACTTCTTGTCAGACTCTCCTTCAGAGGAGGAATACTGAGATGAAGTCTCTGAGGAACTCTGCAAGTCATCCTCAGAATGGAACGTTTTCCTCCTTTTGCCTTGAAGAACTACAGAAAATACATCAAACTTAGTCAGAAAATGTCCTGAACAGCTGTAATTACACAGAATGTAATTTATTCATTCTCTTTATCTCTGTTTACATTATCAGAGCGCAGAACATGTGATTTTATTAGTTTATTTTGAACTGGAGCTTTCTGTACATGGCATGGAATAAACAGCATATAAGCGACTGGATTATAGCACATCACCTGCCATGGTTGGTTAGGGGTAAAACTCAACATGGAGAAGTGATTTGTTACTTGATGCTTTGTCATGTCATGCCTGGCTAGGACACAGTGTGAGTGTATTAAAGTCAGCAGTATTTCAAAGCACCCGTTCTATTTTTAAATACCATATTTAACTGCACAATGCAGTTTATGTGGAGATAAAAAAAATATTCTCCATCAGATACAGACAAGTTAAGACAGCATAGTGACAGGCGGCAGGTCTGCAGCCAAAATTCCTAGTTGGTCTCTAACTCACAGGAACAAGCTTACCATCATTAGCAGACTTTGTAATCAGCTGTCCACAGTCAATCACTCTGACGTCAGCATAGGGTCTGCTGGCTGAGTCGGTCTTCAGCCCCTCAATTTTCTTTATGACCTCAAAGCCCGAGATGACCAGCCCAAAGACCACATGCACTCTAAATTAGACCAACAATCCTTAGTTACATGAAATTTTGGGATTTAAGAGAAAATCTTGCATACAAATCAAGTAATAATAAATATAAGTTAGAATAAATAAATGATTTCTAAACTCGAAATGAGTATTTTAAAATTACTTTCTTACTACAACAGTTAAATGAAGTCCACTTATGAACATACCCATCTAGGTGAGGTGCTGTCTTTGTAGTTCTGTTATGAGGCAAATTACATAATGGAGTCCAGGTCATCCAACAGGTACATGTGGGTGAAAAAAATAAACGGAAGAAAATTTAGTCCAAAAAAGACACACACACACACACACACACACACACACACACACACACACACACACACACACACACACACACACACACACACACACACACACACACACACATTCAGTCTTTCATCAAGAAGAAATTTGAGTGAATCTATTAAAACAAAATTCAAAATTCAGAGTAATTTAAAACCAGCAGTGCTTGCACAATAACATAGGCTGGATGAATAAATACTAATGATGAACAGGGACAGGTCCAACATCTGCCAACATTATGCTGACAAAACCAATTAAACCTGTTTAAAAATATCATAGGGACAACTTCAATTAGAAATCAGTGTGTCCATGGCAGGAAAATACATCCTGTAATGCTAAACTTGAAATACATCAATAATTGAAAGACATCAGGTTCTCTGTAATGGGAGAACAGGTATTTAATGAGATAAAAACATTATTTAAAGATAAACAAAAGCCAGTGCTAGCTAAAAGCAACCAGAAATACAGTCAGGAGAGAGAAGCACAGCCTTGGAGAGACACTTTACCTTGGTAGAGCAGGATGCTAGAGTTTCTGCAAATATTACACAAAAACGGCAAGAGAAAAATTGTAATACATTTGGAGGCAAAAAAGGAATTTCTTTCTGATGTAAAAATATTTCTAAATGCACATTGACAAGGGAAAAGGGAGATGAAAATGCACCTGCATCCCACATGAACATGTACACTATGTAGAATCTCCAAAATAAAAAGAGTCAGAATATATATATGTGTGTGTGTGTATTTATATATGGTAAAGAGATTGAAGAGGTCTGGGAAAGTTAGACAGCGTGAGCGTGAATAGCAAAAAGTACATCACTAGTGGCCTTTAAAAATTCTATTGAGATGTCTTGTCAATAAATTTGAAACAACATAAGTATGAGAGAATTACACTTGAGCCAAAATTAGAAGCCCAGATGCTCATTGTGTTTTTGGGCAAGCTCTTAAAACAGATACAGGCTTTCAAATGCACATTAATTTAAGCTGCGCCACAGTGCAATGGCTATGACTGAGCTCTGTAGAAATGGTCTTGAACACTAGGGGAATACATAATCTATACATATTGCATGTGTCATTTAATAGTGACCAATCAGTCATATTAAATGGTAAGCAAAAGGTCTGGTGATAAATGGTTGATTCTTTACACACATACACCCTCAGTGAGTCTTATACCAGAATAAATACTACTTACATGAAAAACTGGGACCCATTTGTGTCTTTACCACGGTTGGCCATCGACAAGAGGAAGGCTCTGTCATGTTTGAGAGTAAAGTTCTCGTCTGTTGAAGAGAGATACGGACAAAGAAGGACACTGAGTGCTTGTCGACTGCTTTAAAAAGTCGTGTTAAGGAGGACTGCAGCAGGAAAAGAGATGTTCATGAACACCTGTCATCAGTGATGCTTCTATCCTGCTTCTGAACTCTGAGTGTTTCTTATGCTCGTTTGTGTAAAAGCAGAGATTTTCTATTCTGAGGGCCACTAAAACAACTACAGTTTACATTAAAGCTGTTTATGCCAAATTATTTCTAAAATGGATAGTTCACCCAAAACTGAACATTATTTTTTTTACACATTCTCATGACATTCCAAACCAGCTGATTTACTTCCTTCTATAGAGACCATGAAAAGATTTTTTTTCGATGCAACTGCTGGAGCTTTTAAGCTTAAAAAAGATGCAATAGCCCCATAAAAGTTTTATTAAAAAATAGTGCTGTCAAATCGATTAATCGCGATTAATCAATTCTAACATAAAAGTTTGTTTATATATATATATATATATACACACACACAAACTCGAATCGATTAATCGATTTGACAGCACTTAAAAAGTATTGTAAAAGTTTATTGCAATTGCATAGAAAAGATTGACCTGCACATTATTCAAATTTTCTTGTTCTGTTTCACTGAAGAAATAAAGTCATGTATATCTGGAACGACATGAGAGATGAATAAATGACAATTTTTAGGTGAACTAATACTTTTCAAGAGTATTGTATTGCATGACAAGCCATCCTGGAACAATTAAGAAAGAAACAAAATAAAACAACAAAAAAAGAGAAGTCAGTTAACCAAATCAATTTCAAGGTCCACTTATCCATGAGCACACTGTGCAGTGTGGACGTTTTTTTGTCATGGTTCACATATGGGATTGGGAATAGGGAATGTTTAGTCTGCATTGTGTTACTGCACTGTGTACATCTCTTACCTTCTCATTTTGCAAAAGACCACAATCTCTATAAATAAAAGAATATGTTGAAAATTTTAGGCAAGAAGACTGGACCTTTAAATTAATAAATAGCCCTTAATCTCCATGCTGACTCAAAAAAGAAGATTATTTTAAGATCACAGAGACAAGATTCTCAGCAACAGCGAGATAAAAAAATAAAACAATGGCTGGTAATTCATGCACAGAACTGAGATGCCCATTCAAAAGTCATGCAAAAGATGTTAAAACAATCAAATTAAGGGACCTTGCTAAGGTTACTGAGTGCTTGATAAAGAACAGATCGATCTGAAGATGGCTTACCTTCAAAGAAACCACCATATATAGATTCTCCTCCTCTTCCATTGCCTAAGCAAAGAAAAGCACATTCATTTATAAGCACACAGACAATTGAGTATAACCAACCATCTCCATATATCTGAGTCAGTTATGAGTATGGCTGCACATACCCTCTGTGAAATCACCCCCCTGGATCATGAAGTTCTTTACAACTCGATGGAAAGTTGAGCCTTTATAGCATAATTTTTTTCTTGTAGTTTTGCCACTGCCTTTCTCGCCTGCAAGCAAACCAAAGAATTACATCATTTCTGATTACTTTTATATAACAAACCTGGTATGTGCAGCTCAGAAATGAGCTTGTGTACAGAAATGCACATAAATCAAAGCAAAGACCACAGACTAAGCTTTTAAAAACGTGGACATACTTAAATTAATACTAATACTGTAAAGTACTGTACTCTGAATTGAAAAACTGGAATCTGTTCTAAAGTATACAATTACATAGACAGCAAAAGGTTAATCCAATCAGATCAGCATGGAAGAGATTCCGATAAAACCGAAATGAATACGGGTGGGTGAGGGTGTGGGTGACATGGGGATTGGTTTATGCAACAAAACAGTCAGCTGAAGGCATGAGTCTCTCATTTCAATCTCAGCTGGTGAGAAAAAAGATCCCTGCATTGACCCAAAGCACTACCAACTTTAATTTATGACCAAACCATCTCAACGCAGACTAACGCAGCTTCTGTCTTCTAGGAACAGGCTGTAAATACAGCTTTGGTTGATATACAGCCAGGATTTAGTCACCTTATAAAGGTTTATTTTTGTGCTATATCCCTATAAGCTTATGCTTGTGTACATGGACATGAATTGGCATTGGAGCTCTTTACGCATTTAAAGACCCAGTCTAGGTAAAACAACTTGCTGTAGCATGTTAAGCAATTTCTGTCAAGTATACGTACCAGTGCACAGCCAAAGAAAATTTTTGCATGTCTTGGGACAAACGTCTGAGAACAGTTGAAAGACAATTCGTCCAACTAGAAGAAAGCAGAAGGAAACGTTATACTCGTGGATCAGAAATGTATACGTTTTAAGCTTGCTGATAAAAAAGAGATTAGTTAGATTAATGTGACTATAACTGCAATTCAATTTATTAGCTATCATTTTTAGGTTGATTTCAGTGTGGCAAACAGCAACACCTCCTTCATATTCCTTCATATTCAACACTCCTTCAAGTGTGTTTTTGCAAAATACATAAAGACAGGCCTATCCAATAGATTTTTATGAATATAAACGGTGTTAAAACATTTGCTTTGTAAAATAGTGGGTGTAAAATTACTAAAAAAGAGGTTTTAGCTTTACGAAGCAGACATCTCTCTTATAACACATAATTAGTTGTAAACTGAGGTGAAATCCAGACGTTTTTTAGTACACACTAAGTCTGTGGTTCATTAAAACAGCCCTGCAGGTCAGGGTGTGAACTGCCACAACTGCCACAACACATATAATGCTTTGCTTTCGTTTAAGGCATTTATTATTAGCTGGTTTAACTCTTTATCCTTTGTACAAGCTCCATAACTTCAAAATTTCAGGTCAAAAATGCTTGAAGTTAAAGATAACTACTCTAAGCCCCTTTTAAATGTTACTATTTACAACATTTGATCAAAAACACTAATGTTGACTGCTAAAGATAGTTTCTATAGTTGATTTTGAAATACAATGCCTAACAGATATAAATAATAACCTAAAAGCAAACATTTTAAGCATTTATCTATCAAAACTTGTACTTTTAACTATTTGACCTTCACACAACACCATTCAGAACAGCCAAACAGCAATGATTGTCACATCTTACCTGGTTCTCTGTTGATTTCCACATCAAAATAGCACTGAGGGCGATCTTTTACCCCCATTTTGGAAAGAGTGGGCTTCCTGTAGTGTAAAATCACAGCAAAATTCAGTTAAATGCTGTATTCCTTATACACCAGAAAGAAATACATTTGTCAGATATCTTCCAGGATATTGTTTCTCTCCAGTTTCAGGTGGATCCTGATGTGTAAGTGAACAGAAAGTCAGACACTGAGATTGGGGAAGTGTTTCGGTTATCCAATGAGATGCAAATCTCCATGCATGCCCCTCCAACCTCAACTTCCGCCCCCTTTTTTGAGAACTGCTCTATCTGTCACCGGGTGATGAATGAGACATTGTTGCTGTGATGTGTGCTGTCATCCTGAATTAGGAACCCTGGTTAAACCAGATGTGTGCTATCTTTGAGCTAGAAACTTCTCTATAGGGTGGAGCTCCAAATATAGTTTAGTAATGGACCAAACAGACTAAAACAAGAACGAAGCATGTAGGTAAAAATGTATGGGAAATATTAACATCTTTATCCTGTCACACAGCACTGACTTACTTTCCCTCGAATCGCAGACAATAAAGTCTTTTAGCTGAACAGAGGAATGACTTGCCAACAGATTAACACAACATCTCAAATTACAAGAAGGGAATGAAGTTATTGAACTTCCTTAGGGCACATATTATATTACAGCTACAGAAAATGTCATGCCAGCTGCTTTCCCATATCAAAACAACTCAGTTTATCAGTCCTCTAACTGCTGCCTGGTGAAATGGCAAATGTCAGAGTGAATGTCACGGGAGAAAAGGAGGACAGTTTCACGTGTTAGACCTGGAAAACACTTTAAAATGCAAGAAATACACCCCAGATCCACTTAAGTCATTACAATAAACACACGCTCGATCACTTATTTTAAATTAAGCTAGATTAAAACAAAGGTGTATTTTTTTAATAAGCATAGACTTGTTGTTCAATAGACTTCCGCGGTGTTAGAGCACTTACTACAACACATACAAACAATAAATGCAGCTTAATCCATTCTCAGACATCTTACATAATGTAGATCAGGCACACTTCCAGTCTTGTATTGTAGGCTACTTCGTAATATTATAACACGTGTATTTACTATAGTATGGCAGTAGCAGACAGTTCAAATAAATGTGCTGAACCTTGACTAAGGAAAACGCCCGTTCAAAAATATGCATGTATGAAAGATTACAATAAGTATGATTATGATATCAATTAATTAACTCAAAATGAACCACAGTGTTTCGGAGAAACTAAAATGAGGTGCTCGTTCGTTGAGAATATTAACGTTAGGCAATTGCTAAAGACATTAGCACGGGTAGCTAAAACAACACCTAATGACTGAGGTCAAACTAAAACAATTTCTGCTTAAAATGATTACTTTAAAAAAGCATAACTGTAAATAATAAATGTTTCAGTTTTGGCCAAAAGTCGTTTGATTGATAACGTTAGCTGGCTAGCATTGTTTACCATTTAAAGCTAACGACGTTTTATAAGAACCTATAAACGGCATCTTCAGTGTTAAATTATTACATAAAAACATGTACGACTCAGATATAGTACTATTCATGTACTGACACAAATATATATTTTTGCACTTACCTGTATAGATAGTTAAAGGGCAAAAAGCTTTTAACTAACTAAACCCGCTCGGTCGGCTGATCGCTGTAGCTCCTGCTGTGTTGCCAGATATCTCAGGAGATTCGGGCGTTTTTGCTAGAGAGGTGTGAATAAAGGGTTGGCTCGTGGCTGGCTACTTGTGTATGAATTATGAAGAATTTATTCATTTCCATATCCACCAACACACATCCTCCCTCCTCTACCGAACTGTATTCTGTAAACAATCCCCCTAAAACCTGCATATTTATAGGTCGCTGTAGGAAAAATCCCAAAGGCGCTTATAAAAGGTTGACATGGCAACACCGCATTTCTACTTTCTATTTTGCTTTTTACACTGAGATTCTGCACAGCCGCCGACTATCGACGGAAACCCACCACAGCAATTGCAAATTGTTCTTCTTCCTCATTGAACATATCGATAATGATTTATATCCGTTTATATTATTTATGTTATATTTGTTGAAAAATTTAAAGAATGTTTTATATTACATATTTATTTTAATATTAAATATATTTACTATTTTCATATTTATTTATTTATTTATTTTGTATCTATGCTCTCTGTAAATAGAACACATTCACATAAACCAGCATTTGACATTTTGAAATTGATCTTCAGTAATGTACGGACTTTTATTTTGAAATAACGGCTTCCGGTGGCTTCCCTGTTTGTTTCCCATAATTCAGAGAGACAAACAAAAAGCCCTTGGTCGCGTCTTTATACCATTATTTATATCAAGTCATAAATAACTATGTAATCATTTTTTGAGACATTTTTAAAACACAGTTGTTATACACCTGAGCTTTTTTAATTCACTGTTTGACATAATCAGTGTAAATGTATTGAGCTGTCGTAAGGTAAGGGATAGTAAAACGCATCTGCACCTGCTAGCAGTGCCTTGTAGAATGACTGTGTATTTGAACTACTGTATTTTAATTAAAAATCCAGTCCACATTTAATGATTTACCATGGGAATTTATATCCAAACTTTGCTAATGTGGTCCAGTTAAGTTGGAACTAATGGTTACGCTATCGTACAGTCACAAACCCGTGGTGGATTCCTTTTCACTATTAAAACTGTATAAAATTAATGTACCTTTCGTTCAAATTCATTTCATATCAACCATGTTAAACTGTAATGTAATGTTTTGTTATAATATGCATATCATAGTAAAATAAGTAGCAGATAGTAGTAATAATGTAGGTCTTTAGAGTGCAGACATAGACTACCAGCAAAACGTTTGTATACACTTCACTAAATATATATTTCTCATTATCTTATGAATGTTTTGATCAAAAGACTCATGCTAAAATGCTTGAACTTAGTTTTTTAGACATATACATTGTGCCTATGAATTTAATCTGATTTTGTTCAATGCACTAACTAATAGCCAGTATTTATGTTACAGTATTTATTAATCTACTTACCATTACTTCCTGAAATACAACGGTTCATGTTAGCCCATGTCCATTAAATAAAATTTAGAGACAACTTTTGATTTTAATAATGAATTTGTATGTTGAAATTAATTAACATACGATGCTTTAGAAATCTTTTTCAGTGTTAGTTCACTCTAATGTTGTTAACAAATGGAACCTTATTGTAAAGTGTTACAAAATAAGCAATAATAAAGTGAAAATATGAATATTAAAGCATGAGTAGATGTGTCTAGCCTACATTTTTGCCGCTAGTTTAGTTTACATCCACAGTTGCGGCTATACATTTGAAAGATTCTTCTCATCAGACATGCTACAGACATGTGCTGTAAATGTTATTTTTAATAATTATCTGTATCTTCCCTCTGCTTTGTGTTCAGGATGTGTTCTCATAGAAGCCTCCGAGGAGCATGTCACTGATCCTGTTTGCCTTTGTGGTCCGGGTCAGGGATGGACTCCCTCTCTCCGCTTCCACTGATTTCCTGCATAACAAGGAACTTCAGGAGAGAAAGCAACAGCTGAAAGTGATCTCAAAATCCCTATGTTTATTACCAGATAGAGGGACAGTCAGGGGCCATGAACTCAACATTCAGTAAGTGTACTCTTGTTTGTGGACAACTCTGTCTTTTAGTGGTCATGGAAACCAAAATGCTTCAGCTTCAAACCCACAATGTGTGATCCAGGAAGTGTTGTGCTCTTGAGCAGTGAATAGTGAATAAGTAAAGTGGCAATAATGTTTTGCACAGTTCACCAAAAATAAAAGTTTACACAGATTTAATTTAGCATCAAATAGGGTAAACCCAGAAAGTCTCACATTTGACCTTCCATCAATTTGTCTTGTTAGTTTGTCACTTAAAGGTACTGTGGATGAAAATTAGCCTCTGGTTAAATCCGGTACATTGCACATTTAACATTTATGAAAATTGTGCATGGTCTCTTTAAAAAAAAAAAAAAAATTGGTAACACTTTACGATAAGGTATTAGTGTATTAACTAACAAGAACTAACCATAAACAATACATTCGTTACTGTTTTTGTTAATCTTTGTTGGAGTTGGTTTTTAATAAAAATTCAGCTGTTCATTGTTTGTTCATGTTAGTTCACAGTGCATTAACTAATGTTAAAAAAAAATATGTTGAAATTAACATGAACTAAGATTAATAAATGCTGTAGAAGTATTGTTCATTCTTAGTTTGTTAACTAATGTAGTTAAATAATGTTAACTTTTAAAAACCTTATTGTAAAGTGTAACCGAAAAATTAAATGCATAACTTAAACAATGCAATATTTAAAAAATGTTTTAAATGTATGTAATCAGGGACCCAGTACAAGCATATCTGTCATAATCTTGTATTTTTAGCTAATCTGAATCATGAATAATTCTATTCTGCTGTCACCATTGCCCTGTTAATGGGGGAGAAGGACAACATACAAGCCTATTCAAGTTCATTCCTGATGTAATGCCAAATTTAGCATTTTAATGAACAGTTTATCATATGTCTTTCATCAGCATCGTGTATCAAACCGAATTTTGTGACATGAGTGTACTGTTACACCTCTTAGTGTTGCCAAATCAGATACAGGAAATATAAGAATGTACCTGGCCTTGTGTACCTGCATTCCAGAGTCCGAGATAAGCCAAGGAAATTGGTGGCCGTCCTGTGAATTCATTTGTTAACTAAGTGGTCTCTCTGTGTGTTGTAGCTTCCTCTCATCCGAGGGTGTGTCGTACATGACCGTATGTGCATGCAGTCTCCCCGCTGCCACGGCCTTCTGCTTCTTGGAAGACTTGCGCTGGGAATTCACAGCATGCTTCGACAACTCTGCAGTGACCCTGGCAAGCAGGCCGTACCCATTTCTGGAGTTTGGTAAGGTGACAGAAAAATGCATAGGATTGGATTTGATTCATTAAGTGTATTTAAACCATGAATATGAAACAGAGCTTGAGTTTAAGATATTACATTAACAATTGCACTAATAAGCTGCTCGCGTTTGTCTGATGGTTTAATTTCAGATAGTGCCATTCAAAAACTCCAGCAGCATTATAACCAGAAAGGGGGTCCATTTCTGGAGGTGACCCTGGCCGAGGTGCAGGAAGACCTCAGGACCAGCCCCCCTCAGGTTCTCACCATGGAGGACGTGGCACTCACCAATGGAGCAGCCAATGGGCATGTAGAACAAGCAGCTGCGTCAGGTTTGCTATAGTGCCGATTGCAGTTATTTCATAAGGGCTGCAGCAGCTTAAGTTGGGCAGATATGTTTTGACTGATTATTGATCTCTGTTGATTTTAAAGGTCAAAGTCAGAGATTGGAACCAATCTCAGCACCAGGGATCCTCTCACTGGTTCTTAACATCATGTGTGCTGCCCTCAACCTTATACGTGGTGTTCACCTTATAGAATACACCTTTCAGGTAACACTGTGGTCCAAGTGTTGTTGGATGCAGGTGTTCATTTAAGAGATGTTATGGCTGATAACCAATACATTGCCAGTATCAAAATGTTATACTCTTCCGTCTAAATAAAGTAAACATATTCACTATTTTGTCTAAATTAAAAATTAAACACTAAAAACTAAAATCAGATTATTTAAATGCTTCAAGTGAATTTAGGCATTATAATGTATATTATGTAAAATGGATATTCATTTGTATTAATTTTACTTAAGTTTACATTTAACAGTTATGAAATTATTAGTGTTTTTAAAGATTATATTTAAGCAATTGTTAGATGGCTAAAAGGTAATCTAAATATAAAATTAGTGCATGCATGAGCATGCAATTAAATATCCAGTATTGACCTATACTGATTTAAAAAATAATCTATTATACCAGCTGATACTCTGTATGGTACTGAATAATCTTGTCATGCAGTAGCAGATATCCATGGTTTATTAAAAGCTGTATAGGCGGGCATACCATAAAGTCATTATTTATATTTGTACACTTTTTTTTTTTGCCTAGCAGACATATGTATGTAGGAATACCACAAAAGGGTGGCATCTTGGGTAATAATGCTTTTTTTGGGATGGAGGACATTCATATCTTGTTTCATATCCCTTTTGTTTTGTTATTGTTTAACAAAAACTTTTAAAAGTTGTTTTCATTATTGGAAATAAAGCTGAAAAAATATGTTAATAATATAAATAATATAAAATAAGTTAAAGTAAAAAAAGTTATAAAAAAGACATAGCAAAGTACTCAAACGTAAACTAAAATTAAAATTTTAGCATAAAAAAAATAAAAAAAGCATGAAAATGAAAAAATAAAAGATAATTCAAGATAGTAATTATTTACATGTAAGTCTATAAATAATAATAAAATAACACTGGTACAAAATCCCTATAATAACTCCTGATATGTAATTAATTAATAAATTAATTGATTCATTATAATTAAGTGATTAAGTTTTTATTTATGATATGACACCATTTTTTACAGGATGATTATGATGGTTTGTGGAATGTGGTGGCTTTTCTTTTGGCATTTCTCTGCTGTGTTTGCCAGGTAAATTGCATTACTACTCTTCATGTGGCATTTTATAACACCTGTAAATGCACACGAAGCTGCCTAACTCAAATTTGTGTCTCCTTCCCTACACAGTGTCATCTGTACTTGTTCCATACCTGCCAGAAGAAATTGAAAGCCTTCACTCTCCTGACTCTCATCATCTTATGCAATGCTTTTCTCTTTGGCCCGAGGAACATCTGGCAGCTGGTCTTCCACATGTCCGTGGCCTGCCTCTCCACGCTGCTAACCCTCCACCGCAAACTGCTGGACAGGAACATGGACTGTGGAGTATGAGGACTTCAGCAATAGGGTGAGATACTAGTAGAATGGAGGACACTTTTTACTCATGGACTGGTGGCTCACGTAAACTGACATTGGTTTTCGCTTTAGCTCTTGCTTTGATCTAATGGTATGATGTTTATTTTGTATTACATTGATGGTGAGTGCAATGACGTTTTTTACAGGGGTCTTCAAATACATTGATGAAAAATCAAGTTGTTAATGACATATTGTGAGTAATATGGGGGAATTGATGAACAGACATGAAGCAAGCAGTTTGTTGTTTCTGTTAAGTTAATTTAATTTTATTTTATTTATTTGCTGCAAAATAAGAATACTTACCATTGTTTAAGCTAATTTAAACTTAAACTTTTTGTAGGAAGGGTTCATTTTGTTGCCAGGTTAATTGTTATAAAACTATAAAATCTCAAAAATTTCGTGTAATTTACCTAAAGTGGGCGTGGTAGTGAATCAGTATCAGGTCATTTAGAAGGAAAAAATGAAGGAAATTTAGCCATTAGCCATTTCAGTCTTTTTAAGCTTAAACATGATCTTTTTTTTTTTTTTTTCTTTTTTTTTTCGGACAGTGTCGTTTAGTTATGGCTATACTCCACAATACCTTCATTTTTTTTGGATTATATTAGTACTATAATTTGTATACAAAGCACATTCATGTTGGTCTTAAGACAATTTTGTGTAGCCTTTCTATAATACTCAGTCCAAAGACTATAAATCTGGAATCATTTCAACAAATTATCATAATACTGCATTCATTCATTAAAGGTATAGCGGAGGATTTTTTACTTCCGGGTGGATCACCTATACTATTGGTCCTCCTAATTGTCAATCATTCTGGTGAATCAATCAAACTTTTCAAAAAGTGGAGAGGGCGGGTCTTATCTAAAATTCGGAAAGATCCTCCGCTATACCTTTAAGTTGGCAAGATGTAGAGAAGAAGAACAGGTGCTTAAAAAGTTGCAGGAGCTTACAAGTCTTAACAAAAACAGATTTAGTATACATTTTAGTGTTTATTTAAAGAGGCTAGTTTACATATGTAATTATTTATTTGCACTATTATTCTTCATGTAATACAAATCACTATGGACAAAAACCACTAGAGCGTTTGTTTGTTTATTTTGCAGCAGGCAGTATTATAATTTGATCATATTAATTTGATGATAACTTAATATTGAGTTTATATTTTATGTCATATCATTTTACACTGACGCAGAATATTAAGTTTGTGTCACATCAATTAATCGCGATTAATCACATACAACATAGTTTTTGTTTACATAATATGTGTGTGTATATATATATTATTATATACTGTATACACACACACATACCACTACTTTTATATACTTTATTTATACATATATAAATACACAGACAAGAGATAAGCACACACACACACGCACATGTATAATATATATATACACACACATATATTATGTAAACTTTTATGTTAGATGTGATTTATCACGATTAATTGATTTGACAGCACTAGTTTGTACACTGCATTTCTGTTTATTGCTAATGTCATGCACTTGCTATTATTCCTCAAGCAATCCACATGAAAAATTTAAGTTCATTGGAAGTAGTTTGCAGGCAAGTAATAAGTGTAGATATAATTATCTGAACAATAGTCAAATTCGAAAAGTTTTTGTCGAGGATAACATTTAGTGCTGTGGTATGCTACAGTATTTTCATCTGTCAATGCCTTATTACATTATATAATTACAGCTATCAAAATGGAATGTGGAATGAGAATGTATGTATGATCATTTTAAAGTGTCAATCTAAACAATTTAATGCTAATTGTAATAATTGTGCTGCAAGGGCTCTGTTTCTATTGACTGATTTCTAGGTTTTCTTTCCAGGATAGCATGAAAAAGTAAAGTGACGTTCCATTTGCAATCATGGGTTCTTGATACATTTTTACATTTAAAATGAGCTTTTGATTGAAGGTTACTGAGATCGCAGCTCTCAGCCTTTTTAATGGATACATATTTACTCACTCCTCATATAATACACAAAGTACTATGTTTGTTGAATCTATGAGATATGTATTTTTATAATAATAGTTTTTCATGTTGTAGATTAATTGTCTAGTTGCACAAAAGAGAGAACCGGTATTTAGATTAATTGTATGTCATGCATATGTGACCCATGTTTTTATAAATCCTCTTTGTCAGTGAACTGTAATTGGTGCTGGAGGTTATTACTTAAACACTTACAATAGTATCCAATATTGTCTTACATCCTACATTTGATTCAGATGATGCATACATTTAAAACTTTTTCTTTTATCAAGGACTATGGCAATTTTGTCGTCTTATGTTCTGCTTAATGGACAAATACTTTTAGATAGACATTTGAATTGGTTTTGTTTCACTGGAAAACTGCTCTTTTAACTTCCAACATGAACCTCCAGCAACCAACTAAGGGGCCGTTTACACGACACTCTTTTCAACTAAAAACGGGAAACTTTTTACGCGTTTTGGCCATTCATTTACACGACAACGGCGTTTTGGTGGCCTGAAAACGCAATCTTTTGAAAACGGGTTTCAAAGTGCACGTTTTTGAAAACGATATCGTTATCATCCATGACAATGTGAATCTGTGAATGCTTATTACGTGTTTAATCTATAGGCATGCGCGTTTGGCGCGAGTGCTCTGCCAACTACTTGTCTGGCATGCATTTCTAGTCGTTTTCATGGATCCGTTGTCGTCTGTACAAAGAAAAACTTTCCGTTTTAGTGCATCGTTGTCATGTAAACGTACCCTAAGGTCCTCTAAAATGTGAGCAGATTTGTGTGCACTATTCACATGTTGGAACTTGTTTGTTGCTAAAACGGATTCAGAAATTTCATATAAATCAGCAGCTGAACATTATTAGTACACTGTGTGTTTGTGTTATTTGGTTGTTGGGAAAAAAGATTTGCTTGAGCATTTTTACTGGTTGAAGCTATGTTAATTTTTGAATAGAAAAGAATTAGGCCTAGACGACTTATAGCTGACTAAAAAAAAAGTTATTTTGATAATTAGCTTAAATATCCTGGGATGTTTCAGAAACATTCATGTTGACACTGCAGGTTCACAAAAAAGTGTTAAATTGACTCTCCTCAGAGTTTGAGTGTTAAAATTAACACTGAAGCAGTGTTAAAGTTAATGAGATAAGTGATTAATTGCATGATGATTGACCCTTAGTGAAGACATCTGATATTAACAATCAGATTCAATGAAGGAAAGAGTCGCCTTTTTAGGTCACCATTATGGAGGTCAGTGATTACTTAAGTTGAGCTGTTGACTGAAAGCAACTCACCCCACATATCTTAAAATATTTTAGGTTGGTTTAGGTGGCTAGCCAGGTATGTTTCAGTTTAGTTTGCGCCAACCCTGGGTTTTAGGCACCATGTTCATCGCCAAAGTAACTCCACGGCTAACCTGGTCCGGGGCAGGTTATGTTCCAGGTAAGAGGTTGCAAACCGAACTTGGATCAATCAGCTGTGAGCAAAGTGACATGTCTGATGCGATAGTCACTCCACCTGTTTATACTCCAAATTAAAGGTCACTACAGAAAATTAATTTTAAAGACTGGCTTTTAGTAGCCTAATGCTTATTTAGAATATTAATTTTGTATGATATAGATATTATTTATACCCTTAATCGATCAAACATGTACAATTTTAGTTTATACATCATTATTATGCAGTTTAAATGAATAAATGTATAAAGGAAATAGAAATACGCTTTAGAATCAATAGCTAAAGCTATAAAATGACTACATGTGAGCTTAAATGTTCAATTCTCTCTATACCTTTATCAACTGTATAAATTAACTTTACAACTTTTACTTGCACTGATATAGCAAGGATTTTTCTTTTAGTTGTCCTCTTCTTGCTGTGTAAATTTGTTTAAATTCTTAATATCTCTTAATATTCTGCAGAAGAGAGAAGTGAATTGCGCCGCTTCTCTCGTGAGAAATGAATCGCAGTTTCACTCTTTTTCACTCACGTGATTGGCTGTTTGCTACTGGTGTCACACCTAAACTTCTAAACTCAGGATCAAAGCCTGAGTTGACAGAGAAAGCTGATGATCAGCATCATGGTACCAACAAAGCCTGGTTGGATTGGTTTGCTTTTCTCAACTCGAAACTAATCCTGTAACCCTGAGTTTGTTCAATTACCATCATGGTACAGGACCCAGGCCTATATGTTTCCAAACAAACTGTTTTAGAATGTCTTAGCTTCACATTCAGAATTTCTTATGACCATAAAAGTTTAATTGTATTGTTTTGAATTTTTTTAATCGTCTCTGAGTGGACATTTTTCTTGTAATAATTCATGTGACTATAAACATTCATATCAGATGGTGTTTGTAGGGTTGTAATATATGTATCAGAACATTGGGTGGCAGTATAAAACTATAGTGTCTCATAGGCTGAGGGAGCTGTGTACGTTTTATAGGCTCAGATGATTGTCAACAGTGCACAAACATGGATTAAAAAGGTTTAGTTTACTTTTCAAAAATCTTTGTTTAATATAAGGTAAAAGTAAAGATTAGGTAAAGATAAAAGACAAAAAGGTCAGATGTCTTTGGGTTCAGCTAGTATTGCTATTTTGATTGAGAAAACCCTGCATTTTCATGTAGGTTTCATATCCTCTCCTTTGATTCTTTTGAACTGAACATATGACCCTGTTGTGTGTAAATAAAAAAAAATAAAAAAAAACTGCTGTTGACTTTATATGATAATGAGGTTTACAGTTAAAACTTAAAGGTGCTCCAAGTGATGTTGGGTGACGTCACTTCTTGTTGACGTTCAGAGTATTGTCAAACAAAACGGAGGCTAGCTCGACCCTCCCTCCTCCTCATCCCGTCCACTCCCCCTCCCTTCCGTGCTTCCTGAAACAGTCATGAACCATTTAGAAAAAACAAACTGGTTTTACCCACCTGTCCAGCAAAAACAGAGCCACCTGAATTTCGGATTGGAAGCCCTTCTGCCGGCGGAGTTCTCACCAAGCTTTTGAATGCTTTTCCAATGTAAATTCGGGACTTTGCGCGTTCCTTCTCCTTTTCCCTCTTCTTTGTTATTTGTTCATCGGAACGTCGTCTCTTTGGTCGTGTGTCGGCCATATCAAAATTCTCAAGAATATACCATTTTAACATTAGTCGTTGTTAGAACATCTCTCCTCTAGCTAACTTCCCTCATGCTTCTCTCTCCTCCACTCCCAACACCCCCCTTCATGTGCACGACATGTGCACTAACCCCCCACCCCCAAATCATTCTTGTCGGTTATTGGCTGGAACACTGTTTGTTGTGTTTCATGGTCCAGGCTGGGCCAGTTTGTTTTTCTTGCCGTTTGTGGAGCCTGGGCTGTCTACAGAGGTCGCGTTTTTTTTACATTGTGTTCAGGGGACAGGCAGCTAGCGGATAGTGAGGAGATGTTTGCTGTATGTGACAAAAAATGGTTTGGCCTAAAAAACGCATGACATCGCTTAGAGCACCTTTAAGCTGAGATCTGGGACTTGTGTGAGTGTAATTTCAACTTTATGATCACTTCTGTTGGTCCATCCTCTTAGGCTATGATCTTTATTTACGGAGATTAGGAAAGTCTTGTGAGTAATGCTGCCTTTTAGAGTGGCAATGCTGACCAAGGAAAATGGTGTAGGTCACTGAGTAATGCTGGACAAGAAAAACAGTGCAGGCATTACACTTCCAAGTGTTGCTGTATCTTGCCTGGCAATGGTGCACTGAAAGCTTGGCAGTATTCACTCACCTTCAGTCCAACTGATTAGTGCAGATGTTTGGTTTGACCCAGATCACTCTCTACTGCACTGATCCATTTCATTTCTGTGTTAAACAAGCATGAGAGGATCAGTCCTGGTGTTCTGATTCTCCTGTTGGCGCTCACAGGTCTGGTTTGAGGGCGTAGTCATAGAGAAACTAACATCTCTTTTACTTCCAGAGAAGTTTAAGATGCCTATTCAGAGCACCTTCGGAACAAGATCACAGTTGCCGATGTGACACTGCTTCAGATAAAATCAGCATGAAACTTAAGCTGCGGTAGTCTTTTCTTCCCTATTGAGACGTAAATCTGAGTGAAACTGCTTCTCAAATGAAAAAATGTAGGGTGGGATTTGATTTTGTCCATCAGGATTTGATTAAATGGTTGTTGCTTGCTATTGCTGTGATGTCATGTGAGTGACAGTTTGTCCCGCCCTCGTGCCAGTAAACATCATCAGAGAAGAGGGATGGGAACTTATTTTCTTTTAAAGATTATGAGGGCATGTGAATAAAAATAATAATAATAAATAAATAAAAAAGAATAAAATAAGAATGGACAGTTTTGACTATGATATTGAATAACGTACATTTTAACTTCAACCTTCAAGCTCCTCCCATTACGTCCAGAGAAGAATATGGGCGTCAAGCTCCACCTATTGGCTCTGCAGTGAGCCACCTCTCGCCACTTGGCCAATTAAATTTGAGGACCAGAAGTAAAGGTCCGTTCACATTAAAAACGATAACTAAATTAGCTTCCACCAGGACCATAGCTATGGTATCCGGGGCCCTGGTGCAGGTTGTTGCTGCATGCTGGATTCTGATTGGCTGACAATGTATAAAACTTTCTGAAAGTGATACCAACAATATATATTGCTTTTTGTCATTAATCAGCTGGAAAAAAATCGTTCACAAAGTGATTTAAACTATGTTATCTCTGTGCCATTATTGTTACAGTTGTGGTGTGGACTCTGCTATTCTTTCATATTTATTTTCATCATTATCATTGTAGTTATCATCCTTGGTGCAAACAAGCCTTAGAATGGTTATTAAAACTTTAGTTAGTTGTCGTTACAGTCCCCAGTGTGAACGGCCCGTATTGTTTAATAAGGAAAGATGCCTTCATTGTTTTTCTCAGAAATTGTGAAGGAAGTTAGTCTTACTGAAGTTGTGCCTCACTTTTTCCTCCTCAAAGTTAAACGTTTACTTAGACCCTTCGCACTGTCTTAACAAAAGGGTGATTAACAACACGTTAACATTCTTTCTGAATGATAAACGCGGATGTCCTCAGAGAAAGACATAGTGACATGAATCATTAATCTGAGGATTAATGGTTTGGTGAGATAGTTGATTTTTTTAGCTTGCCTTGCTCTACTCACATCACATCACATAGGCCTACTGTAAATTGCTTTGTGCTTCACCCATATCTGATGTTTTATTCAATATGAGAAAAACATTTTGTTTGAACTTATTTTGTTTGAGCATTGCCTCCATCAAGTGTTTGCTATTCAAATTCAGAATTTTAGGGAATTATTTGTTACCTCTCTCTCCCCCTGTGACATATGTATTGCATTCCAACTTGTGATTGTAAATTCATTCATGCACACATGCACCAATCAGAAAAAGGAAATGGATTTTTCATAGGTAAACACGTGTGTCCAAGACTGTCAAAACAGTTTCCACACTTGACACTTGTCCATGTGAAATGCATTTGTACTGGAAACGCACTTGACACGGCTCTCAGCTGGACTCTGGACTAGTGTTGAAATTATCATCTTCACCAAATAAGCTTCTAATAATGGCATTCCCACAATGCTTGGTGACCGAGTGTCAATTGCTGTTATTCTCAGCCTCATGATTCAGATAGGACCAGAGGAAGGGATCCTGCACAGCACACAAAAGAGCCACAAGAACCATGTCCGGTACTGTACCATCTCCATCTTTTTTTACAATAATCTTTGTCCTGATAAATCATTGTGCTTTCAGTGAAAATGAGACACTGCAGAGACCTTTTGTTCTGTTTCAAACACGAGACGGAAACACTAATTGAGGCAGTTCTTTGGCAGCATTGTGAATATCTGATTTAAACAACGTTTTTTTTGCATTGATTATATATCATGAATGTATAGAGATTTAATAAAGTCAGTTTATATGGCCTAGTTTTGTTTGAAAGACAGTGATTTACTGAATATTAATCATTTTAAACATAACATTAAATAGATAGTTTGGCACAAAATGAAGGTTTATACCCATTGAGATACAATATATCTTCTATCAGAGATACCTATCTATACCTTCTATCAGGTCAAAATGGACCAATACTATATGACTTTCTTTTTTGAATTGAATACTGTACAAAAGATGTTTCAGTGCCTAGTCTTTTTTATTGCACTTTTTTCCATGCAATGGAAGTGAATAGTGACTGCCATTATGTCTAATAACATGTCTTTGAACAGCATGAAGTGAGTAAATATCTCTTTAATGTTTTATATATTTATGGAATTTTGCAGACTTGATTATGTGAGTTTTAAAAATGATGCCTCACAAACATCAGTGTGACCCGCCGTACTCTAACGTCCCATGAATATTTTATACCTCACATACCAAGTATTCTACTGGGACGTTGTATTCTGCCCTACAGTTTCGGTCTATTTAGAGGTTGCCAAGACCACATTGAAGATCTGAGATTCTAAATCTACACTACTTTTCAAAAATAAAACTTTTTTTTTGCACTATAATTTTTTTTTTTTTTTTTCATGATTTATCACAACAGGTTTTCTTTTGTCAATCTGCTTAAATAATTTATGTGGTTGAGATAACATAACATTTTGAGTTTACGTTGATAAAACCAAACTCCATTGTATTAACTCAATTTTTTTTTATTTCATAAGACTGGAGAAACTGGAAGAACTGGAAGAGAGGGCTACTCTCGGATAAAACAAAGGAAATTAACATTTGAACTCTCTAGCTAAATTACCATCCCCATTCGAGACACGATCACACTCGAGTTGATCACATCCCAATTTACACATCATTCCCTTAACCCATCCCTACCTGAATTCACCCACAAATCTATATGGTTTAATATGAACAATTATCATACAGTATTAAACTGTACATGTTTGGTATCATTTGAAATGTCTCAGTGCAACTGGTACAAAGGTCTCATTCCTCTCATACCAAAAAGGTAATAAGGTGTGGAGAGTTTAGAGATATCTTGTTAAAGGAGAACTCGGCAACTCTAGCGAACTCTAGTCACTTCTTCGCTGATTTTCCCTTTTGTTGTCGCATGTTTTCCCCACGAGCTCCCCCTACAGCTGTGGTGGTGCGTATATTTCACAACACGGTCGTAAAAAACTCAGCCTCCTCCCCCTCTCTACCGCTGCTCATGTGCGTTTGTTATGATCGGAGCAAGCCAACTGTATCGTGTGGAGCTTTGTCTACTGAGGTGGGTAAAATCTGGTAATACATCATACATGCGTGTGTGTTTATGTCGAATTGCCGTAAAGCAATTCGTGTTTCGCGCTCGCGCTCGTTCTCGTTCTCGCTTCTCACGAGACTTCCAATTTCTGTCTTGCCGGGACGGTAGTGCCCAAGTTGCAAGGTTGGTTTTCCGCCTGGGAACGCTGGGGGGAGCGGGGAAAGTCACCAATATCACCAGAACAGGTTGTTTAACCATCCAAATGATTTCTAGACAGTTTTATTAAGTTAAAAAAGTTACCAAGTTCTCCTTTAACTGCTGTGGGTGTGCCCCCATGTAAATCAACCCTTGTCCCATAAGTCTGGGACCGCAATTTGTTATTATAAGACAAGTAAAGTTGGTTGACTTATATCTGTAGTAGGGGCCATACCTCTACTGAAGTAAACATTACTTTAATTTCAAGTGTATGCAATCACGGGGCCTATACCAAAGTATCTTTGACTGTGTAAGCGTGAATGCGACCGATCTCAGGTATATAGCAATTACCTCTGTTTGTGATCGTGAGACCCACGTTAAACAAGGCGTGAGGACCTCTGAGCGACATCGCTTCCTAATATGAACGGGTAAAATATAAGAGTTAAATAGAACAATCAAATGTATTGCTAAACTATTATATAATTGACCAATAACCAATTGGCAATCTAACTTAAATACAAGGTCATGATAAAATGGAGTCAGATATAAAATGGAGTCAGATAAAAGCTTAAATGGAATTAAATTACTTTGCCACGCGGAAAGACAGTAACGCGCAGAGACCTTCATCCCAATCTATCGGATGCCGATATTAGGCCACTCTAGACGGGCTTACAATTTCAATGCACTTCAAATTTTAAGGCAACCAGGTTACTTACTTTAAGTTAAACCAACAATATTTTTTGTGGAAAGAAATTAATATATATTTTTAGAAAGAATCAAAAATTCTATTTCAAATAAATGCTGTTCGTTTGGACTTTCATCAAAGAATCCTGAAAAAAATGTATCACAGTTTCCACAAAAATATGAAGCAGCTCAACTGTTTTCAACATTGATAGTAATAATAAAGGTTTCTTGAGCAGCAAATTAGAAAGATAATGTGAAGACTGGGGTTTAATTAGAAAGCAGTAGTTTTAAATTGTAGTAATATTTCAAATATTACTCATTACTTTCAATTTATCTGTTTTACTAGATTTTTGATCAAATAAATGCAGTCTTGGTGAACATATATAAGATACTTCTTTCAAAAACATTTAAATATCGTACTTTTGAACAAGAAAAATGTAAAACGTAAAAGTAAAGATATGTTATGGCATTAAAGGGTTAGTTCACCCAAAAATGAAAATTATGTCATTAATGACTCACCCTCATGTCGTTCCAAGCCTGTAAGACCTCCGTTCATCTTCGCAACACAGACGCGCTACGCAAAAACACTATGTGAACTCACTCGAGGCCTAGAGAGAAGGAAATAAATAGTGGAATAAAGTCGTTATTTTTGTTTACTTTTTGCGCACAAAAAGTATTCTCGTCGCTTGATAAACTTAAGATTGAGCCACTGATGTCACATGGACTACTTTGATGATGTCTGTACTGCCTTTCTGGACATGGACAGTATGCCGTCCATTGACTTTCAATGGAGGAACAGAAAGCTCTCGGACTAAATCTAAAATATCTTAAACTGTGTTCCGAAGCTTACAGGCTTGGAACGACATGAGGGTGAGTCATTAATGACATAATTTTCATTTTTGGGTGAACTAACACTTTAAATGAATAGTCTACACTCTTTCTCACTGTTCAAATAAGCTAATTATGACATTTATCATGCGACTCCTTTGCACAAAAGGTCAGATGTTCTTGCTTTCCAAGCTCAAGCTTATCATCAGGTTTTACACAAACTTGTGGAGTTCATTAAATAAAAAAAAAGGGACAAACCAAATGCTAAGAAAATCTGAAATCTTTTCATAGTGGCCTCAGACTTTTGGTCACCCTCTGTATAGCATTATAAGAGTCTTACATTTGAAATTCATTATGAAACTCCAGATTCTTAGAATTCCAGACAGCATGCATTCTTGATGTATAGGCTAGTGATGAAAGGTCAATGACTAATATTCTATTTTATCTTTAACTTTGAATTATGCTTTTAAAATAATTTAAATGCCACTAAACGAGTCTTAAATATAAGTTATACACCCACATATGACATATGATAAAAGCTGTGGAGCCTGATTTATAGACGCTACTGACTAATTTATCTGGTGGATACATATTATACCAGAAACTTCCTAAAATAAGATTGTAGTTACATAAGCCTTTTGAGAAATTCATATTAAAATATAGATATTAGAAATATATTAAAATGACTATATAATATTAAGTTATGAATAACACTTCATTATTTACCCCCACTGCAACTTAAGTTACAGTGTCTGGATTTAAGCTTGAAATAAATACTCCATACAGGGACATTTCAGGGACTTAATATGTAATACTGATGATTTTTAGTCTTAGTTTTTACATGTTATACAGTACACAGGTTAAAAGCATCAAGTCTATTTTTGAAATGAGTCCATATCTTTTAAAATGGCATGTCTTCATGTTGTTGTGAAAGCTTTGCATTTCATTGAGACAGAGTTTTCCTATCAGTACCGCAATATCAAACCCTTCATTAAAGAACAAACAAAAAATGAACAGAGAAGTCCTTTTGAGAGAGCTTTGCTTTGTAGTGCTTACCTCCTGAATCTGAAATGAACACTTAAAAGCAAACTTTTAAGCACAGGAGTTAACTCTCATTTTTATAGGAATTTGAAGTCATTGGTCTGATGCAGTCATACTGAACAAAGGAACGCTGTTTGTAATTAGAAATGGAAATTAAGCTGTGCGATTTTTATCAAAGACTTCAGACGTTGATGAATCCTACTCGGTTTAATCGCAGTAGAGTTCTTGCTGGTTATCTTAAGCTTTGCTTTGCAGCTCCTTGCGGTTTATTTTTTAAGCACACCATGACTAGCTCGTGCGTAGAATAACAATATGCACTCACTAACAGATTAGCTTTGTTTAAATAATAATAACTGATATCAAAGCCTGTGAAAAAGATCCAGAATTTTTGTGAGAGCGCCATTGACATTTGCATAGATATTGCAGCATTGGCTTTGCTAGCGGTTCAGAACAGACACTTTTTCATCCTAATTTAGAAGGAGATGCGAATAAGCCTATATGTTTTGCTTCCTAGTCTTCCTCAGAGCATGGTATAGGCACCAGTCTGTGTTTGATGTTAGAGGTCTGCTCCATTCATGTGTGAAATTCTCCACCTCTGGAAAAATCAAACACATAAACCCATTAAAACTTGTGCGAGTTGCCACAGGGTGAGTCCGCTCCACTGAGAGCGCATCTCCCTTGGAATTTGGGAGGAAATGTCAAGCCATCTTTAAAGTAGAAAAAAATTATGAAAAAACATAAATTATTTCACAGCTGGCACTTAGCTTGATTCTGTTCGTTCATTCACTCATCTCTTAATGACTTGCTCTTTTGGATTGGGCTTAAATCAAATCTAAATGGGATAGTCCACTTCCAAGTGACCTCAAGATGTACGTTAAACATTAAAATAAGTTGAAATGACTGCAAATCAAGATATTTCGTATTTTTATTCACCTCCTCATCATCTGTTGAAGAACCATATTGAAACCCTAGTTATGTGAGAGAGCCTAATTTTAGAAATGTGACTTCAAGACCTGGAAAAAGTACGTTTTGGCACCAAACGCAATAGTAATGAGGATAATAGCATGCATTGGTGCAGTTTGGAGGGTCTGTATTGGAGACACATGAGCTGGCAAGCATCTGGTGATGACAAACAAAGCCTCACACACCATTATAATAATTAGATTTAGGCTACACATCTGCCAACATGTACAAATAAATGTTTACTAATTAGAAATAGAGAGTCTGGACTGGACAATATGTGACATGATGGTTGTGGTTTAGATTCCTGCAAACATAATGCACATCTTTATGACTCACCTTTCTATTCACCCACACAGCATGAATTCACTTCAATTAAATTTAAAATTTCAAATGTGTGTGGTATCACAACCTTGGCGTTGAATAGCAAAAGAAAAAAATGCATGTGCAATCCCAAAAAGCCTTGTGAATAAATGACTGCAAACAGTGGCAGCATAACATTAATGAATCAAATATTTTCTTGACTCATAATATACACATCCTCCCACTGTGCAATAGTCTCTTAGCTATGAAAGAAAGCTTTGAAGCATATAATTGGTCCAGCACACAATTTACAACCCAGACAAATAGGAGTAAAGCAGCAGTCAAGCATATGAAAATATTACAGGTCTCATGCAAGAATCAAGTATAGTCTCAAAGAATGAGGAATGAAAAAGAAAACAATTCTGTTTAAGAACATTGTAAAAACACACATGGATGACCTTGCCAGAGATGCTGAAAAAGCTAGACGTGGCACAACAGTCAAATACATCTATCTAGCTCATGTTTACATATAAAACATTTAAAGTAGAACACTGCAGAAAGCAGATGTGTTCGGACAGCCACAAAAGACGGCATACTCTACGCCTACTGAGTCTGACCTAATGCCTTATGGGAATTGTGCCAGCCAGACGGGATTTCAAATTTGTCGCTGAAGACCCTTGTTTGGTTTGAAGATGAAAAAACGTACCAAACACAATGTTCTCTTGCAATTCCTGATTTCTAACACACGCTCACATCGTTCGGCGTGGTCTTGCGGCTTTCCGAGCAGAAACGAAAGTCGCTGCTCTTCGTGTTTTTCCGTCGGCTCCTTTCGAGTTCATATGTAAATTGCACAATTTTATTTCATCCATTAGATCGAAAGATCTGATAAAGCCCATACATTTACACACCCTCCCCTCGAAGAAATCAGGACAGAAGTGGTTGAAAGTGGACAAAGGAGATGGATTAAAGGGTTAGTTCACCCAAAAATAAAAATTCTGTCAGTAATTACTCACCCTCATGTTGTTCCAACCCCGTAAGACTTAAATTAAGATATTTTTGATGAAATCTGAGAGCTGTCTCACTCCTCCATAGGCTTCTATGTTATTGAAACTTGCCGGCCCAGAAAAGTTATAGCCTAATAAATATAGTAAAAAAAAAAAAAAAAAATAGGCAAAAAAAAAACCAAATAACATATAACAATAACATATAAGCCTATGGAGGAGTGAGACAGCTATTAGATTTCATCAAAAATATCTTAATTTGTGTTCCGAAGAAGAACGAAAGTCTTACGGGGTTGGAACAACATGAGGGTGAGTAATTCCTGACAGAATTTTCATTTTTGGGTGAACTAACCCTTTAAAACACCAGGTGTAACATGAGAATGTGTCTCCCTCATTTATCCTTACTGATATTGATCCGATCGACCGAAACACATTTTTATACCAGGTATAAACAGAGCCTTAAAAATACATATAGCACGAATGATATTTCTCGTATCATTTATACGCCAAAATGAGTTTTTGCGTACATATGATCCGCAGTTTTCGCGTGCATATGATACGCACTTTATGGCGTATATGCACGCCCTCCTCATCCCTAATCCTACCCAAGGGGTTTACAGTGCGTATCATTTGAACGCAAAAACTCGTTTTGGCGTATAAATGATACGAGAAATATCATTCGTGCTATAGATACGCACTTTCATGAGATCGTGTTGGCTTTCCGCGACGGTCCGTGCACGCTGTATAGGCTACTTCGGCCGTCCGCGTGACGTCATTTTCCTGACTACTGAACTAGGGAGTTCATTGAGACGAATGGAAGTTCTGAAGCACGAAACTTAAATCACCCTTAAAGTTTAATCTTCTGGTTACTATTAGGAGCCTGAGGATTGTTGTGTTTCAGGTGTGTGTGGGACTCAAATGCGTCTCATCAACACGAAGCCTGAGGCAAGTCAAGCTTTCTCTGATTGGATACTGTCTGACAGGTCGAGCTCCAGTTGTGGTACCAATCATGACTGCGAGGGTGAAATCAGTGGCTCAGAAATGAAAGGATAGCAAATTACCAGATCATCTCCCATTTCTGCTGAAATCACATTAAGTTCTTATACAATGTCATGCTTTTGCTGTCAGGCAAGGCAATGACTGAACTGTTATCTGCTTAGATTTCACAAGGAGGAACATTTCTTTCAATGGCAGTGTGATCCAGCGTTACGATATCACAGATTTGGCATATTTTTAAAGCAGGTTTGATCCAGCTCAAAGCTTTGAAACAGTGGTTGTGCTGACCCTCCATGGGCACTGCTACATGAATACTGAAATGTGGCCTGTGGCTATAGGCACGTTAACAGCACCAACAGATGGACAAAATCCATTCTGTTATAATAAAACAAATTTTAAAGAGTTAGATCTGGCAGAAATAGCTCCATTGCAGGTTTCCACTGTTCACAGTGTATATATCTGAGAAACTTGTATTGAATCACGCTGAAGGGAAGCTGGGACGGATGAAATATATTTGTCTCTTGAGCATTCTGAAAGCTTTATTTTTCATGTATTTTGTTATCAGCACAATCTGACCTCGGCAGATGGATGATCCCTGACTGAAGCAGTGAACCCTTCCAAACAAAAACACAGATAAGTATACTAAACTGCTAGGATGGAACAGAAAAAGAAAGAAAAAAACATCGAAAACGAAAATACAGGCACTCTGCTCTTTTTACATTTTATTGAATTCAGTGAATAAGGTGCTAGTGGAAACACTTTACAATAAGGTTCATTATTTAACATTATTTAACTAGATGAACCAAGAATGAACAATACTTCTACAGCATTGATTAATCTGAGTTAATATTAATTTCAACATTTACTAATACTTTATTCAAATCTTGTTAACATTAGTTAATGCACTGTGAATTACCATGAACAAACAATGAAAAGCTGGATTTTTACTAACTAACATTAACAAAGATTAATAAATACTGTCAAATGTATTGCTCATTGTTAGTTAATGTTAATAATACATGAACTAATGTAAATTAATTAACCTTATTGTAAAGTGTTACCGTGCTAGTTTTTAGGCTTATTTCAATAAAATTGAACATGAATGAATGACATATATTCAAAACATTTTCTGCTCTTTTCACAGCATTTGAAGCTTAAATGTAGATATGATTACAGAGACTGTAACATTAGCAATGAGGTGTTGTCACTGCATTTATGCCTACACTGAAGCAGAGACCTTGGAGAGTGGCGTTTAAGAGAGATATTGATGGGAAAAGAGGAGAAAACACACTGACATTGCTGACATAAATTTGTGTTTTTGAGTGTTTTACTTTGGCTATTATAGTGTTCTCAGCTTGTGTATGATGTGCGACTGGAAATGGTTCTTTCATGTCGGACCCCTGCTGATGTAATTGAATATCATAATGTAGCCACATTATGGTGTGACTATAATTGGATTCATTCAAGGTAACAGAAAGCATAAAATGACATTAAAGAGATGACATTTTTACATCTGATGTGATCGTTTCAGAATGAATACCAGAACAATTGAATACAAATTTGAGTTTTGCTTTCTGGGTTTGAGTCAAAATATATTTTTTGTTATGTTATGTTATATTTTTTTTGTCTGGTCCACCTAATGTTGCAGCAAAACAAGAACGTTTTTTTGCAGTTACGCTTGGGGACGTTGGTGGCACTGAAATTACATACTTAATTAAACTCATTTGAAAAAAAATTGTTACGATTACGATTCTTGGTTGGGTTACATGCCATCTCTTAATGCTTTTAAGAAAACTAAGATTATGCCCTGTGTCACAGTCCTTTTTTCCCCCGAGAGAGATTCAGGTAAATTATTTATTTGCTGTGTAAATTTCACTCTACTAAAATACACAGCATCCCCTCTGAGCCTTAGTGTCTGTCAAACCCCAGACACATTGAAGAACCGTTCTGCTTTGCCTTCTGGTAAGCGTTGAAGCAAATGCTAACACCAAAACTTTTTTTAATTATCTTCCACAGATTATTTGTTCACCACAAGATTAATAATGTGTGTGTAAAGTAAATAGGGTAAATTTTGATTTCATGCCGTTTAAATATAATAGAAATATATGCTGTCACAAAATTGCAATGTAAATGTACAGTTTAAGTTTAAGTTTATTTAAAATTGTTGATTGTGAACAGACAACAATGGAAAATGGTCCCAAATGTTAAAAAAATACATAAAACATCAAGCTTGTTTAAATGTGGATACAAAAATATTCATTATGTGTTACACATGACTGTAAAGAATTTGGGTCATGCTGCTTGTAAATTTATCGTTTGAAATGTACCTTATGTTGCCTGTGTAGCATGCGGTATGGACAGATATTATTCACTTTCACAGCACATATACACAGTTAATATACACAACATCCAGTTATTCTGCTTTGCGCTGACATATTAAGCTTCACCAATTTAATACAACAAACAGTGTATCATTCAAAAACCAGACACAGCCTGTACAGCGCAAATGAATAAAATAGGCACCTTTTCCTATATGCACTTCACAAAATTCACAAAATCAGCTAACTTAGTGATATTTGTTCTTTTATACATTGAAAAATGACATTTTATTCAACTTGAACATTTTATAAGAATATACATTCTTTATTGTGAAAGATGAGAGGTAATCTGGCTAATCACACATTTAAAATAAAAATAAAATAAGTAATCAGACAATGCTGGGCAGTGATTTGAGGCTAAAACATATATATATTTTACTATAATCTTTGCGAGACATCCCATCTGTAGCATTAAAATTAATTTACTGTACATTCCCTTTATATATTATCAGATGTGACTGTACATAATTAGTTTACACTCCACTGGAAACAAAAACATGTGAAAACCAATCCACACTGAACTACCTTGATGTGGCACTGACCCAGTTTGAGTCGCTTTTCCGAGACTTCACAGGCCTTGATCTGGCTGCAAGTCCATCCCAATGAGTAAAACTGTGAGACAAGAGCATTGGTGTGACAGGACGTCCTGCTTTTTTCATTTCCCTTTAGCTTTTTCACAAACACCAAAATTCTTCTAGTTGAACAAGCACTGCAAGTTGCTACTGAAACCAAAGGACCAGAAAATCTATTTTGTGCCACAGTACAATGGAGATGGTAAGTTTACAGATGCCACATCAATAGCAATAGTGCAAACACTTAAATACCACTTCCATTGTTTGCATGAATTGGTCGATGTGTATTATTCCTTAAGATTAATAATAAGCAATGTCAAAGTCCGTGACAGTTTTATCAAGCTCCAACAGGGCCGTTCTTGTGGGAACATTGATGTCACAATGGATAGTTTGTTCTTTGCACAAAAGGATTTGACATTACATCATAAAGTCGTCATGTCACATGGCACATTGACAGTAAAATAAGCATGCACACTGAATGTTGACACTGCTGGGATGACTGATCTGGAATGATAGTGCAGAGAAGGGCATTCGGCTTCCAAACGTACCTACACGCACACAGATCTGAAAACATCGTTAAAAAAAAATGAACAACATGTTTCGAAGAAACATGACATTTGGTCTCTACAGTGTATCTCCATATATTGGATATTCAACAATCCACTTTTGGTTGCCTTTTTGTTTCTTTTTTTCATTTTTTAACTTTCCTCACAAGCAAAAATATATAAGAGCAGCCCGGGTAGAGAATCCCTAACCTCTTTTTCCAACAGCGTATCATCATTCATTCTTGATGATGCTGTTGCATCTGTGTCCCTGCAGAGCCGAGTCGGCAACAAAATGACGGAAAAGGTCTAGAACTACAATATCTCTGCTCTCCAGAAGATCACCGCGGCTTTATTTACAGGATTTATGTGTTGCAGAAGGTGATCCGATATTGAGTGGTTCTCACAAGAATCTTGTTATGACTTCTATGGCATCAAATTGCGCTATATTCAGCAAAAATGTAAGGTTTAGTAGCTCATACCTCCAAAGAATTATATGTAGGAACTAAGTCCTGTGTGACGATACCACGTCATTGTAGATGCTAGGTTAGATTGTGATGGAGGTTTCGTCCTGACACGCAGAGGCACGGCGAGTCTTGGGGCTGCAGCGGGTCAGCATGGAGATCTGCGTGCTGAAGTTGTTGCCGTTGCTGCCCATGGATGGGTGCTGGTATTTGGTGTCGGGACCCAGGAATCTTTCAAGGTGCCATCGTCTCCATTTCCTCTTGATCTCACCTTGGACCTGAGAGGCAGACAAGATCCAATCCAATCAATTGGTGATGGATAAGTTGCAGTCATGCTCTACAGTTTTACATTAAAAAGCCACATTAAGGCAGTAAAATGAGTCGAAAATGCTGTTAATAGGCTCACTGGAAGTATGTGACTCTGGCAACATTCCTGCAAAAACTGAAATGGGTTGTTTTTTTCAGCTGACAAGAGGCGCTATAAGCGCTATAATTTTTTTCTCCGGGTTGCGGGTTTCTTAAAAAGCATATGAAGTAATAAACATGCCTGTGTATATATTTTTGTTAAATGATATTGCAGTTTCAAAATGAAATCTCTAGTGGGTGATGGTAAATATTGTGTTCAGTTCCCTCCAAAACAGTTAAACATGACTGTGGCAACATTTATGTATGTTGGTTGAAGGTATATGAAGGTACAATATGTAAGAATTTTGTATCAAAATATCCAAAAACAACTTGCACAGTGATATATATTTATTTCAGTTGTGTACTTCCATCATCCTAAATGTTTCCAAGAATTTGTAAATTCAGAGAAATGCACAATTTTAAAAAGTGCCCGTCCCTGTTCACTTGTCGCCTGTCAGTGACGTAATATCTGCGTTATCCCTGGTTTCTGCTTGTACTGCCATAGTAACCATGGCGACAGACGTGGACAACTGCGTAGTGCGTAACGTCTAGCGACACGCTGTTGTTGTTTCGTTCAAACATTATGGACCATGGCAAGCAGACTTTGGGACAAAAGGAGAACTAAAATGAGGATCAATATCAGCGTGGTGTTTTCGAGATGCCGAGAGCTCCACGTCCGCGACTAACTTGGACTTGACAAAGCTTCACGAGTCACGACTTGATAGGGACGCCGCTCTTGCATGTACTTTATTAGACAGGTGGGCAAATGTACATAAAACAAATCAATGTTTTATAGCTCAACATGATGAAATGTTAGAATATGATCAGTATGTTATTCTAATGTTGATCTAGCTTACTGCTAGTCTCATATAGGCAAGGCAAGGCAAGTTTATTTATATAGCACATTTCATACACTATGGCAATTCAAAGTGCTTTACAGAAAGGAATTCAAATAATAACAAAATAAAAGCAAGGAAAATTAAAACAGTTATAAAAGAAATTAAAAGAGAAATATTATAGTTATTAAATTAATTAAGAGTAAAAAGATGATACATAGTAAACTTCTCATCTGGCAAAACGTCTCGGTTACGTATGGTAACCCTCGTTCCCCGAGGAGTGATCAGAGATGTAAGTCAAGACTGACGAATGGGGATCGCTTGCAAGCATATCTACTTAGTGAAACTAAACGAGCCAATGTACATTGGCATGTGATAATTGCACCAGCTGCTGTGTGTCGCATCCTTGTTTTTCCGCTGAGGAGGCAGACCTGTGACTCGGCCGTACAGCGAAAGTTCAGCAACTGTGGCGAGGGCATTTACGTTTCCATTCCCTCCTCGGGGAACGAGGGTTACCATATGTAACCGAGACGTTCCTCTTTGTCAGTCACTACTACGTAAGTCAAGTAGTCAAATATCAAATATCTACCAAAACGCCACGGCTGCTGGCCCTTCCATCGTGTTGGGCATAAAGTAGGAGCTCTAAGCAGAGTAGGTCAGTCACTGATGATCCGCAAGACCCACTCAGTGTGACTTATTGGATAACGCTGAGAAAGCCTGCCCTTGGGGAAGGGAATGCTGCAGAAGCCACATCCTACCCCGGAGGGAGGCACTATGCCGGTTACACATATGGACTAGCCAAGCAGGGTAGTACAACATATGGGAGTCTCTGGGGTGGTTCCAGCCTAATTATAGGGGGGAAAGAACACCAGCAGAGACAACAGAGCGGGCTCTGTCGAGAGAAAGACACGGGCTCGTCCGCAGAGGAGCTGATCGTGGAGGAATACACATATGGGGTCGCCGCAGGGACTGCTACATATGGACACCCAGCCTATCACAGGTTCCACAATGCATACGAGTGTAGGCCTGGCATCAGACGCTCCGCAACGTCTGACTCCCGCAGGGGTGACAGAGGAACTCACAGGGTTAGCCATTTCTGGGGCGCACTACTGGAGCAAACAGACGCACGTATCCGGCCCATGGGGTCCTTCGCGCTACTGGCCACTGGGGGGGGGGGGTGTATGGGAAGATACCGGTTCTACATGGAGGCTATAGAATCTAGTGAACGTGTTAGGTGTCGCCCAGCCCGCAGCTCTACATATATCTGTCAGCGAGTCGCCTTGAGCCAGTGCCCAGGAGGAAGCAACACTTCTAGTTGAGTGTGCTCGCAATCCGAACGGGCAAGGCACGCCTTGGGCTTCGTAAGCCAAGGTGATGGCATCCACCATCCAGTGGGCCATCCTCTGCTTGGACACAGCCTTTCCCTTCTGCTGACCTCTGTAACAGACGAAGAGCTGATCTGAGGTCCTGAAGCTTTGCGTTCTGCCCACGTATAACTGCAAAGAGTGGACGGGACAGAGAAAAGCTAGGGCTAGGTCTGCCTCCTCCGAAGGCAGCGCTTGCAGGTTCATTACCTGGTCCTTGAAAGGAGTGGTAGGAACCTTGGGCACGTATCCAGGCCGGGGTTTCAGGACAACGTGAGAGTTGGCCGGCCCGAATTCTAGGCACGATTCGTTGACCAAAAATGCTTGCAGGTCCCCTACCCTCTTGATTGAAGCCAGAGCAGTCAGGAGCACTGTCTTTAGTAACAGGATCTTTAACTCAGCTGACTGCAGTGTTTCAAAGGGAGGTCTCTGCAGTGCGCTCCGCACTCTTGGAGGCTCTGCGGGTAGCGTTATAGAGGAGTGAGGGGCCCGAGGAGACTGGCTCGGCGGGTTACCTCTCACTGTGATCCTCAGGTCACCAAGGCTATTATACGAAGTAGGCCTCTTCTGCTGGGCAGAAGAAGCACTAGATCGGGGAATAATCAAAGGGGCTCCACCTCTTTCGAGGTAACGGAGTCTCGACCGTAACGCCACTATGGGGAACATGAGTCATCCATGAGCGCCATTTCAGCATGCCTATAGCCCAAGCACATGATACAGCGATCATGCCCATCAGGCAGAGTCAAACATTGGCCGCATCCAGAAACACACGATCTGAATGACATCTTGAAAAAGACGCAGACAGACCGTGTTAGCTCTTTCAGAAGTGCTCTGAGGTGCTGAAACGCACAGCGAGATAGCTGCGGCTACACACCAGGAATGCAACCTAGTGTGAGCACTCACTCTCAACTTCATGCCCACCGAACCAACAAAGCTGTGAATGCTGTTTATGCTCTTTGTAGAAAGACGCGGCGAGATCACGACCCTCACTGTCCGCGCCGTCACACCAACACCAGGAATCAGAGATTCTTCTCAGCAGAGACTAGAAGAAGTAGATCTTTGCAGGAGACAGGAACAGCATACAGTACACCATCTGGCTCCGAAGCGAAAGACAAAGATATGACGCATCGTATGCCAATGTACATTGGCTCGTTTAGTTTCACTCGAAGTAGATAGGCTCGCAAGCGACCCCCATTCGTCAGTCTTGACTTATGTAGTAGTAACTGACGAAGGAGAACACCGGTGTATCATATTTTTAACTTCCAGTTTTACTCTGAGATTTTCCCATGGTGATTACACTGTGTCTGTGGTGTTCTTTTGTCGCGCCTAAGAAATCTATTGGATGTCTGCGATGGACCTGATTTTCCCCTAATCGGACAGGAGAAAAATTACATATTGTAGCTTTAAGCACAGCATTTCAGAAATGAAATGTCTGGTGAATGGCTGTAACAGATTGATGCTCTGTCATGTTTGAAAATAACATACCACCTACACTAAACCCTACTCCAACCTAACTGATACTGCCCTGTAATCATAATCATAATTTGTGTGAAAAGGGAAAAAAATGAGTTGATGTTTTACTGCCTCTAATGTTTATTTCACCTGAAAAGTGTGGCGAAAAGTACCCTGATAGGTTTTCTAGAAATGTAAGAGAGTCACATACAGTTGTAATCAAAATGTATAGACTTTCAGCTGTTTGCAATGAACAACTGAAACAAACATGGTTTCCCCAAATTCAACTTACCTGGCGCTAGAGCCTGCACCTGTGACCTTTTTATTAATCTGTACAAGCTAGAAGCCCCAAGACGCTATGAACATCAATGTATAAATCAAAGTAATAGGCCACCTCTGCTGGTACATCTAGAGCTATTTACAGCCTGTGTGAGCTAACATAATACAAGCCAATTACAGGCTTCCAGGGTTTGAGCTTTTAGCTTTAGAGAAATTAAATAAAACTTGAATATACTGTAGGAAGTGGCTTCTTATCAGTTGTTAATAAATGCACCTAAACATTTCCATCCATCCATATATACATCCATCCATACATCTGTCTTACCTCTCCATTCAGAAAACAGTAGAGTACAGCAACCACAAAACCCTGTTAAAACAAATGAAAACAACTTACTAGTACGTCACTGTAGGTACAGTGTAGGCATTGCAAGGCCACTCATTCAAAGCATTACACACAGGAATGACAATGTGCTACATGTCTAGAGAATCCCATTTCCCACCAGACTGTAAATGACTGTGGCCTAAAAATATAGGTTGGTGAGTCCTGAAGCAGACAAAAGCATATTTATATATTAAGGGGGGCAGATCCTTCTTGAATTCGTGCCAGTCATTCTGGTGGCTCTGCCTAAGAAACTTATAATTGGGGCACTTCTTTTGTCCCCAGAGCTTATTTTTATTAAAACTAACAGCTTTTTTTGTATATGAAGGTCACATTTAAAACTGGCTTGGAAACTTTTTACCATGCCTTTATCTTTTTTTTTGTTTTTTTTTTTTTGTTTAGTTTGCCAAATGTTTTTGAATATAGATTTTTTAATACGTGAAAATTTATATCTATATCTATATCTATATCTATATATCTATATCTATATATATACATACCGACTGCACTGCAGTATATATATATATATATTTTTTTTTTATACATATTTTTTTATTTGTTTAAATCTAAGATTATCTTATCAAAAAGTAAAATAAGCATAAATAATTTTAATATTTAGTGTATAAAAATGAATATTTTTCACCACCATAGTTTCCAAAACAGAATGCCATTAAACACAATACATCATTTGAGATGTGGAGGAAATGTCCATGATCTTAAATTAAAATGAATAAATTAATGAGAGTGTGAAAAGTGTCTTTAGGAGTTTATTTTCTACACATCCAGAGGGTACAAAAGCCAAACACCCAATTATGCCATTAAAAAAACAACAGCCAATAGCTAAAGTGTGTGATACAGTGATGCTCTTCGGAGACTGTTTGAGGACCCCTGAGCAGTTCTACCAGACATCATTAAACTATTCTGCTATTTGAACAACAGTCCAAACCATTAGCCTGAGAGCATTTCCTGCCACTTGGGACTATATATTGATATTTGGGCTCTACTTCTTTTGTCTTTTTCTTTTTTTCAAAGATAGTTTGAGTGATTAAATCCTCAGACGTACCTGAAATGACCCAAGAATGAGGTCAAACACAAGCCTTAGTTCAGTTTTTATGTTCTCTGGAATGAAAGCGAATATGATGAAGTTTATCCCAAAGAGTGGAATCAACAAAAGTGTGGATTTTGCCAGCCTCCTATAGAAAAGAAGGGGGGGGGGGGACAAAACAAAAAGCATTATGCGATACTTTGTTGTCATTCATAACCTGCACTCAGCACGGGTCTGAGAATGATATTATTACCAGGTTATATCGAAAAGCATATTACTGGAATAACAACATTAGTGATGCTGGGTAGAAAATTGCAGGTGCTTAAGAACTGCATCTTGTTTTCTGCGAACTGCACAGTGCAGAGTTACTCAAGGACAAAGGACATTAAATCATCCGAACAATGGCAGAGAGAGCCACTGACATTTTAGATGATGAGATTGCAGTGCAGTCGGTTCTCACTCGCTGCTGGAGAGGCCAGCTAAAATATCCCCATATTTTATGCCCATGTAAAAATTACATAAACTAAAATGCTTCTCATGTACCTCCCATCCTCACCCGTCTGAAAAGACCAGAATAGCTGATCTACAGCGAAGTGTGCTTTAGATGCTGATGTCCTCATCAGACTTCATAACTATCTTAACCAACAAGACTCTTGTGGCCAATCGGCTTTTGTTTTCTGATGGTCTTGCTGGTCAGCCTCAAGGCTGGTCTAAAAGCTAACAAGCACTTATCCACTTTAACCAATCTTGGCCAGCATTTAAAGGGATAGTTAAAGGGTTAGTTCACCCAAAAATGAAAATTCTGTCAGTAATTACTCACCCTCACGTTGATCCAACCCCGTAAGACTTTCGTTCATCTTCGGAACACAAATTAAGATATTTTTGATGAAATCTGAGTGCTGGATCACTCCTCCACAGGCTTATGGACACCTTAACTTGCTGGCCCAGAAAATGTATTAAAGACATTGTTAATATAGTCCAAGTGACTCCAGTGGCTCAATCTTAAGTTTATAAAGCGACGAGAATACTTTTTGTGCGCAAAAACAAACAAAAATAACGACTTTATTCCACTTTTCATTTCCTTCTCTCTGGACCTCGAGTCTTTTCACGTAGTGTTTAAGCGTAGCGCGTCTGTGTTGCACGTCACCACGTAGGCTCACTATTGGACGACTGGTCATGTGTGATACGTGGTGACGTGAAACACAGACACGCTACGTAAAAAAAACTCGAGGTCCAGAGAGAAGGAAATGAAAAGTGGAATAAAGTCGCTATTTTTGTTTGTTTTTGCGCACAAAAAGTATTCTCGTCGCTTTATAAACTTAAGATTGAGCCACTGGAGTCACTTGGACTATATTAACAATGTCTTTAATACATTTTCTGGGCCAGCAAGTTAATGTGTCCATAAGCCTGCAGGAGGAGTGATCCAGCACTCAGATTTCATCAAAAATATCTTAATTTGTGTTCCGAAGATGAACGAAAGTCTTACGGGGTTGGAACAACATGGGGGTGAGTAATTACTGACAGAATTTTCATTTTTGGGTGAACTAACCCTTTAACCCAAAAATGAATATTCGGTCATCATTTATTCATTTTCAAGCTTCAAAAGGGATGCAAAAACACCATAAACATAAAGTGAAAGTAGTCATATGACTCATTTGTTATATTCCAAAGTTATACTACCTGTGAGGAAAAGACTGAAATTTAAGTCGCTATCTTCACCTTTGCTGCAGTTCTCGAATCTTATTCACATTTTTTCAAGATGTCTCACAGTCTCACAGAAGAAAGTAAGTCAAATTGGTTTGGAATGATGTGAGGGTGAGTATATGACGACAGAATTTTCATTTTGATGTGAACTATCCCTTTTTATCCCCTTTAAATTTCAAGCTGGTCTTCTCAGCAGGGTAAGGAGATAAAAGAGAACAAAGAACAGAATGACTTTTATTTTAAAGCAAAAACCTGTTTGAATGGAGTCCGAAATACTTACGAATATTGGTTTGATTCATTTCTCCCAATGTCAGGACAGTTGATCTTCTGCCGCAGTATCCGGATGATACAAATGAACAGGATAAAGTTCATCTGTTGTTGGTGGAAAAACAAAATAACAAAATAGTGGGTGTCGTTATTTTTGCTTCATGTCATGATTCAGCAAAGATTGCTGAAACCACTGAGGGGTCATAAAGTCAATGGTCCCGAAGCACAGTGTTTATTATTACTGTCTCGAAGAAAGCAGGGAACAAAGTGCATTAGCAAAGGTACAGAACAAAACTACCTTCTTAAGATGGCAGCGAGACATTAACTCTAAGTAGACAAGATGGCCTGTATTAAGAATTTTTACTTTCTGACTAGCAAAAACACGCAATAACTGTGCAATGGGCATGTCTGAGTGGAGGAAGACAAGAAGTGCCTGTTTTCCAGCCTAAAATAGCAAATCCCAGACACTATAAATAAATCGCCATAAACATTCGATTTGATTGACAGATCTCTCTCTCTCTCTCAAGCGCTTCTCTCTTTCCTTTAAATCTCTTAAAAGAAAAGCCAAGAGGGGCTTTTAAGAGCATTTTTCCCACCTTTCAGCACCTTATTGATATTTCATGTATAATGTAAATCCCTGGAGGGAAACATTGCCTGGCACATTGGTCAACGGGTTTTGTGTGTTACTTAAATCTTAACACTCAGCACTAAGCCAAATCATTATATTGTAAGGTTATAAACAAGTAAGGGGGGAAAAAACTGTAAAAAAGCCAGAACACAAAGTAAAACCCATGAGAGATTGACTGCTATGAAGTTTTCACAATTATTATGAGAAGCTTGCTCACAGATGTATGTGTATCTAATATTTTTTGTTATCTGAGAGCTTTCAATAATTATTACACGGGAAATTATATTAATTATGTGGAGCCAGGTTGACCCATGGATTTGTAGGGCCCTAATAAAGATCATGGAAAGGTGCCTTTTCTTTTAGGAGAAAGAAAAAAACTTACAAAAAAAATAAAATAAATAATAATAATATAAAAATAGACAGTACTATATAAAATATGAAAGACTGAAAATATATAGAAAATATAAAAATATAAAAAAGCATTAAAAATAAAATGATAGAAAAGAGAAAGCATTAAACCTACAAAAAGAATGAAAATATAAAAAATGTAAAAGCATTAAAGATTAAAAATAAAGTAAAAAGAACACTCTAAAATACATAATACTAAATAGAATAAAAAAAATGGGGGAAATATAAAAATAAAAGTGATTAAAAAGTACAAATATGCAAAAGAGAAAGCAATCTAGAAATAGCTAATATTTAAAATATATAAAAATGACAAAAATATAAAATACTAATGAATTTTTATATAATATATAATATATTTATAGAAAGGGCATCTCACCAGAATTGAAGCTAATATCGGGGTTTTGATAATCCACCAGAATGGGTCGGAAGTTTCGATTATATCCCAGCATCTGAAAAAAAAAAAAAAATGGCATACAAATGTCATGTATACATTTTTGCTTGCATTATTTTATGTCTTGATTTTTACATAAAATCATTTAAGCCTTTGACTGATGGGTTTATCTTACCCCTCATCTTTGAAGTAAGCCTTGGCAAAGCTCCAAGCCATGATGAAAATCGCTGGGCCTCCTGGAGCGAGATAAAATAGAGTGTAAATTCAGCCAGTTGCTTTATATGGATTACTGACATAATCAGTATGTCAAAGGTTAACAAAAGGGTGAGTAAAAAGGTTAATAAAGATGCACATAAATACTATGACACCTACCCCAACCAATCAGAATGTACCACCAGAAGTACTTCCTCTCTGAGAAGAAGGAGACGGCCAACAGAGCATGAAGATACAGACCTTCCACTAGGAGCCAGAAGAAACTTGCCATAATGCAATACTGGAAAAAGACAATCACAGCTTTGCAGCCAACCTGAAAATCAGACCAAAAAAAATGAAAATGGCTTTGAAGAAGTCATTCACACCCTTGAGTGCTCATCTTTTACAACAAATTATAAAGCGTCCGTGCTGCAGTGCAACTACTGAATATGCATATGTCACAATGATCATTTCAGATATCTCGTTATAAAGAAATCCACTCTTCATTCAATAGCATCCAAATCATACATAAAGTACTACCATTGAGTGATAAACTTTACTGGCAAATTAAAATAAATTGAAACAAAGCAGATATGCTCTTAAAAAAAAGGATCCAAAATGGGGGTTTTCGCAGCGTCGCCACAAAAAAAAAACAAACAAAAAAAAAACCACCAAAGTAAAATAACCTTTTTTGTGTGTGTGTGTGTGTGTGTGTGTGTGTGTGTGAAGAACATTTTAAAAATCTAACCTTTCTTTTTAACCTTTCTTCACTAAAAAAAAAAACTTTTGTGGAATGGAAACAACATCTGATTGTTGGTTTATTATTTGCAATACAGTATGTAAAAAGGACATTTTAATGGACAATTTCTGACTGTTTACAGAGTTAAATGTCTGATAGTGTATAAATGTCTGATAGCCTTAATTAGCAAATATTATTACACCACACTACTGTATTTATCAATATTCCAATAGCAGTATTATAATACTAAGAAATGGATGCACTTAATTTTTTTTCTCATAACAGAGTTTTGGAAACTTATTGAGCTCGACAAGGCCAATGCAATTGCAAGCATAATGAAAAAATTATAAAGAATGTAACAAGAACAAATTACATTTACAATATATTTATTTACAAAGAAAAGCATTGACAGTGAAAGTTCAATTCAGGGTAGAAAAAAAAATCAATTTAGGGTAGAAACCCAGTTTGTATTATAAAGAAGAATGGAGACATGCAACTGGCTGATATTCAAATTAAAGGATTTTTTTTTTTTTTTCAAATGTTCTTTTGCAATTGTATATTTTTTTCTCATAAAGATAACGACCCCCCAAAACAAAACAAGTTACTCTCGTAACTAATCTAATTTAAACAGCCACTTTGATTATTTTCCTCCAATAAATATAGATACAAAATGAGATTTACATATTTAAGTATATTAATATATGTTTAAATATGTTATGCACATTTAAGAAGTTCAAAGTAAAGGAAGTTTTTGATAAGTTAAATTTGCACAGGGGAAAAAAATATATACATTTGTAATTTCTCACAAACCCTAATCGATGTAGGTAATTATTTATGTCATGTATTTCCTAGATAGTGCTCCCCTGTTTTGGGTTCCTCTCACTTCCAGAGAAATTGAAGTGCTGCTAATAGGCTCTCATGAAAGCAGTGGTTCTGTTTGGGCAGAACCGGTGGGAGGTAGAGAGGAGGTTGTTGCATGAGGACAGCGAGACATGGCAGGCAGACTGCAGGAAGACTATAAACAAGTAACTGTGAGACAAACACAATGGAATGAAATCAGACAGGAGGGTGTAAGTGGTTGAAGGCAAAAAGCAAAAAGCAAAGATACAGCATCATGCTGAAAATGCCATGTCCTCAAGCTCAAGAGCAGAATTAATTAATAAGGCCTCCTAACTTCTGAGTCTTCAATATCAACAAAACCAGCAGGGCAGAGCAGAAGGATAAAGGCAGGGAGCAGGACACGACATGAATGCTTTGATTATTGACAACGAACTGGCTCAAGACTGCAAACACAATGGCTGCATCCGAAATCGCATACTCTCTCGCGTAGGTACTTATTTTGAATACGTAATTACTTCACGAACGCTAAAAAAGTATGTTCTATATAGTATGAATGTAATCTGGACGTACTACATTCGCCATGTTGTCATTATCAAAGTGTCGCTTCACTGCCATCGTATGAACACTTCAGAATCTTGCCGGAAGTAGTAGGTCATCTGGGAACTGTTTTTCGCCTACTATATAGAAGGGAAGAGTGCAATTTCAGATGCAGCCAAGGAGAATAAATAGGAGAGGAAATGAGGGAGAGCAGGTGGGGCAAATAAACCAATAATCAGGTAACAAGGGCGGGGGTTTACCTTTTGAGCGGTACGGTCCCATAAATGGGATTCTTATTTCTGTGCCCCTGAGAGTACGGTCCCACATATGGGATTTAGAATGAACAGGGACAAACATAACTGCCAGATTCAAACTGTGCTTTCGTGTGTTGGCTGGCGCTGAGCCACACACATATATCACAACTGTTTGCAGTGTTTTCAAACACATAATGTTTAATTTAGGTTTCAGGCATTTAAATACACATAATCACAAGTAAAACAATACATTTAGAGTTTTTAAAATACACACTGATGTCTATGGAAGCAGCAATAACAATCTATTCAAATACAATTTGCCGACGTGTGCTATTCATATCAGATGAACATAGTGTAAGTAATATGAAGTTTACTCTATTCTTTTCCCAGTTCAACGGCCACTTTCTTACATGTATTTTGGAAGAAACTGATGAATTTTAATGCTGTAAATCCAACTGACAGGACTCTCTGAACTGCGGCGCAAACAAACATGGCGGCGCCCATCTCACGTTATAGATCAAGATCAAGATTATTTGTAAAGGTTTTTAAACGACAAAACACACTCACTTAAACGTATTTGAGAATCGGAATATCAGATAGTTATTGAAATGGTAAGCAAGTTGTGAATATTTTGAATAAAAAAGGAAAAATAATATAAAACTTAAAAGCGATACATCTATCATACAGTGTTATTGTGGCTGCAGTGTATCACATGACAAGTGTGACGCGTCGCCATGGAAACGTTCTAAAATAACGGTCGCCTTCAAAAGATATCTATTTCAAATAAATGCTGTTCTTTTCATCTTTATTGATCAAAGAATCCTGAAAAAAAGTATCACGGTTTTCCACAAAAATATTAAGCAACAAAACTGTTTTCAACATTGATAATAATAATAAGAAATGTTTCTTAAGCACCAAATTAACATATTAAAATGATTTCTGAAAGATCATGTGACACTGAATACTTCAGTAATGATGTGGAAAATTCAGCTTTGACATCACAGGAATAAATTACATTTGAAATGGTAATAATATTTCACAATATTACTGTTTTACTGTATTTTTGATCAAATAAATGTAGACTTCTTTCAATCTTACCAACCTCAAACCTTAACAGTAGTGTGTTCAAGAAAAAGTATTTAATTTGTGTTGTGTTTTCTATCCAAGGTGTTCTGAGCAGCATTTTTGTTAATTTAGTTAAAAAGTTAACTTCCTACAAACTAAATATTCTCCAGTATATATTTTAATGATTTATTTTGGAAGCATTGTTTTATATCACCAAAAATTAAACAGGTCTGGTTCAGACACCCACCTTGATTTTGAAAATATGTAGTTTTAAACATAACAATACAACTCTCAGTCTTTCTAAAAATACGTCTTTGAGCTCTGTGATCTGAGATCATAGAAAGATTCACACATTTTAAACTCTGTTCCTCTCTGCAACACTCTCAAAATGAGAGTGCATGCCTTACAGGCAGAAGAAAAAAATTGGGTGGATGAAGCAATCGACAGTTTAGACAGCAGAATGCTCTGAATGATGCTTTCTCCTTTTGGGCTTGCAAAATGAGGCAGCGCAGGATGAATGGATTCAGCTCGTAGTTCTAATGCACAGTTTGCACACATATCATCCCAAATTACTATGAGAGCCACAACCTCTTGCTCAGGGCACGCGCTCCCTGAAATAGATAGAAAGCTTTCGCCGCAGGCTCAACCACACAAATAGCTAACAAACACCGTCTGCTGAGCTGAACCTCTCAACTGCCTTTTATAATGCATTTATTATGCATCATGCATAAAACCACTGCGACTAATACTTTTCATAACACTGTTTTCTGGCAATCAGTCATTCTGCCATTCCCCATGGGCCTACTGTTATTTAAAGGTGAGAATAACGTTAATAAGGCAGCTTGACACATAACCTAGCTGTGAATATTCACTGATTCCACAGTAGATTAGTTATTTTGTGTGCAGAAAGTCTTTAAAAGAGAGAGATGAAAGCCAGTGATCACTATGAATTTGCATACATACAGATGTAAACTGTGGCCATCAAGAGATGGCTTTTTTTGGTCCTAAAATAATAATATGGTAGATGTTTTCTGACTTTTTTATGTAAATTCTGAGGTAGAAATAGACATTTGCATTTGACATTTTGTTCCACAGAAAAAAGTCATATAAGCCTGGAGCGACCTGTGAAAAGAGCGACTCGATTTGGACTGTCCACATTTAAATGTGCATCCTTTCTGCCATAGTGTTTCAGACCATTTCAGACCTTTTTTTTATTTTTATTTTACTTACAATCATCCAAAAAGTATTTTTAAAGATGCAAATAATATTTTTTGGAAGTTGCATTTAAAATCCACTTGCCTTAAAAATCTGAGGAGTCAAATGCTCAGTTTGAAAGAGTATTAAACTTCTGAAGATTTCCCAAACGGCCTTGATCTATTGTAAATTTCTGCTCAAACTGCAGACATTGAAAGACACCAGATCTGAAAACTGGACACGTGTTACAGCAGGACACATCACTTTAGAAGCAAACTCACTCCACACAAGGAGCCACGTTTTCATTGAGAGGTTTATGCTCCTTTGTCAAGTTCAATCGATAGTCAGCTCAACAGCTGAATCATCTCAGAAAACGTCCTTCGCTATTACTAGCAGTCAGGCGATAATGATTGCCACGTCAATGCTAAATATTGTAAAACTGATTCAACTCATTTTATTAGAATATTCAACTAAACAGCTAAAACCAGCTAGCCTGACAAGCCAGACCCACATAAAGACCAAAATAAAATGTGCTGCCGCTAGGGTCCGTCTAGATTTCTAGGCTAAAAACCAGCATGAATTGCTCCAGATTGGTTTAGGCTGGTCTGGTACAGGTGGAAAAAGGCAACATTTATTTGACCAGTTTTGCTGTTTTACTTGCATGGTCTAATTTTAATTTTGTCACAGACACTCTTTTACCTGCTTTTTACTATTTTTACTACTTTTGCTGTTTTACTTATGGTCTATTTTTAATTTGGGCACAGACACTCTTTTACATGCTTTTTACTATTTTTACGGGCATGGTCTAATTTTAATTTTGACACTCTTGTATTTGCTTTTTTACTACTTTTGCTGTTTTTCTTGCATTGTCTAATATTTACTTGACTGGTCTATTTAATTTTGACACTGTTGCTCTTTTACCAGATTTTTTACTACTTTTGCTGTTTTACTTGCATGGTCTAATGTTAATTTAGTCACTGTCACTCTTTTACCTGCTTTTTACAATTTTTACTAGGTTTTTAATTTTTTTTTTTTTATTTAGTAACGGACACTCTTTTACCTGCTTTTTACTATTTTTACTTGACTGGTCTATTTAATTTTGACACTGTTCCTCTTTTACCAGATTTTTTACTACTTTTGCTGTTTTCCTTGCATGGTCCAATTTTAATTTGGTCACGGACACTCTTTTACCTGCTTTTTACTATTTTTACTACTTTTGCTGTTTTACTTATGGTCTATTTCTAATTTGGGCACAGACACTCTTTTACATGCTTTTTACTATTTTTACTGGCATGGTCTAATTTGAATTTTGACACTCTTGTATCTGCTTTTTTACTACTTTTGCTGTTTTTCTTGCATGGTCTAATTTTAATTTAGTAACGGACACTCTTTTACCTGCTTTTTACTATTTTTACTTGACTGGTCTATTTAATTTTGACACTGTTCCTCTTTTACCTGATTTTTTACTACTTTTGCTGTTTTACTTGCATGGTCTAATTTTATTTTGTCACTGTCACTCTTTTACCTGCTTTTTACTATTTTTTACTAGGTTTGCTGTTTTACTTGGATGATCTGATTTTAATTTTGTTACTGTTCTTTTACCTGTTTTTTATTTATTTATTATTATTTCATTTTGTCACTGCCCCTCTTTTATCTGTTTTCACAAATTTCTGTTGGTTGTTGGACCAAGCTGTTGGTTTAAGCTAAACCTAGCTGGTGAGGTTAGTCAACTAGCTTTGGTCCTGGTGGAGTTTCTGGAAATGTTACTGGTTAAACTAGAAAAGAAGCTTAGTGGGACTCTAGCAAACCAGTTAACATAGGCGTGTCAGCACAGTAGTGTAAAACTAGCACACAAGAAATACCCTATGGTGTCAGTGTAAAAAATCACCCAAACTTCACATCACATCTTGTTATTTTGCAGTTTTGAAAGGAAAATCTGTGAAATTGAATTGGCTTGAGGGGCTACAACAATAACAGTGGGAGTATGCGCCATCCAGAATGACTGGAACAAGCATTTTGGCAAGCTGGTTCAAACAGAGGTCACCAACAGCAATAAATTCAGCAGCGAGTGTGAAGTTATGCCCACGGATGTTTAGTAGCAGACATAACAGTCGAGAGGCCCAAGACACTTCTGTTAACACACCACGAGACCCGAGAGTATAAAAAAATGGAAACGGGATCAGCTGGGATAGACTATATTTACTCTGATTACTAACAATGCTAGATGAATACTTGGTTTGCTGCGTGTGGATCTCACAGTTTTGCTAATAGAAACTATTACAGACTGCTGAGGGATCCATGAGAAAATAAATAAACAGACTGTGCAATAATGAACTTACAGAGCCAGTGGAGCAGTTGTCAGACTCTTGAACAACATCATACAGCACCGCATCTTTGACGAAGACAGCAACGGCTTTCAAAATGAAGGACACGAACAGATGCATGTGGATGTAGTTACGCGTGCAGTGGAGTTTCCTGAGGGAATACAAGGAATGCAATCAGCCACACTTATTGAATCTAAAATATGTTAAGCCTGATTGAGAAGTCCCCCGCCCCCTAATTACATCCCGTCCTTGGAACTAATGTCGGAAAAAAATGACAGCTAATTACACTACAAATTAAATCCTAATTGAGCTTTCTGGTCCTTGAAAGGGGTTTGTTAAACAGGTAATTTGTTGCATTGTGTTGTCCATTTCACACACATTTCTACTTACCGTAAACATGGGAATTCACAAAATCTGATTTAAAATTCAAGGTTATAGCTGCTCATTTAATGTCCAACATGCTCATTTAATATTATCAAGCTATGGCGCGCAGTCAAAATACTAACCACAATGCATCTACACTATGGAACAAAGTAAGTCATATGGGTTTGGAGGAATACAAGAGTGAGTAAATGATGACATAATATTGATTTTATGGGGGAGCTATTCTTTTAAGAGTACATTAAGACCTGCATAGACATGCGATCTAATATCCCAGAACACCCTGAACATTTTTTTTTTGTTGTTTGTTTATATTGTCCATACCACACACTTGTAAAATAGCTGACACTTTGTTTGAACACTGGATTCTTTCTGCCTCTGGTGCAAAGAAAAGATTAATATTTTATAGTATGTTACAGTCGTACTCTCAAATACTGACACATCTACAAAGCTGTCATGCTGTAAATACTGTTAGCTTATAACAATACATTTGATGTTGCTAGAATACAATTTTTGCAACACTTGATCAATTTGCTAAATTATTGCTGGGTTCCCTATCAGAATAATCTAAATCCCATTGTCACTCATGAGTATGAAAGAAATAATACGTACTTGATAAAAAACTAAATATTGTGGAATATTATTAAAATTTCCAGTCTTCACACGATCCTTCAGAAATCATTCTAATATGCTGATTTGGTGCTCAAGAAACATTTCTTCTTATTGCCAATGTTGAAAACATCTGTGCTGCTTAATAAACAATGCATTTTCTTCAGGATTCTTTGATGAATAGAAAGTTCAACAGAACAAAATATATTTAAAACAGAAAGTTTTGTAATGACTTTTGTCACTTTTGATCAATTTAAAGCATACTTGCTGAAGTAGTAATTTCTGTTAAAAGAAAAAAATCTAACTGACCTCAAACTTTCAAGAGTAATGTACTTCTCACAAAGTTAAATACACAACACAATGCAGATTCTGTTTCAGATTCAAGATTTTTGTCTCTACATGCAAATATTATCCCAGGGGATACACGACATTCCTCCCGGGTTAGTGACATCACCAACACCAACACCCGGGAACGCGATTTATAGATTATCATGACAGAATATGCTAAACAATAAGCTACATAAATTCATCAACTAACCATTCAGAAATGTCCTGTTGCATTCTACATGTTGCCACTTCTTCTTGAGTCTCTCCATCTTTGTCTGACTCCGGTTTGAACATAAAAGGCTAAAAGTTTTTGAAATTTTTAGTGCATGTTTGCGTGAGGTAAAAGGACACAAAATGTTGAAGCTCCGCCCTCTGTGCTGGGAGCAGCAGCTCATTTGCATTTAAAGGGACAGACTGTGTGTTTTTGCTCACCCTCAAAAAGTGACAATTTTAACATGCTATATAAAAATATTGGTGGGGTATTTTGAGCAAAAACTTCACATACACACTTTTGGAACATCAAAGACTTATTTTACGCGAAAAGGGCTTTATACCACCCCTTTAAAAATTTCCATAAACTATTGTCACATAATTATGTAATGTCATTATCTCACCACAAGTAGTCTTAGAGTAAACATGTTTTTCAATAGCTAATTATTATTAAGCTTATTTGCTCAAGTCTTTCGGTAACACTTTAAGGTCTCATTTGTTAACATGAACTAACCATGCACAATATGTATTTACTGCATTTCTTAAAGCTGCAGTCTGTAGTTTTTTCTCTTTGTCGTCATCTCTGTTTGAAATCTGCAATTGCAGTTATTTGCGGAATTATCAGCCTTATGTAGGTTGTGCCTCGGCACAGCAGAGTGCAGTAATCACAGATTCTACTTTTTGGAAGTATGACCAACTTAAGAATTTTCACCGGAAAATGTAACATCCACTTTTGTTCTGACCAACTAAGGGAAAAAAAGCGCATTGAAGCTGATTAAATCTAACGATCGCTTATCATATCACGTTAAACCATGCAAATTATATTTTGTTCTCAAATTGTTAATGTTAACAACATCAGCAGTCTCTTTTTTTCCGTAGCCACCCCAAAGTCCGAAGTCTTTTTCATTTTACAACAGGTGAATCTCCAGTTGTCACTGGTGATTGTCATTTGAACCTTTCTGGATCCGCCATCAAATTGATAAGTTTATATCAAGTGCTGTGAGAAAGGGCTCTAAATTTCCACCTCCAACATCCTCACACGCAATATAGCCTACTAGCCGAGACTCCTTCTTTATGTGTACAGATGTGACGTAATGACGCAAAGACATGCTTGAATGTCCCGCGGAAATCCAACAGTACCACTGGAATTAAAAACATAGTTTTGAACACTATATGTACTTGCTCAAAAATCTATTTTAGATTATTTTTAACCCAAAAAAGTAACAGAATGCATCTTTAATGTTAGTTAATGCACATGTTAATGTTCATGTTAGTTCAGAGCATTAACTGCAACGTTTACAGATATAACTTTTTAGTATTAATAAATTAATACATTGTGTTAAATGTATTAGTAAATCCTGAGATTAACCAAGATTGATAAATAGATTAAGATTAAATGTAGTAGAAGTATTGTTGGTTCATGTTAACTAATATGTAGTCAGTAAATGAGTTAAATAGTAAAACAGTAGTTTATGAAACCTTATCGTAAAGTGTTACCAGTCTTTCTTTTGTCAACCAACTTCATCATTGAAGAGTCTGTTTATATTGAAATTCCTTGAATTTGTCTTTTGTCTGGTTTGTGACTTGTGCTATTGGATTTTAATTTGTCATTGGTGATGTCTTACTTCAATTTGTTACAATTATGTGTCCAGTAAGATGAATTCTAAATAATGTGTGGGAAAGTTACTATTGATTACTCCATGAAAACCAATTGTTTTGTTCCTGTGGCAAAAGCCTGCTGAGATGGGCCAAACATATTATACATTGCAGCAGGTCGAAATCAATGAATCTCGCTTTTGTGGTCACTACAGCATCCAGTCCCAGGTTTGGATATTTGATAGGTTTCCTACATTGTAAAAATCTCTTTTTTTGAGTTTTGCCCCAAAGTTTAGTCCAAATACATTGGACTAATCATAACTTATGTTTAGTTTAGTAAAATAAAAAAAGAGTTTTTACAGTGTATGGACAATAACATTAAAATAAAGATTCAAAACCGCACGTTGGTTTTTATAAAAGTTGCAGTATTTCATTGCATAACATTGCAGTTCTCCCTAACTGACTATAACTTTACATTCATTTGAGTTAAAGGTCAAATCAGTGTGTTTCCTTTAACCTAGCACTCACACGCAGGCATGATGTCTCTGGTTTGCTCATTTCACATGCTGTGATCTGACACTATCAGCACGATTTTACAGACACATGGGTCTATGTTGTGTCTCTAGTGTGTGGCCATCTGCAGGATAACCTTGCATTATACAACTGACAGGTTTAGATCCCACAAAACTTTTTTACCAAGTGTTTCTTGGTAAAGGAACAATTTAATTAGACCACAGACTGTGTTTCCACCAACCAATGACAACTTGTGACCTGAGTCACTCAATGGAGTGGGAGCAAGTGTTCAAACCGGCAATAATAACCTGAGGTGTGATCAGGTCTTCAGCCCCTGTCAGTCCCTGAAATCCCACACCAGACTGATATAGTCTCAGTTAAGACTGCTAAAGCCTGCAGCTCGAGTGCAGATAGTGTTAAGAGATGGGATTAGGACTGATTACTTTGCTTCAGAGCTGAACATGAGCAGCTTTACTGCTCTGCCATACTTGTGATACACATGAACCTTATTACTGATGGGAATGACAGCATTAAGGGTGGGTTGTTGTGGTGGTTAAACATCGTGTTGGTAATCAGAAGAAGAACGCCGTGAACTATCATATTTGTGCCCTTGAGCAAAGCACTTAACCCCAGGATGCTCCAAGGAGGATTGCCGCTGTAATAACTGTGCTGTGAGTTGCTGAAAGTATCCGTTTATGACTGTTTACAGCAGAACTTGTGCATTTTTATAGGTCAGCTTCTTACTAGGTTTATCAGACGCGGACTAGACGGAGTCCTGGTTTTATGAGTCCTGTCCCCAAAAATGTCCCCATTTTATAGCAAGTTCTAAACACCCTTCATATACAGTGTAAATAAGCCTTACCAACATAGCCTGTTGGTTGCCTAACAGTAGTGAATATTTTAAAGCGGCTATACATAATAATTTTCATGTATTAATCGTTTTTTTATTCCCAATCTGTGAACAGCTTCTAACAAAACATAAAAAATGAAACATTCCACGACTTGTCTGTAGAAAGCCAGTAGACTGATATTTAAGCAAAGGACTTTATGTGGAAAAAGCTCCGGGGAGTTAATTCATAGAACTGATAATTCAGTGATAGTATTTTGACAACTGAACTAGGAAATGTCCCTGGTTTCCATTTCAGAAATCTAGTCACCTTATTATGAACAAGATACATTCATAGCAGTCACAGTAATAAAGCATGTCACAGTAATTTGCCATGTCAAAAATGAATCATCAATCATCCAAACAGCATCATTATTATTCTAATCCACTACAAATGTAATGTTTAATTCAAACACAAATAATGTTGCCTAAGTGATTTGAACGCTAACTTGGTGCCGCTTAAATGGTTTTAAATTAAATTGAGTTTGTGGTTCAAAGTATCACTGCTGGGTTTATTTATGAACGCTGCGCTGAAATGATTCTCTGATGGTAAAGAGTCTTCTTTGGCCTAGATGAAATGTGTGTTGGAAAATACATGTAAGAAAGCTCTTATCTCTGTCATTAGCAGGGCGTTCTGTCTCTAGTGAGCCAGATCAATCACTGTAGTCTCACAACGGAAGCATGTTGCTCGCTGTTTAATCCTTGACAGCTTCAGCGATTCAGTCACTCGCTCCATGACACCTCATGGTGCATTTAGGGTTGGCTTTAACCATGCATGAAACACTGTTTTCTGTGTTTAAAGCCTGTTAGCTTAATCAAAATTGATACATGATACTACATACATGATACATTGGTACTAACCCTAAACAAAAACCTTATTCCTAACCCTAGTAAGTACATGTAGTTAATTAATATTACTCACTACTTAAATTTATAATTACACTGTAACAAGGACAACTTAAAATAAAGTGTAACCACATTGTTTTGGCAGACGAACATAATCGGCTAAACATAACCCACCCCTAGACCTACATGTTAGCATAGTTTCAACAAATGTAGAAATTCTTACCTGAATATACAAAGTATTACAATGGCAGTAGTGAGAGAAATGAGAGAAACAGTGTGTCCAATGGTGTAGCCAATCTTTATTGACCTGAAGAAACTATCCTGCAAAAGAAAAGAAAGAATGTGTGTTCACTAAACAGCACTGTACTCACTTTAAACAGCCATGTCTGCTCAAATTTTCAAATTACACTACCGTTCAAAAAAATTTTTTAAAGGAATTTAATACTTATATTTAGCAAGTATGCATTAAATTGATCCAAGTAAAGACTTTTAGAATGTTACAAAAACATTCTATTTAAAACGTTCTATTCAGCAAAGTACTCTATTTATGTTTTTTTCACAAAACGCTGTTTGGACTGTATCCAGAGGCAGAACAACAGTGGCGGCTAGCGTAACTCTGTGGTTGAATGCGAATGTGATTGAAAAAGTCCCTTTCACACTTTGGTGGTGCGTCGCCCAATCGCCAATGCTGTCTCTCCAATACACCTGCATATTTTAAATAACCCCCTCTATTGCCTTTGATCAAAGTTGAATATAAAAACCTGAACATAGCAACAAGGAGCATCAGACGCTCATCAACAAGAACACAAAATTCCTTTTAAGTCCCATGCCCACATATTCCCGGTGGGTCTGAAGACCGAACGTGCTGATTACCCATCCTGTTGATGCAAAAACATGCTGGGAAAGCTTTCATCAAAGGGCAAAGGTCATTTGCTCTTCACTTAACTATACTCTGCTCAAAACATCAATGCTTTTCATGTTATATAATAACTTCAGCGATGGCTTATTTGTATGTTTACAAATGCCTCCAAGGGTTGACACCGATGTGCATCGCTAAAGGAACTATTATGTTTGGACTTAGTTTGCACTAGGCAATAAAAGGCAAGCTGGAAAAGGAGGCTAAGAGGTTGACTGAAAAAAGGTGACCGTTAAAGCTTGGGTTTTTTGGGTGAGGGACACTCAATTTGACATGAGAATGATCGTTTTGTGTGGGCTAAAAGTCCAAAACGTCAAGAGTCTGAGCATTTCAGTGTTGTATAATGCCAGTGGAGTTGAAAACACTAGTTTGACATAAATGCTCCAAGATATTTTGCATTTATGTATGATGCTCTCTAAAGTCTCCCATTTACCTTAAGTGATAGTAAACTACTTTAGCCCTATTTGGATGATAATTGTTTCTCTTTGGAACTTCTAAAAATACATTTGCATACACCTATGTACAGTATGTACCTTTGCATGCAAAGATTTTGATTTATTCACAGTGGGTGAGAAAGCTCTGTGATACTACGAACCCATGAATGTGCTGCTTACGTGGTCAGTCATGTAATCGCCATTGCTTGGACAATTAATAAATTCATATTTAATTTAACAATAGAAAAATAATATCTTATTTATTATTTGATTATTTAAATATCCTGTTATCCATGCTATGGTTTAAATAGTTTTCTGTCTAGCATTTTATCTCTCAAACTGATGGATGTCATTTTAAAAATGTGGAAATTAGAAAATAAGTTAGAAATAGTCTCAAAAGATCACATGATTTTGTTCTCTTATTTCTTTGTCTTCTTAACAGCTCCCATTCACTGTATTAGAGTGGTGTAGTAATATAATTCTTCTAAACATTTTCCAGTATTTCAGTAATAAATGTGTCCATATTTAAAATGTGAAGCGCAACGGTTACCCCGCTTTGCAGAGGTCAAAAAGGATTTAGACAATGACTTTTGAATTGATCCCTTCTTGTAAACTCAGAAATGTGGATTCAGAGTTCGGATGGCATTTAAATTCAGAAAAACAGAAGGTAATTCAGCCAGGAATTATTACGCAGATGGTTGCAGAAAAAAACTTGGACGGCAATAAAAATCACTTACAAGTCCCTGTACTGTAAATGTTAAAATGAGAAACAATTACTCGCCGAATAGAGAAACAATTTGTACTCACATCGTCAATAGTGCCATTCAGATTATAGCCACAATACACTGCGATTTCCATCGGGTCCATTTCAGTCCAGCCATCAGCAGTGCAAGTCTTTGAGAGGTTACCTGTGTGAGAAATGTAAAAGTCATTAACCTCAAGATACACATGCTGGCTGCTCTATTTAGAAGTTGCATCTGTTTATTACTCTTTTGATTTTAACTGAAACAAAGTGAGCCCTGAGAGCTGGCGCCCTGGAGTGAGTCCACACAAAATTAAATGGCTTTCTGGAATAAAGCAGAGAAATGTGGGGCCACGTCACCCCTCTCGCTGAGGTGTTTCTTGGCACTTCTCACTGCACACTGGCCCACTGAATGCAAAAATTTGTATCAGATCAATACGCAATGAGACCCAACTGAGCACTGTGATTCAGTGAGCGTATTGTTTTGATCTATGCTGTATACAAATTTGAACAATGAATTATTGAGATGCTTGGGAAAGAAAAACAACATTTTTTAGGTCATAAGATTTATGCAGCGTTGGGAAAGCTACTTTGTAATCACTTTTTTAAGTAGTTAAACTACAGTCAAAATACTGTTTGAAAAGATAGTTAGCTACATTATAAGTTATGAACAAAATTTGCAAATTACATTGAAGTTACTTAAGGGAAATTTATAAATGAAATGTACCATGTATGTTCTGTTTAAGCCTGCCTAGTTCATAGTTTGTTTCCTTGGTAACTCATTAGTTAATCATTCTGTTTAGTTCCCTCATTACTCCCCATGTACAGTTGTAATCAAAAGTATTCAACCCCAATTTCAAATCAGGTTTATTGGCCAAATTTACAGACTTTCAGCTGTTTGCAATGAAAAAAATCAAACAAAAGTAATTGAAATAGCTCAACACAACAAATGTTTCAAGTGGTTTGCCCAAATTCAATTGAAACCTTTAATGACTTCTGGAGTCTCAAAATTATTTATTGTCCTAAATAGAATAAGCAGGTGTTGTCTCAAACACACCTGATGCAATTAATCAAGGGCTTCATTGAACACATGAAATATCTGAACTGGCTTGGTTTGTTGAGTGTTAAGTCAAAAGAATGATCCAGAAAGTAAAGAGTTTCAAAAGTAAGTTTCATCGCACCTACACAACCAAGGAACAGGATACAAAAAGATAGCGAAGGCAATAAATGTTCCTAGAAACACCGTTGGACACATATTTCGCAAGTTCAAAGTTAATAGAACAGTGGTTACACTACCTGGACGGGTCAGAAAAAGGAAGCTATCAACCAGATTTCTGAGAAGGCAGGTTAAAAAAAAAACCTTGAGTGACTGCAAAAGACCTACAGCAAGACTTGGTGGCAACAGGCACGGAGGTTTCAGCTCGCATAGTAGGCGCGTACTAAACGCATTTGGTTTCCATGCTAGAACTCCAAGATGTACACCACTACTGATCCAAAAGCACAAGAATAGTCGGCTCCAGTTTGCTCAAAATCATATAAATAAGCCACAGAAGTTTTGGGATTCTGTTCTGTGAAGCAATGAAGCAAAACTGTAACTTTTCTTTAGAGCTAAGATTCTTCAGAAGCGCTGCCAAAAGCTGGTGTCTGGTTATACATCTCGTTTGTAGCAGATCATAACAGCAAAAGGGTGTTCTACTAAGCACTAAAGATGCTTGCCATGAATAATTTTGAGACTGCAGAAGTCATTAAAAGTTGCATTTTAAGTAAAATTTGGAGAAACTACTTGAAACATTTATGTTGAGCTTTTTCAATCACTTTTGTTTGATTTGTTCACTGCAAACAGCTCAAAGTCTGTAAATTTTGCCAATAAACCTGATTTGCAATGGGTGTTGAATGATTTCGATTACCATTTAAGCCATGATTTCTCCTCATTTCTTTTGTCTTTGAGATAAGTGTTTGTGTTAGCTGATTCTCCTGAGTTCTCCTGTAATTTCCTAAGTGTGATATTAAAGACTGGTTGTTATAGTATTTTCTACGTCGTGCACTTCATTACCACAGCCACCATTAAAAAATTCTAATATTTTTTTGTAATTTCATCAGAGCCATCTTTGAGAGAGAGAACAGTTTAAGATGAACCAATTCACAAAACTGGGACTTTAATATATTTATATATGGGCCTTTTTACACCTGATCACTTCATGTTTCTACTGATTGGATAGCTATTTGATTTGTTAAGACGGTTCCATTTACACTTGGCCACATAAATTAATCAGACTTACCAATGCTACAGTACATATTGCACACACAAAAAAAGCTTGTTACTGGAAAATACTGTAGTACTTTGAAAACAGCTGAACTGCTAATACACTATTGAAAATGTAGTTAAGACTAGTGTTCAACTGATTATGAGAGAATTTACCATGGATTATACCATAATCAATAACAAAATTAAGAGCATTTTATATAAAAATAAGGGGGGCATTCAATGACTAGATGTGGGTATCCCACTACAATAATGCATTTAGAGAGAGAATTGTCTCATGGTCCACAGACTTTGAAAAATATGATGTATACTTCAGGAGGAAGGCCACTTTATTCCTCCTCAGTGAATTCATAGCAGATCCTGTGTTGCAATGTCACATATTGATCCAAAACAACAAGCCATCCATTTTTACTCAGGCTTGAATTAACCCTCTGGGGCCTGAGGTGTTTTTGGGGTCCTAGAGATGTTCTGACATACCCTGACATTTGTGCTTTTTTCAGTTGCTTATAAACATATTAATGGCTGAGGTGTAATTACACTCTATTTAGCACAAACAGGGCTACCATAATATGTGAGCAACATGTATACGTGTTTGTATTTTTGAGAGAATAATGTTTATGCATGGTTTTTGAAAAAACTAAAAATGAAAGTTTGGAAAAAAATGAAAGTTGGATCTGGATCCAACTCCTCCCCCTGGATTTCGTGTTCTGCAGTGAGGATCATCTCTTTTACCTCCTCAAAGACAGCTCCGTTCACAGTGACCCGTTTCGGTGCATGTCTCTTTAAATGATAATGAGCAACTGCTCACCCCACCCCTCACTTTCATGGGGGGTTTCGACAAAAGACACATAAAGTGCTGCCTTGGCGGACAGTATACAAATGGCTGAGGGCGGAAATATGCTAATACGGGACAGTCCATCAGTGGTCGTGGACAGAGCATGACATCATATTGCTCAGAATATGACATAATATTGCTCAGAATATCCAAACGGCTTGATTATTGAGAGTGTTTAGGCTCTTTGAGGATACTTTTTTTTTTTTTTTTTTACACAGCACACTGCAAAGTTAATCATCCAATTAATTTTGCATCCAATGACCCCTTTAACATTGCAAAATGAAAATAGAATAGAGGCATACAATAGAGCACTCAAATGGAAACACACTTTAAAAAAAAAAAATACTTTCCAAAAGGAACAAATGCTAGCAGAAACAGCTTAAATGCATCAAGACCACCTATGCCTGCCCCGACAGGCAGTGACCTCCATCTAGACATAACAATGATGTCTACTGCTGAATTAATCATACTCACAAGTACAGTATGACGTGTTTTCCAACTGTTGGAAAGAATCAATTAATGGAATTTTTACTTTTTCCCCACCAAAAACTTCATGCAAGTGGCAAACCATACACTGGATTAAATTTGAAGAAGGTTAAATAAGGGAAATGATAATTGGCCATTAATTGGCCATTGTTATGTTTAAATTTGGCCCACTGACTCACCCTGGGAAACATTGGGTAAAAAACATAAATCTGTACATCATTACATGTACAAAAATAAATAAATCGCTAATCTTTCCCCCTCTTCTACATTCACCGCGTGTGTGAAAATTTAAATAAACCATAGATAACTCTTACTCTAGATACAAATATTAAGAAAATTATGTTTTATCTCTCTTTTAATTAACCAAAGAAGACATTGTGACATTTGTTTTTGTCAATAGGCTTATGTTTCTCTAATAACCTGCTGAGAGTTTTATTGTTCCTTTAATATGTATTGATCTGTTTATTTGTCATTTGGAAGATGCACCATAAAAAGTCAATAATGGTAAGTACTAAACACAGCTTCAGAATGTCAAGGCTGCAAAAGCAGGTTGAACTTGAAGGTTTCTGTGTAAGCAAGTAAATTGGCTAATTGGCTCATTAAAATAAACAGACCTCAATAAATGAATTGACGGAAAAGCACCAATATTAAATTAATCAACAGATTAATCAACTCTGCAATGATTAATGATGTGATTAATATGGTTCAATATTAACTTGTGATTAACATCAATTAAAGTGTTTCTGTTACTGATAATTATATGGTCCACTATATTAGGCAAAAATAATAAAACAGCAGTCTGACAAAATTATGAATAAGTAAAAGTGAAGCTTTTATAAAATATTATAAAATAAAAGTAATTTGTAGACTACTTAAAATTGCAGATAATTCTAACAGATTTGGGAAGTTCAGTGGTACCTCACTAATTTACAGAAAATGAAAAAAAAAAGGAATATGTTACATTATTTATACATTATTATTATTTATTTAAGTATACTATGTCATCATACTACAACCGTGTCATTGAGATACTATTATAGTTACCTGATAGTTTATTAATATTTTAGTTTTTTAGTTTTCTGTTTTCATTTTAATGTTAGTTTAAGATTTAGTTAATACATTTTTATTTCAGTTTTAGTTATTTTGGTACATCAAGTTAACTAAATTAAAATGAGAAATGTTGGTTTGGCAACTAGTTGAAATCAAATTTTAAAAGTTAAAAGTTAAAAACAAACACACACACACACACACACACACACACACACACACACACACACACATATATGTAGGCTATATATATATATATACACAAACTTATATGTTAGATGCGATTAATATTAACAATTAATCGATTTGACAGCAATCATTTTAAGAGATTTTTTTCTTTTAAAATCTCACAGGCAAACATGCAAACAATCACGAGACCAGCAGTCAGAACATTCAAAACATTATCAGAAAAGACGATAGAATAAGGATTACATTTTCTATTGCAAAAGATTGTCTGGGGTGTGAAGCGCTTCAGATAATCCTGACATCATAATAAAATGTTGAATGATCCCATCTGAAACAATTTAAACACTGTCACCTACTTGAAATTCAGCTGACTTTCAATTACTAGGTTATTTATTTTTTTACATACTGCACATAATGTATCTTTCGAAAAATTTTAGATGCAAAATCTCATTCCCATAATCCAACAGCACACCACACAACATCTGAATCATCGGAGACACTTTCCGTAATTATTAGTCAATTTTTTTGCATTGATTTAAATAAATGAATGCATTAAGAAGCATCACGCTTAACATGTAGAATTAAGATTCTTTTTCACTTGCTCTAAACTAATCCATCTTTTACCTGATGCTAGTCCCTGGTTTATCTGATATGCATATTGTTGAGATTATCCAAAAGACATGGATTAAAATCTGCTAATTTTAATACATTGAATTTATACAAACACGTTACCAGCACCTGAAAGCTTGTGTAATATTATTAGGGGATGTTTACTCTTGGCTTTTAGTGTATAAGCTTTGTTTGTCATGTAAGGTTGACGCCAACCCTCTCACATTTATCAACGTGTGCAAACACCCACACGCAATATATCCATCCTCACACATTATTCCAGTGGACCTCCGGCTTTGTCATAAGCCACAGAGATCCCATGAAGCAAATCCAGAATGTCACATTAATCCTCGGTATTGAACTACGGACAGACTTTTATCATTCTGTAAAGCTTAATCTGTCCTTTCCCATTCAGAGAGAGCATTATACTGCGTATGCTTTAAATGAAATCCATTAGAAATGTGTGGGACTTGTGAGATGTGTGAAAGATGTTGCTCCTGAATAGCACCAGTACAGTATGTTCCCGAAGTTCCATGTGCAGTATATTCAAATATTTTGAGCTTCCACATCATAAAGAGAGTACATTTTCAGTTCATCACTTCACAGGAAGTGGAAATTAAGTCAGCAGTCGCTGCAAACCACAAAAAAAGTAGTACACAAAATTTGGCTACAATAAATGTGATGAAAAGGTACCTTTATTAATTCACTTCAGGTTTGGTTTCCATAATGTTATATGAACATATCAAGCTCACAAGATGCAACAGTAAATGGGAAAAACATTCATGCTGTAAATGAACAAGATCACATTTATTTTATTAATCATTGCAAACATCAACATTTATAACTACATTTAGGGCCCTATTTTAACGATCTGAAACGCAAGTATCAAACGCGAAACGCAAGTAACTTTGTTGGCAGATCTCAGGTGCTGTTGCTATTATCCGGTGGGATAAATGACTCTTGTGCCCGACGCAAATCTAAAATGGGTTGGTCTGAAGTAGCTTCGTTATTCATAGGTGTGGTTTGGGCGTAACGTGAAATAAACCAATCAGAGAGTCATCTCACATTCCCTTTAAGAGCAGGCGCGCTTGTTCCATGGCGGATTGCTATTATAACGGCGAATTTGCCAGGTGCGCACCAGGAGCGGTTCACAGTCGAGGAGACCGACGTTCTCGTCAGGGCCGTAAAAGACAGAGAAGTGACGTTGTATGGGGATAGAGAAACACACCCAAATTAGCTTCGGTTAAACATGCGTATAATAATTTGGGTAAATGTTTAAGCTAGATTTGTGCCTATTTATTCACATCTTCATGGACACCACAATGATTTCCCTTGTGTGGTAATATTTTTCCTTGTAATAATGTATGGTTTGCAAAAATGGCAACTGCTGCCTGTGTCTGTGTAGATGAGAGAAGCAATTTATGGCATATACGCATTATGGCCAAGCATGCGCCCTTAAAATAGCATCTGAATAACGCGCCACTGACTTTAGACTAGGTTTTTCCTGGTCTGTGGTGGAATTGTTTTCTGAAACTGCAAAATAGCACCAGGGAACGTTTGCGCCGGAACATGCCTCCTCTTTTCGCTGTTTTTACCAACGTTTACCAAATTTACCGACGTGCGCCTGTGGGGGGAAAAGTCCGCTGTGGGCGGGTGCAAAATAGAAATGTGACCCGTCACGGAAACCAGGGACACAAGTCGGCAGCACAACTTTCGAGCAAAATGAGAAAGAAAAATTGGTGATTTTCGTTTTTTTGCAGAATCTGTTTGTTGAGATCACGAAGAAGCCTCTCCATGTTTGAGATAGCAGTATTGGTATATTTAAAAGCGTACATTTTGATGTTGAAATCGGCTTGTTTTTCGGAGATTCTAGCACGCAGTAGGGGCGTGTCATTGTCGGTGTGTATTTCCATACTGAATAAGCCGGCTTTTGTTTCTTTTGTTATTGCCCCCGCCCTCCAAGGGAACAGCGTGGCTACTTATTATGCAGCGCTCTGGCCGGCTCTATCTGATTTCAAAATTCAATGAAGATGGACGCCAATAACATTACGATGTCCAGCAATCGATTTAAATAGTAGGGTTTACTATTTAAATGAGATGTAGCCTAATACATGTTGTCAGTGCCAATACATAGATCCGCCTATATAATTTAATAACGTGTATATGAATGGTACAGTGGAAGAGAGTTGAGAGTTCGAATCCGCCCTTGTATAGTTTTTTTTTTTTTTCTCGTATAGTTTTTTCTCTCTCATCAAAACGATTATGTTCATCAGTGGTTGTATATCAAGCAGGGACACGCAAACGTTTGAATTATTTTGTTATTTCAACAGAGCGAATAGAGAGTATCCGCAACGCAACGGATTGAAGCGCGCGTCGAGTGAAAACAATGCAGTGTGTGCGCGAGCCACACGAGTAAACACTGTATCTGCACCACTGATCGCAGCGGCAACAAGCACTTTGATCACTTGATTTAAAAAAAAAACACATTTCAGCGCTAGTATCTTATTTAAAAAACGAACGAAATGAATGCTCTGCCAGTTAACTGGAGAGGTTTTATTTAGAGAATTTGTAGAATTGGTACATTCAGGGGGGAGGGGGAGACGGGGAGCTTTACAGGGGGTATGACTTATCTAAATGAGATGTAAATGAGCCCTATTGTCATTCCCAGAAGGGTGAGAACTTGCCAATCTTTAGAAGCAGATTTCTACTATTTCAGTTTTTTTGAGTGCCTACCTTCAAATGGCCACAACTTCTCCAAATATTATCAGATTTCCATGTGTTACACATCGTTGGAAAGCTTGAATACTACAAAGCTTGATACTTTCAGAATATGTGAATAACTCAAAATGCCCCAGAACCGACTTGTGTCCCTACTTTCCGTGACTGGTCACAAATGATACATGCGTCAGTGAACAAAGTCAATTGCGCTGGGTGCAAGATAGGGCCCATAGAGTCTTTAAGTATGACAAATTATATGAATTAACACACACACACACACACACACACACACACATACATACATATTTATATGTATATAGATATATAGATATTTTAGAGGTTATATAGAGATTTTTTCCTTGAGAAAAATGTACACCTACTTTAACTTTAATATATATATATATTAATCAATAATGAATTAGACTGAATCAAAATCAGGTCTGTGCAAGCCTGTGAATCGAAATTGATTTGAATTGTGAAATTTGTCTCAATGTAGGCTACTCTATATATATGTAGTGTTTATATATATATATACATTGTTTTTATAAAGCATATATACTACAATCTATAATTATACTTATATTGAACTATGTATTTAATAGTTATTTATTTTAATTTAAGTATTTTTATGTCAAAATAAGACTGAGACTGATACAGCTTAATCTGCCTTAAGTTAGATTTTTTAGGGAGCAGTGAACACTGCATAGAGACCCTGTTCATCGGAGCGCACCTGCAGTATCCTTCTACTAGGAGCCAGTGAGGTGAGGGTTTATACACTGCTCAGAACATCACAGCTATACGTCTGCAAACCAGGGCTCAGATGGCAACTCTGTTCTTTTTCATTTAATTGAACTCTGTTGCTAAAAATAACCTCATCCGATGACAAGGAAGCACCAGAGGAGCTTTACCTGGCTGTGGGGAGTCATATAAGTTACAAAATGCATGACTGATACTTTTTGGCGAAAGATCAATAAATGTGTTTTTATTTATATTCAGCACTCAAACGTGGCCACCTTCACCCTCTGCTGCATATGAAACAAGCATTTCTGTTAGATGATTGAATGAACTAATGATTAGTAATATAAATATGGGCACTAAAAAAATCCAGTGGCATACTATGCATCATTAATCAAACAATCATTAATTAAGCACTCCTGAGAGGACTAAATGACATAACAAGAGTAAGACTAGCTAAAGCCTTGCTTAATTAAATATTGAGGTTAAGCACCTCCATGAATACCTCAGCAAATCACCTTCATACAGAAACAAACTGGCTGTACTTGTTTATTCTTGTGTGAGAAAAACAGGTGATCAGGTAACAAGTAAGAACAGTTCAATATATTTATAAACTTAAAGGTGCAGTAAGCGATTTCTGAGAAACACTGTTGATATTTGAAATTGACACCCAAACAAACAAACTCCCTTTAATGCTCCGCCCCCCAAAAAATTAACAAGCTATGCAACACATTAACAGCTCTCTAATGTCTCTCCAGCGCTGGAAAGCTTTTTCAATATTATTGCGCATCCTAGCTCTTGCCTGACCCTTCTTCTTCAAATTATATCCCTCTGACCTTTTACTCTTTGGTTATATCTCAGCTATCTCTCTGTTTACAGTCTTTCTACAAATCCGATCGGTCCGATCCACTTTGTTTTTTCTCCTATTTACATGGCCAGGACTATGTACAAACACAATTCTTTTTCAGCATACATACTCAGAACAGACATCTAGCAAATATTCATTAAGTTGTTTGTTTAGGTGTTGATTTAAATTTTCAACAGCGTTTCTCATAAATCCCTTACTGCACCTTTAAAGAAAATTTAAGCCATGCAAAAATCATATTAAAACCTGTAATCACATAAAAATCATATAAAAAAACTGCACCATATTAAAAAACTTATGCATAAATTGAAAAAATACTGCTTAAATCTACTAAATTACGATTAATAGCTAATAACTACCAGTTCATAAGTCATTGTCATGAATGGTTGCTATAAAGAAGCGTGAGATAAGAATTTACAAAAAAAATTAAGTATTTAATCATAAATCCAAGAAGGGAACACCCATGAGAATACCAGGGTACCTATAACTACAACCAAACATTAACAACATGGAACACAGAACTGAGGAAACTGAGAACTTAAATACACAATCTAATCTAGATAAAACAGAACAGGTGTCAAGGATACCAATCATGCAAAACCAAAGAGACTAATTAGGGAACACAGGCAAACTAGGGGGGTGTTTCCCAAAAGCATCGTTAGCCAACTATGGTCGCAAATTCCTTTGAACTCTATTGGTAACGACAGAAATTGCGACCATACTTGGCTTTGGGAAATGCACCCCTGAACAGGGAAAACAGAACACAGTAAAAATTTAACCAAAACTGAATATACTCTTTACAGTGATATTATTTCTTCACACATTACACATATTTCATCCCAAGAGCTTTTCACTGACACTGCTATCAAGAAAGCTTTTCTAAACTTTAGGAAAAAAACTAATTAAGAGTAATTGTGGCAGTCATTTTGTATGTAAAAAAATTATATAAATAATGGAAAATTTTGAAATATTTTATATTTCACTTTTTGTTTGGACCATTTAAGTTATAAATACTAAGTATTTTTTATGGTGGATTTTCACATTTTAAGATTGGATTTGGGAAAATGCTCAAAACAATATCTATAAATAAAAGGCATTTGGAAAAATTTTTAAATATAAAGTGACCTTCATTAAAGTGATCATCTTGCAAAAAGATCAGTCTCTGAAAAGAAAAATCTGTCTCTTTGTTGGTAACAACGATTTACTGTGAGTCATCAGAGTAGGCTCTTTTTAAGACTTTCAATCACTCATTTCTCCAATGTTCCTTTAGCCTAGAAATGTCACTGGCAAGAAAACTCTCTCACAGCAGTGATTTTTAACCTCTCTCCTAAACGAAGGGGCTGCATCTTCTATCCAGACTGCTAGCTTGGAAATACTATGACAAGAATCATATAACTTTATGTAGGGAACAGCATATTCCAGGGCTCAGTTTTATGGCAGGGCCCCTCTCTCACTGCAACAGTGGAGAAATGTTTGCTACCTTTCGATTGGATCGAATCTGGACTAGCACATACAAATGTCCAATCACTCAACCATCAGATCAGGACGCTAGGACAACTGACACATCAAGCACAGGAAAGACAAGACTTCTCATTGGTCCACATGCAGTTTCTGCCCTAAAGGTTTATACCAACCGCCATAAAAACTTGTTAGGATGCAAGAGTCATTCATTCATTCATTGGATGGATGCAAGAGCAGTGGCTGAAATGAGGGTATGCCACAATGATCCATCCAATCCATTTATATCTATGTTTGGAAATCTTCAAAAAGATACGACCATAAACCTCCTATCTGTGAGGAAAGAGACATTATCAAACATACGTTCAGAGTCTTCGTCCAGCGAGAGGGTAACGATTACAACATGTCCCGAGTCTCCATACAAGAGAGACAAAAGTGGATTGACTAAGTGTTAACAACATGGTTAAGCTCAGGAGAGCAGACCTTCATTTCAAGGTACCTTCGGCTGTGTGTTCCAGATTGTTAAGGACCTTCTGCACCTACTTCAGGGCCTCATCTGCATGTTCCCGATTTTAGGACCCCTTTTGGTGCTGCAGGAGATCATTATCCCAGAGAGATTTGTGTTCTAGGCTGTTGAAACAGATTCCATCTCCTTTCCCCACTGCATTATAACCCAGCACAACTAATGGAAGAAGTCAGTATGATTTTCTAATTTACATTAGAAGTAATATAACAGATGCTAGTTAATAACAAATAATGGTAACACTTTATAATAAGTATACAGTAATAAAGTACAAATTATTAAAAAATTATTAGTTTACAGTTTATTCATAGTTTATATATTGTAGTCTCTACATTGTTAATATATTAACAGGCTATATACAAACAGTGAGTTCTCCATTCATTTTCACTGTAATTAACACAATTATTATTGTGTTAATTAAAGACAGTAAATAGTTCTTTAAAAAATGCTATTAATTAAGAGCTTTAAACAAACCTTTATTGGACATTGATGGCATTCATATTCAGTGTTCCTTAAAATGTTTACAAATGCATTAAGCACACACACATATTTTTACAAGGAATCTCCAAAGGCGTAATGTATAGTATATATATATTATATACATATCTCATTTTTTTAAGGAAAATTTAAAATACTAATGCAGTTAATGTCTAATAAAGGTTGGTTTAAATCACTTAATTAATTACCTTTTCCCATTTTCTGTGACCTATTCTGAAGTGAGAACTATTTATGGTCAATAAGTTGTTAACAAAGCATAAAAACATCCAACTCTTTACATATGAGCTAATTAAACAATAATAAGTTGTTAACTATAGTGACAATAAATGAAGAAATCACTATTTGTATATAGCCTATTAATATATTACCAATATATTAACTATGAATTAACTATAAACTAATAGTTTGCAAATGATTTGTAAGTACTTATACTCACAATATTATTTGGTGCCCATATAGACCAAATCCTTACATTTATGGTGCCCATTTTCTACATAAACCACTTCATAGTTGCTGCATGAATGAACAAAAAATAAAATGAAAACTGCAGAATCTTACTTGCATACTCCTAGGCAATTCCTAAAGTGTTCAGTGTAGACAATAAGTGCCTGAAACTCCTCAAAGGAGATGTGTTCTCCTTTTTCAGCCCTCTTTCATCATTGCAGAGACACTTTACATCCTCTAACACAGAGGCTGTAATTCCACTATATGGAATCGACATCGGTTTCCTTATAGACTGTACCTGATGCACATTCTGCATTACACACTGACATTTTTTCAAACCTAAACATATCTACATCATTGCAGATTTTAATGAATGTTAACTATGAATTCAACAGTTAATCTACAATAGAGCAATTTACAGTGGGATTTAAAATTCGCAGACTACCGGTATAAATAACATTTATTTTGCCTTTACAAATTATCATACCATAATAATAAATTGAGTGTTTTTATGTTTCTTTTTACAAAATCCTACAGCTTTCTGATTAATTTCTGAAGCCCAGCTTTTCAGCAGTGACCTCAGACAAGTGTAACACGAATAATGGTATGTAAAACTTAAAGGATTATTTGTAAAGAAATGAACGATTCTAAAAAAATATATATATATAAATTTATAGAACTTTGTACTAAGACATCCTTTGTTTAACATGTATGATAAAATGCACTGCAATAAAAGGGTGTTGTGTGAGTCTGTTGAACTTAGTATTCTGCCAGACCTTTAATGAGTTTAATTAATCATTTCTGGTGAGATGTGGTTGAGACAGAATTATCAGATAAACAAGCTTGACTTAATGGCAGTACTACTCAATCAATGGGTCTGATTTACCTCCTAATGAATTACCCATTGCTTCCACTCAAAGCAGCGGTTCTGCATGTAAAATGTAACCTCCAGTTGTAATATCTGCATTTACATAGTATACAGATTCCATTGTCTATAAATAGTTTAATGTCTGAAATAACAAAATTCTTTTCATAATTCTATGAATTCTACAAACATGCTATTCATTGTCAACCACTTGAACATTCATGACAACATACCACTAAAATCCTGTTTGCTAGAGTTTTTGTTTTTGTTTTGGGGTTGTTTTTTTACGTTGTGACAAGGAAGTGCTTGTTTTAGAGTTACCATTTTCTCAAGCACACCAGTTTTTCTTGAGAAGTCTGATATCAAAGAAAGTACTCTAGTGAGTGTGTGGGAGTACTGAACTGAAGTGCCTTTAACTTTTACAGCGATGTGACAGCCCATGACAGCGACTGACAAGATAACAAAAGACACTTTACACTTTTCTTCAGGAGTTACTGTTACTTAATGCCTTGAAGTTCATCAAAGGTTTTGATGATGATTTCAACTTACCCTCATGATGATCAGAGAAGTGTCTGAAGTAATTTGGACAAGGAATAACCACGTGTTCCCCAACTTTGGCTGATGGCCAGCAAGCAATACTATCCCACATTCCTTTGCAGCCTGGCAAAAGAATAAAGTACAGCATTAACTCAGTATAACCCTGTTGTATAAAGGCAAAAAACACAATTAGGTTTTAAGTTTATATCTTATATACATAAGTTCGTTTTGATCCTTGAATCTGATTGGCTGAGACGCCTTCCAGAAGTTCTGATATTTCACCAGTATCAGCATGGGGACTGTTCACCGTTTGTATTACTACGCGTGTCTCTGTGCATAGACAGACAGCATTTCTCCCAAAAAACGTTAATGGCGGAGGACAAAAGTTTCAGAGTAATGTAATTATTTAAGCCACGAAATAAACTTCAATCCGTAAAATAAGTATAACGAATTACGCAAAAGGCATGTTGTATGTCTCCGGCACGTTTTACCCCAAAATTTTACCCAAATTACTCAAAAATCAAACATAGTTCACCATTTACGCAAGTTATCACGTCCGTCAAAAAGTGGTCCGTCTAAAATCCTCAACATAACACATTCATGGGCATTAGTCACTTCACTGAATACTTGCCGGCTAAGAAAGAAATAATTATTATCTTTCGGTACATCCGTTTACAAATTCCCGAACATCACGAATATCAAATTTGAATATCACGACATCAATGTCTGTCAAAAAATAACGTGCACAAATTATACACGGTAGTACTTACGAGAAGCAGAGGTCCAGGGAGTACATGAATTTCCTGAAAAACCAACAGTGCTAGACTTTTTTTGACTATTTCATTACTTTCCGAGAAGTGGGAAAAAATGGTGGCCTGAGCGGCTTCAACATGCTGTCTGAGACGACAACATGCATAATAGGTGACATAATTTGTGTATAAATTTGTTCTTCACTTGCTGAAATTGAATTGGAATGATCAGGGAACTAAGTGCAATACTGAATGCTAAAAAGAATAAATGCAGAATAAACCATTTATTTAAAAGAAACATGAAGACTCTTAAACTCACACTTTCCTAATCCCTCAGTTGGACACCTGTGAGCACAATAAACTGAGATATGGTATCAGCTTATTGCTTTACCCGTAATAATTTGAATATTTACGTCGTTCCTCATGCCCCCAGAATGCATCCTTTTGATTCATGAGGCGAGGTGAGTTGGTTCGTGACTGTAAATGTGGAAAACTGACAGCTAGTTTATCTTATTCGTCCTCTCCAAGCTACAGCGGAATGTTCCAGAGCCAAGCGGCCTGTTTAAAAATCCACCTCATTCAGGCACTAGGTATATGGATGTGCAGGCGGGTCAGCACACAGATTGTAGACATGTAAATTCAATCCTCTCAGGATTTCAGTTTAAATTGAAATCTTATAAACGTGTGAATCTATCCAAAGTAATATGGTTAAATACACAGACTAGATAACTTTGAAAGGAAAAAGTAGATGCTTTGACCACTAATACAAAAAAAATGTTAGCTCTATAGGTTTAGTTCAATTTCAAATACTGTTGTTGAATAGACCTCTTGTAAAAAAAAAAAAAAAAAAAAAAAATCATCACATAAACTCAGTGTTTAGATGAAGTGATAGGTGTGATTGCATTTTGATGTTCATGAAACCAATCTTGGATGTGTTCAGCAGAATGTATGGAGGAATTTTCACCTAAAATTTGGGGGGAGGGAACAGTGTTTGCACTATAGCAGTGGTTCCTAAACTGGGGGTACGTGAGGTGAAAGAGGGGATACGCGAACAAAATGCTGAGTTTTGCCATTCATTTATTCATTCATTAATTCATTCATTCTATCCCACCTTAAAATAACGTTAAAATCGAGCATGTATTTCTAACAGGGCAAGCAAAATGCAGTAATAGTCAGTGTGCATATGCCATTCTTGACAATGTACCATTGTCAAAATGAGGATTTAGCACTTACTAGCATGATGAACAAATAGCCAATACGTAGACACGGACTGTTCATAGAGATCAATTTAAGACTCAAACTCTCTTCCATACAAAAACATACCCAGTATGAGTTCTTGTTTTTAATGTTGATCATATATTATAGGAGCAAGAATGCAATTTTTCCCAAATGTCCACACGACTGCAAATTTTATACAACAGTTCAACAAACAAAAGGGTAATATTAAGTGATGTACATTTTAAACACAGTAATGTTTGCTCTATTTTCCAGCGAAATAATAGTTCCAACATAAGCCACAGCAGAACTGCAGCACACAGCGGTGTGTCGCGAATGAATCTGCGGCTTTGAACGAATCCTGAGAGTCAATGATTCAATGACTCATTCATAAATATAGCCACTTGCTTCGTTACTGGATGAATGAATGAATGAATGAACGAATTAATGAATGAATGAATGAATGAATGAATGACTCACTCATTAAGACAGTGACTTACCACCAACTACTGAAGGTTTTAGTTTAATATTTAAAAGTATCAATTCATTATTACCATCATTACATATTTCTCTATTGACATGTTTTTTTATTTAAAACATTACTTATTTTATGAAGGTATTTATTAAGTAAAAAATGCTCTGGAAAATCAACTTAAGGATGCAAAAATTGTCCCTTAATGGAAAAGGCCTCAGGGGGTACGACACTCTAAAACGTTTGGGAACCGCTAACCTATAGGATGTGACTAATATACAACCCAACAGAAGAATCACTTCTTACACTTAATGTCTTCCAAAAGACTGCTGCCAATAACACTATAGCTCATCTATTAGTGTGTTACAGTTATCTACAGATGGATCAACTCATAAACTCATTCAGGTGTAGTACCAGTCTACAGTATGTCTCTTTGCTTTGCAAATAAGTGGTTACTGAATGACACCTACTATAAATCACAATGTACAAGCTTTAGATGAAACTTCTGATGCAAATCAATAGTATTTTTTGTACCATGTCAAGTACACCCCCATTACACCAAATTAATTCATGTCATTGTTACTTTCATGTTATTCAAAACTGCACATCTAAATCTGAGAATCCATATCTAACCACAATAATAACTACCAAAAGTCACTGCAGACATTTAAAGATTTACATGGATTATTTAGAAATTCCCTCTAGATTCATTAGCTACCAAGCTGATCATCCTTGAACCTAAAGAACCCAATCAATCAATCAATCAATTAGCTGGTAATGCTGAAATGCTCTTTATCTAAGAAAAAAATATAAATCTCCAACCCTCAAGTCTATCTTAGAACAATGCACAATACACACTACAGGGCTTTCACTTCAAACAGTTACATGAAATGCTTTTGGGCACAACAGATCCTTTCATTCATTCCACTTTCTATCCATGATGGGGGTCTGACTTTTCTTCCACTTCAAAAAAAATTGTATTTCATGCCTGATTGCCAGTTCATCTCGTCAACCTAAAAATGAGTCAGTGGAGGATAAGCCACTTCATACCTCAAAGGAGCTTCCGTATAATTGTGATGTCTATGTGCGAAGCACTGGTCCCCGGACCTTTTGCTGAATACTGAAATACTGAACCAGTATTTTGTCAGAACGCTGGTGGCATGATGCATCTCATTGATGAGGATGTTGGTAATCAGCCTTTGACAACAGTTAATTTTTTGACTTTTCAAACTGCACTTCTACTGGATGAAGCATTTTGCATTGTTGTTTTTATTTATTTATTTATTTATTTTTCCATAATAAATCTGCTTGTAAATGTATTAAAGAGTTTAATTATACAGACCTTATTTGTCAGAGAAACAAGTGCGCAGAATTTTAGAATTTTGTATTTGAACTTCCGTTTTTGCGGTTGCTCTGTATATTTCTATGGCATCACTGTCGAAGAGTAATTAGCTGGTGAAGTCGATTTACTTATTGTAGAGTTAGCGTGAGTTATCACAAGCATTGTAATGTTTGAAACGGATGTCATACCAAATGTCAGAAAGATTTTAAAATTAGTGGTTCATTCACAAATCCATAAGATCTTACTGTCATGCTGTGGAAATGCAAACCAGAACACAACAAGTGCAGTGCTGAAAAGGGGCGGGGCTACATAAGGTCAATAGGACCAGTACAAAAACAAGCATCGCACAACAAGCTAATTAGCATCTCAGTTTCCTTAAAAGGCTTAAAAGAATGTTTGTATATATATATATATAATTCTTATTTCTTATTTACTTTTTGTTATACTTTCCAATTAAACAAATTCTAAATATCAGTTCTAAACTGTAAAATATTATTGTTGGCTTAACTTAAAAAGTAAGTTACCTGGTTGCCTTAAAATTTGAGTTCACTGAAATTAAAATTTTCAGTTAACACATTGAAGGAGATTGGAACCTCTAAATATTATGTTCTCTGAACCACATTAATTATCTAAGTTGATTTGACAAAAGATAAAATGTTGTGATAAATCATGAAAATATTTTTTTTACAGAATAGATTGTAACAACGCAGTGCTGAAGTGCCAACTAGTCTCTCCCTATGGAGGATCCCTTTACCACTCCAGATAAAGCGTTGTCAGGAAATTCGTTTCGCGTATCTACCCCGAAGTGATAAAATAAAACAAAATTCTGTATCAAAATTTATAAGGAAAGCCCAGTACTTTTAGGCTTGGTTTGTAGGAAATTACAAACCTGCGCAAATATATTCAAACGCACATAACTATAGAACCAATTCTTAATGCGCATGTGAACGCCATCAGCGTTTCTCACAGGTTCGCGTTTAAAGTCTGTGTAGAGAGAATGGTGTCGTCTTAGCGGCCCCTAATTTAATAACAAATGATCGTTGAGATGGAAGCAAATCAATCAAAACTAACTTTAGCTGGAAAATAACTTTTTTAAAGAACCGCTATAAAGCCAAAACAATCTCTGTTACCTTAAATTATACGTTTATCTCTGTAAAGCTGCTTTGAAACAATCTACATTGTTAAAAGCGCTATATAAATGAAGATGACTTGACTTGACTAAATTATTTTGTTTTTGTTCTATTTCAGCACCAAACATTATATCTCTGTGATCTCCTGTTACGTCTATTTTCCCTCATCAATTGGTTATTGACTGTGAAAATGGCAAAAAGGCGACATTATACTGTAAATATCACCTGATGTGACGTTTCCTGCTGTTTTATTCTCGCACCTCGCTCTTGCCAGGTCAATCTCATTTACCACGTCGCACATCTGAACAGCACAAACCTGAGAGAGAGAGAGAGAGAGAGAGAGAGAGAGAGAGAGAGAGAGAGAGAGAGAGAGAGAGAGAGAGAGAGAGAGAGAGAGAGAGAGAGAGAGAGAGAGAGAGAGAGAGAGAACATTTCAGTTGTTTAACCACATCACAGCCTTCAAAGTAATTCAGTGATTCAACACAACATTCTTCTCAGGATAGTCTATTACTTTAAGGTGTTAGCTTTCATCTTGTATGGCTTTCATTTCATATGCATATTTATGGATTGCTGTGAAGTCTCATGGGGGCTTATTGTGGCTAAATATTTACAGCAAATGCCAACTAGGAATTAGATTCCACTGCTTGAAAAATCCACAATCTTAAAAAACTCTTTTTTTTGCCATTACACCATACAGTTTGCCATACACCATTCCTACTGACAAAATGACAGACCGTTGCTCACCCGTACGCTAGCGGCACACAGACAAAAGAGCGCCATTGCACTGTGGAGATGATATCATGCCTGTAAGGGAGAAAAGGCGCGTGGGGCCAGTGAGTAATCGTCAGATTGCTCACTGATGTCCACTGCTGATGACAAATTCATGCTGACAGTCAGTGGCAGACAGCCTGCGGTCAATAAGAACGTGAAAGTCCAACGAACAGCTTGAGAAGGTCAATGAAGACATGGTGCCGGGGAAGAGGGGTGTAATGGACAGGGAGGACTGAATCCCAATGGTGATAATAATCGTATATGTGTGTGGGTGTTTGTGATGCTTTGCGTATTGTCTTGAGTTAGCATCTATGCGTGCTTCTGTTTTGGTATTATGTGTGCGTGGGCCTGCATTTGAGTGTGTGTGTATGGTGGGTACAGGTGTGTCTGTGCATTTCAATGTGAGAGTGGGCATTGTCTAGAGATCCGTGATCTAGAACAAGATAAGGTTACTGGGAAATGAAAAAAAGTTTGATTTTAAGTACTTCTGCTGGGTCCAGTACTTGCTGAGCAACTGGCAGTGACATGAATGGAAATGCTAACGATAGATTCTCAATGTATTATAGACCTCTTTGGGGAAAATCACACTTAACCAAGGACATAAGCATTGAAAACATTTACAATATAAATCTCATCCACTGCCTTTATAAACAATTGATGGTTGGGAAGAGGTGCAGGTTAGATTTTTTTAATGTTTTTGAAAGAAGTCTCTTATGCTCACCAAGGTCAAAAATACAGTAAAACAGTAATATTGTGAAATATTATTACCTTTCTACTATAATATGCTTTAAAATGTATTCTTGTGATGGCAAAGCTAAATTTCAGCATCATTACTCCAGTCTTCAGTGTCACATGATCTTCCAGAAATCATTCTAATATGCTGGTTTGGTGCTTAAGTAACATTTCTTATTAGTATTAATATTGAAAGCAGTTGTGCTGCTTAACAAATGCCTCTACTGTCACTTCTAATCAATTAAAGGTATCCATGCTGAATAAAAGTATTATTTTCTTTCTGTATAACAGAATTCTGTATACAAGTACACAATTCTTTTTAAATGTCATGAAAAATTTCACTGCTGTCATTTTCACCATATCTTAAATGATTTATTGTATTTGACAGCAATCAGTTACAGAAATGACAGTGATGGAAATTACATTTTTTGAATAAATTGGCCAGATCCTTCATCTTGCAGAAGCAAATTTCATTCTTTATGTATTCTAAATAAACAATCAAATAAAAGATTCTGTAGGACAGTCGTAACAAATACATTTCACGCAATAAATGTTGCGTGAAATAAATCAATTAAGTATAAAAAATACATATTGTATATTTCACACATTTTTTTTCCTAATATTTTCATATTTGTGTAATTGATTTTCATAGTTTACAAGGGTTTTCATAGCCTGGGTCAGTGACAAGGATAAAACAAAACAAAAAAATCTATACATAAAAGGCATTTGAAAAGTAGCAATAGTAAATGAAGTCATGGTGAAAGTCCAACAAAACTCTTTAAGAAAAAAAAACTGAAAGGAAAGGGAAAAAAACTAAAGAGTTGAGTCTTTAAGCTCATGGATTCTCATCTTTGGCCCTCGAGGTCCAGTTTCACTCCAACCCTAATGAAAAACCTGAACAAGCCAATATAGATCTTCAGGATTAGAAAGTTGCAGGCAGGTAAGTACAAGATTGGAGTTAAAATCTGAAGGAAAGTGAACCTCGAGGGCCAGAGTTGAGAAGTCAACTGAACATACTACAAACAGAAAAAGTGAAAATCATCGAGAAGCACACAGCTGTTTCAAAATATCTTGAAGAGGAGCCCTGTAATGAAGTTTACCTGCTCTATGACACTGCCAATAACATCTAAATGATGGATCTGCATTTCGAGATAAATGTTTAGAAGGAGAGCAGCAGAAATGATGCTGAAAATATAGGTGCTATTTTTGCTGGGTTTCAGCTGTCACTCTCCGGTACTTTGGTGCATGGATAATAGGGTCAGCTCAGTGAGAGGCTGCTTCACTGCCATCATCAGCCATGCATGCACCTATAATCCCCACCAGCAGAAGATTCCATCATACTTTTTATTGCATCATCTGACCTTGTGTAGCTCTTAAGACACTGTAAAAGTAGAAGTGGAAGGGAAGAGTACACACACAAAAAAAAAAAAAAAATTTAAACAACACTGAAAATGCAGCTATCTTCAGTTAATAATTGCCTTCTCAGTCTGAAGTATAAAAGGTTGTATCCTGTGTGCTAGTCAAGGTTGGAAACATCATTTGCTTCATGGAAACAAATAATAAACTGCAGGTTTGGATTAGAGAAGTTACTATGGAGCCGATTATTTGCTTCTCCATTAAACTGAGGACAAAGGAGCCATTTAGAGGTTGTTTACAGTGATTTGCCTAAATTACAATAACAGTCTGCTATTCGTCTGATGATAAATCTCCCAGATTCCCTCAAATATTTCCTCTCAGAGTTACATCAGATAACGGATGCGCATTCTTCCTTATGCGTTGGCGCATTCATCAGGTGCAGGGTCCATTGCGTGTGAAAGCGACCCAATAAAGCGGAGGGTCAGGCATCGGGCCGATCTCTGATGCATTCCTGGCGAACCGCACACACTCAGCTCACATATTTGTGTTTATGCTCAAATTATTTGCGAGAGTTCAACTATGTAAGTGGATTCCCTGCTGGAAAATCCAGCTTAGGCTGGATTGCTGTGTTTTGGAACATGATAGCAGGTCTAAGCTGGTTATTAGCCGGTCCATGCCTTGTGTTTTTACACATCTTTTTTTCCTCAAACAGCTCATTTCCAAAAATATCAGCACATAATCCATCTCTCACTGAATAAGTCTAGGATCCTGCTAAAAAAAATATTTAAACCATGCTGGTAAAAGATGATCTAGCTGGTCTCCCAGCCTGGCCAAACAAGCGTTCAGCTATAGTTTTTCGGGCAGAGACCAAAAGCCCTGTAAAACCAGCAAACAAAACCATCTTTGGAGACCAGAAAACCACGTTGAGTAGTTAAAAGAGTATATTCTTCCTTTAAACAGTCTTTATGGGCAGTATTGATCTATTTGCTTAATGCCATCCTTCCTTTTCAGTGGCATTTGAGAGAAAGAGACAGAAGGCCAGGGGATTGTCCCCTAAATAATGACCATGCAATGACTCAGACCAAGACCTTGGCAACAGTACATCAACCACAGAGCTTCTCAATGACATGCCAAATGAAAAGCTCACCAGAAAAATAGTGTTGCATTATATGAGATCAGATTGTATTATCGCTCAAACAAACAAACAAACCATGGTTCACATGTACCAAGGGGTCCAAAAGTCAATAGTTTGATATGTGGCCTGTAGTACAGAATCGTAAATATTTATTCTTCTCCAAATATACCCTATAAAATTCCTTTAATGGTCTCAGGTCTGTCTATATGCATTAAATCCCTGCAAATAAAATATCTTATTCGTTTTACAAAGTAAAGTTAACAAGATACTTAAAGGGGTGGTATAATGCCCTTTTCACAAGATGTCAAACAAGTCTGATGTGTGTGTATGTAAAGTTTTAGCTCAAAATACCCGACAGATATTTTATATAGCATGTTAAAATTGTCACTTTTTGAGGGTGAGCAAAAAAACACTGTTTTTGTGTCTGTCCCTTTAAATGCAAATGAGCTGCTGCTCCCAGCACAGAGGGCGGAGCTTCAACAGTTTGTGTCCTTTTACCTCACACAAACATGCACTAAAAATTTCAAAAACTTTTAGCCTTTTATGTTCAAACCGGAGTCAGACAAAAATGGAGAGACTCAAGAAGAAGTGATAACGTAGAATTCAACAGGACATTTCTGAATGGTTAGTTGATGAATTTATGTAGCTTATGTGCAGTTGATTAGCATATTCTGTCATGATGATCTATAAATCGCGTTCCCGGGGGCGGGGTTTATGTAAATTCTAAATTATATTCATTGCATTATTTCTTTGTTGTAAATAAATAAACATATATTCATACATACATACTATACATTCATGACTGAATGGATGATCACAGGACTGTCTATATGCATTCAATTCTATTAATTTCACAAAGTAAGGTTGATTTAATACAAGAAATTACATGCTGTTTTAATGGAAAATGATCTGGTTAATATCTGTTACAATTAAAAAAAGTTTTTATTTAATTATTTTTTTAGATAGTACCTTTTAGTTCATTATTATTATTTTTTTATGTTCTGATTATGTAATCACTAATCAGTCATCATTACATTAGTTTAAGCAATTAAAAAAGTTTAGCCCTTGATTCTGATTGTTCAAACGTGGCATTCTGCAGTTTAATATAATGATAACTAAACAGCATAACTGACCAATTTTCATCATAGTTGAAATGAAAATTTCAACAATTTTCATTTATTTCTCATCACATAATAAAATAATTAATCTCATATTAACATTTTATGCCCATTTCTTCATTTATCTAGAAAGTAGATGAAAAATAAGCAAGATAAAAGATCAGCAGGTCATTATTGCAAAATAACCCCCTTCAGGCTGGTACAAGACCTGATCAGTTTATTTCAGATGGATGCACGTTATCCCTTACATATTAACGGTTTAGTTTGTCGTATCATCATAATACGATCCAGCTCAAATCCGCAACTAATACCACTAAACACAGCATGCAGGGTTGTTACACACACACACACACACACACACACACACACACACACACACACACAAACAGCTGAGCTGAATAATGAAGTCCTGTGCCTCAGATGACTTATCAGAACATCTGCTGACCTCTGGGATGAACCTGCTACACTCGTTCCTGAGCCAGATAATAGTGCCGCTCTGCTCAAGCCTGTTAGTGTAAATGCAGACAGCGGCAGATTTTGCACAGAGTGAGGAAGTAACAAACGGCAATTTGGCAAGCAGATGTTCTGTAAAGCCGTCTATTGTAGTGTTACAGAGCTGGCTGAGGAACACAGATTCTTTTACAACTTAAAGGTGATGTGTGTAATTGTTTTGAATATACTGTCTGGATTGATGCTTCACTTTTGGTGAGCTCAAGTACAAACAGGCCATATGCCATCCATGGGTGATCTGCAGTATTTATAAACTCCAGTTTTATGCATTCACTGACAATTCAGTTTATCACTTTGCTTACGGCATAGAAGCCACGGCACACTGTGTTATTTCAAAATCATGACTATTTGGGAATACTTAACAGTATTTTGGCAGTTGTAATGTGCTGCCAGTGAACTATTTATTTTTATTACCATGACTGCAGTTGATGAGAACAGAAGTATCAGGTAACATTGGGACATGCACTTTTGTTTCATTGCCTTTCAAGCTAAGTGCAGTTGGACAGTTGTCATGGCATGTAATTTTACTGTCCAATCTCTTCTCTTATATTTTCTACATTTCGATGAACACTGATTTTGTCAACAGCGATGGTCGTACATTTATTTGCTCGAATTGTGTTTTAATTTTTGAGCAATATCAAATATAAGTGGTAACTGGCCTGGTACAGTGGTACAGTTTTTCTCAATCAATTTGACATATTTCTCCAAACTCAGGTCCCTGCTCTCAAAACAATGAACACAGCCAAATAAAACATTCTTACCTTAGCCAAACAGTTAAACTTTACTGCAAAATAAAGAACTGTATTTTTACTGGAAATGCATTTATTACTATCATCAAAACAGGTGTGTTCTATATTGATTTTATAACATATTCAGCAACACACAAAAACACAAATGAAAATATGGTTATCGTTAAGTTATTCAATGAGGAGTTTTGTTATATACGTTTTTTTCCCCAATTACATACACAAACATGCAGCAAATAGTTCTGCAATCACTGAACTTTATTGATCACGCCTCTAATTCACATCAGGCCAGAGCAATTCATCAACATCACAGAATATCTTCTTATCATGCATCATGGGGGAAAAAAATGGTACTTCTGCCATAACATCTCCACAGGCCTCTTCCATTGTGTTTGGTGCATTGTTTAACTATGACATGCTCTTATTCCATTGAAAACAAACTTGGTCATCCTGAGTCTGAGGCTGTCTCAAAACTCAAATGTGCATCAGCAATCATAATACAGTTCATAAATACTTGAATATTGAATGGCATAGTCAGGGCCGTTTCAAGATATTTGGGGGCCCTAGGCAAAAAAGTGAAGTGAGGTCCCAAGTCCTCCCTCGGGAATTTTTTTTAAATTCAGACCGGATTTCTTGTATTCTGGTGCATTTTAAGAGTCATGAATTACCAATTGGCACAGACAGAAATTTAAGCAAAGCACCTAATAAAGCAAAAAAAAAAAAAAAAAAAAAAAAAAAAACATTTGGTGAATAGCCATACGTTTATTGTTATATAGTAACACTCTGGTTCTGTTTCCTAGCTTCGCTCAAGGAGAGGCCACAAGTTATTATTACATGTTCAATTAGGGTGATTCCACTTTCATTTGAAAGTCTGTACCTTCTATGTCTCTTCACTCCTCTTTTATCCTGCTGTCCCCTTTCTTTCTGTTCATGTCTTAGGCCTATTACAATTTCTCCTCTTATTCTTTCCACTACATCAACACCTCCGATTTTCCCATCTCTTCTCCTTCACCTTTATCCCTATAGTCTACTCTTTATATGCCCTCTCCTTCTCTTAATCTCCCTTCTCCTCTCCCCTCACCTCTTTCTACATGATCCACTCTTTCTCTTTCTCTTCCTCTCATTACACCCATTCCTTAACTCTCTCTTTTTTGTATCACGGAAACTTGAGCGTGCGTATGTGACGCGTTCAGACATCATTGGTTCTCGATCATCACACACGCACATTTAAGCTTCTTCTTTTCCTTTTAATGGCAAACCTGCTTGAAGGTGCATATCGCCACCTACTGCACCACACCTGCGTGACATAAAATAATGGATAGGGTTTAGGATAGCCGATATCGATCAGTTAAAAAATCGTCCCGAAACCGATCCTTGAGATCATTATAGTTCATGTTTTTTCCTTTAATTTCTTAGATGATCTGACAAATGTACATTTTGTCTAAAACATTACTTGATTTCTGCGGAATGATCCTGATAAATCTCGCCAGATGATGTCACCATAACTCACAAGCCACAAGGGAAGCCAACAAGACCAACACAATGAATGCACAATGAACCAGCACAATGAAATCAACAGGTAGGCCTACAAACAATCACTGGTACACACACATCAGTGGGTGAAACACTGATCAGCCCATCTTGTAAGTGGTCATGCTGAGATTCCCTCTGTTAGGGTCTTCATGAGTTTAAACTCAAGCAAGTGCTGCTAGTGTGTCATGCAGGTTACTTTGCGGTGTTCAGCGTGATTTTAGGGTCTTATTATGTATTCTGTTGACCACAAAAATATTGTTGCTGTCAAGAAGTTCAGAACTGTACTATTTATGAGCAAAAAGGAGAAGAGGAAAAGCAATATAAACCTGAATAAACAGGAAATACATCTGTTGCACACTCACACTACTGCTGTAAGTGAAAACCCCAAGTTAATCACTCAGCAGACTATGCAGAGCAGAGTCATAAATGACCACCCCAGAGACAACCATAAACTTCCTGCAAACACATCTGCTCTGTGTCACACCAAGAATTTAGATAAGAGAAGATTTTAGGGATTTTTCTGCCGCTCAATAAAACTGAGGACCCTCGTCCACTAAAACATGTCAGTTTTTGTTATTATAAAACTTTTGTATACGACTGAAGCATGACACCAATGTTCGGGGGAGTTTCCAGCAGCTGTTACTGTAAAACGATTTCACACCAACAAAACCTTTATAGTCAAAGAAAATATGTCAACAAAGCAGCCTAGATGAGACTGACTGGCAGAATCACAATAGGAATAAATTAATAAACCAACAAATGAACAAACAAGCGAATGAATGAACAAATGAATGAACGAGTGAACAAACAAATGAATGAACGAGTGAACAAACAAATGAATGAACGAGTGAACAAACAAATGAATGAACGAGTGAACAAACAAATGAATGAACGAGTGAACAAACAAATGAATGAACGAGTGAACAAACAAATGAATGAACGAGTGAACAAACAAATGAATGAACGAGTGAACAAACAAATGAATGAACGAGTGAACAAACAAATGAATGAACGAGTGAACAAACAAATGAATGAACGAGTGAACAAACAAATGAATGAACGAGTGAACAAACAAATGAATGAACGAGTGAACAAACAAATGAATGAACGAGTGAACAAACAAATGAATGAACGAGTGAACAAACAAATGAATGAACGAGTGAACAAACAAATGAATGAACGAGTGAACAAACAAATGAATGAACGAGTGAACAAACAAATGAATGAACGAGTGAACAAACAAATGAATGAACGAGTGAACAAACAAATGACGGATGGATGGATGGATGGATGGATGGATGGATGGATGGATGGATGGATGGATGGATGGATGGATGGATGGATGGATGGATGGATGGATGGATGGATGGATGGATGGTAAATAAATAGATAGATAGATGGATGGATGGATGGATGGATGGATGGATGGATGGATGGATGGATGGATGGATGGATGGATGGATGGATGGATGGATGGATGGATGGATGGATGGATGGATGGATGGTACATAGATAGATAGATAGATAGATAGATAGATAGATAGATAGATAGATAGATAGATAGATAGATAGATAGATAGATAGATAGATAGATAGAGACATGGATGGATGGATGGATGGATGGATGGATGGATGGATGGATGGATGGATGGTAAATAGATGGATGGTAAATAGATAGATAGATAGATAGATAGATAGATAGATAGATAGATAGATAGATAGATAGATAGATAGATAGATAGATAGATAGAGACGGGGATGGATGGATGGATGGATGGATGGTAAATAGATAGACAGCCAGATAGATAGATAGATAGATAGATAGATAGATAGATAGATAGATAGATAGATAGATAGATAGATAGATAGAGACGGGGATGGATGGATGGATGGATGGATGGATGGATGGTAAATAGATAGACAGCCAGACAGCCAGATAGATAGATAGATAGATAGATAGATAGATAGATAGATAGATAGATAGATAGATAGATAGATAGATAGATAGATAGATAGATAGATAGATAGATAGATAGATAGATAGATAGATAGATAGATAGATAGATAGATAGATAGATATTTGAGCAATCAATCAATTACAATTTACAAACCTGTGAAATTAATCATTGGATAATCAAAAAGTAATCAATTAATATAAAATGTATTCACATAATATTTCATTCATTTTCATCAAAACATCTACTGTACATTACTTATTGCAAACTGAATATCGTTTTTTAAATATATGATAAATATTGTTTATGTTTTTATAAATAGTTTTTTTGATTATCAAATTATTGATTCTTCTATTTATCCACTTGTAATTGATTGCTCACTTGATCTACCATTTTCACATCTGATTTATCGATGTCTCAGTTCATTTATCAAATGATTATTGCCTGGCACATATGGGTCTCCCAGATAGATAGAGCAAGAGGACAACCTGAGAAAGACGGAACTCTAAGTGAGTGAAAAGCACTGAGCTTTCTTATTTCACACCTGAACAGTGCTATAAATATAGTTGGTATAGAGTACAGACGAAGGACGTTGTCATGGTGCTTAAGCAATAGGTGTCTCACATCTATTCTTCATGAGTAAGTGAGGTGGGCAGACAGACCGGACAGAAGAGCATTATGAGGTTTGGGTGTCGAGTGGGAGTGTTCTTGCATTGATGATGCAGTCAGAGAAGACTTGAGGAAATCTAAAGCTACTTTCTCTCCAGTTCTAGCGCACTTCAGAGAGTGAGAAGCTCTTATCATCTGTCTGGAAAACTTTCTCCACGCACACAGTCTGCTGCCTTAAGCGTTCGTTTCCTGCGGTTAGAATTGTGAAGGAATGCCTGAATTCAAGTGCAAAAAAAAGCGAACTTAAAGGGAAAAACTTAAGAGAATACTTCTATCAAAATATAAATCTAGGTCTTTTGATTATATCAAAACAGCTCCAAGAGACAATGCATTAGAAACAAAGGAACCAAAATATTCTTTTCTTTTCTTTTTTTGTAGTAAACAAGCCTTTTACTGAAGGCATAGTTTTGCATCAGGAATCTTGTTTGCTGCAACAAAACCTCATTAGCATGATTCATACACATCTCCAGCTGTGAAACACCTCATTTGTTTCCTAAAGACTCTTTTCTTGACACAGATGAGCAAAAACAATTGAAAGTCATAACAATTTGTTTTGTACTTAAAATTAATTGTGTTATAATGTGTTCCTAGGCACAATTTTAATGATATGTTCTTTAAGCCTTACTCTTTGAATGACTTAACTTCATAGATTATCCTGCGAGAATAAAATGTACAGTAAAAAACTTATGGAATAATGGAAATAAAATGAAACAATCAAACTTTGTTGAACTGTATTTACAGGACTCAAATTGTATTATCTGCAGATATTACATAATGATTCATTTATTTGTCTTTAAAAGTTTCCCTCAGGATCATTAAAATTCAGAGTAAGTGTAAAGCACACATTCATTTGTCTTCCCTGAAGTGTCAAGATTATATCAGTTTGAAAACCAGCTCAGTTGAAAGCTTGTTGACCTTAGAATAAAGTAAATTAGTGAAGAAGGCGGTGCATGTAGCCACCATCCACAAATACAACTTACTAACACTGTTAAAATTAAAGGTTCTTCATTGACATGATTACATGATTTCCATTGCACAAAAGGACTTTTAAAGTGGGAAAAGGATCTTTTTAGATTATTAAAAACACTTAGAAAAAAAATATTTTATTAACTGTTCACTGAAAGGTTCTTTGGGGACCCAAAACCGGTTCTTCTAAGGCATTCCTTCATTTTTAGAAGTGAAGTTCAAATGTTAAGATGTTACATCATTTGGGAAACAGCTGATAAGAGCAGGAAGCTGAGGTGATGCCAACTATCTATCCAAGATAAAACAAATAGCATGCTAGCAACAAAGCTGAATCTATCACAGTCCTCCAAAAGGTAACAATATGTTTAAACTTGGATCAGAAAATCCACAGCTTCTTATACAGCTCAATTACATGCTGATAATGTGACTCAAGTGAAACAAATACATTTAAAACAGCACTTAAACAACTAACACATCTTTTCCATTGCAGCTGCTTTCCATCAAATGTGAAACATCCACCAACATGCAAGTCAACCTGAATTCCCATGTTTGCTGAAATAAATAACAGCAGGAATGTCTTCTAAAGGATGCTTTTAGCTGATGTTTGGTACATTTTATTCCAGAGTCAGTACCAAAATGTCTTTTCATTCAACTTCTGACATGGTGAGAGCGGCAGAGACCACTGCCTTTATCAGAGATTCAAGAGGGTGAAGTGTGCTAAAAGTGCAGGTAAGAGGCTTTTATGAACACTGAAGTGTATGATTTGCACTGTTAGTGAATGCTCCGGTTACAATTGTCATGTGTATCATAGCTGAACCAAAACTGTGCGACATTTTGGTTTTGCACATTTTCATTTTGTTTTCCCCCTGGTTTTGCTAAGTGCCTAATTTTGCCCTTAATATGGAAATAGATAGATAGATAGATAGATAGATAGATAGATAGATAGATAGATAGATAGATAGATAGATAGATAGATAGATAGATAGATAGATAGATAGATAGATAGATAGATAGATAGATAGATAGATAGATCCTACTTCTATAGAATCCTATAGCCTCTATATAGGCTACTATAGCTATAGCGAGAACAATAATAAACTAATTAACACAATTAAAAAAATTAATTCCAATTAAGATTCACAGTAAAAAGGGGACATTTTATAGACGATGAGCAAGTATTCGCAGAGATTATGGAGATTGGTGTTAGTGAATGCGTAAAAAACAATCAAATAGACGAGTACAAGGTGGGAAACTAAAACCATGACCTCGGCTCGCGTGCCTCAAAATGTTTCATGATTAAAGCCATAATGATTTTTAAATTTAATTAAATTCAAGTAATTTTCTGGTTGATTCCTCGCTATCTGTACAGGTGCGTTCACCCCTTCTTCGAGGTAAAAAAACGAAAAGAAAAGAAAAAGTAGTAGCCTAGGCTAGGCTATTTTAAGATGCATTGTCTTAAAAACAAAAACAAATCAGCACGTGCATCTGACATGCTATAGACGGCTACATATTTGCTTAAGTCAACATTATCATGCCTTTATAAAGTAAAAGATACACGTTCACTCGTCCCAAAGCGCTCACTACTGCAATCTTGAATCAAGGATCCAACTTCTCGGTGGCTGTCAGATGTATCATGGTTTTTAGTAGGCTACTAAATATGCGAGGTAGCCTACATAACGTACTGGATTTAAAATCATTTAAAAAATAGCCTATGTTAACATGCCAGCGGTAAACTGACTGTAATGAAACAACCAACTGTATGCTATTTAAAATACAACAAAAGCACAAAAACAAATACTTACCGAAGAAAACACGCAGCTCAGCTTTAAAGCCAATAAAACCAATTTTGAGGAGTCCATCGCAGATGCTTTTTCTTCTGTGAATGTTCGATTAGCCTACCGTGAATTGAAAGAAAACAAAACTTGAATCCGTAAAGTTTATCCTGCTTTTAAAAATAAAGTAAATCAAACGTTAGCTGTCACATCGGACACGGTGTTGGCAGATGAGTAAAACATAAGTTCATTTGAGGGGACATCATCATAAGTGCCCTGAGTGAGCAGTCCTCCGGGTGAGTGGCTCATTTCGCCGCACGAGCTGCTGACAGTTCAGCGACCAATGAGCGAATCACAATCAGAGCACGAGAGGAGCTCCACAGCTTCACATGCGAGATCTATTGACAACACACTCAAGACCGCATCACTCTTGTTCGTCATCAGCTTACGACTGTCTTTGTTGCGTTAGTGCGAAAGCAATTGATGAAATGTCAAGGTCTATGCTCTTTGTGAACACATGGCTGCAGAAAATTATTCATGTGTGCGCTTGTTTGGTGTTGTTTAGTTGCTTTTAAATACGCTTAAAAAATACAATAAAAATTGAACTGCGTGTTGCCTGAACTGTGGAAACGTCGATTGGTCGATGAAACCTGTTCAAAATATCACTGCACAGTTCCCGTAGCCGTACCTTTTGCTGCTGTTTTCCCTATTTTGCTGTACAGCAACGTTCTGTTGTCAGGGATTATCTTCTACATGCAGGATGTCATGTAATGAAATTGTTTATTTTCACAACAATATAACAGGCGCTGCCTGACGCACAACTTTAAAGAAGCAAATAAATATACTGAGTAGGCTACGGAAAAAAAATAATATTTTTAGGTTAAAAAACTAGGCCTAGTAATTTAAGGAGAAGGAGACAATTCCAAAATTAGCTGTTATCTTATGGTTTGCGCTGTTTTGTCCATGTATGAGGTCCTGAGATGTTGTTCTTCGATTTCTGAATTCAAACACAAACCTATCTAAAATATTTATCTGGAGCAATCAAATTTGAACTGCAAATTATGCAAATTGGACACACACTTGCTTTCTTTGTCATTATCAGACGCATCTCATCACAAGTAGCCTACTTCATTAATAAAATGTATTTATTGTATATAAATAGCCTACTTGCTGAAGCAACTTGAGGTTACTGTAAGTGCCATGCTCAAGGCATGTCGTCTGAGGAATATATGGAGACAAAATAATTAATTAAAACACTCATTATTCTGAATACAAGTCTGTAAGTGCAGTGATTAATATGCTGTTAGGCTATATTCCATTTTACACAGTGATCCATCACAAAGCTGATGTAAACAGCCACTTTCAAATCAGAAATTACTGCAATTAATTCAAGTGAGCTTTTCAACACATACAATCAGCCTTAATTCACACAAATTCTCCTGTATATATAGTAGTGCAAGTAGTGCATGATATTCACAATGTTGTTTGATGTTATATTGCCAGCAAAATCATTGGATATATGTTGTAAATATTTCAAGTTCAAGTGTTCCTCAATGAAATTAAGCTGAAATTAGAGACAAGAATATCTTTCATCTGTGTGCATGTGAGGCTGGATGTAGCATCTCTTGTGATAAATAAGCTCATTTCTGTGTCTCAGAGCAGAACTCATTGTAATCATTTTCCATTTAAACTAACTAAATCACATTTAGTGAAAAATACTCTCTGTAATATCTGTGTTGACACAGCCGCCCCACTTTTGAATGTTCATTGATTGTTATGCTTTCTCTCCCATGCAAATAATGAGAAACTGCCATTCTGTGCATGCAACATTTACACTGAAGCATGTTATGCATGTGTGACATCTCATCAAACACAATTGTGGATCTATAACAGGGGGTTGGGAACCTATGGCTCATTGACAAAAGTCATGTGACTCGCCAGGTCTCTCATCCTTTACCAACAAATGATCGATAAAAAATGAGACACATCATTAGAGATAAGCTTTTTTGCAGAAAAAAACAGCCATCACAATTCCTTTGTTGTACTGAAGTTAATGAAAAGTTACTGTTGCACGATGCAATAATATTTAACTTTATCCAAGCAATTTAATGGATAAAATGGTAGATTTTAAGGTCTGACCGAAGTTTATATGCAAGATCCATCACTCTAGGGTTTTAAGATGTTACAGTCACTTGAAAAAGAGAAGCAAATGAGAATCTTAATGACATAACCATTCAAGGGTTGGGGCAGTGAGGGCAGGTGTATTCTTATGCAGATTTTTACCTTTGGATTACATTGTACTTATTCAGATCTGACTTCAAATAGAAAATTATTTTTAGGCCATAATCTTCCCTTTCTATTGAAAACCCTTGACGTTCGCTATTTCAGTAAATGCAAATATTGGTCCTGGCACTGCTGTCATGGCTGTTCATTTTTCTTGTTGTTAAGTATGAATAGCTATTTAAAAACAAACATGACGGCAGCACTTCCGGGTGGCACACCTAGAAACCAAGACAACAACAGTGTTGTGTCGGCCCAGATCCGGCCCACATCTGGTCTGCGTGGAAATTCACATCTGCCAGATGTGGCCCGGATCTGTTGCTGTCTGGTAAAGAGCAGTTTTAGATTAGAACTTCAAATTTTGCTAATGATATATGGTAGATTTTCTTTTCACTGATACATTGCACAAAGTAAAAAATGTATGATTTTACCTCTTACAACACAACCATATAGTAACAAATAGCAGGCTAAATACAAATGATGTGACACAGGGTGAATTCGGAACAGCATTCTAGCATACTGTACTCCTCCTATTTCTGAAATAGCTTCTGAAGGGTATTGTGTGATGGTGGATTTTTCAAATTAAGCCCCATCTTACAAAGCGCCACATTGTGGCATCGAAACCTTTACAAATCTTCTGTTTCGAATCAGTGATTCAGAGCTTTTATCAAACTTGTCAAGTCATGTGATTTGAGTTTCAAACTTTGGTGGTTCGCCACAGATCATTAGAACTGCACCACTGTTCACATAGCTACTGAAAATTGTTCGGACCCGGAAGCGTGGTTTCCTGGTTTTCGTCATGGTCATTTCATCTATTAATCTCGTTCAGGAGACAAACTAATGAAAGGGTGATGTATGTCAAAAGCACTCAGTCAAATTGCTATATCGATGAATTATAACTCACAGGGCTCATGCTAAAGATAGATGAGACTGGCTTCTATTCCCTTGCATTAGTTTCCCATGAAGAGCACCTCAAACTTCAAAGAAGATACGTATATGTCATTCAGGTCGAAGTTCAAATATGAGAATTTTAATTGACATGCCTTTTCATGACCAAAATTTGGGAACAAGATTACTTTCTGGCAAATTTTCTGTTTGCCACATTTCACAACCAATCATTAAAACCTGTTTGGATAAAGTTCCTTTGAGGCTGAGGAAAGTGTGGGGATTTTGAGGTGCGAGACATTTTTTTCTGCATCTCTGTTATTCACTGAAACGTCTGTTTCCTTGGAGAGTGAGTCAAAATTACACAGAACTTACTCTATAAAAGATCTGTTTAAATCCTCATGGAACGTCATTAGTGAGAATATTTCAAGGATTCAGTCAAAAGTAGCAGGCTTGTTACTCTAGCTTTCACATGTTTCTATTGGGCGTATGTGAGGAAGAAAATATGCCATTCAGTAATTAACAAAGTTTGTTATGTGCTGGCAGAACATCATTACTCATTGTTGTGTAAAATCACTCACTGAGACTTGTAAATTGCTTGTAATTTTGCAGTAGGCTCCAACATGCTGCTTGGTTTTAACAATCACTTAATTGTTAAAGATTATTAGGCGTCAACTCTACGATCCTGGGTGCGGTAATGAGTAATAATGAACAAAAACTCTTTCACCATGCAGTGGTGTAAACTATCTGATAGAAAGCAGAGAAATATTTTTCATATGGCCTTTTATAGTTTTCGTAGTCGTGTATTTCTTTAGACAAAAGCATAGTGGATTGCATTTTGTGTAAGAACTGTAATATTTCTAATTTCACAGTACATTATTATGCACCAAATAAGAAAATTGGTTAAAATAACCAATTAAACCGAAATAAATAGATGAGAAATTGTTTATAGAGTGAGGTGTGCAAATGATTAAGAAGAGTCCTTGACGGGGTTAAGCCTAATGTGTAATAAATTATTTGTATTACATCTAACCCTAAAATCAATTGCAAAGTGTATAAAAACAACATGCTAAAATCAATTTCTATTACCGGGAACATATCAGTCTAGTTCCCTCGCTTATTAGCTGCAATAGACAAGTTAATAAGTATATGGTCATAAGCAACAGAGACTGAAAAAAAAAAAATAAAAAAAAAAGACTGGTAATTGTTAATAAATTATTAAAGTACCCCTGTAGTCAATAATTGTATCATATTTAATCACCAAAATGACATTTAAACATTTTTTCCTTGAAAATAAATTTCTTCATGCCGTAAAATAGCTTGAATGTAACTTTACAGCCATTTAAGGAGAAAATACTCAGCAATGGTGTTGACTTATACAAAAACATTGCATAGACATACGTATACAATAAACAACATTAAAAGCTTGATTTTCACCACATGGGGACTTTTGTCACATTTATATGGATTTAGATTTGTATGGTACAAAACAGTTCTAAATATTCATAAGGATCTGTATTTTATTGTAAATATGTATGTATGATAAACAGTTTCTAATCTTTTTGCAGGTTACATCATTAAGCCAGTAGGTAGCAACAAGCAACTGACTTTATGGGCCCTATCATATACCCGGTGCAATGCAACGCAAGTGTTTTTTGCTAGTTTCAGTCCGACACAGTTGTCATTTTCACGTCCTGCGCCATGTTATTTAAATAGCAAATACATTTGCGCCCATTTGTTCGCCCATGGGCGTGCTGGTCTGAAAACGAGGTGTGTTCAGGCGCATTGTTGGCCCGTTGCTATTTTGAGGCAACTGAAATAGACTGAACCATTGACCAACTGAAACCTGGTCTAAAGTCAGTGGCGCAATATTTATTTTTTGTTATTTAAAGAGCACATTATTAATATGCACCAATAGTCGGGTCCATAACGCGTACACTTTGTCCTGTAGATGGTCTGCTCGTGCGCGCAGACTATCTACGGGATAAAGTGTATGCGCCAGAGAAGCGTTCAGTTTTTTCCGCTTGCAAATTCCGCCATGTAAATAGCGAATCCTGAATAAATAATAGCGCCCAAAACACACCCATTACTCATTAAGAGAATAAGGACAACCCCTTTAGACCATGCGCCGGCGCGCTTACCATTTTTCCTATCGTTAAACTAACTCACCCTAAGTGCACTTCCGCTGTGTGCTGTGGACCATGCACTTAGATCGTTAAAATAGGGCCCTATGTGTGAGTTATTTGATCAATAATTCAACAGAAGTGTCTATTGTTTTAGGTTTTTGAGGGTGTCATTGAATCGTTCACCTATCTGATTCATCAGAAAACATTGATTGATTCAGGAACTCCACTACTGTGTGTTAATGTTGTTCATTCTGCAGTGGCTTTGTCTGGAACTCTTTTCGTTGATGGATCAAAAATAGACAAAGCAACTGACAATACTGTGTCTAAAATTTAAGTTACTGAATATTAATTACAGTTTGAACACAAAAATCATACAAGCAATCATTGTGCTGTTGGTCTTTTCAAATGTCATATCATTATCCCTGTATGTAACGAGAACACATTGATGTGGAAAAGTATTGCATGCATGCAAAACACATCTGATTCTTTTTTATTATTATTGTTTTAAACTTCAGCACCATCAAATGTCTATATGTATTTTTTTCTGTTTTCTTTCATTCCTCTCTTTTGTCACAGGGATGTGAGAGAAGTTGCAAGCAATGACATTTGTCAATGGCCATAAAGCTCCCATCACACACAACTCACACCTTTAAAAAAATTAGACTGGTTACACAGGGAAACAAACGCAAAGGACCAAAAATACCACAGAACTGCCACTTTAGCAGAACTTTCAGCCTGTCTATTTATAGAAGTGATTTTATTTGTAGTAAGCACACAATTAGAGCTTAGTGGGCAATCAAGTAACCATAATAATGTGTTTGTTTACATAATGGGGTTGAGGAATGAGGAGCCACAGGAGACACTATAAACCACCTGAAACAGCGTGCTTTGAAAAACACGACAACCTCGCACTTTACAGCATGGAACTTAATAAGCCTTGGCGGCGTAATGGACATTCAGGGGTGAATATATATTTTTAGAACCCAAGAGAACACTAACATTACTCAGCACAGTTTGTCTTTATAAGAAAGTGTTGCATAGCTGGAATATTAAGACTGTGAATGTTTGAGACATTTCGTAATATATTAGGTCTACTTTTGGAGAAATGTGCACTTTTATATTCTACTAAAGCAACACTCATTTGGTTCTTAAACCCTGTCTCAAATTTTAAATAAGCAACACATTATGCAAGTCGGCATGAAACAGAAGTTGCAATGGCCTTTTCGTTCCTATGTGATGTATAGACGAGTGAAACGGCTTCGGTTTGCTATTGCTGTGATCTCATGTGAGTGACAGGTTGTCCCGCCCTCGCACCGGAAGGGTATAAGTTAAAGATTTTGAGGGCACATGAAAAAAAAAAAGATGTACATGGATAAATCGTTTATAATAAATACTGCAATATTCCAATACTATTCCAAAGATTTTACACTTTAAAGTCAACATGAAATGGCATTTGCAGTCCAAGTTACTTCTGTAATATCTATATTTCCATGTGAAACAATATTTTCAATGAGATAAATATGTAGGACAGGACTGGATTTTTCCCACTGGGAAAAAGGTCTTGTCAGTTGTTGAGTCGGATAAGCCATATACTTGTTATTTTTGCAGAAATTTTCTTCCAAATGGCAATGTATTGTGGGAATAGTGTGTGGGAAAATTGTTTTGGTTATTCTTAACCTGCATGAAACCTTTTGTTTGTTGAGATGATAAACATGAATATTAACCAGGTGTGCGGTGTGCCAACACACCTGTGAATCTTGTTATTTGATATCAATCCAAAGCAGATGTATGGGTTATATCTCATGCAAGGTTTGTGATTCAGAATATATCTCATCCTGGTTTGAGGTCATCTGGTAACACATCAGTCCTTTTTTGAAGTGATGGATGAGGTCAGAAGTGAGAATGATTTTATTCCATGTTGAGACTGTAACACCAAGAGAAGGATAACGCAGTGTTAACAATATCCTACACCTTTCCCAAGAAATGACTAGTAAATAAGTTCAGGTGTCATCATGGGTGCATCTATTTTATTTCTATACACACACACACACACTCACACAAAAAAAAAAGAATTCATAAAAGATCTCCAGGCTATTTTTTGGCAACGTGTCTTTGAAGTAGCTGTTAAATAATTGTGGATTGCAGTCATTTACCATCCATCTATTCGCTTCCCAGCATCACTTCGGAACAGAAGTGACATCTGCTTTTGACTTTCAAAAAAAGCGACACATCCTCCCAGAGGTCATTATCCTGTCTGCATGAGAGCAGGACCCCATAGCTGGCGTACTGCAGCATATTGAGTTTTTCAAGGGTACAGGGACAGCATGGTCACAGACCACACTCCTAAACACTCTATTTATATGAGGCTAATTAAACTACAAAGCCCTGAAGCAGACAGAGCCTTTATTTCTCCTCTCTGTGCGTAGCCATGTTAAAGGTTAGAGCATCTGTGTCAGGACTAACCCACATTAATGTTCTACCACCTGGTGTTGGGATCCCAGGGCACATGATACGGCTCCCTCTTGTTCTTGGCCAAATGCGTTTTGAAATCCTTCTTTTCTATTCCTAAAGTGTAAACTTGACAGGATGCATGTAAAACCAAATACAAATTGTTTGCCAACATGAAACTCGACTGCAGTGGGTTACTTATTGACTCAATATTTCAGTACTTCCGTAACCTAAAAATACACCTCAGTGTTTTGCAACTATTGACTTCAAAAATCCATTGAATCTAACTAGCAAAGCTAAGATTAGCACACAGAGTGCTGTAAATCTAACAGGCCACTTTAATAATAAGAAGAATAATAATAAAAACTATAGTCTTGCCCGAGAAAGCCAGTGCCATTGGAGCCGCATTCATGAGAACTGACAAAGTGACAGTGTAATGCTGCGATACTGGCAGCAAGACTTAAAAGATTTACTAAGACCCAATAAATCTTAAAAGGCTTTAATCCTGAAAGGTCTGAAATCGACTGAGGGACTACTTCAAGATGACAGGCAGTAGTTTTTGAGGAATTTTGATTTTGAAAGCATGCTAGGTTCTTAATTCTAAATATAAGTGCTCTTTAAAAAGCTTTACTGGCATGGGATGGGATCACACACTTGCGGTACAACAATTTTTATATATCTGGATATAATTCTAGAGATTAGGCTGTGGATTAACCACCTTTAGCTCTCGGTTTCACAAACAAGGCATAAAATAGTCCCAGAATAAAATGCATGTTTGAGCTGTTTTAACTAAAGGCAACTTGCACTGACATTTCTTAAAATATGTTAGTTTCATTGTTTTGTCTCAATACATGTATATAACGCTACTTAAATGTCTTAAATTGAACTCACCCTCATGTTGTCCCAACCCCGTAAGACTTTCGTTCATCTTCGGAACACAATTTAAGAGATTTTTGATGAAATCTGAGAGCTGGCTTACTCCTCCACAGGCTTATGGACACTTTAACTTGCTGGCCCAGAAAATGTATTAAAGACATTGTTAATATAGTCCAAGTGACTCCAGCGGCTCAATCTTAAGTTTATAAAGCGACGAGAATACTTTTTGTTCGCAAAAACAAACAAAAATAACGACTTTATTCCACTTTTCATTTCCTTCTCTCTGGACCTGGAGTCTTTTTACGTAGTGTTTAAGCGTAGCGCGTCTGTGTTGCACGTCACCACGTAGGCTCACTATTGGGCGACTCTGGTCATGTGTGATACGTGGTGACGTGAAACACAGACGCGCTACGCTATTACACTACGTAAAAAGACTATTTTTGTTTGTTGTTGCGCACAAAAAGTATTCTCGTCGCTTTATAAACTTAAGATTGAGCCACTGGAGTCACTTGGACTATATTAACAATGTCTTTAATACATTTTCTGGGCCAGCAAGTTAAAGTGTACATAAGCCTGCAGGAGGAGTGATCCAGCACTCAGATTTCATCAAAAATATCTTAAATTGTGTTCCGAAGATGAACGAAAGTCTTACGGGGTTGGAACAACATGAGGGTGAGGAATTACTGACAGAATTTTAATTTTTTGGTGAACTAACCTTTTAAAGGAGAACTCCGGTCAATTTTAACATTGAGCTCATTTTTTTGTAAAATTGGAGTGCTGTCAATACAGAGAACAACGACAAAAATCGGTGTTGCCAACACCGTGTTATCCTCTTTTTAAATTTTGCACCGTTGACTTCAATGGGGCAATTTTTAAACCTGCTTTTAGCCTCTTAACATCCTTGATGTGTCATTACAAGTGCACAGCTAATGTGAGTGATTCCTTCACGAGTGAATCTGACTGCAGTAGATGTGAAAGATATTAATAAAAATGATGTTATTTAAGCCAGCGCACATACCTGTATTTTCTTCCTGTTTTCGGTTGAAGCCCATAGTAATCGATTGTCGAGTTCACGCGCGTGATCATAGGTAACTAAACCTATGCGTGTAAACTCGATGTTGTCAGGGAAACAAATGATTGTCCTTTCTTTACTGAGAGATTTTATACCTTGTGATGGATTTTTCAGCAAACTTTTCTTCATGAGCCTGAAGCAAAATTTACAATTCCAATGAGAAGCATTTTGAACTGTTCAGCACTGTTATTGTTAATAGATGCTGTTGAATATAAATGCATGCTTTCCTGTTCATGATAACACCCAGAGCACAAAATAGATGCACAAAATAGATGCAAATGCTCTTACCATGAGTAGTGCAAAAAAGTCTACATTTCACAATTTTATACCAAGAAATGCTGAAGATGATGTTCATTAATCTGAATTATCATGTAGAATGAGGTCAGAGCCTCCCATTGAACAACTCCCTGTCTCATTTGTTCCTCTGTGATCACAACCCCACACAACAATTTGTAAAAGATATAAAAGGGAGAAACAAAACCGATGAGAAAAACTAGAATTATTTCTGTGCTGATTAGAAGTCCCGTGCCTCAGTATGTGAATATGACACGTTTCTTGTTCGAACACAACTGAGAGGGTTAACACTCTGTGAGATGCATGGTGCATTTTCCGTTCTTTAAAAAAAAAAAAATCACATGGGTCTCACATTGAGTCAAAGTAAACTCAATTAACCTTAGAACACTCAGTTTCTCTAAACAAAATGTTATTTTTCTATTTCATCCAATAAAAGGATGTTTCCACATAGGAGTGTGCAGAAAATGGATTAAGACAAGTGGATAAAAGAACAATGAAAGGATTCAGCTTGTTCAGTAAAATGAATTTCTACTAAAAGCCCTATTTGATTGAAGCCTTCAATGGCTTTATACCCATTCCAGCTCTGACTGTGAACAGTTAGCCCCTCCAGGCTAAATAAAGTCAGTGTGCCTGTGCCTGCACACAACTTAGTCATTTGCAACACTAAAATGAAATCACTGTCTAAGGGAACAAGAGACTTGACAAGAGGAAAGATTTCACACGCCTTTTGACATCAGGCCTTAGGCTTTGTAAACTCCGTATGAGCATATTCTCAAAGGAATACAAAATCATTCGGCCTTTGACTTTGATGATTATTTTTAACTTCCAAACAAATTAATATTTGAAAGTGAAAAAGCAGTTTTTGCATTGTGAAACAAGTGTTGTTTTACCCAGAAAGGAAAATTCTGTAATCATTTACTCACCCTCATGTCATTCGTGTCACCCGTACGACAAAATACATTTTTCATACAGTGAAAGTCAATGGGATCCAAAAAAAAGTGATTGGGTGAACTATCCCTTTAGGTTTAAGTCTTACTTTTTCTAACTTAGCATTTGGACATATTTGGCAGCTTTTGAGACTGTGTTTGACTTCATTGGGATGAAGACAATTAAAATCCCATCATTTGTTCCCTGGACTGATATTAAAAATTTCATTTTCATTTCCTATGCAATGAAATGCAGTTTACTCAGATTAGACAAAAGAAGCACAATTTGGTATTATACCATTCATTAATTAAAACAGGCAACTTCCACAACTCATATAAATGTAAATAAAAGAAAAAGGTGATATGACAAAATGAACAAAAAGCTCAAAAAAGAATTATCCATGTTTACGTTACACTATGGACAAAATAACATTTAATTTGTCGTCGCTCATAACCAATCAATCACTTTTTATCTCTCGCTGCAGACCTGGAGAGTTATTTAAATACAATTTCAATTTCAATTTCACTCAGGACAGAAATCAGCATATAAATGAAAGACCAAAACCTATGTGGGATCAAAAGGTTGAACATCAACAACATGCATGCATTATATCTTCCATGAAATAAGCATCTGATTCTGTCATGTGTTACCTTTGAGTTTGGAAGCCTAAAAATATTTTCTCCTCTCTCGTATTTGACACGTTTACCCTGAGTTTTGATGCTGCTGGAAAATTTACATTAAATATGACTCATACTAATATCTTTGGCCAGGAGAAGCTTTTAAAGAGATTAGAGATTTTTAGAGAAGAGTGAATTCCATCAAGCCGTCAGGAGTTTCTCCAGTTGTATTAAACCTTTTTATTAGGTCAAACAGACTCTGGATTTATTGGTACAATCTGACACAATATGCACACGACAATCCAAATTAGCTTTGTGATATTTGCCAGGACACTTTAATCTTACTCTCAGGAATAAATAAAACAGCATTGAAGTGTCCTTGTGTGTGTCTGCCTTTGCTCAGTATTATCAGAGATTGTGCCAAGCTCTTACACTGCCAACATGAAAGAGTCACTGCACCCACCACTGCGTTCTTTCACTGCTTGACTCCACAGGGACCCCCACAAGAGTCAATTATAGTATAGCCTCAGAAATTTACTAGTCACTTAGTATTTTTGCAAAGCCTATAAAGGATGATTCATGCCAGGGTCAGTCATCGCTTGCTCTAAAAGCACACTCTCCATGGCTTTAAGTATTAAACAAGACCATTTAGTCATTATTGCAGAACACAAAAGAAGATATTTTGAAGAATGTTTATGAAACTGTTTTAGGTTACACTTTATTTTGATGGTCCCCTTTAGACATTCTGTTGACTATAGTAATGTTGTACCTAGAGTGTACATGTCAGCTAACTATCATTACAGAATTAGATGAGTATAAGTAGGTTTGGGTTAGAAGAATAATTTGGCATGTACTTGCAAAGTCAATTATAGTCAAAAGAATGTCTCTTGGGGGACCATCTAAATAAAGTGTTTGCAGATATTAAATAGACAGTTCATATACTGTAATGACAACATGTTTTTACATTGCTTTAACTTGTCAAAATAAGTTAAGCACTTTTCATCTTTTTTACATGTTATACAAGAATCAACAATTTTTTTAAGTCAGTTTAATGTAATTTAAGTTGAAATTACTTAAAGTCCCCCTGTGATGAAAATCCAACTTGTAATGTTGTTTATATGTCTATGTGGTGTATTTTCTCCTTAAAACTGTCTTAAAGACAGTCTCAAAAACGCGGTTTGAAATCGTTAGTGTTTCTGACATCACAAACTTATAACCAATCAGGGGTGCGTTTCCCGAAAGCATCGTTGGCCAACTATGGTCGCAAGTTCATTGCAATGCCCATTGAACTCTATTGGTAACGACGGAACTTGCGACCATAGTTGGCCAACGATGCTTTCGGGAAACGCACCACAGGTCAACGTGTGATCGTCTACGAGTTCATCTTGGAGCCGGGGGTGAGTGAGTAGAGGCGGGGCTAATTTGCATATTCATAGAACCACGTATACTAAATGAGGAAAGGCTGTAGAGTTACATTCAAGCCATTTTAAGGCATGAAGAATTGGGAAAAACGTTTAAATATGTAATTTTGGTGATCAAAGATGAGTTTTAAGGGATAAAATTGACTACAGGGGGACTTTAAACATCCAAGTTGATTGTACTTAAAAATTTAAAACAGCAACTTTTTTTTTACAGTGTACTCAAACAGTAGACCATTGCGCTTGCAACGCCAAGGTCATGGATTCGATTCCCAGGGAAAGCAAGAACTGAGAACTCATGAGAATGTAAAATGTGAACCTTGAAATGCAATGTAAGTCGCTTTGGATAAAAGTGTCTGGCAAATGCATAAATGTAAATGTAAATACTGTCTTTACAATTAAAGTCAATAGGGTCTAAAACAATATTGGATGTCATTCTATGGACATTTTTCAACATGTTTTCTTTTGGGTTCCACAGAAGAAATTCATACAGGACATGCATGAGGGACAGAATATTCATTTCTAGTGATCTAGACTATTAAAGGGGTCATATAATGTCATTTTTGTACAAGCTAATATGATTCTTTAGGGTCTAAATTAAAAGTTTGTAATATACTTTAATTAAAAATTCTCATTAGTATTATAAGAAAACACTCATTTTACCTGGTCAAAAACAGCTCTGTTTTCAGCACTCTGTTCAAGTGCATGTGTCTTTAAATGATAATGAGCTTTGCTCACCCCGCCCCTCTGTTCTGTGCGTACACCGTTTGTAACACAATAACACAATAACCATAACGCGTCGTTCATTATAAACGTGGGATTATGAATTATATTGAGAACGTTGTACATAGAAAACATGCCGTAATGTACCTGAGTGTAAAAATAGCCGCATTCATTGTGAAGCGTGCAGCAAGCGATTTGCAAAGATTAATATAAAGATTAATATAAAGGTTAATAAAACGTTACACTCACTTCAGTTCTTCTGGAGGTGCAGCAGGAACACGAATAGTTGGTACTAATCCTTTTTTCAGGAGCAGCTTCTTAGCAAATAATCAGCTTTTTACTGATCCTCGTTTGTAAAGCAGTCTGGTGTGTGAAATGATTAGCGCAAACATGAAAGCATTGACGTTGATCGTGGGGAATATTCCCTTCGAAAACAAACTCAGCCACTGCGCCTTCAGCGGTTCGGATTTAGGAACATCAAAATGACTGCTGTGTTCGTTATTACACCCAAGAACAGAACACCACAATCGCTTAGACGCCATTCTGCTCATAGACAGTGCTCCAGTATCAACAATGACTATGCTATGATTGACAGCTCGCTCACGAGGGCGCGAGGGCGGGTCTGTGTTGAAACGCTGCTGTCAATCAACCATCGTGGGAGGGGCGTCGATTTTGTGACGTCACAAAATCGAACAGCTTGATTTGAGAGAGGGAGGAAACGTATAAGAAGATTTAAAAAAAACCACTGGATGGATTTTTATCATTTTATGATGGTTGTGTACAGGCACTGCCAACACACATTTCAGTACAATCAGCTTGTAAAAGTGCATGTACCATTATATGACCCCTTTAAATGGGGTGGAGGGTCTCAAAATCAGTTATCATGTTGGGGGACCTGATTTATTACAGTATTTACAAATGGATTCATCTACAGGAAATGACATCCTCGGTAAGTTCGACATTGTGTAAGCATGTTTTCCAGTGTTTCATCAGACTATTTAAGGCAGTATATCTCAGGTTATTGCAGGGACAGCACAAGCCCCATAAACACAGGTGGTCTGTGCTCTCCTCAAGCTGTTCCGCCAAATCACGAGAATGTGCGCACGTGAATCAGCTGTTTGAAGGTCACATGTATCCAGCACTTGTGTTTATTAAACAGCACCGTCTACGTTCCTTGGCCTCCATTTGATTGTGGTCCTTGGCAGAGAGTCTTAAATGTCTGTTGTGCTCTTCCACCATTGGCATGTGTCTAAGTGCTGATCAGTCTTTCAAGGCATTCCATGTGAAATTAACATATAGTAATACAAATAAATGATCAAACAAATGAAAGACTTACATCACTCTATTAGTTGCCATCTACAGCAGAGGAAAATTAAGGGACTCTCTCAGCGTCTTAATGACATATTCCATCTGAGAATTAAGAAAAGCAATTATGTCAGGTGATAATTTACCATAAAGTAAACAGAAATAAAATGCTACACAGACAGCCTGCAGCTATGATGTGCTAAAATGCATTTTAAATCCCATCACTTGCTTATGTATGACTCCATTGCATCTGCTGTAAAAAAGAAATAAATACTAATGTCATATTTAAGTGTCACAGACCATTACACGCATGTCAGTTTATCTTCTGCTTAGGCAAATTATAACAGTGGAGAATGACAGTACATAAATATTTCAGGAAGAAAAGACTTACAGTTTGAAATTCTTAGTATTTTAGATATTTGAATGAACATAATGAACAAATTTAGTGAAAAATGTAAACCAATGAAATGCTCAAGCAATTGAAAGTCTTTCACCATTTCCAAAAATACAGCCAAAAATAAAAGTGCAGCATCTGTGTAAATATATAGTGACAGCCAATGTTAGTGATTTTTCAAATGGCTTAAAAGGTGTCTTGAGTTCCACGAGCATTTTGCAACGTCTACATTCTAATATGTAATTTAACATTAACATTGATAGTTGTATGTAAAACAGATAATGAAACTAATTTAGTGACTAATTAGTGCTTAAAGTTTGATTCTGTATTACAGGATGATTCTGTATTATACGGGATGGTTGGCAACTCTGCTATGTACAGTAGTGTGTAAACAATGCAGAAAAAGTTCACAAAAATGGCTTGATCTTACAGTGCATTCTCAGGAGAAGCACCAACCCATAAACATTTATGGGTTTAATAATTCAAAATCAAGCAGAAGGAGACCTCTCTCTCTGTATGTGTCTGTGTGTATGTGTTTGTGTATATATACTGTATATATAGACAGAGACTGAGAGATATGTCAGCATCACATATAGGCTACAAAAGTCTTTGAGCTAATAGGGGGAGGGTCATAGACCAAACAGCTATAAATGGCTGGAGGAAAAATAGGACTTACATGTTTCAAAGAGCACAGTCCCTTGAGCAATCACTCAAGTTAGCTGTCAAAGCGATTAAACGATGAAGAGAGATATGAATCTGTATCTTCTGTCCAGGCTGACTGCACCTGATAAAGCCTCAGAGCATGTTACATATGGAGTGATATCAAACTGAACTGAACAATAAAGCACCACCATATCCCTCAAATCTTCCATTACATTTGCTTATATTCAAATAGAATGTTTCAAGTCATGTCACAATAGGTTTAAGGTAAAAAATGTCAAATGTCACTGTGTAACTAAACTCAATCAATTCATCTGAATATATATCAATTAACAAATGCATAATCGAATTGCAAAAAATAGCCTTGAGAACTATTGCGAATAATTAATTAAAATAGCTTAAAATAATATGATTATGGCACACCAGTCTGATATGTCACTTCAGGCCCGGATTGGGTAATCGGGAGAATTCCCGGTGGGCCGCTTCACTTTTGGGCCGGTCGAGGATTTTTTGTTTGTTTTTTTGTTTGTTTGTTTTTTGTTTCACATTTCAATGTCACGTTAGTAACATTACACGTTCCTCCTTCTGACACTGCAGCGCGCAGCCTCTGCATGGGTTGTACCATGTGAGGGAGTTCTCCCCTCCCCTACTATAGAGTTGGTTGGGTCCACAGCCAGTCTTTTCCAAAACGTTTTAGGTAGGCTACTGCGGCCGCGGGCCCGCGGCATCGCCGGCGCCTACCGCGCCTGGCCGGCCCTACCGTAACGGTACGCGTCAGGGAGGATGGCTGGGAGGAAGAGGCCAGGAGGTATGGAAGCTTGTTTGCGTCACAGAATAAAACGTTTTAAAAGATAATTGCGACTTTTTATCTCACACTTGCGAGTTTACATTTCGGAATACATCAGAATTGCGTGAAATAAAGTCTCAATTGCGTGTTATAAAGTCAGAATTGCCTGAAATAAAGTTGCAATTGCGTGTTATAAAGTCAGCATTGCGAGATGGTCAGAATTGCGTGATATTAAGTCTCAATTGCGTTTTATAAAGTCAGAATTGCGAGATATAACTGTCAGAATTGCCTGAAATAAAGTTGCAATTGCGTGTTATAAAGTCAGCATTGCGAGATGGTCAAAATTGTGAGATATAAAGTCGCAATTGCGTGTTATAAAGTCAGCATTGTGTGAATTAAAGTCGATTGCTTCTTATAGTCAGAAATTGCAAGATATAAAGTCAGAACTGCGGGATATAAAGTTGCAATTGCTTCTTTTTTGAAGTCAGAAATACAGAATTGCGAGATATAGTCTGAATTGTGTGATATAAAATCGCAATTGCTTCTTATAAAGTCTAAGTGAATTATTATTTAACCTTTACATTATTTGTTGAACTATGGTATTAATACAAACTACACAATAGTAACAACTGAACTGTTGCTTCATTTATCCAAATTGGAAAAAGTGCTAATTTGGAATTCCACCGTGGAAAAAGTGGGCCGGTCTTGGGCATGAACTCCAGGGCTGAAAAGTGGCCCCACTCCGGCCCTGTGTCACTTCACATAGCCTTTTTGACCTTGAGCCTTCAGCAACCATTCATTTTAATTGTGTGAAAAGAGTGTAAAGAGTCTATCTAATATTTCCTTTTAAGTTTTACGTAAGAAAGAAAGTCATACGGGTGACCGACATGAGCATAAATCAACAAATTATTTGTCCTTACATGCAAACAGATGAGAAACAGCTACAGTAAATTTAAATGATTCATCATGTATTTTTGAGTTCAAAAAAGTATACATCCAAATGTTCCTGTTATTCTAAATCTAAGCTCTGTTCCTGATCAATTAAAGCTCATGATGCAGAGTAAACTCTTGGCAGGATTGGAGTAAAAAGATAAAACGAATATATTTGGGAAAACATTTAATTTCCATGAAGCTTGTCTGCTATTTTTGCTCATCTCTCTTTTGCCGCCTTTGAAATCTCATCACATCACAGATGGCATTAGAGACATGTCTTCATATCACAAACCCAGATGCCATACAAGCACATTTCTGAAAGGGAGGTCTGATATCACTGACTGTTTACTAGATAACGTCTGCAGCAGCTAAAATTACTCTAAACCATCAAATGGTTCCCCTGTTGTATTTATAGATTCAGCCTCCAGTAAACAGCTCCTCCTGATGAACAAATGTGCAAAACTCTCAAAGGTGATAAATAGCAACTTGCACAATAAGCACTGTGGGTTGTGAGGATGTGTAATTCATATTAATGGGCATTATGGACTACCTGCGTCATGTGTGCCATATTGGGACAAGGTTTATCTCTTTGGCCTTATTAAGCCAAAATAGAGCCTGGATTCTAGTACCTCATGCAGAATGCTGACTTCTAGTTTTTTCCAGTTCAAAGCACCGGCCTGGTTACTGTAAATTTCAAAAATTTTAATATATAAGCACACTTTGTATTTGCATACAATTGGTAGTGCGTAGATTCTAACGGTCACTAGTCACAATGTGCATGCACATACACACAACACCTCAGGCCACACAAAACAGCAGTAGTAAATAGCCATCTGAAGCCTGAAAGCCTTACGTAATAGACAGTTACTTTTATCACTTTCAGAGATTCTGTTTTAAAGCCTCGTGTCTCTTGTTCAACACTAAAAACGTCCCTGTGCCACACACTGGTTAAAAATGTCGGCGTGTTATTGATGATATCCCTGAAGCTTTTACATTAATTGGCTAGTTTACGACAGCAGTGAGAGGGGAGGCGATGGACATTCTGTCCAGAAGTCTGGAAAGCTCCCAGATCGAACATTGCATTAAACCAGGGCACTCGGCCAAGAAGCATTGAAAGAAATTCAACCGCTTTGCACTAAAAGTAGTTTAAAAAAACACTTTAGGATAAAACACTTTAGAATAAAAAATGAACTAAATGTACTTTTTAAAAAGTTCGACTTTAAACACTTTGCTAATGAAGACTACACTTTTTGTCAATGTGGATAGGAGTTTCCATTTATCAAGAATATGAGTGTCTTGATTCCCAGCAGAGTACATCTAGTTCCTCACTACCACACTTAAATCATTTCATGAGACAACCTATGTAGTTGCGATTAAACAACGTAATAAGATATTGGCAAAACAGCAGTAGTAAATTGGTAGTAAATTGGCAATATTGCGATTAAACTTTACATGTTACCACAATACTTAAATCAAATTGATGCAATTAAGCTCATAATCATGATAGTAACCATCATAGTAAAATATGCAGACTTGAATGGCAATGTAAACACTTTAATCACATCTATTCAACTCTAACCAAGGTGTGCATGTGCTTGTGACATCATGCACAAATTCGTAAACATAGAAGTAAAGAAGACATCACATTTTTAGTACTGAAGAGTTTATGTTGACAATGTTGCGCGACATTAATAAACTATGAAGTATCTAAGGACATGAACGTCATGGGTTGCCATCTCGTAATTGCGGTTATGGCGTGGCGTGAACGCAGCATAAGCTCATTGTTTTGGTTCAGGAGGAACTGTAAATGGCACTTTGTTTTTTGGCTCTCTTTGACTGTCTGTCTACAACTCTGCATAGCCTTACTGACGTGTGATGTCTGCGCGACCAGGTGTGCGGAGGTATGGAAATACATACAGTTATGTGAATAAGTTTGGACACCCATGCTAAAGTTGCCTAAAAAGAGGAATAAAAATTCATCTTTTGGAAATTGAACTTAATGCCTTAATTTAAAAAATGAGGAAAAATCCAACCTATAAGGACACCAATTTTCTTTGTGAATGAATAATGTATCGTAAATAAATAAATGTTCTTCCTTAAAATACAGGGTGCATAAGTCAGGACACCCCTATGTTAAATTCCCATAGAGGCAGGCAGATTTTTATTTTTAAAGGCCAGTTATTTCATGGATCCAGGATAATATGCATCCTGATAAAGTTAAAATAGCCGCACATCATCACACACCCTTCACCATACCTAGAGATTGGCATGGGGTACTTTCCATAAGATCATCTCTCAATGCAAATCAAACCAGCTATTAGGCTAACTGAAATAAAACCATGCCAATCTCTAGGTATGGTGAAGGCTATGTGATGATGTGGGGCTATTTTAATTCCAAAGACCAAGGGAACTTTATCAGGATGCATATTATCCTGGATCCATGAAATAACTGGCCTTTAAAAATATAAATCTGCCTGCCTCTATGGGAATTTAACATAGGGGTGTCCAAACTTATGCACTCTGTATTTTAAGGAGGAACATTTATTTATTTACGATACATTATTCATTCACAAAAAAAATTGGTGTCCTTAAAGGTTGGATTTTTCCTCATTTTTTTAAATTAAGGCATTAAGATCAATTTCCAAAAGATGATTTTTTATTCCTCTTTCTGGGCAACTTTAGCATGGGTGTCCAAACTTATTCACATCACTGTATGTTGACAACATTTTTTGGTCCACAGAAGATATGTACATGTTTTCGTATTTAGACAACTTCTAATATTGATAGCTATCAGGATGTTAAGAGAGTTGCAGAATAACAAAAAGCGGTTATGAAAAATTGCCTACCCTACCTTTAAAAGAAAACACACCTACTGTATGTGAGTTTATCATTTGTGCTGTGCATTGGGGTATGTGAATAATGGCGGTAAAAATAACCACAATTCTTAACAAATAATCATAATCCCAAATGCAGAAATAAGAATACGAGAGTATCAAATGTTCCATACACCTTCCTTACATGAATGCCAAGCATTTTTTAGCTGATCATGACATGACTTGACAGATTAGATATAACTTTGCACGTTTAAATGTTCTGATTATATTTTTGACATATGTGACCCTGGACCACAAAACCAGTCACAAGTAGCACGAGTATATTTGTGCCAATAGCCAACAATATTGTATGGGTCAAATTTATCGATTTTTCTTTTATGCCAAAAATCATTAGGATATTCAGTAAAGATCATGTTCCATGAAGATATTTTGTAAATTTCCTACCGTAAATATATAAAACATTTATTTTTGTGAGTGAATGCAGCACAATCGTGAACATAAATGGACAACTTTGAAGGCGATTTTCTCAATGTTTTGATTTTTTTTTTTTTTGCATCTTCAGATTCCAGATTTTCAAATAGTTGTATCTTGGCCAAATATTGTCCTATCCTAACAAACCATACATCAACGGAAAGTTTATTTATTCAGACTTTATTCAAATAATTTCAGAAAATTGACCAATGTGACTGGTTTTGTGGTCCAGGGTCACATAAATAAACATTTCTGACTGTTGCTTATTTTAAATGTTTATTCGCAGTGATGCCACTTGTCTGCTGGGATTCCACGGATGTTTATTACTGTCCCTCTGTTTCCACATTTTTTCCCAAACTGAGGGTCAAATAATAGTTATTTTTATTAAGTTGCAAATATCTGAATGAACAATACTTTAAGGGAAAAGCAACCAAGGCCATCAATACCTAATTGTATTTAAAGGCTGACTGCATGCATGGTTTAAATGTCATGTGTTCTGTCAGTCTGAGACTTCCTTTCAAGAGATGTTCATAATAATATCCTTGGCTGAACTTTTCAGAGGCCTTGGGCAACTTGTTAATTAAATAGGGCTGCAATAACCCATGATAGTGACGCTCACGTCACCGCAAGATGTGATTTATTTTTCAAAGCACCTATAAATGGTGACTTTTTTTACAAAAAGGGTTTTCATAAACAAGGCGCTAGAGTGAATATGAATGTGCGGGAATTGAAAATATCTCAGCACACAGAGCAGTTTGCGATCGGATGAATCATGAGTCTAGTGATCTCTGTAATAACAAACTTCCCTGTAGCAATATCGCACACAGGGGAAATGAAAGTCGTTTCACTGACTGTTCACTATTAATAATGCAAAAATCCTCTGTTAATTAACGCCTCAGACTGTCGGCCAAAAGCAGCAATGCAACCTCAGACGACAGAAGCCTTTCTCAGAAAAAAGAACCTTCCAGCATCTGGAAATGTGTGGCTTGGGTGCTAAAATGGAAATATTGATAAACAGGTTGCAGTAGAATATTAAAAAGCATTTCTGAAAACTATTAAAAAGTTTTTTTTATTGAAAAAAATATACTTTCATTCAGCTAAGATGCACTAAATTCATCAAAAATGAAAGTAAAGATATTTATAATGTTATTTAAAAATACATATTTTTTCAAATGAATGCTTTCTATTCATCAAAGAATCCTGAAAAAAAAAAAATCAAGATTTCCACAATAAATATTAAGCAATACAATGTTTTCAATATTGATATAAATAGAAAATGTTTATTGAGCAGCAAATTAGCATATTAGAATGATTTCTAAAGAATATGGACCCGGTGGAGCTCCTAAAAAACAGTTTTGGTGGAAGCAGGAGAGTCAAGGGGCGCATTTAATTCTGCAGTGAGTTGGGCAGCTGTGGTTTTATGTGTTTTTGGATACAATCCGGGTTAGTACCTGGACATCCCTTTAAAGGCAGGGTAGGTAGGATTTTTCTAAAAAAAAAACATTCCAAATTTGTTTAAACTGTCTTTATATACCAATACATAATTAAAATGTAAGTACTCTGAGAGTAAGAGAGACAAAAGAGAAAGTATACAAATCGAGTGTCTGTAGACCTCTCACGACTGTTGTAAACACAGCTCATTATTTCCATTCACTCCACCCCCTCCCTTCTGAGCTCCTTCCAAAGCCACGCCCCCAAAACACATGAACGCGCGACGCCAAACGCTCAGGCTCAGCTGGAAGACGCATTTATTTACCTGAGACGAGTGGAGAGGAAGGAGCGCAGTGCACGCAGTGACATCATGTCAGAAACACATGTAATAAAATACCTAACTTTATCACTATAAATATAAACAAATAAGATTTCTTTTAGTACTCACTATCAAGCTAGCATATCGATACTGGTAAAGTTTAAAATATACTTTGTTTGATTCGGTAACAAGATATATTTATAGGTAACGAGCAGGGCCGGCCCTGACCAATTTGCTGCCCTAGGCAAGATTTTACCTGGTGCCCCATGCATCACAGCCCATTTCACCCCATCATTGTGTTCATGATTTAGCATATATATATATATATATATATATATATATATAAAGGATCATGTGATAGACCGGATGTCACATGTGACACTGAAGACTGGAGTAATAATGCTGAAAATTCAGCTTTGCATCACAGAAATAAATGATAATTTAAAGTATAATAAATTGAAAAACAATTATTTTAAATTGTAATAATATATCACAATTTTTTTTTTCAATTTTTATGTATTTTTGATCAAATAAATGCACGCTTGATGAGCAAAAGAAACTTTTCAAAAACATAAAAAATAGTAATGTTTCCAAACTTTTGGCCTGTACTGTATCCCCCCCCCCAAAAAAAAACTGCACAACTGTAGAGTAAAATATTAATAAAAAAGTGATAATAAAAAATGCGTCTTAAAACTGACATGATTGTTACAAAATCACAGAGTCTGAGGACTCTGGAGAACTCAGAACAACTGCTAACATTAAGTTTAAGGTGTTGTAACTGCCATGAAATTATAGGATCTTACTCCTATGCAATAAATTGTTCATTCACTACATCACTTTCTTTACCTCTGTCTTTATCCCCTTTTATCCTCTTCTTTTTGGCACTGTATCTAACGCAGACTATGCTCATTTATAATGTGTCATGTAAATTCGGCCATCCGTCACAATCAGGAAACTTTCACCGTAGAACTGGCGCGAGCTGCCAGGCCCGTTTCTACGAGCTGTGTGTTAACAAAAGCAGTGTTGTCTACATTGGATGCGGCGTCGCGCACGCTACACAACAAATTACCAACAAATGATCGCGCGCGCGCTCTGTTTCTGACGCACTTCAAGCACTCGATGGGCGGGGGAAGATTGATGAGCCGGACTTTTTTTTTTTTTTTTTTGCTTTATTTGGTAGTATTTCGAATTAATGGTTTTAAAATAGTATTATATATATAAAAAAATGCAAAAAAAATAATAATAAAAAAAAAAAAAATTCACTCATTCACTCATTCTGGCGCCCCTATGGATGAGTGGCGCCCCTAGCATTTGCCTATTCCGCCTATGCCAAGGGCCGGCCCTGGTAACGAGCTATATTTATAAGGCAAAGCTAAAAACAGGTTGCATTGATACACGTTTTTCCATTACCATCAGTTACACAGTGATGAAGGTGAATTTCGTGTAAGATTCATAACATATACAGTGTTTTGCGAGTTTCCATGATGAAAACATTGTTGACTCTAATGAGGACTACACTCTGGAGACAAGTACCGCTTCATCGGTTCGAGGACAGGTCCGGGGTCGAGGGCGAAGCAGAGGAGGTCGTTCAAGAGTGTGGGCAACCAGGGTCCGAGGAAGTAGTTTTTGCCTTGTTTGCCTTCGCTGACTGCATGCAGGTGCTTTGAATTTTGAATGCTCTTTCTCTGCCATAATTTTGCTCTTCGTAGGTTCCGCGACTCCTCAAATCAAACGGGTGCGCGCGCATATGGGCAGATCTAGCAACAGGGGTGGTAGCCATGGTTGCGAGAGTGAGTGACAGTCGCCCAAACCAATCAATTGTTTCGTCCCAAATGGAAATAATGAGCTGTGTTTATTGCAGATTAAAAGGTCTACAGTCACTCGATTTTTATACTCTCTTTTTCAGAGCACTTAGATTTTAATTATGTATTGGTATATAAACAGTTTAAACTAATTTAAAAAAAAATTTTTTTTATAAAAATCCTACATACCCTACCTTTAAGACAGCTTCCTCTTTCATCGACTACGTCCTACGTGGTGGTATGCCGACATTACCCTGGATTCCATAGCTCTTGATACACCACAAAGACTTGCTGTCCTGGACACAGATGAGCTAGTGAGACGCACAACAATTTGTCCTCAAAATCTGATATGTCTCCCATTATGTTGTGTGGATTGCAATATTACATGTACGGCTGTGCTGTTGCTCTGCTAATTCAACCTTCACACTCTGCTCTTACTGACGGAATGTAAAATCAGTAAAGATTGGCTATCAGGCCACGCATATATAAGACGTAAAAAACCTCCGGCACTATATTGACCAGAAAACTCTTTCAGTTTCATTGTCCAACCCCTGTATGTGTGTGTGTGTGTGTGTGTGTCTGTATATACATATATATATATATATATATGTATATATATATATATATATGTATATATATATATATATATATGTATATGTATATATATATATATGTATATGTATATATATATATATATATATATATATGTATATATATATATATATATATATATATATATGTATATATATATATATATATATATATATATATATATATATATATATATATATATATATATATATATATATATATATATATATATATATATATATATATATATATGTAGTAAACCCCAGGCTTTCTGTCTTTCTGCAAAAACAACTTCAGACAGGAAAGGTCAGATTGCTGAAGAATAGAGAATGATGTGATGGCATTTATGCATGTCTCCGTTTCTGCCACCTGCCCACTTCATTCCCAAGCTTCCACGCATAAAGGGATTAGCTGTACCTGCTGACTAGGATTAAGTGTATGAGAACAATTTCTAGCAAACACAGACAAATAAACGTAGCATAAACAGTTTTCAATATTAGCCACCACGCTTATCAAAAAGTAAATCTAAGAACCAAATCCATGCAAACATAGCTGACATATGTGTAATTCTCAGCCTCTCAACAGCCTCACCCCATATGTGGTGCTGGATCACACCTTCTGTCATTCACCCCGCGGGTGGTTGTACATCAGTGCCGATCACGTGTGTGACAGAGCCATTGAAGCAGGAAAGTGTCTGTTTAGTCTCTCATCCGTTTTCTCAGCATCTCAGCCTGAGGATGCAAAACCAGAGTATGAGTGAACATATTCCAACCCTCAATTGGGACCAAAGAGGTATCACATATAAGAATTTAAATTCACTGTCAGTCACGGAAGCTGTAAGCGTGATTATATCTAGGGCAGAAAAAGCAGGCAGAAAACAATTCAAGTGAAGGGAGGATGTTAGCAACAGTGTGGCTTTTTGCTAAGGTAGACTCTGAGGACAGAGAGGGTAAACTTATGCAATGCAGGCAAGTTTGAGGAACAGCTAGGGTTCCCCAATCTTATAGCAATTAGCAGTTTGGCTAACATTAACAATTTGGCTTGTTTTAACTACAAATTTGTGGGTTTTAAAAAAAAAAAAAAAGGCATCTTGTGCTCACCAAGGCTATAATATCAAATATTATTACAATAAACTAAAACTATTGTAATATTTTTTTGATTCCTGCTAACCTGACAGTCTTCAGTCCAGACTTCTGTTGCACTTGATTCTTCAGAAATCATTCGAATTTGAATTCTTATGGAAGCTTGTTTCCGCCAATGAATAATAAATAAATAATAATAATTGCGACTTTTTATCTCACAATTCTGACTTTTTTTTTCTCACAATTGTGATATATCAAGTCAGAATTGTGACTTTTTCTCACAATTGCGAGATATGAAGTCAGAATTGTGAGAAATAAAGTCGCAATTCTAAGAAATAAAGTCGCAATTGCGAGATATAAAGTCAGAATTGCGAGATATAAAGTCGCAATTGCAGGACATAAAGTTGCAATTCTGAGAAATAAAGTCGCAATTGGGAGAAATAAAGTCAGAATTGCACGATATAAAGTCGCAATTGCGTGTTATAAAGTCAGAATTGTGAGATATAAACTATTCTGAGGTAAATAAAAAAAAAAGTCCGTCTTTTTTTTCCTTAGAATTGGACTTTATATCTCACAATTGTGAGTTTATATCTCACCATTCTGAGAAAAGTTGTCAGAATTGCGAGATATAAACTCGCAGAATCCGACTTTATTTCACGCAATTCTGACTTTACATCTCGCAATTCTGAGAAATAATGTCAGAATTGCGAGATGTAAACTCGCAATTGTGAGATAAAAAGTCGCAATTATCTTTTAAAATGTTTTATTTTGTGGCGGAAACAAGCTTCCATAAATTCTTATTATTATCAATGTTGAAAATAATTCGGTTTAATATATTTTTGTGGAAAACGTGATACATTTTTTCAGGATTCTTTGATGAGCAGAAATTTCAAAACAATAGGATTGATTTGAAATAGAAATTTTTGTAAATTCTTTCTTTATAAATGCATCTACTGTCGCTTCTGATCAATTTAAAGGTACACTATGTAACTTTTGGCCCTCTAGCAGCTTTAAAAACAAAACTGCATGCTTTTTGTGGAAGAACATTGTTTTGGTTGTGCTTTGGCTCTGTGTGACTGTGCGGATGAATATGGTTATTATCATCCTGCTCATAAAACTTTCACTACTAAGCTTAAGAGATACATAACCAGTTTAGAAATGATCTCAAGCTGATTAGTGCTAAAACAACTATAATGAAATAACACTTCACAATAAATTATAAGGAATAATTGACAATGTGGTAATGCGGCCACGACACAAAGCATTATTTTTCCCGGAGTTAATTACTCCGCTTAAACTATGGTTATCACACCTCAAAACATTGTTCAAATTATGTATTTCAAGACGTTTGTCAGGTTTTTGTCCTTCAAACGCTCTTTTGTGTGTGTGGACTAATTTCTTACGCATCTCATCCCAAATTTTGTCAATTCCAAAACTTCATTTTGGTGTTAGTAACGGAGATTTGAGCCACTGATAGCAGGCCAATGCAGCTAGTAACGCTTTTACATTTCAACTTCTCAAAAAAGTAAAGCCAATGTTGGTTTTCATTTTATTACGAGCTCTGTCAAATTCTCTTTTTGAGGCAGGCATTTTTTTTTTATACAGGTGATTCCAGTTTTGATTTCGAGCGTGCTCCATGTCACCCTTTCTCGCCTATACCACTCCCAAACCATACACACGCCAAAGTAGGCGGAGCAACTTGGTAAGACACACACGGGTGAGTACGTAGGCCTATGTACGCAATTTCTCACGAAAACCATCCCGTCAGGTCTAAAATAAAAATTATAATAGGCTTACCATAGTGAATCAGGGTAAGACAAAAACATGACACATCAGCCTATTTAAATTTAGTTTTAATTTAAAAAATAAAATATTCTTCCTAGCTGAATAAAAGTATGCATTCTGTTTAAAAATGAAATCTTAATGAGCCCAAACTTTTGAAAGCTAGTGTAGTCTATTTCATGCAAGATCCCTATATTGTCACGATCGCTTGTGAACAAAAAGGTGTGAGGACTCAAACGCTGGAGAAATCAAATATTTATTAACAAAAGACACTAAACACAAAACAAAACCCACGAGGGGGAAAAACAGATCTAAATAAATACCATAACCATAACCATAACCGACTAGAATACTCAGGAGAATCACAGGGAACAGGAAACATTAAACAACGTACCGACACAGACTGCAAACAAGAGGGAACTAATAAAGGGAAACTAATCAGGAGGGAACAGGTGGATGAACTCAAACAATAATCAGATAACAAGGGGGAGGGATCAGACAATAACACGAGCACATGGCCCAAAATAACAAAACACCCATGTGCAGCACAAGACAGGACAGGCATGTGACATTACCCCCTCCCTACGGAGCGGCTACCAGACGCTCCATAAGACCCGGACGACAGACCAGGGCGGGACGGGAGGGACAGACCAGGGCGGGACGGGAGAAACAAAATGTTTGTGACACCGGAGTGGCCCACAGGATTCGGGAGGCCAGGACGGAGCAGGCTGTGCCGACGGCCAGAGTGGAGACAACAGTTCATCTGGCGGCCAGGGCGGAGACCTCTCCTCGGGCGGCCAGGGCGGAGACGACCCTTCGGGTGGCCAGGGCGGAAACTCTCCCTCGGGCGGCCACGGCGGAGACGACCCTTCGGGTGGCCAGGGCGGAGACTCTACCTCGGGCGGCCAGGGCGGAGACGATCCCTCGGGCGGCCAGGGCGGAGACGATCCCTCAGGCGGCCAGGGCGGAGACGACCCTTCGGGCGGCCAGGGCGGAGACCTCTCCTCGGGCGTCCAGGGCGGAGACGACCCTTCCGGTGGCCAGGGCGGAGACTTTCCCTCGGGCGGCCAGGGCGGAGACGATCCCTCGGGCGGCCACGGCGGAGACGACCCTTCGGGTGGCCAGGGCGGAGACTCTCCCTCGGGCGGCCAGGGCGGAGACTCTCCCTCGGGCGGCCAGGGCGGAGACGATCCTTCGGGCGGCCAAGGCACAGGAACCACCGGCTCAGGAACAGACACCACCGGCTCAGGAACTGGAACAGACACCACCGGCTCAGGAACTGGAACTGGCACCACCGGCTCAGGCACTGGAACTGGCACCACCGGCTCAGGCACTGGAACTGGCACCAACGGCTCAGGCACTGGAACCACTGACTCAGAAACAGGAACTGGCACCACCGGAACTGGCACTGGAATTGGCACCAACGGCTCAGGCACTAGAACTGGCACCACTGGAACTGGCACCACCGGCTCAGGCACTGGAACTGGCACCACCGGCTCAGGCACTGGAACTGGCACCACCGGCTCAGGCACTGGAACTGGCACCACCGGCTCAGGCACTGGAACTGGCACCACCGGCTCAGGCACTGGAACTGGCACCACCGGCTCAGGCACTGGAACTGGCACCACCGGCTCAGGCACTGGAACGGGCACCACCGGCTCAGGCACTGGAACTGGCACCACCGGCTCAGGCACTGGAACAGGCACCACCGGCTCAGGCACTGGAACAGACACCACCGGCTCAGGCACTGGAACAGACACCACCGGCTCAGGCACTGGAACTGGCACCACCGGCTCAGGCACTGGAACTGGCACCACCGGCTCAGGCACTGGAACTGGCACCACCGGCTCAGGCACTGGAACAGACATCACCGGCTCAGGCTCAGGAACAGACACCACCTGCTCAGGCTCAGGAACAGACACCACCTGCTCAGGCTCAGGAACAGACACCACCGGCTCAGGCTCAGGAACAGACACCGGCTCGACGGCGGCCATCTTGTCAGGGGACACAGGCTCGGTAGGCGTGACGTGAACAGGCTCGGCGGCGGCCATCTTGTCCGAAGACACAGGCTCGGCAGGCGTGACGTGAACAGGCTCGGCGGCGACCATCTTGTCCGAAGACACAGGCTCGACAGGCGTGACGTGAACAGGCTCGGCGGCGGCCATCTTGTCCGAAGACACAGGCTCGGCAGACGTGACGTGAACAGTCTCGGCGGCGGCCATCTTGTCCGAAGACACAGGCTCGGCAGACGTGACGTGAACAGTCTCGGCGGCGGCCATCTTGTCCGAAGACACAGGTTCGGCGTCGGCCATCTTGTCCGAAGACACAGGCTCAGGAACAGTCTCTGGCTGGGCAGACGTGACGTGAACAGTCTCTGGCTGGGCAGACGTGACGTGAACAGTCTCTGGCTGGGCAGACGTGACGTGAACAGTCTCTGGCTGGGCAGACGTGACGTGAACAGTCTCTGGCTGGGCAGACGTGACGTGAACAGTCTCTGGCTGGGCAGACGTGACGTGAACAGTCTCTGGCTGGGCAGACGTGACGTGAACAGTCTCTGGCTGGGCAGACGTGACGTGAAAAGTCTCTGGCTGGGCAGACGTGACGGATCGCTGGGGTGGCGCAGGCAGTGCGAGCAGCTCGGGCGGGGCCGGCAGAGCAGGACGCCTGGGCGGCGCGGGCAGAGCAAGACGCCTGGGCGGCGCGGGCAAAGCAAGACGCCTGGGTGGTGCGGGCAGAGCAAGACGCCTGGGCGGTGCATCAAGGATGGCAGTCACCACCGGGATGGTCTCCATGTTAGGAGCCACCGGACTCGGGACCACCGGAACAGGGACCACCGGAACAGGGACCACCGGAACAGGGACGGAGGGAGCCTTTCTCCTCCTCCTGCGTCTTGGAGCCACCGGAACTGGGACCACCGGAACTGGGACCGCCGGACTCGGGACCGCCGGACTCGGGACCGCCGGACTCGGGACCGCCGGACTCGGGACTACACCCCTGGCAATTCTCCCCCGATGGCGAATAAGACCTTCTACCATCGCCACAAAACTGACCCGATCAAATGCTCTTCGGATCAGCCAGTCCATCGGTTCATCAAGTGCATGATTGAATAAATCCTTAAGTGCCTCCTCGCCAAGGTTCAGCCCCTCAGCTGCACTACAGAACCTCTGGCTGAACTCTCTTACCTCCGTCCCCTGCTGACGGAGGGAGACTAGCTCATTAAATTGAAGAATCCGATCCCATTGCAGACAGGAGACTGGTTGCGCCTCTCTTCTCCGCTGAGTCCTCATTTGGTCGGTACGTTCTGTCACGATCGCTTGTGAACAAAAAGGTGTGAGGACTCAAACGCTGGAGAAATCAAATATTTATTAACAAAAGACACTAAACACAAAACAAAACCCACGAGGGGGAAAAACAGATCTAAATAAATACCATAACCATAACCATAACCGACTAGAATACTCAGGAGAATCACAGGGAACAGGAAACATTAAACAACGTACCGACACAGACTGCAAACAAGAGGGAACTAATAAAGGGAAACTAATCAGGAGGGAACAGGTGGATGAACTCAAACAATAATCAGATAACAAGGGGGAGGGATCAGACAATAACACGAGCACATGGCCCAAAATAACAAAACACCCATGTGCAGCACAAGACAGGACAGGCATGTGACATATATCCCCCCTCCTTCCTCTATGTTCGATCAAAAATGTAGTACATTATAGTGATATATTGTTCAAGCTAATCAAAAGATATTTTCTTAAAGGTATAGTTCAGACAAAAATGAAAAGTCTGTCAACATTTGCGCAGCAATGTCATTCCAAAAATTGTATGACTGACTTTAATCTGCGGAATACAAAATAAGTTATTTTCATTTCATGAAAAATGTTCATACAATGTGGGCTTTAATGTTGTTTTGGACCCCACTAACATTTTAATTGTACAGACAAAAAGAGTTGAAACATTCAAAATATATTATTTTATAAAACCAGCAATATGCATTGAGAAACAATATGCTCAATTTTCATGAATAGTTTCATGTTGAAATCAATTTATTGAAGAATGGACCAAAGGCTAGTGGATCTTTTCCCCTCTTGTTTTTAAGTGAATAAGGGACCTTATTAACCTTATTTTAAGGCTTAGCTTCAGCCCAGGCAGTTTAGATAACCACCTCTGTTTGGTGAAGAGAGAATAATTATTGCAGCTTTTGTAATCTGCACAGTTTGATGTCTGTGTTATTGACTGTGAAAATGTGTGATCATTTCTCATTCTCTGGGTGTCTAAGGAGTTGAATGATGCTGTGCACAATCATGATATGCAGTGAATTATACATGTGTGCATGTAGCTCAGTAATTGACTTTGTTTCTGATAAGAGGTGGGTAGGCTGTATCTTGCTGGCTGGCCGAGGTTATTAAATGAGTTAAATATTTTTTCTTGTCTACAGGATAAAAAACTGAAATTGAGGGGTGCATCACCATAGGGTGCAACAATTGTATCGACAAGGACAAGGCTAATGACCACTTCCAATTGCACCAAACAGCAATAGAAAATCAATTGTCATCCTACAAAACAAAGTCAGCATTTATCTGTTCAGAGATCGTATCCAAGTATCCAGTGGCCTCAAATATCAAACAGAAACTAGGCCTATATGAAAAATGAAAGTTGGTGATTAAATATATGAGCCGCTGAATGATCTCAAATCCTTGACTGACAAGAAAACATGACATTTATGGAGCAGTTTTCAAATTGACGGGGCAATGACCAATGAAAATTGACGTTTTTTGGCTTTTAGTATGAATATGTTATCCTTACTTTCACCTATAAGTTAGTGTGCTCCAAAACAATGACAAAATTCTCATTTAATAAGATACAAGCGATTTCATTCACAAATGCAAATTTACAAATACAAGCCTCTTTCGGTGTTTGAGAAGAAGGTAAAATGTGTATAGATGTAATTTCAAAATCTAAAAACAAGTATTTATATATTTCTTTATTTATTGTTGTTATGTTGTAATGTACGTGAAACTTTCTACAGTTGTGTTATGATGATGTGGTGTATATGCTATTCATTGATAATAAAAAATGTTAATGAAGAACACAAAAAAGTCCTATATTTTACTGTTTACACTCACAGACTAACTATCACAAAGATCCACGTGATATGTGGGATTTTTCAACAGTTCTATCGTCCTCCAGGATAAAATCATAATAGCCCCCCTTAAAGACTTGAAAAAATATATATAAAAAACTGACAATTTAAGTCTTAATTTGCTGTTATTTCAATACGACACTTTTTTTTTTTTTTGTGACAACAAACTTTTGTGAATTGATTATTTGGATGTAAAAGAATGTGATTCGCAGAACACAAGATCATTTCCTGCAAATGAGGGCTGACCATGTTCGAAATATGAACATTGTTCTGTCACACAGCAAGAATCAGTCAGATCAAAATGTTGCTGTGGTTTTATGGCCTAAAGCTTCCTGGAACAACAGAACATGAGAAACAAATTTGACATTGTCCTACATACAGGTATATTTAAACAAACACAAGCATAAACCGTCTATCAACACACTTCCTCTTGAACCTCATATTCACTGACTTTGATGCATTGCTCTGCTAGTTCACACAACTGTAAAAATAACTACATCCAAAAAACAGCAAAAGTACAATTCTCAGCAAAATTTTTGGTACAAATTTGACTTTTTCCTTAAAAGAAATCAGCTGCAGCACAAAGAGCTGAAAGAATCAGCATTCATCTGGGTAACAGATCAGTCTTGCTAAGTGTCTGACATTGGGAATTTCCTTGATTTGTTCAATGCTGCCAAGTCTGCCGTCGAGTTCTAAGCGACCGCTTTAGTAAAAGAGCCGCATTGTTTAGCTGATTTGATTTTAATGTGTTTAGTTAAAGCTAACAGATGTGTGCAGCATCAAGTGAAAATCTTTCAACAATGGAAGGAAGTTACATTATACTCTGGATATCCTTTGATAGCATTCGGAGCCAGAATTTTGCTGTTCATAAAACCATCACACTGCGATTAGCGCCATCGTAGATACAGTTCTTGATAGACATTAGCATACAGAAAAGGAATGCATCATTTTAAACCATTAACTTGTCTAACTAAAGGTTAACAAAGTTGCATGACTTAGTAGTGACATATTAACTACCCCTAACCCCCCCCCCCCCCCCCCTAAAAAGAAAGGTTCCAGGGGGGGTTAAAATTAAAATGTAGCTAAAACAACAATACTATGCAAAACTCTCATCTAATGACCCCTTTATTCATTTTTATCAGGGTTTTACTCTGCCAAAGTTCTACTTTTTTGGAAATGTTCCTTGGGGAGCAGTGATTTGTCCTCCTCCACATTTATAATTCACCCCCAGAATTTACAACTCACTGTCGCCTTGCGTCTGGTACCCTTTTAGAGCTTCTCTCTACCCTGAATCAAATCCTTCATCCATCTGCACTCAGATTCACTTAGCACCACAAATGTGAGAGCACAGTAATCAATGTTACCAAGCGAGGGAAAGGGTTGCAGCGTTTTAATGCATTAAGCCTAGAGTGCCTCCACAAGCTTATGAAACTACTGAAAACTCACCAGCTTTGAGTTGTTTTCCACTTTCAGCCCATGGCTAGTTGTCTTCGGTTTAATTTTAGAGTTCCTCAGGACCTTAATTACATTTAGACTGTGAATACATGGAGAAAAGACCAACTCAAGAGGCTCTTCATGAAAGCCCTCAGTCTAGATTATAACTTTAAGCTAAGCAATATTTTGCACACTGAAGAAAAGCACCTTACCTTTTTCATTCCCTTGTGGGTCTCTATGCATGACCTTTACAGTGACACAGGAATACCAGATGTATGCATCAACAGCAGGATACAAACATTTGCCATTTTCCAGTTAGCCAGACGCAAAAGTCAATTAGAAATATGGAAAGTCATTCCATTTAACACTGCTAATCATTTAAGAAGGCACTGGTTTGACATGCTTGCTCTTGACATCAAAAAGCTCACTGATGTGTTTATCCAGGAATATACTCATTCCTCTGGGAAAAATGATTCCCTTAAAGCAGAAAGACTGGATCCACAGGTGGACTTCTGAGATAAAGATAATGAATTATTGATGCATGTAGCTAATGTTATTTCAGCATGATTCCAAGTGAGGCAGTATATTGTCGACCTTTTCACCTTTCTCCTGATTAAGGATTCAATATGATTAAACTGTAACAAAGTATGACTGGTTTAGTGGTTAACTGAAACTTTTCCAACCTTCACTAAAGATTTGATTGGACAAAGTAATCCTGAATTTACTGGAATTCGTGGTAAACAAACCATTTCGCTTTTTAGGCACACAATGAAAGAGGCCTTTGTGTAAACTGGTTTGAAAATCTCCAGAGAAGGATGGGGGCATCTTAACTAGAACCATATGGCTGTTAAAAGCAAAAATAATGTATTATCTTTATAAACAAAAAGTCTTTGTGTTATCAGTATCACACTTGTGTAAAATATTCTAAGAGGTGTCTTATGGCCAAGGGATAAATTTGTTTAAAGTGTCATGATTTGCTATGAAAAGCTGTTCTTATATTTTTCATGTTCCTAATGCATGTCTGAGGTGAAAAGCATGTTGCATTATTAAACGATAAAAGGTCCCCAGGTCTTTACAAAATGGGTTTAGAGTGAGTGACCAGGGGAAAAAATGTTGCGCAGAAGTGAATGTTAGACAGAAATGAGAATTAAAGTCTCAAGCATCTATCTATAAAGATAATTTAAATAAAAACTGAAACATCTGATAACTGTTGGTATCCATTTTGCTTCTTTCAAATAAAATTTTACTTGGTAAAAAAAAAAAAGCATATTTAGAGTGATATGGCAGCATCTGCACCTCATTGCTCTTTCAGGATTGATGGAACATCAAAGGAATGACAAGCTTTAAACACAGCAACATTTAAACAAACATGTTTCTTACAGGTCTATACATAAATACATTCCCAAATTGGGTTGAGGAAGAGTTCATATCAATATTACAAAAACGAATGCAGTGAAATCACACACACGAAATTACACTGATGGAATTATTACTAATGAATTGAGTTTTTTCAAATAAACAGCACTACTTCGGAGTATAAAAATGAGTTGGACATGCAACAGCAATATAATATAGTAAAGGATCTGCTGACCCCTGCTGACCACCCAACAAATATGTTCACAAAAACTAGAGCTGCATTCCGAGAGGAAACATATTAATAAGACCATGGTTTTGAAAAGCTTTTTTATAGCATCATAAAATCATGTTTTACTGTCTCTTCAATGTTGAAATTTTCTTTAAGCTATTTACACACAAAAAACAACTAGCTTTGTTTTTGAGCTTTGCCAAACAACTACATGTGTAAGACTTTTTGAAAGAAAATCTACAATTTCATCTTTAAAAAAATTCTGCAGCTGAATATTTCAAAGGAAGCCACATCATGTCAATCCGCTCGTCGCATCAATCGACAGTGTCCTGTGGTAAATCAGCACTGCAGGTTCCTGACACAGGTTGTGGATGCTATACGCTTGTCCTGTAACAAAAATTAAATTAAATTGAGGAAATCAAGAACGCATGTACTAGTAATTAATATTTAGTAATAAGTTTTCACTCACCAGAGGGTATCATAAACACTTCTCCACAATTGTAGACTGACTTTACACCATCAATATCAACACGCACACAACTTGAGATGATGCTGAATACCTTATTAAAGAGACACACAGTAAGGTTAAAATTTTATATAATGTAAATGTAAACATAAAGCTTGGGATGATGATAAAAGCCAACTGGGCAGAAAGGGGTTTTAAACATGTCATGTAACCTTCTCATGAACTTACAATTAGATCTCAAACGGCTACAATACACTATTCCGGTTATGCAAATAACTGAGATAAAAAAAACAAAACACTTTCTACTCACAGTAACCATATCATGATCCACCTGTGAGGGTTTCTTCATGAACGACCCCAGCAGAATCTTTCCGTGTGAGAAAGAGTGGCTCTGGAGGTCAACCGCGTGACCTATTGCTCGGCCTCCATGGGAGTGCCAGTGGAAGTCATCAGGACTAATAACTCGTCCGTCTAGAAAGGAAAAAAAACCTGCACATGAAGAGCTATATAAAACATTTTTTTCATTGAAAATAAGCAAAAATACATGCTGCAAAATGCATATGTAATTATATCCGATACAAACAACTGCCGACAGTAAGATTGAGTCTTCGTCTCACATCCTGGGCTTTTATGTTTTATGTGATAAGCATTAAATGTGCTTCGCACCAAACCTCACAGCGAGCGAGGACCAATTATCTGTGTGGTGCACTGCATGACGCATTTGAATCCTACTGAGAATTTTCTACTTTAATGTGCTGTGGAGGAAGTCAAACATATCAAGCAGCTGGACAGCCAGAGCATCATAAACAGTAATGACAAGGAAAAGAGAAGAAAAAAGGTCACATGTAAACTCAAATGCTTTTCAAACTACATAGCAACACCCTTTTTATTGACAATTTATCATGGTTTTACTGTGATAACACCAACAGTAGGAATTCGATTCGGGAAGAATACTTTGGTTATAGTTTCTAAATGTATTTTAGTAATACTTAAAACCATAGTTACATTGAACGAGCAATGGTAGTAAGCCACCATCAATGGACTGATCTATGGTTATGGTATTCGACCATGAAATCAAAATTGACCATTCTTTTTTTGTTATAGAACACTGCAGTATTCATTATAAATGATAAAAATGAATGTGCCCTCGTAATCTTTATTCAAAATAATTCCCCCTCCCACTTGTAGCAACATCTCTTCTCTTCTCTTCACATGAGATCACAGCAATAGCAAACCAGAACCATCCAATAATCCAATCAATTCTAGATGGACAAAATCAAATTCCACCCTACATTTTGTCTAGTTTGAAAGCCGATTCACTTGGATATATATGTCACAATAGGGGAGAAAAGACTATTGCATCTTGTGTTTAATGCTGACTTTAAAGTATGGAAGACATGTTGTAAATATCCATAAAGCAAGTAAACAGAAGTCTGGAGTCCAATGAATTGTGGACCAAGCTATCACTTTTCATTATGTTCTGTTTTAATGCTTCCTGTGTGAAAAAAAAAAACCCTGTAGACCATTAGATATTCAAATAGATGATTTAAATCATTAATAATCTAGATGAAAAGAAAACAATATGTTAAGAGGTAGGAAAAACAATATTTCCATGGAAGCACATTCCCAACTCAGTGAAGAGGTCCACTCATGGGAATAAGTCCCACGTAAACAAGCCGCAATTTAAGTTAGTTTCCAGCATTTTGTACTCTTCAGCACTTGGAAGTAAAAATCTGTAAGGACAATCAAAAATAACTGTTAAACAAAAAGCAAGTATGTTAATTAATATAATGATTGTAGTTATGTAATCAGCCAACCACAAAATTTCAAGGTTCAGGCCCAAATAAGGGGGAGCTCCTGTCCTGTCACTATCGTGCCCATGAATGTGTCATTCAACATAAGGCTGTTCAGGCAATGTGTCCCTGTAACATGGCTACACCTGATATGTAAAATAGTCTTGCGTGTTGATTTATTTGTGAGTGTAATGTCATTACTTTTCGAGGCTGGGGGCCACAAGTGAGAGAACCACACATGTAGGTTGTCCCAGTCCTCATTTTCCAAGACAACTGGCTGCAACGGAGGCCCACAGAGGTCACAGTGCGCCAACACCCGTGCAGCCTGTCGCACATGGGGTGTCACCCTAGACGATGGCAAATCTGAAAGAAAAGGAGTACAAATCGTGTTGTTAAAGCTCTTAAATTGATAAGTGTAAAAACGCTTGGTTCTGTGGAACTGTCAAATTATTGTTTGTTTTAGAGGCACAACAGAGTAACATTGGCTCAACCGGTCGTGTGAGTTTGAACGCTTGGGAGTGTTTGGTAAACCTATTTTGCAATTCCTTTTAGTGGCACAGAAATGACACACTGCAGATTTAAAATACATCGCACATGAATTCTCACCAATATCATCATCACCTTCATCATGTTGCTGAAGCTCAAGCATTGATGACGGCCCACTTCTGAAAGCAACGTCACTACACAAAAAAAGCAAAAACACTCAGTCCTGAAGCACAGAATTTTAAACAGTGACTTTTGACCTCACAACAGTTATTTTTATCCCGATGGTGTGGTGCAGGGGTTAGACAATACTGTATATACTGCAGATCTGCATCTTTATTATTAACACTCGGGTGCAAATAGCATTTGTTTAGGCCAGACATACATCTGCATTTCATAAATCAACTTACACATCAGATAAAGTGTTGGGTCCACTGGATACTCGGACACTCGTTCGGTTTCTGGTCTCAGGCGGCTCCACGGTAACACCACTGGTGAAGCCAAAGGAGGGGCGACTGTTTCTGGTCCCTGACGGCTCCACGGTAACACCACTGGTGAAGCCAAAGGATGCGTGTCTGTTTCCCTGCAGCTGATCACTTTGGGCCACATTCTCACTTGAATGATCTGACTGGTCCTCAAGAGAGTGAAGAAGGTTTCTGCGTCCCTGTTTTCTGCCCCTTTGTCCACTTTTTACCAAACTTTCAGGTTTTTCAGAAGCAAAAATTGCATTCATTGAGGCCAAAGATCGTTTAATTGACTTTGGTGTGTTGATTATGTTTCTTTTTAAGCGATTTTTAGTTTTTTGCAATTTTATTGAATTTCCCTCCTTATTACATGCACCACGAAGAGGAGTTTTTGATAGTTTGGACTTTTGTGGAGGGGGACTGCGAGGTGGTGGAAAACCATCAGCTGGTTCCTGAGACTGCGGCGCTTCCCACCAATTGGACGGAGCTTTTCTTTGTCTTTTCTGTGGAAAGTTGTCTGATGCAGAACTCTCTGGCCTTCGAAGAGAAGAGGAAGGTGGTTTCTGTGCAGAGTCATTTTCTCTTGAGTAAACCCAGTCAAACACTCTCTTCTCACCTGTTTTATTTATCGGAAGAAAGGGTTAGTTCAGAAACTTCAATCATACAAAGTAAAAGCTGTTTGGGAATGAGTTTACCTGGTAGGACGTTGTGCAGTCTGTGAGGACTACAGAATTCTGGACTAATCTCATTCGGACAAGCTCCCACTTCCTCTCCTGACACATGAGCTGGTGATGCCACTTGAGGTTGAGTGGCTGCAGATTTTGGTCTCCTTCGACCACCTGTCTTCTTAGCGGTCTTCTGCTCAGCTCCAGTATCATGTCCATCACCACCTGCTATCAACTTTTTCACATCGTTGAACACATTGAGAGTTTTTGGTTTCTTCTGATTCCCCTGGGCAGGCCTGAGAGACTGTGTTTCTTCAGAATCAACAGCAGCTCCTTGCTTCGTTGACATTTTTGTACTGGCTTTCAGTCCTTGTGCCGTAGGCAACACCTGCGTTGGCTGAAGCTCTGTGCTACTTTCATTTGGGCTAGAGAGCCACCATGCTCCTGGAGGTTTCCTTTTCCTCTTGGCAAACAGAGGACTATCTGACGAAATGTCAGATGCAGCTGTTGGTGGATCCTTTGGTTTTTGTTCCCGCTTTTGCGTTACTTTTTTCTTCTGTTTTTTGGCTGGATCCACAGCATCTTCCTTGGTTGAAGATTGTTTATTCACAGCTACAATGTAAAAACAAAACAGAAAAGATTGAAAGTTTTCCACAACACAGGACTGGTGGTTGTCAGGGATGCATAATCTGTGAGTCTGGAGTATTAGATGCCCATCTAACCAAAATTACATAATTCTGCTTCATAATTATTGATGCACAGCATAATTAAGCAAAAGCCAGAGGAACTGACCTGTTCTTTGTTCCTCCTTTTGCTCATTGAGGGCAGGTGGAGGTTCATGCTCTTGCTCATCACAGGAAGGATCTATCTGTTCCAACTCTATTTGTTGTTTGGAAATTCGTTTCTTTGTCTTAGAGACAGTTTCCTCCTTTTTGCTGTTCTTTCTATTTTTGTTGGATTTCACAGAGTTTGCGGAGTGAAGAGCTGCTGCAGCAGTGACTTTATTAGATTCCTTCTTCGCATTTGACCCTGACCTCTCCTGCTTAGATGATTTTGAGGATTTCTTTGTGGTTCTAGACACAGGAACTGGAACTTCTTGGTTGCCACCTGCATCCGTTTCATCTTTGTTGGAAAGTTCAGCTGGCTCAGGTGCTTTGCTGTTTGCCCGTTTCTTTCCTGTAACTATCACACAAAGCAATATTTCAAATATAACGAGGTGTAAACTTTTTTCAATACATCACAATCTTCCATTTCCATCAATATTTTATAAATAATATAAATACTTCTCCATCAATGTTTTATGAATGTAAATATAAATGTGGTGATAAAGTATATGCACTAATACAGTATCCCTAAAATGTATTTGTGCACTTATGAATGTAATATTTACGTAAAGTTTTCATAATGTAGATTACATAATTGTTAATTTTAATTTATAACATAAAAAGTCTATAATAAATCAGGAAACTAGATAAGGTGAAATAAAGCATGTGAACGAGTTTGTGTTTATTGGTTAAAGTGCAACAATTCTGATGAAATGTAAAAAATTAAATGTCTCAAATGACAACAATCATTGTGAATTGAGATTACAACTTTAAGCAAAATTATCATTATTATCATCTTGACCCTTATCAAGCATGAAGAAAATGTGACTTCATTTGACTACAACTAGACGAAAATGCCCAGACGTTTAGTCGACTAAAACTTGACAACAAAAACAGGTCAAGGTTTAATAAATATTGTAAAAACTAAAAAGTAAATTTGACACAGGACTAAGACTAAATAATAAAATAGCTAACAAAATTAACACTACACTGCATGTGCACTGGCTGCACTGATAAAGTATACTGCCTTTTTATACATCATAAATCTAAGATTATGATATTATAAGATGTTATAAAGATTTGGTAAAAGTGTGATTTACCTGCTTGTACTTCTTTGTGTCCCTGTACAGTTTGAGAAGAGGTCTGATCACAAACCCTGTCCTCATGCGCTTCGGTTACAGGGTCTGCTCCATCCTCTACACCATCATGAGTCACAGAGTCTTTACCACTCTTTTTTGAAGCTTTTCCATGTTTTCCTTTCGGTTTTTGTTTACCAGACTCGCTTTGTGCTTTGTTTCTTTTAGCATCCGTCCCATGCTGATTTTTCGTCTCCGCTTCACTCTGCGGGAGCTGATCTGTGGAGTGCGGCTCTGTAAGAACATTCTCCTTTGCAGTGTCTGCTGGGACAGGTCTTTTGTTCCTGCTGACTTCTGCCTTGCGAGGGATGATGAAAAGAACAGGGGCCTCATCGTCCAGGATCATGAAGTCCTCCTCTAAATCTACAGGTGGAGGAGCTGGAACTGCTGCATGTTTCCTGTAACTTATCAATGGAATAAGAAATGTGTTACAAGAAAGTAACAACAGCGCATGTGGTTTATGTTCAGAACGTCACATTTAAACTCACCATGGGGATTTAGGCATCATGGCTTTTTTAAGCTTCTGCTGGAAAGACGATCCTTTGCCTGGATCCTCCATCACTTGATTTCTGCATTGCTCTGCCACCCGAAGTTTTTGTTCACTCTTCCGAACCAAAACAGGAGAAAGCTGACCAGGATCTTTATCCCTTAATAATAATAAAAAGAAGATGATTCATTAAGAAATCTGCAGGAACAATTCAGTTTTAACATTACAAAATCTAAGTTAACTTACATCGTTATGTTTTCCCTCTTCTTTGGAGTTTTAGTGTTTTTTGCAAGCTTCATACTAACAAATACAATTTAAGGTTATATTTCTTATTATAAAAATAAAAGATGCAGATGTACAATGCTGTTGTTATACATTAATAACTGACCTTAAAAAGGAACCCGCACTTGATTTAGCAGTTTTTCTAAACTCAAGCCTTTCTGGTGGTGATGCCAGAGACCCGCTATCCCTTTCAGAGTAGAAAAAATAACAGAACAGTTAGGTAATGAAAAAGAAACAATACAAAACAAACAACACCAGCTATCAGACTCTTTTATTCTTACTCATAGAGGGATTCCTTCGGTGGTTCTGACTGCTGAATGCAGGACACCTTGCTTAAGTCTCCACCAATGGGCTCCTCATCCTCAACTCCAAAGAGAAGAGGATCAGCCACAGGTCTGACTCCATCCCCGGACTCATCCCTCTCTGTTGCCAAAGCAATAGGGCTGGACGTCTTTATGGGAGCAATTTCTTTAAATGGACTCTCTTTGTAAGGAATGAAAGAAATATGACAAAAGGTGGTGAAATATACGGACAAATTTTACAAAAACTAGCTCTATTACAGGGATCAAAAGTAAAGATGTTTTCTGCTTGCCCAGATAGTTAATTTTATTATTTAATATATCTTAATTTATACATGTTTTAAATTACCAAAATTATTAATTGATTCCTTTTTTTTTTTCAATCAAATGTTGAACATTCTTTAAAGATGATCGGCAATAATAGCAGGATATTACAGTCACGATAATACAACTGATAAAAGATTTTTGTGGATGTAGGGTTACCTCTATCAATTATTTCATCCTCTTGAATGCCATTTTCTTGGATCAAAGAATCCTTGTGTACCTGACAATCAGAGTCATCTGATTAACAATCAACATCACATTGTGGCAATGAGAACAGACTGATTTCTGTTATTCACTGCATGTGTACCTTCTTAGATGATGCCTTCATCTTTTTTGGATCACCTGAGCTTTTTTTCTGACCATTTACACCAGTGCTTTTGGGCAATGGAGGAAGCAGAGGCAAATCCAGCTCAGAGTCAGCATCTACCAATAACAACAACATGGAATATGGTTTCACACAATGAATGGCACAATTCAAAATGAGATAGCAATGAGGTGAATGTAAGAATATAATTACCAATGTCATCGAAGAGAGTGTCAATGTCAGGCAAGGTGAAGACATCCTTGAGTTTAGAATGGGCTCTGAAAATCAGCAGCAACATGTAATGAAATGTGCCTCTTACTTGAGCTTAAGATATTTAACCTAATCCAATACAGATGTTTTGAAAGCGGCACATTACTTACATTTCCCGTTTTTGGAAATAATCCAGTTTCTTTTTGGCTTTGACCTGAAATAATTGATTCAAACTTCACAAGTTCATATGAAGGGGAAAAAATACATAAATAAATAACATATAAAACACATGAACATTTATCATAAAATTCACACACCTATATCTATCCATTTATCTACCTTTCAAAAGAGTGGGGGTTTTGAAAGAAGCCTCCTATGTTCACCAAGGCTGCATTTATTTGATCAAAAAGAAATATTTGTGATATTTGTGTGATGATAAATATTTGCGAAATATTATTACAATTTAAAAATAACTTGTTTTCTATAATTTATTGTAAAATAAAACGTAATTTATTCCTGTGATGGCAAAGCTGAATTTGCAGCATCATTACTCCAGTCTCCAGTGTCACGTGATCCTTTAGAAATAATTTATGCTGGTTTGGGGCATAAGAAAAATGTCTTATTTTCAATGTTTAAAACAGTTGTGCTGCTTAATATTTTAGGGGAAACCGTGACATTTCAGGATTCTTCAATGAATAGCAAGTTCTCAAGAACAGCATTTATATGAAATAGAAATCTTTTGTAGCAGTGTAAACATATTTACTGCCAATTCAATCAATTTAATGTGTCCTAGCTGTAAAAAGATATTCTGTTTTTTAATCTTACTGGCCCTAGATTTTGAACGGTAATATATAGTGTATATATAATATAACATATATTTTATATCAGTCGGAACTGTCACTTCACATCTACTTTCGTTTCTTACTAGACATTGGCTCTGTCTCAAAACCTAGCGGACTGCTTACTCGGAGAGAATTTTGAGCACCTATGATGCCCAAAGATGCTGTCTAGGTAGGGAGCTCACTAGGTTTTGAACCGCAGCCACTGACAGACTCTGCCACAGACAGTTGCTACAAACAACGATGATGATTTTGTTCATTAAGTACACTCGTAACTAACGTTACTGACCTGCGACATCGTGTTGAAGTCCACCCCCGGTTACAGAGACTTTGTGTCCGCCAGTGAAGCTCATAAACCCGCAAATAGTCCAATTATTCGTTTTACTATCAACATGCCCATTAAGTTACTGGTAGCCGACCGCCATTCGCCGATTAACTTAACGTTACATTACACTCTTCTTTGTTTACACAATTTGAAAGTCTCGATGCTAATGTATTCCTGTTACATTTACGATAGTTTTGCGTTCAAAACAACAGAGAAATTAATTAATAAAATGTTAATACCCCACAAAAAGCATTAATATCTTTCAGAGTCCGTCACTGTATTTGGCCCACAACAACAACACAAATTCTCCCGCTCAATTTTCTTCCTGTGCGGGAGGAAGACACACAATGAAATGCTGCCACCCGGTGCCATGGAGTGTCTAACAGCTACGCTACAGCAAGTCAACTGGGGATGAAATGATTAAATTAATAATTAAAATGGTCACTCGGATAAAATATACCCTCATATATCTCTGACTATATTTTTAAATAATTTTTACATTTCTTAAAATTATTACAAATAAGTTATCTTTCTTTTTGCCTCCTTTTAAAGGAGAACTCCGGTCAATTTTAACATTGAGCTAATTTTTTGGTACATTTGGAGTGCTGTCAGTACAGAGCACAACGACAAAAATCGGTGTTGCCTACACCGATAGTTATCCTCTTTTTAAAATTTGCACCCTGTTGACTCAATGGGGCAAGTTTTCCTCTTTTTAAAATTTGCACCCTGTTGACTCAATGGGGCAAGTTTTAAACCTGCTTTTAGCCTCCTTTATGTGTCATTACCAGTGCACAGGTCATGTGAGTGATTCCTTCGGGGTGAACGCGGGTTAATCTGATTGCAGTAGATGTGAAAGATATGAATAAAAATGATGTTTATTCAGCCAGCGCACATACCTGTATTTACATCCTGTTTTCGGTCGAAGTCCACAGTAATCGATTGTCGAGTTCACGCGCATAGGTTTAGTATCTATGATCACGCGCGAGAAACTCGACAATCGATTACTGTGTACTTCGACCGAAAACAGGAAGTAAATACAGGTATGTGCGCTGGCTGAATAAACATCATTTGTCTTTGTTCTCTGTACTGACAGCACTCCAAATGTACAAAAAAAAAATGAGCTCAATGTTAAAATTGACCGGAGTTCTCCTTTAATGAAAAAGCAAACATTTAATTTATAAAGATAGAAGAGTATACATTTAATGAGATTTTAATATTATTTAAGATTTTCCGAATTTTTATAATATAATTTTTTTTATTCATCAACAATATCAATATTTTTTAAACAGATGTCACATGTAAGGATGAGTTAGTAGACAATACAAAAACTGTTTTTACACAGAGCAATACTAAATTCATTAATTTGATTGACATTTGATATAACAGCATTGTGATGATAGTAACTCTATATTCAATCACCCGACCAGCCTCTTGGAATCTCCTCTAAATCTTTACTATGAACCTCTAGTTAGTTTTATGATTTTATTGCTGCAGAAAAAAGTACATAACAGTGCACAGATCATGGTCACTGTATGCCCCCTGCCTTGATAAGAGCAATTCATTTTGTGTAACTCAGTTACACACGCTTTGTATTTTATTTTTTATTATGTATCAAAAGTACATATAAACAATGTACACATTTGAACAATTAAAAAAATAAATATCAATAGTAAAAAAAGGCATATTGTAGGATGATTACACAAATATACAATTCAATTATATGTACAGTTTAGATTAAATGAAGATCTTTTTTTGCTTTTCAGCGATTTCCATCGGTGACACGGCCTCGTCTGTATCCATGCCTCTGTAGAGAGGATATTTAATATGCCTCCATATGACCAGCAACACTTTAATGGCAAATAGTGTACAAGCCAACCCCAGTAGAACAGCTGTGGAATACAACACACAATATGGTTGTCATGAAATACACAACAGATTAAGAACATAACAGCAAAACAATAATGATGTCAATGCAGCGCTTGTTCTGGCTCACCTATGTAAATGCCATTGCGACTTGGATCCGCAGGGTTATAGTTCTTTGTCATGTTTCCGATCAAAGCGACAATGACAACAGGGTAGACTGTCAGAATGTATCGCAGGTGCTTTTCAAACACAAAGGTCTCAACAATAAACCTGTAAAAATCATTACGCATTAATCTCAAGATTAACATCTTTCATTTATTTCAAATAAGTTATTAGAGTTTATGGTCTTACCAAGCAATAGCTTCACCCAAAAGAATTGAGAGAGAGACTGTTGCTGCATCTGATTGGGTCATTCCAGCGTTATAGCTCAGCACAACAGTGAAGTTGATCAAGGTGGCAATAGTTGTCCATGTTGCGTATGTTGCAATGCCATTCTGAACCTGCAAGGTTGAAGATGCGACATTAAAAACTGCATAATGTTTTTAAAATGTAAGTTTGAGAAGCTGTTGAGTAATATTCCAATGATATCTCACCAATATCCGAATGCACCAGAGGTCTACTTTGTGATATTTGTTCAACCAGGATCCATATTGTTTGAGGGCATTACAGGTGAAGATGATCAGCAAGTAGTTTGTGAAGGCAATCAAGGCAAGGAACACAAATCCAGCAATCATCTCCCTTTAAATAAATGCAAGGAAATTGAGTTTTTACAAAATATGTTCTTACTGTAGAAAAATGTATGTATAAATTGTATATAATTTATACATATTTTTTTCTTTAAATATACATGCAAAGAAATTGTATTTACAAAATGTAAAAATAAGTGCAATTACGAATATATATATACAGTATATATCGTGAATACATATATATAAACAATTTATACAAATCGACTAATCACATCTAACATGAACGTTTTTGTTTACATAATATATATGTCGTATATATTATTATTATAATTTTATGTATAAATACACAGACACACAAAACACACACACCCAGACATATATATAATATAATATATACACACATATATTATGTAAACATAACAATACATCGTATAAAAAAATTGAAATAGTACATGATTACCAACAGAATATTACTTTCTGGACCCTCCCATTCCGAGGGCGTTTTAACTCCTACGGTGACTCCTACAGAGTAATCTCCCCCTCACATTCTTTTGCATAGTAAAATAAAACCTAATATTGCCAAATATTGTTTTCAGATAAATACCTTAGTTTAGTGTTTTGTTTTACCTTTAATTTTTAAAAAGATTCCTCATATTTTGATAGTTTAATCAAACTTGTAGGGGTCATAAAAAACAAATATCCCCTCCGGACATATACAGTAGCCTATATTTCAAAATATAAAAACTGTTCCTTCTTACTCTCTGTCCCACAGAAGAAGCCAGCCTATATTCAGCAGCATGTTTACAATCCAGGTGATGAAGAATCCATATGGCAACACAGCAGGACTGCAGTACATTGGACCATAAACAGTCCTGTGATGACAATATAAATAAATGTCAGCATATTATTACATACCACTTTATTTTTGGATATCATTTGATTCTAGCTCAGAGTTCATACCTCCTGCAGGTAGTGGAGAGGATGTAAGCATGCATGAGGGACAGCCAGGTGTAGATGACACCCCAGATTGAGAAGGTCCATCCCGAGGGAGTGATTTCGGTATTGTACTTATTTGATATAGCACTAGTGGTGTTCCGATAAGGACCTGCGGATGAGTAAAACAACATTGTAGCAATATATTCGACCAAAATGTACTTTTGCACCTATCATTTATTTAGAAACAGTATTCAGATTATATGGTGTACGTACCTTTTCCCGGTCCAGCAAGTGCGTTGAATACGATGCAAATGATGTACATGACAACAGAAAGGACTATGAGTGCTAAACGGGCAACGCTGTGATCTCCCATAGTGAGCAGCTGAAGTAAAGAAAATGTAATGCGATCTTAAAATATTTAACAGAATCGCACTCGACTCAGAAGCACTGCTAATAGTATTACTAGCCTATTGACTATAAACATAAACGCACTAGAATCGTATCTAACCTACAGCTGAAAACACTCCCAGAGTCTGAAGCCAAGAGAAAAAGAGAGAAGGAAGTTAACATAACACCCTGAGGACTGACAAACACAAATACTGTACTTTTCCCGTGCGACTGGTTTTATAATTGTGCGGGTTGTGTAACTGTATGAGTACACGTGCAGAGTAGGCTGTGACACAAAAGTACATGCGCACAATGGCTGTCAAGGCAACAGTTTTTTTCATTGCATAAATTTCTGATGGTTACGAAAAAGCCTTACACAACAAAGTGAACTTTACTTCCCTTTCGAAAAAGAAGTATACATAAAGTTAATTTTATGAAGTATACTTAAGTAATGTTAAAGTATACTTTGTTTAGTAACTATAATATCAATGTGTACTAGTGGAAAACTTGTAAGTGTACTATTTCAATACTACTTGGAACTATTGGCCCACTTTTAGTAGCCTATATATTTAGTACGTTTATAAGTGTAAGAGTAGTAAACTTCAAGTACACAACTAGGTTTCTCATTTGTAATGCATTTGTACTACAAGTGAACGTATAAGTATACTAGTAGTTTACTATTTTAATACAAGTAGTATTTTTTTTAGTTTATGAAAGTACACACTGAAGTGTGCTCTCAGTAAACTACTAGTTTAGTAGTTTATACTGCAAGTATACTTGTAAGTTTTCTTTAAGTGAACATAACATATAGTTTACTATTTATATATTATTTTTGCACTTGCAGTATACTACTATGTTCAAATGTAGATACTATTTTTTTATACTTTAATCATACTTTTATACAGTACTTTAATCTTAAAAACATTTTATTAGCTTCATGCATTTTTATCAATACTTAAATGTCGGAAAGTTTCAAGGCAGGGCAACATTTTAAACAAAAAAAGTTGAGAAAATCTAATCTTTGTCAAAGACTACGCCTTGATCAGATTCAGAACGATGATCAAAACAGATGGAGTAGATCAAGTCCAACACCTCCAAAGCGTCACAGTCGTTTTCTCTTCATGGGTTATGCTTCGTTTCATTTGGTAAGTTTTGATTTACACGCTATTTAATGTTTGATGATCACGTTATTTAACATTTGAGTGAGCAATCTTCTATCACTTGTTTCAGCTTATTCTGCTCCTGTGTTTGTTCCATATGGCGCCCCCTACCGTATACCAGTGAAAACATGGATGGCTTTCAGAATGGTGGGGGAAAGTAGAAGAGTGAATTCCTATTCACTACCAGTGGACTAGCCAACAAAAAAATTTAGATACGCAGAATTAGAAACATATCTGTTTTATATTAATATTCTAATCAATATTTTCAAACAATGTAAGTCTCATAAGACTGTAAAACTATGTAAAAAAGTATATTTAATAGGCTACTCGATCTAAAGAGCTAACACAACTACAAGCTAAGTATACTTTGAATAATTAATTATACTTTTAAGTATATCTCGATCAAAAGATTGAGTACAAGTACTGGTCAAATATAGGCTACTTGGACTTTTCTTTAAGTCAAGTACACTTAAGTTTGATTTTAAGCATAATTTTGAGAAGTACATAAAGTATCATTTTGAGAAATATATCAAATGTAGACTGAAAGTATACTTTCTTATGTTTAGTTTAAAAGAAGTAAACTAATAGAACACTTGAATTAACTTCTTTTTCGTAAGGGTTTGCATACTCTGAAGAAACTAAAATATTAGTAATAGATGGAAGAAGGGTTTTGTATTTTTTTAAGGTTGTTTCTTTAGTTTCTGAAGTAAAAACTAAACTTTTATCAAAGAGTACATGAAGTAAATGTTCTTTAGATAACATCTTGTATGGCTTAGTCATTAACCATGAGTGTTATGTCTTTGACAGTAACGGGAAATGGGAGGGGATTAATGAACACATGGATGGACATATGATGTTCAGTAAATGATGGATAGACAAAAATAGGCTGAACAAATTCTCTAGAAAAAATCTGAGGGATATCTATTACGAAATTAAATGTTAAAATATGAGTTGAAGGAGTGATGTTGCCATTTCTATAAATGTACCTATCGTGCCTTATCGTTATTTTAACTATGTTAAAATAATTATTTAAATTTAAAATATTTCATTTAGTAAAAATGTCAGTGTATCCACGCCCTAATGAGTAACCATAGACTGTAAAAAATGTGAGTAACATGTGCGGTAATACGAGGTTCAAACCACTTTACGGGGGTGATAAACCATGAACAGAGATACATTAACATAAACAATATCGATATTTTATATTTAAAGTTAAATAATTATAATGTTTAGATATATATTTAAGCACAACACCAGATTATATATCAGGTCTTTCTCTGTTGATACACTACAACCCTCTTTGGTCTATTCCACAAAAATGGTCTCTTCCAATGTCTCGTGATATCCAGGAAGTAAACTTTGCAGTCAGAAAATCTTGTTGTGAGCAGACGTTCCCGAGTATTTTTTTATTATTAACCTTCTGTGTTCAAAATGCCTTTACTTTGTGGCGGAACATCCGAGGCGAAAGATGCCGATGAAGAGGTGCAGAAAATATGCGATGAGGTTAGTAACGTTACATTGCAGAAAAACAGAAATAGTGATGTGATGTGTCACACAGCGACATTCACTGACAACTCCCGTTTTTCCTCAGATAAAGTCTCATGCCGAGGATAAAGCTGGCCGCAAGTTTGACGCTTTCACCGCCAAATCTTTTAAAACGCAAGTTGTTGCGGGGAAAAATTACTTTATTAAGGTAAGAGAAACCCCTGTGTGATTTTATGAATGAACGTATAGGCTATAAGTTCATTTGTAAAATCACTCAGGGTTAGGGGGGACCCTGTTAATAAACTGATTATTTATGTAAAAGCAAGCCTCAGATAACACTTAAGAGTCTTGAACTATAATGGGTTTTGAATGCACTGTTCTAAATGATCTGTTTTTAGGTGCATGTAGGTGAGGAAGACTATGTTCATCTGCGTGTCTATAAAACCCTGCCCCATGCTGGAGACAAACTGGAGCTGCACAGCATACAAACATCCAAGGCTCATCATGATCCCATTGAATACTTCTGAAGTGAACCTCCAGAAAGATCAAATCATCATGAATATTGTCCAAAATAGTCATGAATCCCACTGTTACCAGTTTTACACGGTAAATGTTATACTAACATCTGAAGATGAAACATGTTAACTCATGTATTACATGTGATGATCTAATCAATAATTGATTTCTTGACTAGTGTGCATAACTCATTGTGAATTAAGCAATCCTTTAAATACATGTCTCCATAATATTTTTGACATAGTTGTACAATAACAGTTTGTTTTCCCTCCCTTACACTCAAAACATCAATTAACTCACATCTAGTTATCCATGCCTATAGTTTGTGGGCTTTGTACTTAGTGATACTGATGCAGTAAATCGTAGTTTTATACTCGATTGCCTATAATGTATTGTATTTACATAAAATGCATTGATGAAAAGTTGTTGATGAATGTTTTTTTTGTTGTTTTTTACATAGTGGACTTTTGGCATGTATGGATTTGTTATTCAAGTTATGAGTGCTAGGGAGTCCATGAAAAAATCTAAAATATTTTGATTTCATTCTTTAGAAGATTTTGGATTTAAATAAAAATAAATCCATATTTTGATTAATAATAATGATTAAAATAAACATGTCAGTCTAAATATATATTTTTTTTAATTAAAAGTAATGTAACTGAATAGAAACTATTTGATTTAAAAGGTTTTAAATAATGCTAAAAAAGTTAATCTGATTTAAATAAATTATAAATAAAAAAATAAATGTAATGTAACTGAATAAAAACTAAATATTTAAATTTAAAAGGTTTTAGATATAAATTGAAAGTTTAAATGGTATAATGTAATAGACTAGATTTTAGATATAAGAATGATTTAAAAATATAATTTAATTTAAATAACTCTTTTAAAAATAATTTTTGTCTAAATAGACTAAACATTCATTAAATGTAATGTAACTGAATTGAAACTAGATATTTAGATTTAAATAAGTGATTAAAAAAGAATCTGATTTTAATAACTAATTTAAAAATATAAAATTAATCTAATAAATACATAGGCTAAACATAGTAATGTAACTGAATAGAAGCTAAATTTTTTCCAAATAATATTTTGACAAATTTATAATAATTTTTCACAGTATAAATAGGGCCTTTATACAAGAACTGGTCTTTTAAATTTTTAGGATGGGGGTCATCGTGTGGGGGTCCGTGGCATCTAAGAAACTGAAAACCCCTGCTTTAACCTTTGACACAAGTGGGCATGTCAAGGTCTGAGAACAGATCAAGAAACGTATCCTCCTCTTCAACTGAACACTCATCGTTGTGTTGCAAAGCAAATAACATTTCAGTAATTGGAAAACATTTCATTTTTAATAAAATCTTTTGTACAGTATTTATACAAAAAGGTTTACAGGACTAGGGCAACGGTAGTGTTCCTTCACTGTAGAAACACAAAGCCACAGACAGCACACTGGCGGAGGAGGGTTTGTGAGATGTTTGGGGTCAATGTCCCGGCTCAGCTCCAGGTGTGGTCCTCAGAACACTGTGTGGTTCATGTTGACAACAGAACTATCATTCACTTGATCTTGGGAGGGGTGTAGTGAATTCGACACCTTTCGTTGAAGGCCTAGGAGGGAAATGCCATCAGGGACATGTTTCTGAATGAAAACAGCTCATGTTCAATAGAATCAATAGACACTCAAAAACCTCACCTTCAGACTCCGGTCATTGACCACCTCTTCAACATTCAGCTCAGACTGCATGATTTTTAACTGTAGGCAAATTGAGAAGATTTCAGAAGATTTCGATTTCATCCATTTGTGAACAGACTTCCACACAGTGCTATTTTAGTTTTATTATAGAACTATTCATATTTTGAATTAGCATTTATTTTTATAGTTTTAGTTATATTCATTTAAGTTTAATTTTTAGAAATTTTGTTATGTGCGGTTTTCATTTTATTCATTTTTTTAAATACTACTGCTATTTAGGTTCAATTTGTTTTTATTTCAGTTGATTTTAGTTTAATTCAGTTCCACTTAATTTTAGTGCTTCAATTTAAACATATTTCAGTTTATTGCCGAGGCAACATTTTCTAATTTTTGTTTAGTTTAAGTTTTTTATTTTATTTAACAGAAATGTTTTTTAATAGTTTTACTTAACGATAATAACCCTTCTTTCAAATTATATAAAAGGGAACATTAACCCATAATGCAATATAATAATGTAAACAAAACTTTAAGCAACCTTGGATTTGAGAAGCACACAGATTCACGTGGTTCCTCTTATTTTCTGTTATATATGTAAGTTGGGCGACCTCTATCGCTTTGGTTATGAGTCAACAGATAAAACTACATAACACTAGAGTTCATGGGTCCCCTGGTGGCAGACAGTGGTATTACCTTAGTTTGTTCTTTCCTGAGTTGCTTGATAATTGACAAGTTGTCACTATCTTTTGCTCTCTTTTCACGTAACTGTCCGACGACAGCAGAGGTCTCTGTAATACATGATTTTATTGCCTTATCTCTGGACAGATGGGCTTCCATGAGCTGAAAGACAGAAAATACAGGGACAAAGTTTGTAATTAAACAACACATACTAGAGACAGTTCACTAAAATAAGTCATACATCAATCACAGAATCAGGGTCTCTCTAATAATCATTTTAGATTATTTAAAAGCACTTTGTAAGGTGATACATACAGATTCATAAAGTTCTTTGCAGGTCTGTGTGGCATCCACTTTGCCTGAAAAGGACACAGTGGGCACAGTGGTATTAAGGGCATGGACAATTCTGTCATCTATGGTGCGCATCCCTTTTAATACTTCCTAGAGGTCATACGGAGAGATAGAAAAACAGCAGAAAATTGACTGTAAGCAATGCAATCATTGTTGTTCTGATGCCTTAATAATAATTTTCTCCATTTATGGAATATTAATATTACTATCTTAAAGTAAAACCCCTCCGTATTCATCACATATTACATTTATAATGTAAACAACATAACTACACATGGATAGTTGACACCATTTCAAGCAGAGTCCTGCAGTGTGACGTTATAGTTCATCTAAACCCATTTTTAAACTATGTTCTCGTATAATTATTATATGCAGCTTTATAAGCTCATATTAATTGAGGGACACTGACACATACCGCAGACATAATTAACTGAATTGAAATAAATCGTACTATTGAAATGAAATAAATAAGAGGTTATTAAAATTATTTAAAAAGGGAAAAGTGTTTATAACACCTTAAAGGAGAACTCCGGTCAATTTTAACACTGAGCTCATTTTATTGTACATTTGGAGTGCTGTCAATACAGAGAACAACTACAAAAATCGGTGTTGCCTACACCGAGTTATTCTATTTTTAAAATTTGCACCCTAAAGATATGTATAAAAATGATGTTATTTAAGCCAGCGCAAATACCTGTTTACATCCTGTTTTTCGGTTGAAGTCCAAAGTAGTCGATTGCCGAGTTCACGCGCGTGATAAACCTATGCGCGTGAACTCGGCAATCGACTACTTTGGACTTCAACCGAAAAACAGGATGTAAACACAGGTATTTGCGCTGGCTTAAATAACATCATTTTTATACATATCTTTTACATCTACTGCAGTCAGATCCACTCGTGTTCACTCAGAAGGAATCACTCACATTTTCTGTGCACTTGTAATGACACATCAAGGATGTTAAGAGCCTAAAAGCAGGTTTAGTACTTGCCCCATTGAAGTCAACAGGGTGCAAATTATAAAAATAGAATAACTCGGTGTAGGCAACACCGATTTTTGTAGTTGTTCTCTGTATTGACAGCACTCCAAATGTACAATAAAATGAGCTCAATGTTAAAATTGACCGGAGTTCTTCTTTAAACTTCACCTTCAAATCAAATCCTGATGCTGAAAAAAGTTCACGAGTTCATGATGTCAACTACCCAAATTTTACACATAAATATGTACTTAATAGCGTTAATAAAAAAACTTTTAATTTCTGTATATTGTTTTTGTGTATAAAATATAGGTCATTTAATGCATACATTTATATTTATATTTATAAAGAAAAGCAGAGTCATGTTTGCTCGGCTGCTTGTGCTTATACACGGGTTTCTTGTATACAAACAATACCGGATGCGCGCGCATCCAGGAGGCAAAAAACCCGCTATCTGTTATGCCGAATTCTGTAAAGATATTGTAATTAACGTAGATTTCCCATTGTTTGTAATTTCTTGTTGACTTAATAATAAACTGCAATTTCAGAGTTGGATCTGTTTGTTTGTGTTTCATATTATTATAACATATGTAAAACGTCCAACTGTTTACGAATCCGGACATACTGTGATGCATGTATGAATTATCATGTTAGACTAAGTTAGTAATGTAATGTTAGCAGTGCAGCATTTGCTTTTATATAAGTTAACCTTGTTTACGTTACGTTACTTTACGACCTGCAGCATTTCATGACTGCACATATAACGTTACATTAGTGTAAATCAAAGATTTGACGATGGATTATGTAGCCTTAGTACCTCCGACCGTGGCGATTATATTAAAAAACTTACTCTCAGCAATGGTGAGATCTTGCCGGATCCCTACGCAATACATGACGATCTTTGGATTGCGGATGACAAATAGTGGCCAGCAATTGTATGGCCTGATATAGGCTATATAATTATCTTATTCAGACACCAAGTGTGTATACAAAATAAATGATTAGAGCGTACAAATCCATTGATGCATACAACTACGTGCTATGTGGTCATGTGCAGCTCGTCAAATTATGAATAGAAAGAATAGCCTATAACATACTTCCTTCTTCTGTCCCACTCTTCCATTTGCCTAAATTTGGAATTACTTGCAACATGTATAATTTAAATGAGCAGATAAAACACAACAGATAGGCCTGCATATAAATAAATTACGCAACAACTTCTTTGCATTTTGACTTAGAGACAACACCACCACTATGCTACTAGCCTAAACCCTTTACTCCGATACGAAGACCGCGGGTCTATTGCCTCCTGGTTGCGTGCGCAAGCAGTGATGACGTCGCCGAGAAACCCATGTATTGAACCACACGACTGCGTGCATCAGACCAGAGGGTCATATATTTGTACATCTTTTCCTGTAAACATCATAACACCGTGCTCATAAAAATCAATGTGCGCTTAAGAATCCTGCATAATTTTTTATCCTAACCATTGTCAAGTTCGCTCGTTTTACCTGAAACATTGAAAAGTCCTCACAGTTCAGAACTCCACCGGGCGCCGCCATACTGGACTCTGAAGAGGTCCTGCGCGCCGAGGCTGTCCAAATACTGCCTACATTATACTTACTACAAAAACGATCGTCTTTGACACTAACCAAATAATGTTACAGATAATTACTGAGTATTTTTCATACTAGTGTGAGCCATTTTAAGAGAGATTATGTGATGTAATTATTTCTCACTATAATCAGGATTAAACGTGAGCGTGTAAAATCCACAGGTGCTTTATGCGAAATATTATGAAGAACTTCAAATATTGTGCATATAACCTTATTTAACTATGCTTTTTACAACCACATGCGTGTTACGAACACATACGTATGTCCTTAACAGGCGCTCCTATGAGCTGTTTAGACTTCTTAGGGTCCTTCAGTGTTCAGCTACGTTCAGCTCTGCGCTCTTTCAAGTATGAACTCGAACTGACTTTCATTATTCTGGTAGAGGAACTAAACCTAGCGTTGTCATTTGGACAGGCTTTCATGCCTTAAATTTGGTCTTTTTCTGTCATTATATTTTTCTTCAGAAGTCATGATCTTCAACATGATCCGCGGGCCTCGCGCTGCCTTTGGGACTTTAATAGGTCAGTATTTTCCATAAGTTTGTTTTGGACGCAGCATGTGATAAGCTTTGGCACTGGGCACAGTGACAGTGGGCATTCTTGACACACTTATTAGCACAACACTACGCGCTGAACACATGATTATAAACGTTTATAAACGATTATGACGTAGTTTAACTTTTCGATACTGGCATGATTGGATTCATGAGGTTATTGCATGGATTTGATCATTTTAATTTCATTTTAATTATCTAATACGTGAAAAGAGCCACACCTCTTGTGAATTTACGATTTTACAACTCTATCTGATCTCTTTACTGTAGTAAATAATTATTAGTAACAGCTGTGATAACTTAATATCGCTCAGTATGTCATCAAAAAAAAGAAGAATTGGTACTCTATATCTAATCTCTTACAAAAACTTACAAATTAAATATACAAAATACAACAATACATTTACAAACTTTTTTCATATATTAGTATGTATCATTAATATTTATGTAAGTGTTATATATTTTATATTCAATATATATTGATCATATCAATATAATAATATAATATACTAATAATATATTAATTGTTATATATAATATTAATATATGAAGAGTTCAGATGCAAAAGCCTCTAAGTGCCATTTGAAATTTTCTTCTAGAATGATCATTTTTATAAAGCTTGTATATTTAAGTTAAGTCATTTCACTTAAATGATATTTAATAGGTAATTTGCATTGCCATTTAAGTGAAATTATTGAACTTAAATATACAAGCTTGATAAAAATGATTATTCTAGAAGAAAATTTCAGATGGCACTTCATACTCTTCTTATATATATTTATATATATGTTCAAACTATACTCAAAAATTAGAATATAGTTTCTTTATATATTTACTTTATTCAAACTATATTCATACTCACCATAACAATCATAGTTTCTGCCAAAATAATACAGTTACAGTAGTATTAATGATAATGACACGAAAAGATTGTGAAAGCTTGTTTGAAGAAGATTCCAGTAAATAACAGTTTTTCTGTAACTGAAATAGTTTGGCAGAAACTATAATTGCTATGGTGAGTCTGAATATAGTTTAAATATAGTAAATATAGAAAGAAACTATACTCTCATTTCTGAGTATAGTTTGGACATTTAACATTTACAAAGGTAATGTTTTTTTCTAACAAATTTGAAATGATAAATCAAATGTTCAAATTATCCAATAATAAATCAAATGATTAAAACAGCTGCTCAAATGAGAAATCAAAATCTTAAATGAAATTTCATGTCCTCATTCGGGGAACAATAAAAAAAGTGTTTTGGACTCATAATCAGTGCAAATGTAGGCTAACAGGAAATAACATATTAGTTTTGTATAAACATCATCATACAGCCAAAATTGATCACCATGGCAGCCTTAAAGGGACAGTTCAGCTAAAATTGTCTTTATGTGTTCCACTGAGGAAAGAAATGTTGACAGAATTTACATTTTAGGCTGACCTATCCCTTTAATTCTCCCTTTTCCCTCATAGGGCAGTGGCAGAGAGGCGTGATGAACACAGGGAGCAGAAGACTGTGCATCAAGCCTCAAGAAGGGGCATCTACACCCCAACAGACCACCGAACCGGGTCAGTACTCTAAATATCCATTCACTTCTACCTGCCTGCATTAGAAGGTGTGGCATAGGACATGACACAGCACTCAAAATGACACGGCACTTTGATGTGCTGAATGAATTACGTCATTCCAGCACGTTTTGTCCCAGCAAAGCAAAGCCAAAAAAAAAAAAATGCATGTAGCACGCAACCGCGTAATTACCTTGTAGAGCAAGAGAAGTTCCTGTTCTGGCTGTTCTACAAGGATCAGATTATACCAGAGGGAATTTGATCTTTTTCCCAACAGACCAACTTCTCCTCACTAACACCTTGTTTCTCATCTCTCGGTGTTGCCTTTAGCTCAACGGCTTGGGTTTAAAGTGCCAGGCTACCGCCCAACAGACTGGGATAAGAAGATTCTGATGTGGTCCGGGCGATTCAAAACCGCAGAGCAGATTCCAGAGTTTGTGTCGTAAGTGGGCTATTCCTCTTTACGTTTGAAGAAACCCCCAGTTTCAGGCATGAAACGTGTAGTTGGTTAATGAGGTCATGTGCCAGCTTATTGGTGGAACACAAGAGCTGTCTGCTGTAAGGTTTAAATGAGATTTACTCCCAGTGTAATGACAGGTAATTAGTGTAATTCATGGTATCTGGAGGGAGATCAGAGTGGACTCTGTTTGTGATGGTTAGATGCAAAACAGAACAGGCACGTCCTTTGTGACCTTCCATACATACAGTTGCTTTTCTAGGGATTGGTGAATATAATGATTTATTGATTAATCGTGATATTTCGTTTTATCCCGATTCTTAAAATCCCAAGATCAATCTTTTTTAGCGTATGACTATTTTTAGTAGCTTTGTGAGAGAATGTATATGTAAAGGCTTGTTCACACCAAGAACGATAACTAATACCGTAACTATATTAGCGTCCACACACCAATAGCGCTCTGTTTATTATAAGTGTGCACTGCAGTGATGTCATCTGCCGCTTTAAATGATTGGCTGTCAAGGTTTTATCGTTAATCAGCTGGGGAAAAAAAGTTTTGACAGTGATTCCAACAATATCGTTCCTCTGTGTGGTTATTGTTAAAGGAATAGTTCACTTAAAAATGAAAATTCTGTCATCATTTACTCACCCTCTAGTTGTTTCAACCCTGTTTGAATTTCTTTCTTCTGCTGAACACAAAAGAAGATATTTTGAAGAATGTCGGTAACCAGAAAGTTGATGTACCCCATTGACTTCCATAGTAGGAAAAAGCCAGATTCAAAAAGAAATGACTCTTGAACTTGTTCTTTTTAGTGAATCAAAAACATACAGCGCAAATGTCAACAAAATGAATGACCTCTTTTTTTTATGATTCATTCAAAAAGAAATAAAGTTTTTTGGGGGTATTAGCAATTGAATCAAATGAGAAAATCTGTAAATATGCCCTGCTCTAATCTTTCAATGTTTTTCTTTGTAAAATCACAGCGTTATACAGTAGGACTTCACTTGTTTAAACATATATTTGTGGGTGTACTATTTTATGCTAATGCCTATACTAATGAAAAAACTGTGCCGTTTTCAGTTTTGAGATGATTGATGCTTCCAGGAACAGAGTACGCGTGAAGGCCTGCTATGTCATGATGGCACTGACCCTCCTGGCGTGCCTCGGTATGGTTATCTCTGGCAAACAGGTAATAAAACAGTGTATAAATGAAATGGCGTCTTTGATGGCTGTCAGATCCTTTAATAAATGTCTTCTGTGACAGGCGGTTGGTCGGCATGACAATCTGACCGCTCGTAACATGGAGAAGAAGGCTCGACTGAGAGAGGAAGCACTGAAGGAGAAGGAGGCCGCTGCACTTGCAGAGAAAGCCCAGTGATATGCGTTCAATCGAACGCCCAAAAGCCCATCATTCACCATCCAGTTTTTCCAAATATCACATGCCACAACCCATGGGAACTCTTGTGGAGGTGGTACAGATGTTCCTCCACAACTTCTCTAGTGTATAAAATAAAGATGTGAGTTGTCCTCTGTGTGATTTTTGTATATATTCAGAAAAAATAAAATACTGGTCCAATGATGTTTATTATTATCTTTAGTCTCATTGTGAATGTCTTTTGTTTTTGTAGCTAATATTTAATAGTAATAATGCCAGAATTACATGACATGAAGGTAAAGATATATCAGCCGATATTAGAAATGAATTTATCATAATCTGTCCATATTGGATATTTCCTATTTTCCTATTCAGATTAATGTAACCATATTATAATTTAATATCAAAATCAAAATGAATATGATTTTTTCATACTGTACATTATAATGTTGTGATGGCTAAATTAAATTGTAGCATTTAATAAACTTAGTGCTTTATTTTTAAATTAAGTTATCCTGCAATGTTTGCTCACAATATCCCTAAACTATATAGAAAAACATTGAGTACATGGTCAAAAAATAGGTTGAGAGTAGTTGAGAAAAACATCAGCTAAACGGAAAGCCTTCTCTCTGTTGACAGATTTATAAACTCTCATTATGAATTTGGGAAGATGGTTGGTGTGTTCAGCTCTCAAATGCAAATTATAAGTGACTCAAACACACAGCACTTGCAGAGTAGTATTTACTGTAAAAAAAAAGGGAACACAGTGCTGTGCTTTACTCTGAAACATGCAGCACTATATATTTTTATAATTTCATCACATCCGTTGCGATTTGATGATTGCACTAAGCCATATCACTTTCTTCAGTAATCAGGCCCCAACCAAACCATTTTATTCTCGGACTTGTCATAAAACACGTTAATTCTTACAAATAGGGGGAAAATCCCATCCCTGATGTAATGACTGGCCCTTTTGTGAATGAAGCAATGATGAATGAGTCTCCTAAAGTACCAACAGATTTCATAGTAAATCACTTGACCACTGAGCTTCATGAAACAGCATTTATGCAAATGGCGTAACAGAGAACAGTTACACAATCTCAATACAACAGCAGTATTGAACAAAGAGCTGGTCATCTCTTGGGAAGAATCTGACAATGAAATAAGAAAAACAAAGTAAACAATCATATCTTGAGCTAATACCCATTGAATCTTATGTTTAAACGTGTTGATAAGTTTTTAGTCTTCTTTAAAGTCCATTTGTTTGTCATTTTCCACCTCCATTTTTTAAAATGAGGATTATGGCACCTTCGGCATCAAGAGATTCTAACCCTCACAAAACCAATAAGATAAAACAGAAAACCAAAAGGTACTGAACAACTTTCTGCTCTGTATTTTGTCTTATATAGTTCTAGTCACATATGTTGTTTCTGAATGTGTGTGTGCATTCACCATGATTAGACATTAATATTAAAGTTTTCTCACAAACATCGGAAAGCTAAAGCCTTTCATCTCAATTTTCAACAGCTTGTTAAAATATGGTGGGAGCTTTGAAGGGGTCGTTTTCTCAGCACTCTTAAATACGTAGTGTTTACTGTAAATGAATCCCGTAATGCAGATACCATTCCTCTTCACCTTGATATCCTGAGAAGCGTTTCGAGGGACTAAAACTGACTACAGATGTTCCAATCTAAACAAAGGGTCTGTTCTGAACGTAAAGTGCTGATGAAGATGATGCTCATGTGAAATTGACCTTGAAGTATCAAATGGTTTTAATGCACAGGATACAGGACCTGTCTTTATGTCTGTCCAGCAGTCTCAGTGAGCAGGAAGACTCCAACTCCCAGAATTCCAAAGGTGCAAATGTGTAACCCTAAAAGGAGAGGCGGCGCCTGTACAGTTCAGTCATCGTCGGAATGTTCAATGTGTGTCAAAAAGCAAAAGACTGTCAGACTGGCATTTTCAGTCAGAAAGCCCGGACCCCTTAGTCCGTCGTTGAGTTGTCTGGGTCAAATGGGAAGGAAAAAGTGCCTTGCCTTCAGCAGACGTCCTTCGGCGTACATTGGCCGTCACTTTTTTTTTGGAGGGAGGGGGGTGGGGATTTTGGAGACATGCAAACACAGTCACATGGTCAGTCCAGTGTTTTACAATAGATGAAAGTCAATATTGCAGTCACGTCACACAAGCTGTGCTTTTCCAGCTTCTATCAACTCATCGCTGGATGCAGTTTTCCTGAATCGGGACTGATGGGATACGCGTGCTTTGAAGGGCTGAATGAGAGTTTAATGAAGGAAGTGGGTTATTTTAGTCATATGAAAATGTCTACTGGTCATGTTTTCTGCATGTCGCCATCGTTCCGGATCGGGCCAATGACATCAGGGAAGAAGGACAAGAGAGGGGAAATGGGTTGACCGGCAACACACGCTCTTGTATATCACACTCTAATTGAAATGTTCATTTGTTAAATCCTTCGCTCTGTTGGGTCAGTGGGGCGTCTCTCACCCTACAGGGTGGATTGCTTGGAGGATAAGGGAGTGAGTGGAAGTGTTAAAGTTGGAAACCCTCCATGGGAGCCTCACACTGCTGGAAAAGGAACTGCTGCTGCTGGAGGTCAACGGCAGGTGCCAGAGCCGGATCTTCATCATCTGTGCTGAAGTAGCGTTCGATCAGGTCAAAAGCCTTCTGGTAGATCTCCTGGTTCTCATGACCCTGTAAGAACTCCAGTTTGTCCAACCCTGATGGAAAACAATAGAAAAATGTTATCATAGTTTGTCTTTTTTTTTGTCATATGTCTGGTCATATTTATTTTTAAAAGTAATTTCACAAGGAGATGCAAAAAATAAAACAATATTTATTCAAACCTTTCAGCATAGTATGCGTGTTGACATCAAAACTGAAGTATACTTTGGTGTTAAACCTTCAGGTTTAAAAATTATTCATTAATGAATTCATCACATTCAAAGTGTGACGGCTAACATACCATATGCCTCCTCAATGAGCGCGCAGTAGGGGTTGATTCCTCCTCCTCGTTTAGCTTCCAGCTCACCCAGTCGTAGGATGTTCTCCAAGCCATTTAGGGCCACCTGCACGATCTTTGAATCCATCAGCGTCAGGAGGTCACATAAGGGCTTGATGCAACCAAGCTCAACAAGATGCCTAAGGAGAAGATCAAAGCATTATAATATATATAGCCACCTTGGTTGCTGCTGCAGGAAGTGATCCGATCAAAAATGACACGTTAATACCAGGCTTAAGAAGTGATCTGTCTCACCTGATCTGCTCAGCAGAGCCGCCAGATGTGGCGTTTGTGATGGCCCATGCCGCCTCCTTTCTTGTGCGAAACTCAGCTACTTGCAGAATACTTATCAACGGGGGGAGCAAATCTGCATCCATCACCATCTAGAAGTTACAAAGATCAAAAGAAAGAGTGTGAGAGAGAAAACGACACTCAAACTGAAGTTTATGTGTTGAACTGTTCAAACATGCATGCACCTGTATTTGTGCACGATTCCCAGCTGTGATATTGGAGATGGTCCAACATGCCTCTTTTTTAATGGACTCTTTCGGGCTACTCAGCAGGTGAAGCAGACTTTGCAGGGCAGAGCAGTTAAGAATCACCTGTGCATAAGAAAACAAATGAAAAGTTACATCTGAAGTATGTATTAGCTACAACATTACAGCAGAGGTAGGGATTGCAGTATGTATCAGCTACAATAATATCGTAATTGCTGTTTTAACGATGTGGAAGCTGACATTAACACCTTGAGATAGCTTTTACTGCATGATGTAGCCTAGTTTAACGCAGTTAAAACGCCCCAAAAATTCAATACTTGTAGACAAAGAATTTTTCCCTGTGTGAGTTTTTGTTTTATATATCCATTTGATATAGTTAAGCAATATCACAACCAAACGTGCTGTTTTAGAGATGTCAAATTTAAAATATTAGTCGAATTTAAAATAAAATCCACATTCGAATGCAAAAACGGTGCATTCAAATTTTATTTTTGCGTCAGATGCTGTTTGAACACATTTGGCCACATTAGCGTTTACACTAGGAAATCAATCCAGGCGAAAGCATTTTCGACTACTTCTGGAAGTGGTGGAAACTGGACATGTTCAAAACATTTTAGACCCCATTTACATCTGTATTTAGCATTATACACTTGTGATCGGATTGATGAAAATGCTTCTTAATACCAGGTGTAAACAGGGCTTAGGTTACATCAACCCTGTAATCAAGCCATTCACACAGAATGCATTTTCAGCACTGCTTTTCAAAATAAACATGCTCTAGATGGACATCTTTGACTGTTACACTCGCGTCTCACACAAGAGAGTCGCATGTTCAGAAAGCCATGTAAAGTTAAAAGAAGTTCAACTTTGCAGTTGCTTAGAGTTTAGTTCCTGAATGAATTAGCGTTTTTTGAGCGAATCAATGATTCAATGATCCATTCATAAAGGCGGTCACTTGCTTCGTTCCTGAATTAATCAGGAATAAATTACTCAATGACCTTCATTTTATTTTCATATTTAAAATTTTACATTTTAAAAAATCATAGTTTAATATTCAAAATAAATTACATTACATGACATTAATTTCATAGCATTATTTATGCATTAAATACATCCAAATGCTTAAGTTTAGATGGAGCTTATGTGCTATTGATACTGATTTCATTTGATTGGTAAAAGCCTAGTCTTAAAACTCTAATTGAACTTATTGATTTTGATTAAATGTAAGAATTTCACATGATGCACACCTAATAAATTTAGAAATAATTGCCCATATAAAAGGTTAAACTGCCCCTAGAAATCTTTTTTTTTTTTTTTTACCAACAGGCCTAAACCAGCCAAGGTACCAGCACAAAAAAAAAACACAGCAAAATATTGTCTAATTATTGTTATCAACAAAATCCCAGAAAATATTGAGATATCATTTTGTCAACTATAAAAAAGGAAAGAAAAAAAGCTCAATTATTTCACCTGAGTCTGTAGGTCATCTCCTGTAACAATGTTCCCCACGGCTCTTAGAGCAGGGGACACCACCTTATATTCTGCATGTCTGCAACACATGAAAACAACCTCAGAAAACTGTTTTCAAGTATCGCCAATAAAAATACAAAGAAGAGAAGTCCTCTTAAAAGCCTAAGCCAGTGGTTCTCAACCCGAAGGGACTGGAGCCCAATGCAAACTTCCAGGGGACCTCAAGATGAATTAATCAAAATGAATTAAAATAATATGAATCATCATTCAAATCAGCTAAAACCAAGATATTTCACATTTTATTTTTTCTGTAAAGACCCCAGTCTTGGAAAACCCGGATACAGTGTATGAGGAAGCCTAATTTTCAAAAATGAATGAAATACATTTAGAATACATATTTTTATTTTTGGTTATGCCCAGCTCTAAAATAATTATTTGGTAGAAATTGAGTAAAAAAGAATATCTCTAATCCATTTGTAAAGCACAAATGACTGTGAAAGTCAAGTCGACAATGGAGGACCTTTAAATCACAAAGGTTGAGAACCACTGACCTAAGCTATTCATTATTCTTCCTATCTGTATTTCATGTCTTACAGCAGCAGCTCCACTAGTCTGCGACAGACTCCTGAGTCAATAACAGCCTGGATCTTTTCATTGGGACCGTCGGACAGATAAGAAAGAGCCCAGCATGCATCAGCCAGAATGTCAGTATCGTTCACAAAGAGCAGCCAGGACAGAACGCTGAGACACGGTGACACCTGCATTAAAAGACAAATACAACTTAGATCTCACCTTAAGTTTAAAGGCGTGTATAATCATGTGACTTAATTATGTTTCAATAAATTACTCAATTATTAAAGGAGAACTCCGGTCAATTTTAACATTGAGCTCATTTTTTTGTAAATTTGGAGTGCTGTCAGTACAGAGAACAACGACAAAAATCGGTGTTGCCTACACCGTGTTATCCTCTTTTTAAAATGTGCACCCTGTTGACTTCAATGGGGCAAATTTTAAACCTGCTTTTAGCCTCTTAACATCCTTGATGTGTCATTACAAGTGCCCAGCTAATGTGAGTGATTCCTTCAGAGTGATCACGGGTGAATCTGACTGCAGTAGATGTGAAAGATATGAATAAAAATGATGTTATTTCAGCCAGCGCACATACCTGTATTTACATCCTGTTTTCGGTCGAAGTCCATAGTAATCGATTGTCGAGTTCACACGCATAGGTTTAGTAGGCCTACCTATGATCACGCGCGTGAACTCGACAATCAATTACTATGGACTTCGACCGAAAACAGGATGTAAATACAGGTATGTGCGCTGGCTGAAATAACATCATTTTTATTCATATCTTTCACATCTACTGCAGTCAGATTCACCCGCGTTCACTCTGAAGGAATCACTCACATTGGCTGTGCACTTGTAATGACACATCAAGGATGTTAAGAGGCTAAAAGCAGGTTTAAAACTTGCCCCATTGAAATCAACAGGGTGCACATTTTAAAAAAGAGGATAACACGGTGTAGGCAACACCGATTTTTGTCGTTGTTCTCTGTACTGACAGCACTCCAAATTTACAAAAAAATTAGCTCAATGTTAAAATTGACCGGAGTTCTCCTTTAAGTTAATATTGGTTTATATTTTAATGTTAATCCACATCAATATATTATAAAAGAAAACAAATGAACATTTTTATAAAATTATAAAAGCAACATTAACTTAATCAAGATATTTAATTAACCATAATTATTAATAACATGTTCTAGTTTAAGCAAACATAACCATGATGACACACTCTAAAGACTAAAGTTAATCACTTTAAATATTTCAAGTGAACCTGGACATCCCACATTATAATGTACAGAATGTAAATTTAACAGTGTACATTATTAGTGTTTTCAAAATTAGTGTTAGATGATGGTAAAAATCATCAAAATGTAAAGATGAGCTTGGCACAATTAAATAATGATGCAAATAATAAAATAATTTTTTAAAGCACTATAGAAATTAATTGTTTTTAATTGTGAGGAAATAGGAGGAGATTTTACCTTGGCAAAATCTGGGGGTGGGTTTTTCCCTCTGCACAGGTTGGACAGAGCCCAGACGGCATTCCTCATCATAGTCAGACGATTTTGTTTAGCCAATAACCTGCAATGAGAACCTGCATCATTAGGACAACCATTCAACAGTATGGTTGTTTTAAATGAATGCTTGCATGACTTACTGTACTAGAGAGGGTAGAATATTGCAGTCCAGAACATAATCTCTGCACTCAGTGCTGTCCCCAGCGATATTGCCTAAAGCCCACACCGCCTGGAGTGAAAACAAAGACAATCACATCAAATTAAATATCAAATTACATCAAATTAAGTCCTATTTTATTATACCTAACTGGGTCTATTTATTATACCTAACTGGGTCTATTTGTGCCCCTTCAATGCAAATGTGTACAGATGCTTACCTGTTCTTGTACATCCTCGAAATCAGAGCTGAGCATCTCAATGAAAATGGGCACCGCCCCAGCCTGGATGACCACACGTGTCTGGTGGGATGTTCCTGATGCGATGTTAGTCAGAACCCACGCTGCTTCAAACTGCACAGAGACAGAGTATGTGTCACCATACTGCAGAAAAGCATTCACTAATGCACCATTCAAAAGCCGAAGAGGATTAAATAAAGATACCTATGAGACTTGCAAAATATACACATTCCAATAGTGCGAGCGTATGCTGGGAGAGACTCATGCCGGATGACTCACTGTCTCACTGCTGTGACTTGGGGCCTAAGACTGGCAAGTGGTTTTTCTGGCACTAGACCGCATAGTTCATTTTAATTAGGGACATGCACCACGACTAATTTCCATAATTTGCTGACATTTTGTAAACAACTGGTCGTCTAGACTCTAGTCTTAGAAACCCCCAGAAGACTGTCAAAAAACAGTGTGTATAACTAAGCAATGCATTTGAAATGGGCTACTTGATCTATAAATCAACCAGTTTATTCAAATGCTGTACTGAATAATGCTGAAAAATAGCTCATTTGCTGTGCTTGTCTTGCATTATGATACAGTGTTAACTTAAAGGTAGGGTAGGCAATTTCAGAGTGGCTAGCAATAGCAAGTTAGCTTTGAAAGCATGAGATCCCACCCTCCCTTCAGAGAGCTCTCCAAAGAATATCTAGAGGTAGAACTTCACAGGTTGCCGTCTCTTAATTACGGTTATGACAGCATGAACGCAGCATAAGCTCATTGTTTTGGTTCAGGAGGTACCGTAAATGGCAGCTGAACGTCATCAACGCATTCATGTGCAGACAGAGCGAGAATGGCAGCCAAACAGCTGTTTACGTTCGCTATTGTAGTAGTGCTACTCACTGTACTGTAACATTTTCTCACCGGTGAATGACACATGATGTAATCCAATAACGTTGTCTCTGGTTGTCTCGCTTCTGGTCTGTGCACGTTCATGTGTTTTAGAGGAGGCGTGGCTTTGGACAGCAATTTGCAGGGAGGGTGGGATCGTATGCTTTCAATGCTAGCAGGCTAAAGTTAGCATTTCCCAGATCTCCTATTGCATCTATAATATTTAGACCACTTCTATTATTGACTGACCTTTAATCAACGTTAGCCAATATAGACATATTTATTAAAATCAACAATCAATTGGCAGTGCAGAACCAATAATTTCAAACTCAATATTATTAACAGAATACTTGAATTAACAGTTAGTTTCTGCAACTAAGCAGAAAAATCAAAGACCAGAATCGAAACTAAAATAATCTTCATTAATCCAACGAAATGGAGCCAACCAAATGGCAGCACCCTAGCAACAAAATCTATAAAAAACATATTTTGGTCACACTTTAGTTGGTCCAATTCTCACTATTAACAACAACTTTTGCCTCAAACTCCAAATTACTACTTATTAATAGTTAGTAAGGTAGTTGTTAAGTATAGGTATTGGGTAGGATTGAGGGATGTATAATATGGTTATGCAGAATAAGGCATAATATGTGCTTAATAAGTAATAATGAAGAGTCAATATCCTAGTAATATGCATGATAATAAGCAACTAGTTAATAGTGAGAACTGAACCCAAAACTAAAGTGTTAGGATACCAATCTTTTTTTCTTTTAAATGGCTACATTTATCGTGTTTGTTATATAATTTTTGATTAGAATAGAAATCCACTTACTAAATGTTAAGCTGACTGACTGCTTCATTTCCACTAGGGGTATTCTATTCATTAGGATACCATTATAGGATCTGTTGTTGTCAAGTTTCATTCATATTGTTTCCCTTATAAAATTTCATACCAGTATTGACCCTTATAAACGGTAGTATAACAAGCCTATAAGCAAGCTTAATTGTTATACAGTTTGACATAACCAACACAATACTTTTCCGTTTTCTTCCAAGTCAAAATACTACCATACAACACATGCAAGGTCTGAGGTAAAATCAAATTAACATGACAGTAATTTGAATGTAGCCTTTATAAAAATAAAAATAAAGAGATAAATGTGTAAACTAAAACCAACTAGCATTTCCAATGTCGACTAACAGCAGCAGTATTGTTTAGTTGAATAGCCTCTCAAATCCCTAGTATTAATATGACCCAGATACAGCTTATTAAGGTCACCTGTAGCGTGCAATTCTCTCTTCTTTTCAGGAACTCAACAAATCGCTCCACGACACCGGGGGTGGCAATGACCTCATCAATAGGGGGATTAGGCTCTAATGGAGAATTACAAAGATGCAATTAGCATCCTTTTATCAAAAATATGATTATGTAAATGCTAGTATTTTAGTCTCTGGGATCTTTCACCTTTAGATAAGAGTTTTCTGAAGCGCTGTGTTCCTATGAGCTGTTGTTCTGGGGAGCTAGAGAAGATCATCTGTATCATGTCCTCAGAAATAACATTTCCCTATAAAGAAGAAAAGGGAAGAAGAGGGAAAAAATCAATTTATTTTTTTCATCAGTTAGTAAAGACTATGATTAACTATTATTTTAACTTTCTCACCGTGATTTGGTCCATATTGTTGGCCTGTGATTCCAGGTATCCACTGTCTGACATCCCATCATCCTCCAGTGTTCCGTCCTCCTCCACTGTGGCCACATTTCTGCGCTTGAACAGCTGTAAGAACACACAAAGTCTCAGATCACTGTGTGCTCGATAAAAACAACAACCAACATGTGCCGCATATCAGTCTTAATGTTGCATTTCTTTCTTTGGAAGAGGGAAGTGAGGGGGGTTTTTTACGTTCAAAAATAATCTCCAGCAGAATCAACTAGAAGTAAGGCATTTGTAGGCAATAGGCATATTTGCTACAAGCATAAATATTGTGGAGCTTTTAAAACATTACACTGTTTAAGCATCCTCACCAGTCTGACACAGCAACAAATGATAAAACATCAAAGTATGCAATCTCTTGGATTTTTCAGATGTAGTTCAGTTCAAATATTTAGGTCTATAAGTCAATTATGTCTATAATGTAACCCCTTCAAATATAAATAATAAACACATTTGCTGGAAAATGATGGCAAAATATGGTTGGTTAATAATTTTCAACCCATTCTGACTGATGATACAAAGTTTTTCTTGCAACTTTGACAAATCCACATGATCACATCTATGTTAAGCAGCTAGATTGTGTCACCTTCATTTAATTCAGCTCAATCTTCAACAGCAATACCAAATTATAACAACAAATGTTTAATTTTTAAAAGACAAAAACATATGTACAAGTTCAATGAATGTACGATTTAATGAACACGGCACATCAAGTGACAGTTCTGTCAACTCTCCCAAAACTCCCTCAGTCCATGCTCTCATGTTAGTTACCTTTATCCAAAACACCTAGAGAAGAATGAAATCATATGAACTCATATCTCCAATTCTCTTACTTGTTCATCTTTCTTTTGTTTGCGAAGTTGCAGGCCTTCTTCCTCCCTCCTCCTCCTCATCTCATCTGTGTTGAGTGATTTGTTTTTATAGCTTTTGAGACGTGCATTGTCCTTCCCCTGACTCATGATGTTGCCTGCTGGAAAGACAATCAAAGCAAGATGAGCACAAAAGGAATCACCAAGAAATAGTGGCTTGATATCAGCTAGATGACAGGCTTTGACAGACCTCTTCAAAAAATAATTTAATGTCACTTGTTTCCTCAGCTGTGGACAAGTACACCAATCACAATGCCATATAAGCATTCATATCCACCATTTGTGGCATAACTAATCTGACAAGATTAAGAGGTTTATAATAATAAACCACTGTTAAGGGTTTATTATTATTTATTTACACTTTATTCATTTGCATCTGTAGATTTCAATTACACAGGCTAATGTTTAAAGGCTATTTTCTCAAAATGAGCCAGAAATCTCCAGTTAAGCAGCACCTGCATACTTTTCAGTTTTTATTCCTATTTATACTTTTAAGGTTTTTAAAGAGGGGTTTATTCATAAATAATTTGCCTGATTTATTTAGCATTTTATTCCTATTTGTCCTGGTTGTTTTTCTGACCGTATTATGAGTATAGCATGTTAACATAATGAAACAAGACATTTGAACCTGGCTATATCCAATGTTCAGATTTCTGTTCTAAAAATGTATGCAAATTTAATTCGATATTGCCTTAACTGCGTTTAATATTTATATTTAACATATTTCAGAAAATTTAGAAATACAAAGCAATTGACCTAATGTACAATGATTAATCAAATGGGGAAGGTTGTTGATATCTATTATTTAAAATTTGTACCCCATTCACTTGTGTTGTTATGCCTTAAAACACTAAAAAATTCAGATAAGAAACAGCCAGATTGGAACCGAGCTTGTCATGGGCAGTGGCGCTTCAGCCCGCAGTGAAGGGTAGCGATTATCCAACCATCTCCACCAAAAAACACCCCGCCAAACTCACCAATCCAACCGTACATAACGCCTATGAGGCGAAGACGGTCGATTCAAGGCAATAAAACGTAATTTTAGGTCCTCACGGGGAAGTGATCATCGATTGAAGAGCAGGTTTGTTGGTAATATCGTCTTAACGCCAGGCTCGCCTCTCCCTCCCAGATCTGCGCAGCAGCCTCTGTTAGCTCCCCTGCTAACCTACCCAATAAGGTTATCCGACAACTGCCTTATATTTATGTTTTAACATTTATATGTATTGAATTTAACATCATATATGAGTAATAAAACCAGTCACACACAAATAATCCACATTGGCGTACTGACCTGTCAAAAAAGTCTAATTTATCCCTGTGTCGTTTAAGCTCTATCGTTCAGCCTCCGCCGGTATAGTGATACTGCGCATGCGCACTGGCAGAGGACATCGTGTGCGTACTGAAGCGCATGTCTAGTTCTCGGTGTTGCCAGTTTTGTGTAACGAACGGGGTTGCCATGTCCACTTTTTATAAGAACCTGGGTCTTTTTATTTATTTAATAAAGGCGCTTATAAGCAACATTTTTATAGCTTATTTACAAATAGCAGTTGTATTTGGACTTGGTAATTATGACCTATTAACCTATCATGCCCTCAATGAAAAAAACACAACAACAATAAAACAGTACAATGACAAACTTGCTTATATTAAACAGAACGTTTATTAACAAAATGAATCATACGAATTAGCCTATATGGTAGGCTATAGCCTACCGGAGTTGATTGTAACAAATAAATGAAAGGTCTTTAGATTTTTTTCCCAAATTTGTGGTTCATTATTATTTTTCTGATGAAAATACAACAACAGTAAAACAAACTGAATACTGAGTAAAACAAAAATGAAGAAATTCAACTTTTTCTAACAAAAGTTATATTGAGCTTTTGCTTCCTCCATTGTCCAGTCAGTCATCGCGCCTCACTCTAGTCACGTGACTCCAGCGCTGCTCCGTTGTCCAACTAAACTAAATGGATTTTATTTTTATAAAAATGCTAAACGAAAGTAATGTAATCGTCAGACACCATGTAACAGAATATTTCCTCCAGTTCCTTCAACTGTCAGATATCCTCACCTGATTGAAAGGCTACAATTTTTGAGCAGGTGTTTTTCCAGCAAGATCTGGCAACACACTGGTTAACGAGGTTTAGTTTTTTTTTTTTTTTTTTCGCGCTACACTGTAGGTTATCATGTTAAATGTTTCTCTTTTCACTACAAGGATATTATACGAAGATAATGGTTGAACCAAAATCTCCGTGTTGTTGTATAGCTACAGATAGCCTAAATTAAGAGTAAAATGAAAGGAAACATTTAATAACAGAGCCTATATAAAAGAATAAGCACACTATTAGATTTTTAGAATGTAACGTTTACTTACATTATCGATATCGATATTTTATCTAACCAATTTAGAAAACAATCATTTGGCTAATGAATGACTGATGGCAACAATTGAGATAGCCTAATGCAGGGATTCCCAAAGTGTGGTACGCGCACCCCCAGGGGTACGCGAGCTACCACCAGGGGGTGCGCGAGAGGAAAAATGTAATGGCGGTCTGTTTTTTTAAATGGGGTTTTTCCATAGAATAAAAAAAACATGAACAGTAAACATTTCCTTTGTAAATTCCTTTTCCTTTTATTTTAAATAAAAAAACTATAATTTATTAGTTTTTGGTAAAACAAATACATATGAAATGCACAACGACACACCTAAAGTCGCTCACGCACATACAAGCAAACTCTACACACACGAGACGCGCGGAACTCTCCGCGCACATACTCATATGAGACGCGCGCGCGCACACACAAACTCTCCACGCACATACTTATATGAAACGCGAGCACACACACACACACACAAACTCGCGCAAATACTCAATGTGACCCGAGCACACACACACAAACTCTCCGCGCACATACGAGACGCGAGCACACACACACACAATACCATAAAGATGTGGAAAAGTCGATCAAAAGTATGGCTACATTTCTCCAGGCTCGATGCCAACAACGCGCGATGCAGTATTTGCGGTAAAATAATTGCTGCAAAGACCGGTACCACGACAAATATGATGAAGACCTTGACAGTGCACGGAGTAAACATAAGAACAGTGGCTCCGTCTTCGACTGGTAAATGAAGATTTGTTGATCACTCTGACAGTGTTTATATTGCAATAATGATGACCTACTGAGTGTATACTGCCGTTCAAAAATGTGTTGGTTGGTCAGAATTGTTTTTCAGTAAGGATGCATTAAAATGATCAAAAGTGACCTTAAAACATGTCACATGTGTAATGTTACAAGATATTTCGTTTTTAAATAAATGCTGTTCTTTTGAAAATTTTATACATCAAAGAATCATGAAAAAATTATAGTTTCCAAAATATTAAGCAGAAAACTGTTTTCATATTTCTGAAGGGTCATGTGAGACTGAAGTAATGATTTTGAAAATTCATCTTTTAAATCACATGAATAAATTACATTTTGAAACATATTCAAATAAAAATTTTAATTGTACTATTTCACAATATTACAAGTTTTACTGTATTTTTGATAAAACAAATTCAGCTTTGGTGAGCTCTTTTATATATATATATATATATATATATATATATATATATATATATATATATATATATATATATATAAAATATATAAAATATTGTTCAAAATATTGTTGTTTATTTTATGTTTGAGCCTATGCTCTTTGTTACTTAATTATGTTGTGGATCGTGTGAAGGCTAATTTTATTGTCGCACTTGAAAAGTATCAGATTGATCCTCGTTTTTATTTATTTTATCTATTCCGGAGCCTATTCTCTTTAATGTTGTGGATCGTTTGTAACTTCATTGCAATTTAATTCAATGTACTGTCGTTCTAATTTCCATAACCGTTGTGTTATGATGATGATGCTAGCTCCACGGTCATTTACGGTCATTTAATATTGCTGCAATGTTTCTTTTACGCGGCTGAAAATAACCGTGCTTTCTGTTACTGAGCCTGTGTCTGTCACTCGTCCTCTTAAAAGTGGAAGCTTGTGCGTAGCTTTGTTGCATTATATTGACACTTTGTTGATGTTGTTATTGTCATGCGTGTTGGTTATTTGCGCATGATTAAACATGAGTCTTTATATGGCGATAAAACAAAGCTTTGTTGCGTTATTTTTTTGAAGTGGGGATTGGGGGTGCGCCAACCCGGTTGGGACATAGAAGGGGGTGCGCAGGAAAAAAAGTTTGGGAACCGCTGGCCTAATGCGATGCGCAACACTGTTGTTGTTGTTGTTGTTGTTGTTGTTGTTGTTGTTTTATCTCATAAAAACCTTATACGCTGTATTGTATAGACATCACATCATAGGCATATTTATTTACCAGGTTTAACGGAAGCACCCTAATATAGTCTAATTCTTCGTCAAAATGTCATCCAGGTGTCCTTTACCTGGACACGATTCTGACGCTAGAGGGCAGCGGATCTGTCTTGTCTTCCCGGTGTTACCCCACACACACAGGCAGGTTACAGACAATCCAACATTTCATTTTCAGCACCAGTCACTGTGACTGTGACCAGGTTAGAGATGTTATCTTTTCAGGTTTTACGTCGTTTGTGCTTTTTTGGAGTCACAAAACCGGTTTTTCATGGTAGAGTGATCTCAGCATGTGGACTGAAGACTCCCACCGTCAATCACAGTCACGGACAACCTGATCCAGGTATAGAGCAGCAAAAGAGGCACTTATATCCTCACAAAATAAATAGGTGGATTTATTTTTGCTGATAATTTTTTTGTAACTTTGTACATTTTTTGGGAAGATATAATAACTTTTAGAGGCTGTATTTAATTGAATCTGCAATGTCAGGTGAGTCATTTATTAGCCTATAAGAACTTTGAACTTTGGTCCATTGCCTATTTTCTACTTGATAAAAAGCAATGATATTTAAGGAAAACACATCAAAGTATTCAATCTCTACACACTACACTCAGAAGTGTATGCCTATTGTCATTTATTGGGATGGAGAATATACTTTCTAATAGCTGTTTTCACTATAATGCAGCAATTTTGAGAATGTCTAATTTAAAGGAAGAAACATGACTACTTCATGCTTTAAATTGTGGCTAATTGTACTGACTAAACCACTTAGCAATGGTTTTGTTTTTGTTTCTGCTGATTACAGCAAAATGATTGTTTGGCTCATCTTTTGTATCCCATCAGCCAAACAAGCAGCTTTATGTGTATAAAAACCATGATTAGCTGGACTTAAGTAAAATGTTTGTTTTTTTATCTTACATGATTTTCACTGACCTGAACGTTATATTAATTGACAGTAATAGAATAGCAACTAAGATCAAATATGATCTTGCATTTCAGTGTCAGTTGTCACATACGAACAGCTCAAAGCTATGCTGGCCAATCACAGCGTACAGCTATTTGACGTCAGAAATCCAGATGAATTCCAGGCTGGTCGGATTCCTGATTCCATCAACATTCCATGTAAGTCGTTACTAATAGAATCAGTGTTTCTTTCTTTTCTTTTCTTTTTTTCTCAGTGTGCACACTAACTCTCGGTTTTAATGTATCTCTCAGTGGGACAGCTTGAGGAGTCGCTAAAGCTCCCACCACAACAGTTTCAACTGCAGTTTAAGGTGAAAGCCCCCAAAAAAGAAGATGATAACATAGTTTTCCATTGCCGAAGTGGGAAAAGGAGTTTGTCTGCTCTCGAAATTGCTCATCGTCTAGGATTCTCAAAGTAGGCTACTGAAAACACACACACACATACACACACTGATCTCATTAAGCCTATCCATAATATGATCCAATTAATAAAATATTCCCTATTGTTAGAGGTACTACTTGTTTTCTTCTTCTTTTTTCAGGGCACGGCATTATGCAGGCGGATACATTGATTGGGAAGAGCATGAGAAAAAGTAACAGTACTTAATATTCATAGATCTGGACCATTAATCTGGAAATGGAAGATAATATTAATTATTGACATTTGAAACTGATAAAACTGACAGCATATTTTGATGTGCATTTGAATGACTTAATATAAGTGTCATTATTAATATATTTTTAATGGTTCATCTATTGTTATTATTAATCAAACTTAATAAAGCCGAATATAGAATGGATGGAGCAAAATACTTGAAATAATTGCTGCTTCAGACTGAATTAGAAGAATTTAAAAGGCATTGGACTGTAAAAAAAAAACAGTGTGAATATATATTTACAAATCTGCTTCATTAAAATATTTTTAAAAGACCTTGGACATTTCTTAATTCGTCTCACTGTAAAAAAACAAATCCACCTGTTTCGACTTATAAACTTGCTGCCTTCATTTTTAAGTATAATCAACTTGGTTGTACAAGTTATTTCAAATTGAATTGTATTAAACTGACTTGGATCTCGAATAAATAAAAAGCAACAAAAAGTTGCTATGACTTACTGATTATATGGTTTTGCCCTTCTGCATTCTGTGGTTGTTACCACTTGGTGGCAGTAATGCAATTAGGCAAAATAAGGGAGCGTTTAATGGGCAGCAAGCAGGGTTTCACGAGTGCTCTGATGCTCATTTCACTGTTGGCTGTTTGGCTGTTTGGATGTGGTTGGCTGCATCTTAGTAAATAGCTGTCAGACTGATACTGAACACAGATCAAGGCTGGCACATTTTTCACTGGACTGCAGTGCAATCAAATCAACACCTCCCTTCATCCATCCTGGAGAGAATTACTTGAGTGTCAACTCATAGAGCACTGTTATTGAGGAGTTACAGGTAACAGTAATTGGTAGTTCATCAGATGTAAGCAATAGCTGTCCAGATATTGGATTTGGCACACGTTATCTGAGCCTTAGCCTTGTTTTTCCCTGAACGATGAGAACAGCATGATAAATGTGGCCGTGCCACTTTCACCCTAGCCATAATGGGCTGCACACCACTGAGCCGGTTTGTAAAATAAAAAAATCTAAAACTAATTTCTTTGTTTGCCACAGGGGACCTAATATGCCTGGGGTTTATTTGCTTTCGTGTTTTCTCCATATTCCAAATCTCGATTTCATTTTAGTTTCTCTCCTTTGCTCTTGTTCCTGATTTTCTGACCTCTTTGCTTGCTAAATCCTCCTAAATATCAAATCAGTATAAGAGAAGATACTGAGAGTGGGGCAAGTTGTCACAGCGCATTCTAGTTACTAAAAAGATTTGAGTCAAAAATACAATTTCACAAATGTGTTTTCTGGCATGCTGGTTTTAAACACCTAGGTGAAAACCTTTTAAAATATGTTTTCTGTACGAATTTTAACTGAAGTGTTGAACTGTGTTATCAGGAGAAGGGTATTTGTCATAAATATTTGGTAGGGGTAAGTCGTCACATTTTAATGAAGTTATGTGTTTTAAATGTTATACATTTGTACAAATTAATAATTAATTACAATAATTGTTGGCCAAAATAATAGTTTGATATTGTAGGTAACCCTTTTTATTTTTGCTGTTTGCTGTTTATTTATTTATTTGCTGTTTCTCTACAGCTTTTTTATGTAGGCTATTATTTCTTGTTTAGGTTTAATGGCAGGTTCCATTGTGACAAATTTCTATTTGAGATTAATAAACCCTAATTTATATCTTAGTTATAGCTTTTAGGTATTTCTCTGACGGTCTGACCTAATAATTGACAGGTTAATGACAAATTACCCCCTATTGACAACATGCCTATTTGGAGCACATTGTGGTTAATGAACAGTATGTTTTTTTGTTTTTTTTTTTGGGCAATAACGGTGAAAATATTTAATAGCTTTTTGCCAAGACTAAAGAAAATGCCTATAATTTACTTTCAGTAATAAACCTATACCTTGAAAATATTCAATAGTAAAAATTGCGACCACTAGTCTCGCCAAAATCCCATAATTACGCAATTATTTTCTCAGTAAGAAATTAATTTGAACGTGCTATTATCAGGTGAACTCGGTGTGGCTCTGTGCTGTCACAGGTAACTGCTATTTTCAGACGTTATGATCACAGCCTGAGAGGGAACCGTGTGGATATAGACATCCCTCGAATCGTCAGCGGGACGCGAATACCGTTAGAGCTATGCCATGATTTACAATTGGGATTTTTGAGATGTTGTTTTATTCTTTCACTACCTGGATTCACTTCAAAACATATTTGATACCATCATCAAGCACTGAACTAACGAAAGCAGATGCTTCGTGCGTAAAAGACCTCTTGGAGATGGAATGAAGCTCGTCCCTCAGCTGTATCCAACCATCCGAATCAAGCTCTGTGCGAAACCATTTGGGTGCTGGTTATTCAGTGAACAAAAGCAACGAGTGGAAGTATTTATTGGAGCCGTGGTTTAATAAGTTTCACATATTGCGCTCGTCCGGTGTGCGTTAAGGATGGAGTCCCTTCCTCAGCATCAACGGCTTGCGCGAAAAGCGACTGGACGGATAACTTTCATCTCAGGGAAAGTGCATTCTGAGGTGGTTCTGTTTCGGTTCTTCGCTGGAGATGCCTAACAGGTAGACACATTGTAAATCGTGTAATCTGCCTCTGGAATGCAGCACATCATTGGATGTTATCCATTAACTAATTAAATGCATGCGTTAACATTTCTGCAGATTATCACTATGATTTGTCCCCCTTGCCTTCAATGAGTGTGCCTTTATGAACCAACAATGCAACTTTTAGATTTTTTTTTTTATCTGCAATGCATTTTGGAACATCACTTATCCATGTTTAAGATTTGGTTAAATTTCGAGATTAATAAATTATAATTTATGTTTATTATAGCTATATTTCTCTGACCTTCATAAGATTTAACATTGATCTAGACTGACTATTCTTTACTTGAATGCATTTTCTGTATTATTAGAGATAATTTATTACTGAATTCCAAATGTAAAGGGTTGCATAATATGAGCTGAGACGATGAGCAGGTGTACATTGTGGCAATACAAGTTAGGCTATAAAGCATGGCTCTCCAAATGAGCCTTCACTATATATATATATATATATATATATATATATATATATATATATATATATATATATAGCGATATCTTGTCTTTTATTGCTGCAATCAATACATAGAAATTTCAAAGGTATAAAAGCTGCACTGTGAAGACACCAAGCAGCCTGTCATGTCTCAAGCAGTGAGGTGTTACCAAGTCTCTTTGCACAATATAACACTCAGGGATGTCAGGATATAAACACAAGGTTTCAAAGAGTATCAAGTCTCAATAGACACCCTAGAGATGCTACAATACGTGTTGTCTATGTTCTTGATTCCCAAAAGTGAAAAACTGTTCTCTCTTCCCAGATCTTCCACACTCATGGCAATGTTTAGCAGCAGTGAATGGCTGTGGAATGAGTCAGAACATTATCTAACTTCTGGAGGAAACTACAGCCTGGTATCAGGCGTTGAAGATGGGAAGAGGAATTACTATGCCATGCTCTATTCCCTACTTATCCTGGCTATTGTATTTGGGAATGTTCTAGTGTGTATTGCTGTGGTTCGTGAGAAGGCTCTCCAGACCACCACCAACTACCTGGTGGTCAGTCTGGCAGTTGCTGATCTCTTGGTTGCTTCACTGGTTATGCCCTGGGCCGTCTATTTGGAAGTGAGTACACCAGAACTTGCTGTAGCCTATAGTTCAGGGTGTTTTTTTGTTGTTGGTATTAACAATAACAATTACTAAATGTAAATGTAGCTGCGAGCTATATTTCAGGGTTCGAGCACTTTAAGGCCTTTAAGCACATTCATAAAAAGATATTTTGTTTTATTTAGCAAGCATGTAACCTCTTAGATCATATGGAAAAGACCATTTACAGCCAGTACAGGCAATTTATTAAGGAAATATAAGTTTTAAAGCTTTTTAACAGTTATCGACTTTGAGCCAAAAACCTAAGACTATAGTTTGCGAAAGTAGGTTTTTGAAATAATTTCCGATATTTAAAGGGGTGGTATAATGCCCTTTTCACAAGATGTAAAATAAGTCATTGATGTCCCCAGAGTGTGTATGTGAAGTTTTAGCTCAAAATACCCCACAGATATTTTTACATAGCATGTTAAAATTGTCACTTTTTGAGGGTAAGCCAAAACGCACCGTTTTGTGACTGTTCCTTTAAATGCAAATGAGCTGCTGCTCCCGGCACAGAGGGCGGAGCTTCAAGAGCTTGCACTCACATGAACATGCACTGAAAATTTCAAAAACTTTTAGCCTTTTATGTTCAAACCCGATTCAGACAATGATTGATAGACTCAAGTAGTAACAGCATGTAGAATGCAACAGGACGTTTCAGAATGGTTAGTTGATGAATTTATGTTGCTTATGTGTATCAGTTATCTTCTAATTGATTAGCATATTCTATCTCTAATCTATAAATCGCATTCCTGGGGGAGGGGTTTATGTAAATTTTAGGGTTGGTGATGTCACTAACCATGGAGGAATGTCATGTAGTCCCTACCAGCCGTTTGTTGTAGTCCTTAAAAAGCAATTTCTTTAAAATGAAATATCTCCCTTTGCTTTGAACTTTGAGCATTGTAACTTTGCAGATGTTGTTTATGCTCAAACTGCAACATTACACACTAACTAAAGTTAGAAAAGTTAAACCACAATCAACCACAGGTTTAGCTATTTTAGTCAAAGTGGCCACACCCACTTCAAACGTTTTGGCATCCCGTCGTGGATGTGAATGGAAATTTTGACTTAAATATATATATATATATATATATATATATATATATATATATATATATATATATATATATATATATATATATATATATATATATATATATATGTATATATATATATATATTGACAAACAGGCTCCAGAGAATCTTTCTGCACTGGACAAGTTCGCAATAGTTTTTTAGAAAAATCACAAATACCAGAAAATTTAGCCAATTTCGCGATATAAGACACAGTCTGCGTCGAATGGTTTAGGAGTTATGAGCCAAATGGGGAGGGTACTACCATCCCTCAAAAGTTTCAAGTCTCTATGATTTATGGTTTGGTCAGCCCGATCACTTTTAGGGGAGAAATTCTAACAATTATAATAGGGTTTCAGTGCTACATGCTTGAACCCCCTAATTAAAAGAAACTCAACAAATAAATTAGATAAGGTGTTTTTAAGTATTGCCTGGTAACTTAATGACATGTACAAGGAAATAGACTGGAAATTCTTGTGGAATTTCTTGTAGGCATTGTTTGTGGAAATTAACTATTCTTTTAAGCAGTTTTTTGATCGAGTGAGTGAATAATGTCAATTTGGGTGACAGTGTCAATCTTGAACAGGTAAATTTACAGCGAGTTGAAAACATATTCCAGGGACTCAAATTTGTGTGTAATGTTTTTAATCTGTTATGAACCATCCGAACAAACTGATTCACTAGAATGAATCTGACTTTCCACCGTTATATGAGACATGAACATTTAGGATGAGCCGAATCACTAGAATGAACAAGACTTCCCAACGTTGTATATAAGGAAGAGGGTTGTTTAGGATGAACCGATTCATTCCCTCAACTCAGAAATTAAAAATACATATGTAGTTATTGAGAAAACTCAATACTGGAAAAGTTAAAGTATACTTTAAAAACAGTTTTTTCGTCACCATCACTTTGTGCCTTACACATAATGATTGAATGGACAAAGCCATGTTATGGTGCCGTCACATTCGTGAAATTTCATTAGTAAAACCAGGACAATTGTCTATTGTCAATAGTGTAGCGATTTGAAGCTCACACAGAAGTCACTTTCAAACCAAGCAGCTTTATCAACACGGTGAATTGTTGTGAAATCTGCTTGGGGATATCTTACGTCCTCAAGAGAAATTCCAGATTGTGAGAATTCCTGTTGAAATGACTGCATTTTGTCCATGAAAATTCATTAATTAAATCTTACAATTTATTTCCCACTGTCTCCATTAAGGGACACAAATCTGTGCTATAATCAGTTAAGATTTCCAATTATTTTCTTACATCAATAGCTGATTACTTGACATTGACAAAAGAAACGAGACTTAAATCAATATTATCTGAAAGCTTATAGACTGGAGAGCAGTAGATAATGGTTCTCAAATCTGTCAAGTCGTACTTCATTCAATATGTCCTCTAGTGTTCTTCAACCCTGCTCCTGAAGGACCCCCAACACTGCACGTTTTCTTTGTCTCCCTAGTCAAACACACCTGATTCAACTCATCAGCTCATTATCACATGGGTTAATGAGTTGAATCAGGTGTGTTTGATTAGGGAGACAAAGAAAACGTGCAGTGTTGGGGGTCCTTCAGGAGCAGGGTTGAAGAACAGTTAGTTACCCTTTGCTATGGACAAAGGGTTAAACTCTTGAATCCATCAGAAACATTAGCAGTTTTACTTTCAGAGCTACAATTCATTAAGCATTTGATCTACACAGTAATTAGCCTAAAATATTTTAACATTAAATGTTAAATTAAAGGGATAATTCACCCCAAAATGAAAATTATGTCATTTACTCACCATCAAGTTGTTTCAAACCTGCATTAATTTCTTTCTTCTGTTGAACACAAAAGAAGAATGTTGGTAACCAGAGAGTTGACTGTAGCCATTGACTTCTATAGTATACCGTCCACCGTCTGGTTACCCCTATTCTTTAAAATCTTCTTTTGTCTTCAGCAGAAGAAAGAAATTCACACAGGTTTGGAACAACTTGATGGTGAGTAAATTATGACATCATTTTCATTTTTGGGGCCCAAATGAAATTGGCAAATCCCTTTAATTGGCAAACGTTACACCTTTTGTTTAAATATTATTTAGTATGACTAAATCAACCTGATTAATTTTACAGTTACAGCAACTACACTATAATTTTCACAGTGTAATATCAAATTCCCTTCACTCTTCCCTGGGTTTGGTGATTCAGTTAAAAACATTCATTCAGAGACTGCATTCCTACTCGATTAAATTTGGCAGCACATCTTGTGAATGGCTGTAGTAGGAGGCATTGTGCCGCTCATGATTAGTGCCAGTAAGGGAGAAAAGACGATTCTTCCTGTCTGGACGTTCTACACATACCTAGCAGATTCAGGAGCATGCAGCCAGCCCATTCATCTCTGCCGGAGCTTTATTATCTCCCTTGCCACCTGGATGGACACTATCGTCGTAGACCCTCTGAGAGATGGACCAAGAGTCTGTCTGACTGTGGAGCACTCATTATTTGCAAAGGGAGTTTGGGATAAAAGCTGAGACTCTCAAAAAGAGTTCTCTCCTTACTTGCATTGGAGAATCAGTGAGGCAGTGTGACTAGAAGTCGCTTAGTTAGACATATTTCATATGTATATCCTTTTCCTTAAAATTTTTTTGTGCATCTAGTCCCTTAATATGACCATGTTGTACCTGTGCAGGTGGTTGGCGGAGATTGGCTCTTCAGTCGCTTGTATTGCAATGTCTTTGTAACCCTGGATGTGATGATGTGCACTGCAAGCATTCTCAACCTGTGTGCCATCAGCATCGACAGGTAGGGGGATAATAATAAATGTGTACTTCTTTTTTGTGGTTCCTTTTTATTAAAAGAATATTCCAGGTTTTGTGAATAATATGTTACGGCCCTTAACCAACTTTAGCCCGTTTAAAACCGACAAAAGTTAAAGACCGAACATATCAAAAATCACAGACGATTGATTGCATTTCTGACGTCCAATCACGCCATAAAGGTTTAATAGGAAAGTCAAACGAACAACAATTACACATAAGATAATAAACAACATCAAAGATTAACATTCAAATATAATCAAATAATGGATCTGTCCTGTACGCAGAGGAGAGGCGGTGAGCGATCTCGCCATGAGGCGAGATACACCCAGCAAACAAAGAGGAGAGAGTGAATATTCATTTTTGTGGTTATCAACAAATGCTGTTCGAGCTTTCAACTCCAAAATATTCCTTTAATATGGTATCAGCAAATCCCTGCAGTGACAGGTGCGTCATTAACACCTTCATAGATAGAGCAGGTAGGGGCCTATGTTTTAATTTTGACTGCATGGCATGAGTGTGAAAACATATAGAAGTTTAATTATTGGGTTTGGGGGGTGTAATGGCCTGATCAAATAGGACGAAATGGAAAGGCTTTGAGAAAACGATTCAGTAGAAAAGACAAAAAGATGTATGATACAGAGTGCAGGGAAATGTATTCAGCCAGGGGGAGAGAAAGGCATATATTTAGGTTGATTATGCCTTTCAGACTAGCCTGGTTCTCCCCCCTCTTTCCTCTGGTATTCTACTTATAAAAGCAGTGTGCTGCTGCAGTTATAAAAAAAACTATCATGAAAAGCTAATACAATTGCATATCATCCTGCTGATAGGGGTCGAGCATAATTAATCTCTTTTCATTGCAAAGATGTTGCACGTTCTCTTTCGTCCTGGCTTATTAATTTTTAATCTGATATTTTCTTTTTAACGCTTCATGGCAGATCCAGAAAAAAAAGCATTTCAGTGAAAGCTTATCTGAAATTGACTTTGATATTTTCTTTCATATCAGAACGGATGTATATTCAAAAATACTTTGTGGGGTCATTTAAAAGTTTTCATTTAATCTCATAACTCACACTTTCGTGCTTCAGTGAGTGTGACCTTTTCCTGATCAGTTATTCCCAAAATTTCTCTGAGATGAATTCTTCCTTCTGTAAAGGTATACGGCTGTGGTGATGCCCGTGCTATACAACACCACTCACAGCTCCCGCAAAAGGGTTTCCGTTATGATTGCTACAGTTTGGGTCCTCGCTTTTGCAGTCTCCTGCCCTCTACTGTTTGGATTCAACACTACAGGTGAGCTCCAAGTCAACTGGTGGGCTGTGACTCAAGGGTCATTGGTGCTCTAATAAATAATGCTAAATAAAATGCAAACACATGCAAATTACCATATTATTATGCATTGTTAGCTTGCCAAATACAATCTGCTTCCTGAAGCAAAACCAGTTGAGAACCACTGCACTTGTCCAATAGTGTGAAATCATTGCTTGCAGGGATGAAATCTTGTACAGGCCTAATTCATAGCAAATGGGGTTAGCTATATACAGCTGTGGCCAAAAGTATTGGCAGTGGCATAAATCTGTGTCTTGCAAAGAATGAAAAAAGAAAAAAAGAAAAAATTTGCTGCCTTAAATTAAGTTCAATCAACTTGAATGTTTAAGTCATTTCAACTTAAATTACTTTAAACTGACTTAAAATGTGTAATCTTGTATATCTTATAAAAAAAAGTAAAAAAAATTGCTTAACTTATTTTGATGAGTTAAAGCAATGTAAAAAATTTGCCATAACTTATTGATCATGTAATTTTTTAGGAAGGACGGAAGGAAGGAAGACAACATAATGAAGGGATGTGTTCTGTAATAGCCAATAGTTACCTCAGGCATGGACTTGATTTGCTACTTGTTAGTACTTGTGAGCATTTGATTGGACAAAAATCTGAATCTAAAAAAAGTCACTTATGCTTACTAAGGCTGCATTTATTTGATCAAAATTGCAGTAAAAGCAGTAATATTGGGAAACATTACAAATTAAAACAGCAGTTTTCTATTTAAATATATATCAAAATGTAATTTATGGCAAAGCTGAATTGTCAACATCCATTACTCCAATCTTCAGTGTCACATGATCCTTCAGAATCATTACAATATATTTTTGAAATATACTAAAATAAAATAAAAATTCAATTGTAATAATACTTCACAATATTACTGTTTTTACTGTATTTTTGATCAAATGCAGCCTTAATTGGTGAGCATAAGAGTTGAAATACATTTTAAAAAATCTTAGTAGTATAGTGTCATTTCCATTGACTCAAAACAACTTTAACTCAGATTTTAAGTTATAGCTTTAGTCTAGTTTGCATCTTGTCTTTAATAGTTTGTAGTGTATCTATTTTTTAAAAGGGTAGCTTGACTGTATGTCACCTACTTTACACGCTTTTAGTGAGCTACCATCAGATGTCAATAAATTACTTTGCGAAGAAATGAATCATCCATTTAATTAGAGTAATCAGTTAATTAGTTTCACGGTGAGATATAATGAATGTCATCTCTCACACACACGCAAGCCTCCTAGATATGCATGCGATTTGTTCTGCTTGGGCTGCATGTACTGCAGATGGGAGGGAAGGACTTTGAGGGTCTAATTATGTTGGCGCAGAAACAATTTTATACGTCGCCGATTACTGCTGATAAGAGTATTCGATTATACTGACACAGCTGGCATCATTACATACATCCACACTATTTATTATTTCATATCTGTGATATTCAATCTTAATTATATTGCTATACAATGGAATATTTTACAAAAACAACAAACAAAAGAATCACAACAAAATTCAAAATGTATCTACTGTTGAGTCGCTATCACGGAATGGTGGAACATTCACATCCAACACAAACAATAACAAGGGCTGAACAGAACAGGAAGAATATATACACATAATTGAGGAAACTAAACAGGAACAGCTGGACAAAGATGAACTAATCAGTAACCATAGAAACTAACAAGAACTTGTTTAGACATGACAGGAACAACTAAACAGAACATAATCGTGACATTACGCCTCCCTCTGAAAGGTGCGTCCTCGCAACGTATTATGTCCAATAGAGGAGGGAGGGGGCTTTCGAGGTGGGTGTGGAGCTGGTGATGGACAGGGACTATCAGTAGAAGTCGGAGACAAACACCATGGTGGAGCCGACAGTGGGAGGAGCCAGGGTGGAACTTTGGCTGCAGGGCTGGGCGGCGGAGCAGAGAGGCTGAAGGACCAGGGCAACATCCACGGCTCGGAAGCCCAAGGTGAAGCTGCTGGCTCGCGGAGACGGGGACTCGACTGACCAGGGCGGCGATCGAGCAATCGAATACGATGGAGAAGCCAGAGGGAAGGAGAAGCCTGGTGGAGCCGAAGGGATGGAGGGTGAGGGCACAGCCAGAGACCTGGAAGTCCATAGCAGAAGCTGAGCGCCAACCGACCGAGGCTGATCCATTCCAGATGGATGAGGGAGCCCAGAGGAGTCCTAGGGCAGACAGGCCATGGTGAAGATGAGGAACGCAGAGCTGGGACGCAGCCGACAGGCTGACAGGCCAAGGTGGAGACGGGGACTTGGCCTAATGCCGAGTTGGTCGAGGAGAAGCCAGAGACGAAGCTGACGAACCGTAAGGAGCAAGAGGCAGGGGCAGAGCCGAGGAGCTAGACGACACCAGTGGTGCTGACGGATCCAGGAGACTGGCCGTAACCAGCGGAGGAGATGGGGCCAGGAAATCAGGTGCGAATATCGGCGGAAGAAGATTATCTCCGGACGGGAACGGCGAAGAAGACGAGGATTCAAGGCTGGGGACTTGATCCGAGGACCACAGATCTATAAGGTTTAGGTCCACTCCTGGCTCTGAGATGGACTGATCGGCATGCGTAGACTCTGGGGCTTTGATGTAATCCGGCTCTGGTTCTGGAACAACCTCTGAGGCTGCATTGGGTTCGCAGGCTGTGAGGGAGAGGCCGCCGTGTCAGAGCATCCAGCTCAAATACCCCAACATATTCCGTTTTTTTTTTTTTTTTTGGGGGGGGGGGGTGTCTGTTGATTCCATAGTTTTTTCTTTTTACTCGTTTTTAAGTGGTACGGTGGCTGTAAAAAGCGCAAAACTAAGGATATGATGAAATACAGTCTTTAATAGCAAACTCAGGAGGAACATTCACATTCACACAAACAATAACCGACCAAGGGCTGACCAGAACAGGGAAAGTAGTAAAATGAAGGAACTAAACAGGAACAGCCAGTCAAATATTTACTAATCAGTAACCATAGAAACTAACGAGAACTCATACAGACACTACAGGAACAACTAAACAGAACATAATCGTGACAGTCGCACTTTGCAGTAATGATGTGTTGCATGTGTTTCTTGCAGATGACCCTGCAGTGTGCTCGATTTCAAATCCCGATTTTGTGATCTACTCCTCCGTGGTGTCGTTTTACTTGCCGTTCGTGGTGACCCTTCTGGTCTACGTCCGCATCTACATCTTTCTCAGACGAAGACGGAAGAGAATCACCTTCCGTCAAGGTGGCAAAGTTCAGCCAGCATCCGCGCCACCATCAGCGGTAAGAGTTTTCTCACATTTCACATCTACACATAATCTCCTCAAGCTGTTTTGGATTATCTACTCTACTTAAAACACACATAATCCACCAATAACAGAGCATAATGACTAGATGTATCTGTTACCGGTGGTAAGTATAGATTGGAAATGCATTTAAGCTCCAACTCAGGCTATCTTGGATCGAAACACTGCATTACATTTCACTTAAATTCAAAGAAGCTTGGAATACAGTCTGTCTTTGTTAGGAAACATTACTGGGTGGTTTTATTCAGTGAAACAACATTCCAGATCAGCGGATAGGACCTTTGCATCATTGGCCTCATGTGAAAGTGAGATGCACATCAGGTCTTTGGAAAAGTTCCAGCAAAGCCATTCTGCTGCGCGCCCTAGGAATTTTATTGCAAGATTTAGTTCCAGCTAACTGGAGCAAAATTTGATATGGAGAAAAGGCTTTGTAGACTGCCCTGAATATTTTTCTTCCTGTTAAAAAGACTGTTATAATCTTTTTTCCCCGTCCTATCTAATTTTAATAAAGAAAATTACGTCCGAGCATAGACTTAAAAAGTATTTGAGCTATAAATAAAACTTGATTGATTTTGTACCATTCAGATTTTAAATTAAACAATCAGCTTTCAGTTGTTTTTTTATTAAAGAAATAGTTCTCTCAAAAATGAAAATTCTGTAATTTACTCACCCTGATGTACAGCAGTTCCAAACTTATGACTTTCTGTGGGACACAAAATAATATATTGTTTGGAAGACAAACACTGGACAAACTTGAAAAATGTCTCTCTTTTTTCATATGAAAAATGTTAATGGGGCCCAAGGTTGTGTAAAAAAAAATTAAAATACAAAAGGTTCATGGACTTTATAGGCATAACTTGTCACTTATAATTAAACAGACGGAGAGTACCAATGTTCAAATAGTTTCAAGGTTGCGGTTGTTATTGTGAACTAAAACTAATTAAAATTGTTGTCAGTAACTGAAATATGGATGAAATATAAAATAGATGATCCATTCCAGTCATATAATGAGCTTCAGTGAAGCATCACAGCCTACTATTGGAATCCAGTGAAAACTGATTTTTGATTCTTTTTCCATAGCGCCCTTCTTCATTTTCCCTGCCTTGCTTCAGGCATCTTTTCCTGTCTTTTTACATTTATAAAGCTGCTTCCCAAATTTGTTTTGCATGCTTTTGCATTGCCTTTGTTTTCCACCCGCTGACTCTTTAACATCTCTCCACAGGAGACGTGTTTACAAGATGGCACTCACAAAGAGAAAAGAGACCTTTCCCCCATCAGGATCAATGTGATAAATGTGCGTATACTATTGTGTGCCTGCATGCGTGTATAGAAATGTGTGTGTTTACTCTAATCTTGCATGAAATGAGCCTTCTCAGAGCAAAAGACTCTGTGAAGAAATCCTACAAGGTATTTTGAGATTGCTGGCAGCATTCTCCTTCCTGATTTAGCATAGCGGGTGTGTTTCTGTCGACGTGCCTCCACAGACTTATCCCTGCTGGCTGTAAGCTATGAACTGGAAATTTGTGACTCTGACGTTTGGCCCCCAAGTTGTTCTGGCTGGTGCTTTACTCCCTTCACTGGCACTTCTGTTTTTTTTTAAACTGTATCCACAAGAGTCACTTCAAAGTTAGGGAGTAACAGGCTTTAGTAGAGAGCCATAGGAAATGCTGTCAGTTCGGAGGCTTTTGTTCCGAATAGCACAAGTGCAAAAGTGAAGTTGATTTTAATAGTTCAATAAATAAGGAGTAAATATTGTGTTATGTTTTAGACACAATATTGTCTGTTTTTGTTCAATTTTTCCAACAAAAATATTACCTGCTAAAGCCAAAGCAGAACTATTGTCTCCAAGCAACACAGCAGTGTTTTGTTTCTGAATGTATTCGCTTTTTGACCGAATCAATTGGGTGAACCAACGATTCAATGGCCCATTCATTAAAGGTGCTTCTCAATGTCCCTCCTCGTCTCCTCGTCCCTCTGTCCTCCATCCTATGACCCGGAAACCGATCGAGCTCAGCCATCTTGAAGAACATCTCAATTCTCAAAGTGCACCACGAGGAGGAAAGGATCGAGGAGTGAGGAGGCTTCCTGAGGAGTGATAAGCGAGGATACACGGGTGTATCCTTTGTGGAAGAGTTTTATCGACTAAACGTGGCGCACGTATAAATTCTCCTCCCCCTTCACATAGGTCACAATAATTTAATTTATACTTTATCTTTACAGTTTATATAAACCACACATCTCACATATTTCAACAGGGTATCTTGCTTTATTAATATTGATTATGAATTTCTTAAATAACCAAACTTTAACAACATACGGGCAGAGCACTGCTGATGACGCTGTGAAGTGACGCTCGAGTGATCAAGTATTCCAATGTATAAAAAAGCTTTCATTCGATTCCTCCGTTCTCATTTTCTTTCCTTGCAGCCTTCCCTCGTATCCTACAGGGAGTGGAGCTGAGGCGCGAGGAAAGGAAACGAGGATGCACAAATAAGAATTGAGAAGTACCCAAAGAGAACCATTTAGCCTACTTCATTCCTGAATTAATCTGTTTGAACGAATCGAATGAATGACTCAATGACTTAGACCTACACATTTAGACATATACCGCCACCTACTGGCAGTTTTAGTTTCTTATTAGAGTCGCATTCCATTTATAATAATATCATAGTTTGCCCAAAAATTCTCTTTATTCTCACCCTTATGTTGTTTCAAAATTGTATAACTTTCTTCTTTTGTGGAACAGAAAAGAAGATATTTTAAAGAATGTTTGTAACAGTCCAAACAGTTTTGGTCTATAAATCCAAAGCTATCTCATGACCAATTCGAACGAGTGAGTACGATTGTACGAATTCATCAGATTTGTCTAAACCTCAGTAATGTCAGTGATGGGTAGGTTAAGGACGGGGTCAGGGGTAGGTCATTCGTACGAATTCATACGAACTGGGCAACTCGTAAAATATGTACGATTTAGCAAAAAATTGTAGAAATTCTTACGAGTGAGGTCATTTGAATTCGTACGAAGAATTAGCCACCTCGTAAAATACGAACAATATGCTGTGAGATCGGGTTGATAAATCTACAAATCTGCAATTCAGATGCACCTTCTGAAAAAAAAACAAAAAAAACATGGCCGTTGTAGACTAAAAGTTTGAGTAATTATCACGAGTCTTAGAATTAAAAGAGACTTGAAACAGATGATTTCACAAAATATTGCCTTAATAGGAAACTCAGATACTCAGGAAGAAAGCGGATAACTTAAACACGACTAACATAGAATGACCGACCTCAAACTGAACCAAACAGGAAGTGTTTATACACAAGAAAAAATTATGGAACTAAAAAGGAACAGCTGGACAAGTTTAAGATTAACTAATTAAATGACAACATGTGAACGAAATGACTAATTAAACAAACTGAAAGTCCATAACCATGATAGTATGAATGTTAATTAAAAGCTACTTTTTGTAATGTCTATTTGATGCTGTTCTCATTTAACACAACAATGACTTGAAATGATCTTTTGGGGATAATTTCTCAGCCAAATTTGATGTGTGAATAATATATGATTAATTAGATTAATTAATTGGCACATCATGTAATTAATTCGATTTTAAAAATATAATCGCTTGACAGCCCTATTAAAAATATATAGAATAATATAATTTATAATAAAATAATATACATTTACTTTTAATATTAAAAAGTTTAATATAATATTCAGAAAAAATGCCTAAAAGTGACTACATTTGTTACATGTATGCTTAAAACAAAAACTATTTATCATTAGGTTGTGAAAAATTCAATAAACCATTAGGAAAAATTTAAGATATAGCCTATCTGAAGTCAATTTATCTTGTTTTAGAGAGGTGTTAATATTTTTACCAGAAAACAAGATAAAATACTGATTAAGAAACATATTTTGCTGTGTGTTTTGTTAATTTAAGAAAGACAAATGGCCACAAACACAAAGATACTTTAGGATAAAGATTTGTTCAACAAGTTCTTCAACCAGTTTTTTATGTTTTATGTTTTTCAACTAGTCCAGTTAATATAATTGTCCATAACACAAATCAGCTGAAAGACTTTCTATCCACTGGGATTGAAACTCAAAAAAAGCCTTTTAAACATTTAAAAAGTCTAATAAAAAAAAAGTAGTGTATTACTCAATACTGCTTTATATTTAATGCCAATGCTGTGTTATAGGAAAATACATGAGAGAATTGAATAAAATATGGCTGTAAAAACAACCTGAAGGTTACTGGCTCATTGCCCTTTCTTAAGGAATTGCAAAGTCAAAAATAAAAGTGATCCAAAACTACTGCAATGTGTAAGGCGGTGTGAAATCAGCTTTGCATTGCAACAAAAATAAAATAAAATACTCAGTAGTCCTTGAGACGATATCATTCTATTCGAGGAAATGAGGACAGCATACCTCCTTGTGCTAATCAATTATAGAACAGACATGCTAGAAGGAATAAAGATGTTTAGCACACCTTGAAGTTTGCATGCTTACATTTCATCTCCCTATGTGTTCAGGAAAGCACGGAGCAGGTGATGCGTCCGCGGCTCCTCTCCAGCTGCCTGCGCCGTAAGAGGCCTCAAACCGCCCCTGCCGAAAACTCACTGCTGCCCCCTGTGATCACGCTCAACTACTGCAGTATTAGCCAGGCGTCCTTTGCTCGCACTGAGCAAGAAGGAAACCAATTGGAAGAGGAAGGTGGGGACGAGGAGCAGGTGACAGTTAGGAGTTGTGAGGTGAAGAAGTTGTCAAACGGACGAACACACACCACACTGCGTCCGCCCGGCAGTGTCATGGTGTGTCCCAGTCAGGTCCGGTGTAGAAGTATGCACTCCAAGGAAAAGAAAGCCACACAGATGCTGGCCATCGTTCTGGGTGAGATGTGATTCATGTACAAATCCAGACTCCATTATTCCAGACTCCACAGTGTTTGGTAGTTATTTGCATAATAAAATGTCATTGTTGTTGTTTTTTTACTTCCATTTGTCGCCCCGAGCTTCATAACAACAGTGACTCAATTTATGTAGAACTTGAAAACTGTCTCACTTTACATTCACCTTGTTACATCTTGTTTTGGCCCAAAGCCATTTGTGTGCATCACTTGGAAGGTTAAACACATCTGTTTTCCCTTGGTGGCCTTGGCAAGATCATATATGTATTATATAATACATTAAAATGAATTATCACTTAAAATTAAAAGGTCAAAGATACACATGAAGAGCTCGCTTAAATACCATTAAAAATGTTGGGGTTGGTAAGGTTTTTTAATGTTTTTTTTTTAAAGTCTCATGGCCACCAAGGCTGCATTTATTTGATAAAAAATACAGTAACAACAGTAACATTGTAAAATGTTTTCTACTTTCATATATTTTAAAATGTAATTAATTCCCATGTTGGCAAATTAGAATTATCAGTATCATTACTCCAGTCTTCAGTGTCATGTGATCCTTCAGATATCAGTTTAATATGTTGATTTGGTGCTCAAGAAACATTATTATCGTCAATGTTAAAAACAGTTGTGCTGCTTAATATGTAAATCAGGATTCTTTGATGAATAGAAAGAGCATTTATCCAGCGATTGAATCCCAGGTGAAGGTAGCAGGGGTACATTTGGTTGCATTTGATTAACTCGACCTCTGAAGTATGTCATTATCAACACTGATATTAATCCCTCTCTCAGATCTAGCAGATGAGGAGACTTTTTTCATGGACGTTGAGACAGACAGCAGCAGAAGTTAGAGGAAGTGGTGGGGGACGGACACGTAATTTATGAAATTCACCATCTTGCTGATTGCTTTCAGCAAATTGATTTTGTGATTTTTTTTTTTATCTTCACTATTTCAAAACGGTTTTCCTTTCATATTGGGTGTCCTGACAATTCCTCCAACCCTTTCAAACAGTGATTCACTTAGTTTTTCATTTGACATTTTGAAAGTGGGTTGCAGAGTCGCTCCATGGAGCTCAGTCAGCCTGTGCCTGGCATGTGCAACAGTTTGTCAGATTGCAACCTGGGGAATAGTGAGGACTCTGTAGGTGTTGTATAAAGCTACTGGCATTCAGAGTACAGTCAGTCTCCAACATATTAGTTTTATAAAACATCACGTACCAGACAACCAATTAGGCTCTATTAGTGTCAATTGATGACCCATGAGTCAGCGTTCTGTAAAGTGATAAATGACAGTGATGGTAATCTGAGATGTCTGCTTAATTGAGGAGGAAATTAAATCACACTCATGGAGACAGATGTCTAAGATCGAGAGAATGGCTCAGCTGCCTCAATTGGTCAGGGTTGTCACATGACCATTTTGCCTGTGGTCAATTCAACAAAGCTATTTGTCATTTGCAAAAATACCTGCATGTAAAAAGACTTTATAATTAGAGGTTTGATGAGTAGTTCACCCAAAAAGGCTTTATTTCTTCTGGGCAAAAAAGCTTCACAAAAATCTGCTGAAGTTATTGAATAGTTTTATGTGAGCAACAGACCAAAATGTACAAGTCATTATCTACTGATACAGTTTGCCACTGCAACCGGTTCATTGAGTCAGTGAGAACTCAAAAACTGAATCAGTCTGATTCTAAATGAATCATTGACTGCGTCCGAAATCAAATACTCTCTGAGTAGGTACAGTAATTAGGTCTAGGTCATCGGGGTACTTTTTGCTACTACTCTTTTACTACTCTTTTCCCATACTGTTTTTCACATATATGTGATTTTGTACTTTTGTGAACTGGATCAGCTGATTCATTGAAAAGATCTGACTCAAAAGAACAATTCATTAACAAATGAATCAGTGTTATTTTAGAATTATTTATATACACTATTATAATTATCATTAAATATTTGAATTAGCGTTTGTTTTTATATTTTCAGGTTTCACTTGAACTTAAGTTTTAGTAATTTTGCTTTGTATTCATTTTTAATTTCTATTTGGCTTGAAATCAATTTATTTATTTTTCAATTTCTTCATTTATTTTTATTCTTCAATTTATTTATTTTCATTTTAGTTGAATTTATTTCAATTGTCAGAGCAACATTTCTAATTTAAGTTTTTCATCTAATATTTATAATCTATTTCAGATTTATTTTAAATACAGTAAAGGATTTTTAGTTAGTTTAGATTAAAAGTGAATCGCTACCTATTTCATGAACTCTTAATATACCTAAACGTGGTCTGTTTTCCCTAAAGGGACATGGAGGTGGAATAAAAATATGAGTTGGGAGGAAAAATAATAAGTCAATGCTTTTGCTTTCTCTCGCAAATGTTTTGCGTTCCCAGAGAAACTTTGCGTTCACTCTCAAAAAGAGCTCATAAGGTTTACCAGCGAACGCAAAATTTCTCTGGGGAACGCAAAACATTTGGGAGAGCATTGAAAAGCTCTCAAAAGCACTGACAATTATTTTTTCCTCCTTCTCATATTTTTTCCCTTCACCATGTCCCTTTAGGGGCTCTGTATGTTTTTCACACAAAGCTTTGCACTGGTTTCAAAAGACTTAGGAATAAAGTGATAGACACATTTATGATATTTCTGGTGCATGGAAAAGATCGACCACCACCCTCCTCAATTTCTCCTTTTGTATTCCACTGAAGAATGCTTTTCTTTTCTTTTTTGTCTCGCAGGGGTTTTTCTTATTTGCTGGCTTCCCTTCTTTGTGACCCACATCCTAAACACTCACTGCAGAGCTTGCCATGTTCCTCCTGAGCTCTACAGCGCCTTCACTTGGCTCGGCTACGTCAACAGCGCTCTCAATCCAATCATCTACACCACGTTCAACACGGAGTTCCGCAGAGCCTTTATTAAAATCTTGAGCTGCTAAAACCATTGGCTCCACTCCCATTATAATGCTCAATGCAGCTTCCAGACATTATGGATTCTAGTTTTGGATGCAAAGTGCCATATGCAGAGGATATGAATAAAGGCCTTGAATAATCTGAATGTGTTCAAGGTTATTTTACTTTCGCTACAAAGTACATCACGCTTGCAATTGGTGGATTAGCATTCATCCAAACTCTATAGTTCACTTTTAGAGGATGGACCAATCTGGAGTTCCAACTGCGGCTTCACGTCAGACAAAAAAGCCTAGAATACATTCTAGACCTTAATATCCATCTCAACACCTTCTCGCATGCAGGCGAATTCTGAGGTCATCATGATTGAATTAAGCTGAGTTGAGTTTTGCCTGAAACTCTTCAGTTGTAAAACAGCTAAGAAAACAATTTATGTGGCAGCAAAGGCTAGTGATTTGTCAAAGGGAACATAAAGCAGGTGGACCAAAGGAGCGTGAAGACTGTGTTGTACCTTTAACGGTTTCTCCCGTCTAAGGCCGGCCGGCTTCGTGATCCAACTGCATATCAGGAGAGAAAAAAGAAGAGATGGTCATGATTGTTATGGATGAAATATGGTTTTGTGCTGTGAATTAAAGCTACATTGAATCTCCATGAGCCCCGGTGTCATCTGAAATATATACACAGAGGCATTATGCCCATTTTGCATAATAAATAATATAACTATACATAAATACAAATACACGTTTCATATGTCGTCTAAGATTTTTATGTTTTAAGTCTCTTCTGCTCACCAAGGCTGCATTTATTGGATCAAAAATTCCTTAAAAACTATTTTAAATGATTTTAATTTAAAAATAACGTTTCTATTTTAATATATTTTAAAATGTACGGAATTTTCAGCATCATTACTCCAGTCTTCAGTGTCACATGATCCTTCAGAAATTATTCTAATATGATGATTTGCTGCTGAAGAATTATAAATTATCTTTTTATTATTAAATTTGTTGCACTGCTCGTGATGCATTTTTAATGATTCTTTGATAAATAGAAAGTTCAAAAGCTTTTATTTGAATTTTTTTGTTGTTGTAACAATTAAAGTATTTACTGTCACTTTTGATTAATTTAATGCATCCTTGTTGAATAGTGGTAACTATAATATGGATAACTGTGTATTTGTATATGCAGTCATTCAGATCTCATAAGTCTTTACCATACATACAAAAAAAAAAACCTTTACTGACTGTCAAATTTAAGTTTTGTTTTGATTTTTAGATCATAATGTGAACCCAGTGTCCCCTCACATGTTCAACAAAACCTGTACTACTAGGAAAAAAACATCTTACACTAGGCTATATCTTACATAGTATTTAAGTCATTTAAAAGTGATTTTTCGTCTACCCTCATGTCTTATTCATGCCTAAGAAAAGAAATGTGCCAGGACTACAATTGATGCCCCTCACAGGAAAAAAGAATAGATGCATGGCGCCTTTAGTGAACAAGTACTGGATTGGAAAGATAAAAGAGTAGAGGAGGTTGAAGGAGAAATATGAAGAACATAACCCAAGGAGATGAGTGTGTGAAAGCAGATAAGTCAGTTTGTTGATTTGAAGGAAGTGAGTGAGTGAAAAGGTGTGAGTGAATTGAAACAAGCAATTTGATTGGGTGAGAGCTTGAATGACAGAGCTTTGAACAGACAAGGGAAAAAAAGACACTTTGAATTTCAAGCAGCATTGATGGAAAGCTCAGCTGGAATCCAGATGATTGGAGAAAAATGATGAGTGAGAGAGAAAAAAAAGTGTCATGCTCAAGTGTGGCTTGACCCAAATTGTTGCTTTTCAAGACACACATGCGTGTGTACCCTGAGTATCAGTGAGAGCTGGTTCAATAGAATGACAATGTGAGTAATGGCCTCTTCTCACTAATTACTAAACACTGGCGAGAGGCCAGGCCTCTCCTGAGCTCCGGCTTTAACGGTTGTGATTCGCACGCGCTCAGAATCATGGCTCTAACTTGCTGTCAGAGCGAGTGACAGCTAATGAATTCAAATTGGCGTTCCTCTCACAAAATCCAGCCCTCTTTTGTTCCTTCTGTTCTGGACCCCTTCGTATCTGTCGAACACACTCACTTCCTGCTGCAGATCCTGATCCGGCTGCATTGTGCGCACAAAGAGGTCCTGTCAGTTTGCAAATTGTTTCTTTATGAGAGAGTGTGTGCATACATGTTTTTGTGGCTGAACCCTGCTGGCATTCGTTCTAAGCTAAGCTACATTCAATAACGGCTCAAAATAGAGGTGGGCTGTTGCAAAGACGTGTGTAATGTAATATCAGCTTCTACCTTTCACAGTATGCCTCTGTCCACCCACCAGCCCATCACTCAAGAGTAGGCTCAATCACACCTGGGAAACAGGTCCATATGGGACCTCTCCATGTCACACACACACACAACATAAATTCCATAGACAAAATAATTTTTATACTGTACAAACTGTATATTCTAACTTAACCCTAATCCTACCCATCACAGAATTTTTTTTGCATTTTTATAAAAAATAAAATAAAAACATCACTTGATTGAATGATTTATAAGCTGTTTTCCCAACATTTAAATTTCCGTCACATAAGAAAAAAAATACTTTGGTAAATCATAATTGTGGCATTAAGTCGAAACTATGACAAGTCGAAATTACAACATGAAAAGTCATAGCTATATGACTTTTATCTTATAAATTTGTCTTTTTATGATTTTTCTCAACATTTAGATTTTTTGTGATAATTTAAAATTTAAATCTAAATTTGAATTTATCTCCTAATTCTTATTTAGTATCTAATCATTTTGATGCTTAATATCATAATTATGACCTTCTATATCATTATTATGATTTACTTTTTTTCTCATATGGCGGAAAAAGGCTTCCATACCAATTCACACCCTAACAGAAAACGTTTAGCATGTGTAGAATAATAAAGAAAATTTGACTTCATATTTATAATTTAAGTAGTGCATGACACAACAATATACAAATTCTGGCTGATACGATAAGCCAATACTTATTATCATCGATAAACGCTGATATTAAAATTGCATACAATTTTGTCTAAATAAACTAAAAAATAAAACACTAAAAACTAAAATCAGTAATGCTACAAGTAAATTTATGCATCAAAACATCATCATTTTGATTACCAATATGGTAGAAATAATTGTGCATTAATTTTAATTATCTAATATTTTAATCCCTAACCCTCAGTATGAGCAATAAAAGAACAGCATATGTCAAAAAAGCACTTGACATTTTGACCGAAAAAGAATTCAGCCTCTAAAGAAAGACAGCATACATGTCTTCATTACTGTGTGGTTTGATTTAACATTAAAACAGACACACACAGAGGATTCATCTCACCGGTGACAGTTAAATGACTATTGGATTTATAGTCCCATGGTGCGTTTATACTGTAAATCTGCCCAGTTGGGAGACGGGACTCTGGTCGTTCGTTACCGTAATCTGCAGCGGCAGTGTTGTGTGAATTCTGATAATTATGCAAATCTCTGCCAATCCCCAGGAAAACTGTGAATGCCTATAAATAAACTCAGTTTGATGCCCTTGTTAACCCGAGAGATTCACCTTCACGACCACACCACCCGTCCCATTATCTGTCCCGCTTTATCCTGTATCTATCGTGCGATAAAAAGTGTAAAGAGTTGGAACTATACTTTCCTTCCGTGACTAACATATGAAGCTCCTAAAACAATGCATTTAAAGTGATTCATTGGTAGCCGAGTGGAGAGGAGAATTTAAGGGCCCATTTATCTCTGCCTCAAGGTCTTCTCTGACAAACCACACTGACTGCAGGTTCTGGTGAGCATACGTCCTTGGATTTACTACCGGCATAATGATCATGTTCAAGTCTTCGCCATAGTGTGTTTTATATTGGCCATAACGCATTTGGCATAGCTTGAAAGGATCATTTGCAGATGACAATGTATGTTGTGGTGACAAAAGGGAATGAAATGAGATGCTGTCAACACAGCTCAGCACCAAACGAACAGCCCTGCAGGCTCTTTTCCACGCACTGCAGTTCTCAATAAACCTCCTTTGCAGATCCGTTTAAGCGTTGCTACTGCAGCAAATAGATCTGCATTAGAATTGGCTCAAGTAATTATACTCCAGGACTAAATGCCCTAAGAGTATGGGAGGGAAATCATCAGTCAGCTATAGAGGAAGTGCAGAAAAACAGCAGGTTTTAGCACTGTGAAAAGTTAGTACCATGGTAAATTAATGGTATTTTAAAACAAACTCTTTTAAATCCCACATATTTTCCCCTGTTCCTTATTTTGCTCAAAACAAATTTTTTTGCCCAGTGTAACATTGCAAAGCATGCTGGGGACTGGTAATTCCTTGCCTGGACGAATTATTCATGTAGTCCCAACACAGATAGATTATGTAAACTATAGCTATATTTTACCACGTACACTGGTAAACTCTGAAATACACTTTTGGCAAAGAGGAGTCTAGAGTCAGACTCAGATGTTTTTATATTCAGGCTATGGTTCATGTTTGATATTTTGAGCTGATTTTATAACACATTGTTTTTGTTTTTCATGTGTTTCCTAGCAACAAGCGCATGTTTGAGTTTGCTGTGTTCAGAGCAACTTGAAAGTCTAGTGTATGGCCAGATTCCTTCAGAGTGATCACGGGTGAATCTGACTGCAGTAGATGTGAAAGATATTAATAAAAATTATGATATTTCAGCCAGCACACATACCTGTATTTTCTTCCTGTTTTCGGTCGAAGTCCATAGTAATCGATTGTTGAGTTCACGCGCGTGATCATAGGTACTAAACCTATGCGTGTGAACTCGACAATCGATTACTATGGACTTCGACCGAAAACAGGAAGAAAATACAGGTATGTGCGCTGGCTGAAATATCATCATTTTTATTAATATCTTTCACATCTACTGCAGTCAGATTCACCCGTGATCACTCTGAAGGAATCACTCACATTGGCTGTGCACTTGTAATGACACATCAAGGATGTTAAGAAGCTAAAAGCAGGTTTAAAACTTGCCCCATTGAAGTCAACAGGGTGCAAATTTTAAAAAGAGGATAAAATGGTGTAGGCAACACCGATTTTTGTCGTTGTTCTCTGTATTGACAGCACTCCTCTTTAAGCCTTGCCTGTGAAACTGTCAAAAATGTTGTAATATTTATACATGCTCCGTTAATAGAGTATCACGCTCTTCACCCTTGGTCCTAATTTCCTATGCTAACCCTCATTCTGTCAATACATGCACCTTCCGAACGTAGGTCACCTCTGTCTTCCATGTGAACATGGAAGGATCAAAGGGAAAAAAAAAGGAAAGAAATGTGTGTTTGCATATGAAGCAAATGCATCTTTAAGCAGTTCTGACGAGGTCCAGGCACTTTCATTTTCTCACCTATATCTCTCGTCAACAAATCCTTCATTTTTTACAGGGAACAAAGCGAATCCATAACTTAAGTAATTACCATGCAATCATATTCAAAGTTTTCATAATGCTGTGTAAATTACTCCCACACGTTCATCACTCATCATGATGAGCCTGTCATTGCTCTGACAGGAAGAGTTTTATTTTACGAGTCATGATGACATATTCTACCATACAAAAACACACTAACAATCTGTTGATATAAAAGTTTAATTTAAAACTTTATATATATATATATATATATATATATATATATATATATATATATATATATATATATAATTATATATATATATATATATATATATATATATATATATATATATATGGATAAATATTCATGGACAGCATCACAGCTCTGAATCAGCAGTTGCAGGTTATTTGAGGAGGTCAAAGGTGGTAGTTTCTTCAGGCTGTCCATTCTGAAATTTTATTTATTCCACGTCAGCATATTGCATTTTTAAATGACAATATAAAAAAAAACGACTTTAATTTCAACTTATTGTTTCAAAGCCAACTGTAAAAAGGCTAAGCATAAGTTTAGCTGGTCTAGACAGACCATACTGAATCTGTACCCATCTGTTACTGTGTAACAGTTTATCTAAGTCTATCTGCCCTGTTGTTCAAGGCCCTGATGGTTTAGAGCCGGGACATTGTAAAAATACAAAGTGAGTTGATGAAATGTGGAAGAAAATCAACAGATAGTGATAAAGCACCTCTCTCTCTCTCTGAGGGATGATTGTTAATGGAAGTTGTAGATAAGGACAATCAAGGTCTGGAAGTAAATCAACTGATCAGCAGTTCGGATCACACTCTTCACCATCCGCAGTAATCTAATTATAATAGATCAGTGTCATCTCAGTGCACCCAATTTTGGGTCATTCCCAATTTAAGGAATTATTTCTAAAGGAATTATTTTCTTAAAAGGGTATTTCAGAAATGCACCAGACTCAGGCACTTAATTAATTAGAGCTCGATTAATTAAACAGGATGGAAATAAAGAGCGAAAGTTAGTTATGTCAATTTGATATTCCTTCTGTAATTATTTTTTCAAACAGGATTGAATGTTTTAAATTGAGGCAGACACCCAGTACTAAACTAAAACCAATTAATAATTTTAATAATTTTCTCAATAAAAAATAATATCACTTCCTGAGGGATGAAAGGGTTGTTACAGGATGGCAAGTGAAATTAATGAATAATAGAATGTTTTTTATATAAGAAATTCAGCCTTGAATTGGGATATTGTGATTAAATAAAACTAATATATTTTTTAAAATGTGAGTTCAATATTATATACGCCACGGTACAGTAGTGGGCAAAAGTGATGTAGCCTAAAAATATTAAATGTTTTATACGTTATCACAAATAAAACAACAATTATGTTATATTCCTATAGGAAACTTGACATTTTCACCTTTTATTAGTGCTTGGTGTTAATTGTTTTATTTGTGATAACGGAATGAAACATGCCAAATTGTGTGGACATAATTATTTGCCAGGCTGTCATACAAAGAAATTATGAAAAACAAAAACAAAAGAGAGAACCAACAAAATATTAATAAATGATTATGTTGTAGTAGTCATGGTATATTAAAAACCATTGCCCTTTTTGCAAAGTGTGTTTAGTGTTTTCTTTTCCCTTTACATTAACAATAATTAAAACATATAAATATTTTCTTCATATTTTGATCATTTAATTGAACTTGTAGGATAAAAAAATAATAATAATAATAACATTTTGGTAATAAATAATATAATGTTTTTTATATTTAACTATAAATACTATAACCTAACCCTAACAGAAAACATTTTATTTTTACCAAAAATGTCCCCACATGGAAGAGGAAAAGGACATTTTGTCTTCATAACGTATGGGTTTACCACACACACACACACACAAACACACACACACACACACACACGCTGTCTTGTTCTAATTTTCACTGCTCCCTGTAGTCAATAAGTCTCTCTAGCTCTCTCTTCTTCTGTCCAGATAATGGAATCTTACAGTTCCAGGCCAGTAAAGGAAATTTACATTAATCTTTATTCTAAGGATAATGGAGGTAATGCTGAGTGAAGCATTCTAATGATGAAATTACTGGAGCACGAGAAGATATTGCAGGTATTTAGAAAAGAAATGCTCAAAAGAGAGATCATAAAGGTCTATTTACGATGACACTAACAGAAAGTGTCATGTCAACACAGCTTATTTAATTTGACACAAATGAAAATGACACTGTGAGGAACCGCTTTGCACAGTTCAATTATATTCAGCCAAAGAATTATTTTGAAATGAAGATGAGAGCAGCAGAAACGCATGCAAAAAGATGGTATAACGCTAATGCAGCAACAAGTCAAACATCATACAATACACAATTTTTCCAATATATTTCCAACTCACAACTAAACATTCACCTGCGGCATTTCATTTCAGATTCAGTTCATGCCTGGCCTCATAAGATTAAAGTAATGAGGTGAGCATCAGGCTGTAGGCAATAGAGGATTTAAGTCTGTCTATCAGGCCGACTCCAAAACAGAACCAATCTGTCCTGCTCCAGCTCCAGCTAAGTAACCCCATATACTGTAGTACATCACTCACTTCAAGTTCACTCTTTCCAAGATGAATGAGGAAAATGTTCATCCCTCCAACGACCAGGGAGACATTCATTAACTGGCAGATTAAACTGTTATGACACAGACACGTCAGACTTTATTTGATGTTTTGCAAAACAATCTTTATATGGTGTGAGTGAGATAAGGGACATTAATGCCTATATTTATAATATTATAGACTCAAGTAATTTAGTAGTATATCTGGTTCCACTTTATTTCGATAGTCCACTTTAGACATTCTACTAACTATAAGTAACTTTGCAACTACATGTCAACTAACTGTCATTAGAGTATTAGTAGCCTGTTAGTAGACTGTTAGGTTATGGTTAGGTGTTAGGGTTCGGGTTGTAGAAATAGTTGCCAAGTTAATTAGAAGAATATCTGTTGGGGGAGCATCAAAATAAATTGTTAGCAGATATTAAGCTGAGAGTCTATTAATACTTAAATGACTGCTAGTTGACATGCAAAGTTTCTTATAGTTAGTAGAATGTCTAAAGTGAACTATTCATGCACCACATCCCAAAGATGCTCTATTGGGTTGAGATCTGGTGACTGTGGGGGCCATTTTAGTACAGTGAACTCATTGTCATGTTCAAGAAACCAATTTGAAATGATTCAAGCTTTGTGACATGGTGCATTATCCTGCTGGAAGTAGCCATCAGAGGATGGGTACATGGTGGTCATAAAGGGATGGACATGGTCAGAAACAATGCTCAGGTAGGCCGTGGCATTTAAACGATGCCCAATTGGCACTAAGGGGCTTAAAGTGTGCCAAGAAAACATCCCCCACACCATTACACCACCACCACCAGCCTGCACAGTGGTAACAAGGCATGATGGATCCATGTTCTCGTTCTGTTTACGCCAAATTCTGACTCTACCATCTGAATGTCTCAACAGAAATCGAGACTCATCAGACCAGGCAACATTTTTCCAGTCTTCAACTGTCCAATTTTGGTGAGCTCGTGCAAATTGTAGCCTCCTTTTCCTATTTGTAGTGGAGATGAGTGGTACCCGGTGGGGTCTTCTGCTGTTGTAGCCCATCCGCCTCAAGGTTGTGCGTGTTGTGGCTTCACAAATGCTTTGCTGCATACCTCGGTTGTAACTAGTGGTTATTTCAGTCAAAGTTGCTCTTCTATCAGCTTGAATCAGTCGGCCCATTCTCCTCTGACCTCTAGCATCAACAAGGCATTTTCGCCCACAGGACTGCCGCATACTGGATGTTTTTCCCTTTTCACACCATTCTTTGTAAACCCTAGAAATGGTTGTGCGTGAAAATCCCAGTAACTGAGCAGATTGTGAAATACTCAGACCGGCCCATCTGGCACCAACAACCATGCCACACTCAAAATTGCTTAAATCACCTTTCTTTCCCATTCAGTTTGGAGTTCAGGAGATTGTCTTGACCAGGACCACACCCCTAAATGCATTGAAGCAACTGCCATGTGATTGGTTGATAAGATAATTGCATTAATGAGTAATTGAACAGGTGTTCCTAATAATTCTTTAGGTGAGTGTATATATGTATGTGTGGTATTTTCTACTAATTTTAAATAAATTAATAATAATAAAAAACAATTAACCATTTCATTATTGAAAATTGTCCAATACATTTTTTTATTTTTATTTTTTTAAATATAATTTTCATTATTTTAATTTTCACACTGCATCATCCCCATCTCCCTTCCTCTGAAATTTCATTTTCACAGAGTAACTTTATTGATCCATATGGGAAAACTTGCTAGCATGCTGCAAATTTAAGCAGTATGCCATGTCGAATCTATTCACAAGAATGCTGCACAATTCAAAACAGGGTCTTACAGTCCTGGTTTCAATTTTATTAACATTGTCTAGAGAGATTCCTTCATGCTTTAGTTTGGCCAAATACCATGTTTTTTTTATCTTTCCCTTGTTCCTAAATCCCTTATTGACCCTCTTAAACTTGAGTGAATCTTTTCCTGTCTAAGCCCTTATGAATAACATAAATTCACCTGTTCTGCCAGATAAAAGTAGTGAGGGGATTATTTCAAACTCATTTTCTATTCATAAAAACTCAAGCCAATAACTATCCCTCTCCCTAACTAAACCTTTGGTCCTTTGGTGTTAAAAACACCACAACTGGTGAATAAAAACAACAGCAGAAAGTAATGTAGGACTTATAGTGGAGAATGTACTGTCCCATTTAATTGCAAAGTGGGGCGCTTCCTACAAGGCTTCAGGTTCAACATTACCCATATCACCCCACTGTCTCACAGGAAATGTGTCCAACTTCACCTACATTTTAACTCTTCTATGTGAAATCTATTCATGGCAAGTGACTTGAAATATCCCAAGCCTGGGATATTTCAAATCACTTTCCATGAAAATGTCACAAAATATATGGCTTCTATTCAATAAATGTACTTCAGCAAATGGGCAGCGGATGGAGGTGATTAATTTTACATGTATAAATTAATTAACATTGTTAATTGAGAACATTAACAACGGTCAAGAAGATCGAGACCTCTGATGTAGGACAGGCCAAATTTCAGCATTTTAAGGGGGAATACAGACATCTAATGTGTGTAACTATCTAGATTAAGTTTGTTATAGTTCAACTAACGTATCTAATAGTTATTTTAAAAAGTATTTTTTTTAAAACATCTGACTCTAATCTACGAGTAATGGATTATGGGGACATCTAATTGTATGTGAGAACAGTGTTGCCCTTTTCAAGGTGCCTGGGTGTGCGTGATGTGAAAGAGATTGAGTAATTTCCAAGACAACATTACCTAAATAATTATCTATATTTTCTGCCTGGACAAACCGCTGATGGTGTTTAACCAAAGCATCAACATGAGTGGCCACAAAGTCACAGACTGACTGACCTTTTTTGATAATGGTGTCCTTCCAAAAATAAAGGAATCCTCCTTCAGAGAAGGTCATGATTCTACTCAACTGATAACCCTCATGATCAACAACTCTCTTAGACAATCCAAAGGACATAAGACACATTTGTTACCTGTGGAAGTTCAGCGTTCAGCACCTGTTATCATTTAATCAAAAGGAATGTCCTGAAAACTTGCAGGCTGGTACAGATAAATCGTTTTGCACCAAATAACGTTAAGAGATGAATGATGGATTGAGAGAAGGTAATTTCTTCCTGTTAGACCTTTTCAGCAACACAGACAACAATGACCTTTACCTCAACTTTCCCTAACCTTCCAGTCTAGAAACAGAACATAATGGGAAAGTGAGACAAGCAAAAGTGGAACAGAACTTCTGTAACACAGCACTTACTCTGGAATACTCAATTTGGAATCCATCATTCCACTCATCTGGCACTTTCACAACTTACTAACTAACATCCAGAGGACGATATCATTCTGGTTATTCTAAGCAAGTGATGCAGGTTTTTAATGTAAAAAAACTCACTGCTCTTGACTGAATAACTTTAATAAGGATTAATCATTTAATTTATACAGTGAAGACTATCCAGTGTTATTTTACATTTATACATTAAATTTATCTAGGCCCTATCTGAAAACTACTATAAATCTACCTGAAAAGCAATTTTTATTTAATTTGCATCATTGCATTGTTTGTAAAATCATTGTAGGAACACGCAGACTTTTTGGGACTTTAGCTTATTCACCGTATCCCCCAGAGTTAGATAAGTCCATACATACCCTTTTCATCTCCGTGCGTGCCGTAACTCTGTCTGACACACCCACGGCTAGCCTAGCTTAGCACAAAGACTGGAGGTAAATGGCTCCAGCTAGCATACTGCTCCCAATAAGTGAAAAAATAACGCCAACATTTTCCTATTTACATGTTGTGATTTGTATAGTCACAGCGTGTACAAATAACAAGGTCACATGAGAAACAGCCATCTTCTAACCGTATGCATACTGGGAACTAGCCTATATTCTCAGAAGGAGAAGCACTGCTACTTCTGCAGAGTGATTTACTCCAACTCTGAGCGAACTCTCTGCTCCTCACCACGGGGCTTCTCAGGTGCTGCAAGAAAATCACTCCGCCCAAGTAGCAGTGCTTCGCCTTCTGAGAATATAGGCTAGTTCCCAGTATGTATACGGTTAGAAGATGGCTGTTTCTCATGTGACCTTGTTATTTGTACACGCTGTGACTATACAAATCACAACATGTAAATAGGAAAATGGCACGCATAGAGATGAAAAAGTTATATATGGACTGGGGGACGCTGGGTTATATAAGTCTGGGGGATACGGTGAATAAGCTAAAGTCCCAAAAAGTCGGCGTGTTCCTTTCATTTGTGCCATTGCTTGTAATTTGATTATTTGTTTTTACTTTATCCCTGTCTGTTTACTTGTCTTTAATAATGTTTGAAAGGTATTAGGTAGTTTTGAAATCAGAATAGAAAATTGTGAATTTTCACTGGTGTCTAAAATTTTGCTGTCATTACTGACTGTTTTTGCAAAAACAATTTGATGGCCGCTTAACAAATATGTATGGGCAGTAAATCTAAAAAGTCACCGACCATTTGCAGGTGTGGCAAAAAGTTAGTTTTAGGCCCTGCTCATAATATTTAATCAAAATAAGTTCCCCTCCATCTTGCAGTGACATCTCTTCTCTGATGACATGTTTACTGGCGTGAGGGCGGGACAACCTGTCAATCACATGACATCACAGCAATAGCAAACCACATTGATCCAATCAATTCCTGACGGGCATTTTTTTCTTGTTTTAGAAGCTGTTTCACTTGGACATATGTCACAAAAGGGAAGAGAAGTCAATAATAAGACCATCTCTGGAAAAGACTATTGCAACTTCTGTTTCATGCTAATTATCCGGCACTACTTTCATGTCTCTTGTTTCACACTACGGACTCACACTGGCTTGTTTCATAATGCGACATGAGCCATCTTGCATCTCTGTTATTGAGATTTTTGTTTATTGTAAAAATGACTTCAGTGCATTTCAGTATTAACATTACTGTAATATTGGTGTGGTGTTTGTCTTGTTGCTAGGTCAATGTTTTGTACATTGTAATGGACTATAATTTTAGCTCAATATTTCATGTCCACATTATTATTATTATTATTTTGGTGAGTAGCGAGATAATGAACAGTGAGGCAGTCATTAGCACAAAATATGTGATCATTTTTGGATAGTGACCTTCGGACCCTATGACCCTCTTGTCCCATAATAGGCTATCTGATTAAATAACTATGGATTAAATAGGCACTTGAACTGTGAAAAAATTGCCTTCTCTCCACTTTTCTTATAAAATTCAGTGAACTCACAAGTAGTGTGAGGTGCCATGGGATCACTTCATCCTAAAATCCCAATGCTACAGTTCTCTAACCTCTTCAATAATTAAATCAAACCCTTAAATATACATATAGGATTTAATTCCCACTGACACTGCTCCTGATAAAATATGTAGGAAGAGACTGAATTTGACAAGATATGAGGTGAAGGGAGAATCTGAGCAATGCTTTAGAATAACTGCGTTAGCTATGTGCCGTCAATTTGACAAATATATGTAACATCATAAGCCTTCATACACTGTATAATTCAAGAAACAAGCCATGTGGTGAGCCAGAAGACAGGATTTGCACTTAATCGAGCAGTTGAGAAGACTGAAAGGTCAAGTTTTCCCACAAGAATAACCCTTCAGTTTCATTTCATAGCTGTCTCTTTGCTTTTGAAGTAAATCTGACAAGGATCGCAACTGCCATTCAGCTAAAAAAGAGAGCAAGATTATAGATTGAGACATACTGAACACTACATTAGATCACTGATACTTCAAAAACCAAGTAGATGAACAGTGAAATTCAAACACGATGAGATTTGACTGGAAAGAAGCTCTACTCTCACAACCTCTTCATTTATACATTGTACATACTTGAGTGACCCTTAAAAGGGCACAATTCTTCAGGAAATATCACCTTGGGTCTCAACAAAGCCGTGGAGAATCCATCGCAATCAAGCAGTAAATTTAAAAAGAAATTGAGTTGGGATTCTCAAGTTAAGGTTTCCCAAAGTCATTTCGAACTCTACTGCTATACTAAATCGGTCACAAAAAAGATATAAAAAACATTATTAAAAAAATATCAAAAGGTACAAGTAGACAAGTTTCATCAGAGAGAAGGCTAAAAGTACATCTTAATATATTGGTTCTGATGGTCTATAAAGTGCTAATTACGCAAAGCTTAAAAGCTGGCTGTCAAGTTTATGATTAATTGGGGAGACTGGGGCTAGTTGCCAAACTTTTTACTCCAGTAAATACTTTTCTATTATTGAAAGTCAGTTTCAAAGTCTTAGCTACATTAGCTTGAACATTTCAACCATTTTAGCTTATAAAAACACATTTGTGTAATTGACTTGCCTCAAACCCTCTGCGATAAAGCCCTTGTGACGAGTGGAAGCTGGGTTGGGATAAAAGTGAAGTCTAAATCAAGTTGCAGAGACTAGCAGTGGAAAGTAGTCCAGAAGCTCAAACTTTTTTAATGACCTCTCCTGGCTCTTCGGAAAAGGTAATTGGCTAAAACGTGGGGAGGAACCACCTGCTGGGAAAGTGTCGCTCTGCTTTTAAATGGAAATGCAACTTGCTGTTACTCATACGAGCACACACACCGGGTTGATGTTCAAAAGTGAACGCAGGGTGCCAAACATATATAGTGGGTTTCAAAAATATGGGATCACACTGAAAATGTAAATCTGGAACATATCATTATAAAGTTACATAAACTAGATATTCTGAAATTCATGTTTAAGAGGACCTATTATGCCCTTTTACAAAGTCTTGATTTTGTATTTGGGGTCTACTAGAATCAGTTTTCATGCTTGAATGTTAAAAAACAAACAAACGTATTTTTCACATATTTTCTATTATTGCAGCACCTCTCTTCCCAGTCTGACAGTAACGCTCTGGGGGTATAGATTGTACCGAATGTCAGTTTGCTTATTTTGCTCAAAATAAAGATTTATTAAGTCCACGTCATGCAAAGAAGAAACTATGTTCATAAGTAACAGGTTGTGAGCTTTCGTTTTCAATCACACAACTTTGCTATGCTGTTTGTGAATGTTCATTGGAACTATGGTTTTAGGAAACAGAGACTTGTTAAACTATGCTGATATCGACAGAAATTTCAACCATAGTTGGCTAACAATGCTTTTGGGAAACACTTAAACAGTGCTTGGGAAACAATGCTTTTGGGAAACCCATTTATTTTCTGTCTCTATGAAGCCTCTCCATCCGAAAAGAACAATATGCTCTAATTGCCCTTGCCACTTTTTTTGGGTTTTGTCTTGGGCAGAAATTATTTTAATGAGGATTGAGGAATATTGTGACGTGTGTTCCTGGAAGAAATCTCATGACGAAAATCGAGGCGTTTCAGGGAGTTCAGAAACAGTGCTTACTTTGAACAACTCCCTTTGGAGTGACTTTGTAACTTTGCAGATCGTTTTAATGCTCAAACAACAACATTACACACTAAAGAAGTAAAAAATGTAAAAAAGTATAATGGGTGCTCTTCAATGCTGATATTATAATTTGCATTGAAAAAAAATTTATGTCAGACCTTTGAGCCCCAGTTTCTATATATGGGAAACAATAGCTTTAGTTAGTAACATTGCAAACCATTGATTCCCTCTTTGATTTCCAATTTCTGCAGCTTGCACCTCACCAAAGATTTCTCACTTTAATGCTTTAGCACAATCTCACTCCAACACACTCTCCCTTAAATGGTTAGTTCATCCAAAAAATTAAATTCTGTCATTAATTACTCTCCCTCATGTTGTTCCAAACCCATAAGACCTTCGTTCATCTTCAGAACACAAATGAATATATTTTTAATGAAATCTGAGAGCTTTCTGTCCCTCCATTGGCAGAAACGTCATTGCAACTTTCAAGGCCCAGAAAGGTAGTAAAGACATTGTTAAAATAGTCCATGAAACTACAGTGGTTCAACCTTAATATTACAATGTGACGACAATACTTTTGTGCACAAAAAAAAAACCAAATAACGACATTATTACGATATTACTAATGACATTGGGTAAACAGTGCAGCGCTTGTGGGTTGTACGTCAGAACGTAGGCTCACTATTGGCCGATGCTGGCCAATAACGAGCTGACGTTCTGACGTAGAACCCAGAAGCGTTGCACTGTTCACACTACATCAAAAGCATAGGAGAATGACATGGAAGAGAAGAGATTGTTGAATAAAGTCGTTATTTTTTTTTGGGGGGGGGGTTTGCGCACAAAAAGTATTCTCATCGCTTCATAATATTAAGGTTGAACAACTGTAGTTACAAGGACTATTTTAACAATGTCTTTACTACCTTTCTGGGCCTTGAAAGTTGCAATGACATTGCTGTCAATGGAGGGACAGAAAGCTCTCAGATTTCATCCAAAAATATCTTAATTTGTGTTCTGAAGATGAACGAAGGTCTTACAGGTTTGGAACAACATGAGGATGAGTAATTACTGACAGAATTTTCATTTTTGGGTTAAGTATTTAAAGGAATATCCTGTACTGTTGCTCTTTTACACCTACATCTCAGTACTAGATTGTACATGGTCAACTTTTAAACTTTGTATTGGTCCACTTATGTTATTGTCTCCTTAAGAATTGCTTGCAGCATTCCTTATTTGTAAAAAGGTCTACAAAATGAATAAATGTTACAGTACTCACTTTTTAAAAATGCATGCATACATCCTTAATTAGGTCATAAAACAACAATTAAAATGGATTGTTATGACCCTGGAACCTGATTGGTCAATACAGCATTTTAGCAGTGCTAAAATATACACAGACATAACATTAAACTGCAATATAAAAGCAATAAGGCACTTTAGGCTGTGTTATGTTGTGGATATAGTCACAGCTAAAAGGTTTACAGGCACTCTGCTGTGCATTTATTGCAAAGTTAAAAATACATAATGAATAGGAATGTAAAGATCGGAAAAACAAATACAAAAAAAGTCAGTAAGTTAGATTTGCATTGTGGTTTAAAGAAAAAAAGTTTATAACTTAAGGGCAAAATGTTAATATAATCTAAACATCACAATTATATACAATAATAATAATGCATAATAATAAATATTACTATACAATACCATTATTGTATGAAAGAAAGAAAAAAAGAGCTGCATTTTTCCAATATTAACTGTGTAACTCGTCAGAAGAAATTGTGCTGAGAAAAACAGCAGGTGGCCATTTTTTCAGGGCTTGAAAAAGTGAGAAAAGATAATTTCACCATTATTTATGCTCCTTCTAAGTTAAATGGTTCATTTGATGCAACAGACGGCAAATTTAGAATCCATAAGAGAACTGAGATGAGCCGTGTGAATTTTAAAAGGTTTGCTGTGTCACTCACAGTAGCACTTATAATTTGCATGGCAAGAGCATGTGCATCAGAATCCAGCTTTATATTCATGAGACAACATACTCAGAAACCAAAGCCCTAAGTATGCTCTGATGTAGGGGTTCTTTTGTTCATTCTTTTTTGTTGTTGCCTGAACTGAAGTCCTTCAATCATTTTAAATCACCTTCTCTGCACTGAAGCACTCTATTTTTAAAGTCCTGCAGACGTTCACCGGCTATTGCCTCCCGCAGCGCTTTGAAAAAGCCTAGGTAATGTGCCATGTTGTGCAGCATGAGTAAAACACCACCAAGCAGCTCGTTGGTCACCAGTAAATGATGAACATATGCTCTCATGTGCTTTTTACAGCAGTAGCAGCCACAGCCTTCCACAAGTGGGCGGAAATCATCTTGATACCTGAAAATCAAACACAGTGTTATGGAGCTAATTTTCACACTAGGGAATCTGCATGTTTAGGGATTTTAAAGGATAAAAATTTATTTAAGGACAAAAAAAAAAAAAAAGGTTTGAGGCAGTGGTTTGAGACATGGGTGTGGGGGTTGGAAAATCCTTTTGTTTAATATCCTTCATCGCTCCTTTTACCACTAATCTGATCTGACTCTAGTGATAGGAGCAATATAATGCCCTCAGAAGCGAAAATGAATTGAGATTGAGATTTTGAAAGATGTGAAAGAAAGCATTAGTAGCCTCATCTGATATGAGCAATGAAAACATGCATAGCTGTATGAGGGGTGAAAGAGTATGTCCTTGTCTCCCTTCACACAAACACACACACACACACACACACACACGCACCTTTTATCTTTGAGGTTCATTTCGAAAGGCGTCATATTTATATCTTCATTTCCATTCATCTTCTTGACAGCAGGCATGTCTCCATTGAGTTCCAGCACTGGGTCAAACATGTACACATGATTAAACATTCATCACAAGGCAAAACCCCATTACATATACATTTCATGACCAGATAACGATTTTTCATGTCTTGTGTGTACATGACAAGGAAATGTAATTTTCAAATTGAATGAAATTATGGTAGTTTAAAGGCAGTGGCATTTCTATTAAAAGAACACCAGGTCTCATTCACTAATAATTGCATGGATTATATGCATTTAAATGCACAAGAGCGTCTCTCACAACATTTACAACAAGTATTTTATTCTTAACCTCATTCTAATGTTAATGAATTTGTTGTATTCAAAATGAGCTTTGTTTGTAATTTACATAAAACACGCCCAAAAGTATCCATATAAGGGCTTGCCGCACAACAGTTCATCACTCTCTAAAGACATGCTCTTGCCCAAGCAATGCCAAGTGTGTCATCCTCAAAACCAGTTCAAACTAAAACACCTTTTATAAAGACCAAGATTATAGACCTCTCTGCTCTAGTATAAAGCACATTTTCTGACTATTTTATTGTATACATGTATAATGAAATATTTATTATGAAAATCTCCTATAAATTTTTATTTTAACGTTTATAACGCCACCCAGAATAAGTTCAGTTGTTCCTATATTTTTTTGTAAATTAAGAATTAATTTTAGTACGAAAGATTAATCATGATTTGTTCTTTAAAGCATTTATATGCTGATTTCACGCACAAATTTGTGCATATGCATTGTTAGTGAATGAAAGACTGAAGGCCTTTCTCCCTTAAATTCTAGTGATGAAAATAAATATATTTTTTACAACATAATAAAATAATATTATCATCATGAAATCACCATGAAATTAAAATGAATTCTTAAATGGAATATTGCAGTATTTATTATAAATTATTTATTCGTGCACATAATTATTGTTTTTAATTCACGTGCCCTCCAAATCTTTCATGGAAATAAGTTCCCCTTCCTCTTGCAGCAACATCTCTTCTCTGATGACGCGTTTACTGGTGCGAAGGCGGGACAACCTGTCACTTACATGACATCACAGAAATAGCAAACCACAATCATCCAATCAATTCCCGTTGGACAAAATCAAGTCTGTCCCACCCTACATTTTTTCTTGTTCGAGAAGTCACTTAACTCGGATATGTCACTCAATAGGGAATAAAAGACCTATTGCAACTTTTGTTTCATAAAGCCATATGGCTATAGTCACGTGATCTCAACATGGCAGCCTCCATAAGGCTCCATGTTTTTAATAGGCTATTAATATGACCAGAATGTGAGTGATTTTAACCATTTATTTAACCATAAGATTTTAAACATTTTTCAGAAGTACTATAGTGCAACTAAAATTACTGAGTGCACGTTTAATTGTATATAATCATAGATGCCTTTCATATTCTATGAACAAATAAAAGAATTCAAAATTTGCATAAAATATGTTCAGTGATGTAAATGCAAAAAATTTACTTGGAGCATGACGAAGAGAAACCAGTAAAAAGAGAAGAAAATAAGGGAGAAAAGACACATATGAGAGAAAGAAGAGAGCTGTAGAGAGCGTGCGAAAGACAAGAACGGAGTGAATTAAAACTTGTGACCTGTAGTGACAGAAGGCGGCAGATAAGGGTGAGGTTATGGCCAGTACCCCTGCAGAACTCTCTAAGTGGCTGAGAGGATATCTTTCTTTCTTCCCCCTGCAAGTGCCTGTCCTGAACTCTATTACCATCGTAACACATCGATTAGCTTCTTCTTAGAACAGACTGCTGCACACCTAACAGCCCAAATCAATTATTTATGCCCTATAGTGAATTTTTTATGTCTCTTTATGTGATCCAGATACTTGAAGAGATACACTTGCATTATTTTTCTCACAGAATATGCTTTTAAAAGTAAAAAAGCAACACCAAATTGTGAGAAACCATGATAAGCTTTGACTTCAATCAGTGAAGGTTTGACTCCTGCTGACAGTGAAGATGGCAAGACGGATTCCCAGGGCTCCGGTTCTGTTAGAAATGAGCCAATTATTTAATTTGACTGGGGCCTGAACAAACACACTCTCTCTCGAAGACTTTATTCTCTTAAATCAAACTTAATTATCTGAAACGGCTAGAAGAAGCACAGCTCCACTTCCACCAAGTCAAACTGAAAAACAGCCTCACATGCAGCTCTTAGTTCCTGCTGACACTGATCTGGTAGCAAACACTTGAAATATGACTTTATTTATTCATATTATTGTTCTAAACAGCTCGTTTATATATCACAAGATGAATCTGAAACAGGCTTCTCTTAAAATTAAAGTTTCAGTGTTAAAATACTTATCTATTATATTCTATTATTTAATATGACATACAAAGGAAAATACAATAACTATGGCAATGTTGAAACTGGAAAATGCTGTTATGTTATCAGTTCTCAATCTCAATGTTCTCGACACAGAAGCTGCTTAACCATGTAAAGCCTGACATTTAAATAGTCAGAAAATGGAAGAGTTTAATGGAACAGTTTATTGAACCTTTAGACAAAAAATAAATAAAAATAATAATACTAATAAAAAGATTTGCATGCGTGTTTTGAAAAGTGTAATTTTGATAGATCAAGCTTTTATGGCTCATATAGTATGTATGATACAGTGAGAATATGGATCTCATACTTGAGGATGAAAAAACACCTCAATTTTATTCAGAAGCCCAAACTATGTGCAATTTGGTGCAGTTGTTGACATTTAAATGGCAAAAATGTAAGATGAAGTTGCTTCAGTTCAGTAAGCGTTCATCTTCAAATATTACTAAAAACATAAAAGTTATATTACTACGTTTAGTTTATAAAAATCACTAAAGATTCCCCATCAAAAAGAAACATGTACAAAAACCTGAAGGTGGACGTTTTTTGGAATTATACTAAAAAGGCCGTTTACTTGCTAAAAAAGTATAAACTATCAATCAGACGGCAGTAGGCATGTAATAGATAATGTACAACAGGTCTTTCATCAAAGTTTTGATCATGGTGATAATTTAGAGGACTTAGAAATGTGTGTATCAGATGTGATACAGTAAGCTTTACAGGTAATATCTTTTGAATAGTGGAACTATGGGCTCCTGCACACCTGTAGGAGCTGATGTACCTGCCGCCTCAGGGTCGGGATCAATGGTGTAGTCGAAGGACAGCGCGCAACCCCGCTCTGTCACCTGGAAGGGGAAGAAACTCTCAAACAGATCGACTCCTGCTTCAGCACAGCTGATGACCTCATCAGGACGGCCAATCCCCAACACCAACCTGAAATAAACGGCAAAAGCTTAGATGGAAAACCTTTTTTTTTTTAGGCTTAAAGTACAATATACCAGTCAAATACAATGCTTTTCTTTGCCTTAATGGGAGTTATTATTAATTAAAGGTTAAATATAAATGTTAATTAAAGGTCATAGTTGTCTTTGCATGTTAAGCTGAGACAGGAAAAGGTATTTAAACATTGAATAAATTACACACTTCAGCAGGAACATAATTCTAAAGCTTTGGATCTCACATTTTGGATCTTTCAGTTGGTTAGTGAACACTTTTCTCAGTGTTCCTCAGAAAGACAGATTATAGTAATAAATCAAAGCCAAGTTCAGCCCATAAATACATAGAAAAATTCATGCAGTGAAACACAAATTGTTAATTGGTTAATTTGGGAGTTTGGATAGTTGAAACAAACAAATGAGGACCACAAGCACATCTACAAAAAACAAAAAGACAATTACATGTTTGGGGACAGTTATTCATTTATTTTTTGCTTTTGAAAGAAGTCTCTTAAATTCATCAAGGCTGCATTTATTTGATCAAAAATACACTAATATTGTAAAATATTATTCAAATTAAAAATAACTTTTTTTACTTTAATATATTTTAAAGTAAAAGATATTGTGATGGCAAAGCTGAATTTTCAGCATCATTACTCCAGTCTTCAGTGTCACATGATCCTTCAGAAATCATTCTAATATGCTTATTATTATTATTATTATTATCAATGTTGAAAACAGTTGTGCTGTTTAACAATTTTTTTCTTTGATTAATAGAAAGTTTAAAAGAACAGCATTGATTTCAAATATAAATATTTTGTAACATTATAAATGCCTATATTATAACTTTTGCTTATTTTAATGCTGAATAAAAGATAAAATAAAATAAAATATAATATAAATAAAAATAAAATATTTTTTATACAGTATATATATATATATATATATATATATATACACACACTATATATATATATATTATATACTTATTTCTATTTCTATTTATATAAAACAGCATATATACTGCAGCACAGAAACATCTTGTCCTGCTCTAAATTTAAATTATGTATCCTGTCCTCCAGCCTTTGTGCCTCACAACCTTCTCCAGCTCCAGTTATTTGTGACCTGAGATACACCCAAGGGAAATGTCGGTTTCTGACTGTACAAGCCCAGTGGGAAGCAGCCCTCTTAAGACCCCCTGAGTCCAAGGACGCTTCCAGATCCACACGGCCTTACTTTCTGCCATTGTCTTGCTGTTTCTGTGTGATTCTGCAACCTCCCCGTCATTCTCCAAGAGAGGGAGATCAGAGAAATCAATCATTAAAACACTAGGAATTTAAGATGAAGTTTCTTCCTGAACCATTTCTAACCCCAGCACTTCCATCTCTCCATAAGGGATGAGGTGGTTGCTATGGGCTCCTGGTGGGATGGAGTGTTGCTATGGCTGCTGAGAATCGAGGTGCATAATCAGAGAATGATAAGATGGGGATGATTTATCCTCTCAATCTCCAACTGAAGAAATGTCTGAGCCTGTGAGGCAGAAATTTTAATAGACTCCTTTTTTACCTGGGTTTTTCCTGGGGAAGTTCTGCAGATGTCGCTCTAATCAGCTGAGCCCTGACATCCTGGTCCATGGCAGCAGAATGAAATCCATCCAGTACAAACCCGCCCACAGGACGCTTGGCAGTCTCTCGTGCCGACCGGAGCCTCTCCTCCATAATATCTCCACCCTCCACAACCCCAAATATCTCTGCCTGTTTTAATTCCTGTGGACAAAGACAGTCTGTTTGCAAATAGTTTATATTTTAGTTTTATTATAGTTTCATGAATTAGCTTTTATTTTTATATATTTTTTATTTTATACATTTCTTTTAATTTTCAGTTTTGTCAAGTTTTTTTAATACTGCTAATTTAAAATACGGTTTAATTTTTTTTTAGTCTTTACATTTTTATTTATTTCTAATTAACAATTTTAGTGCTTCAACATAAACTTATTTCAGTTTATTTCCAAGGCAACATTTCTAATTTTTGTTTATTTTTTCAACAAATATTACATTTGTATTTCATTTTAATTAACAGAAATGTTTTTAATAGTTTTAGTTATAAATTATATGATACATTTATATATATATATATATATATAACAAAATGTATACATGTACATCCTTACTTTTTACTAAAGCGATTGAGACGAACCATGAATATATATAAATTATGTAAACATATACATTACTACTTTTTATTTAATAAAATGACATGGCATGTTATTGCAAGGCCATTTAGACTAACATTGACCCTAAAATTGAGTTTCCCACGATTGTGTGCCACGTTTGCAATGTAAAGTCAGATTTAAAATCATTTCGTAAAGTTTCTCTTGTCTGACTTTATTCTGTGGTTCTCTCTGAAACACTAAAGTTGAGCCCTGAATAGTATAGAATATGAATTACGTGGCATCCGCCAGTTTCATTGGAAATGTATCCTGCAGTCACTGACAGGTATTCAGAGCTCAGTCTGTGTTTTTGTGCACTGACCTGTGAGTTCTGGTGCAACACCAGACATTCATCCAGATGGGCCAGAGTCCTGTCCACTGCTTTACGGACTCTCTTGCGAGAAGTATTGGCCTGCCAGGTCTCCCCGTCCGCCATGCTCTGATAGCAGTCCGGCTGAATAGCTGCCTGAATCGCCATGAACCGATTCGCCGTCAGCTCTATCCTTCCACCGCTGCCCCACACCGACACTGTCTGTTAAATCACAAACAAACAATTAAGTCCCTGACAATTAACAATAAAGGGATGGCATAGCTTTAGAGGACACAAAAGCTCCCTCTCTAAGCCAAAATGGAGCAGTTGAAAACCAATTACATTTGACTAAATTGCCCTTTTAGACTATTTGTAATGATTTAATAGAATTTCAGTCCATCTCAGTGACAAAAGAGGTTGAAAACAATCATTCGACATAGTTCGCTAACCTTGTTGGTGACGTGACCGGCAGGGCTGGTGTTAGCAGAATCATGCAGAGAGCTGAAAATCACAGTATCATGAAGACCTGCGCAAGAAAACCACGTCAGAGTAATAGCAGATCAGATGTCTATTGTAATCAGCACAACTCGAGAAACTACTTCGAATCAAAAAATATGTCATTCATCTAAAATTAATCTAAAAAGTTTTAACAGAAGTTTCAAACACTGCAATCTCAAAGATATAAATGGTGCCAACACACACCATTTGACAAACTGCAAAATACACTTGTTATTCATCCATCTAAATCCTCAGAAGTGATTGGCTGCATGAGAACAGTCCAATGCAATCAGGCAGAACACTTGTTCTTTTTGGCAATACTGTTTACTGGCGAAATAAACAACCAAGTGCTCAACTCATTATTCTGAAGATATAAAAATGCATTTATATGGAGATTAGGACAAATTGGGGCAAAAGTATACATTTGCAGAGCTTGTACAAAGTAATTGCCAACTGTAGATAAAGTGAACATGCACATGTACGAAAGGAACATGAGGAGGAATCTAAATTCGGTGGTAATGTGTGGAAATGATGGAGGTGAACTTTGGTGACCAACATTATCATGTACACCAATTTTCTTTTTGTAATTATCCAAATGGAGCACTTGCAGCCGCCTCAAGTCATCCTTTGAAATGTTTCACGGTCACACATCTTAATACTGTAAACACAATTACCTTTCTCATTTCTGGTTGGATTGCAGAAGGCAATGATTGAAACAGTGCCCTTCTTTTCGTTACGGTTGCAAAATGAAAACTGAAAACTAATTTTTTTTAAATGCAAAATGGTATGCAACCAAGAATGAATGCATAATTATTTCTTAACAGTCACTAGTGGTCAATGAGAGGAAGAGAATCTGAAAACATGCCTTCAGAACTAAAAAAATTAAGACAACACACACTGTGATTTCTTTTTTTGGTAGAAAGCTAAAAGAAGATTAAAACAAAATCAATTTGATTTTCTTTTTTTATATTTATTTTATTATACAATGACTTAGAATTTTTGGGATAGTGAAGGTGTAATTTCTGGATCACTAATGGCACCAAATGGAATTACAATCTGTTTGAGCAATAGATGTGTGCTTAAAACCTTCTTAAAGCTTATTTTTGCAATATTGCTATATGCTATTTGTGCTGAAATTACACATTTCACCTTCAAGAGGAATTAAACCATAACTCAACTTCTAGTACTGAGAGTAAAAGAGATACAATTGAATAAAATCTTTTTGCATAAAGTCTTTAGTCGCCATTAAAAGAAGTCATAATTTTTTCTTCCCTATTGGGACGTATATCCGAGTGAAATGGCCTCTCAAACAAGAAAAAATGTAGGGCAGGACTTAGTTTTGTCCATTGGGAACTGATTGGATTGTTGAGGTTTGCTATTGCTGTGATGTCATGTGAGTGACATGTTGCCCCGCTCCTCTTTGACTTTTCAATGATCTTGAACAAACTTCTAAAGTGACAGTATAGGTGCTTCTCAATCAGAAGGTTGCGTCCTAGTAAGGCTGCATAACTCAGCTGTCACATCATTAAGCTCTGTCAAAGGACTTCTTAATTTAAAGAATCCTTTGAAGGCAGTCTTCATTTCGCATCCTTCATTCGGCCTGTTTTGAAGAATGCATCAAGCGTATCCTTTGCATCCTCCAATCAACCACAATCCTTTGCACACATTCCAATTCACAAAACAGAACTAGGAAAATATTAAAGGACAAGTTCGGTATTTTACACTTAAAGCCCTGTTTACAGATCGTTTCTGATGAAATAGAACGGTTAAGATTAAAATGTGGACACATGCTGCTGTCCCGAGAATTTTAGGTTTATTTCGCTTTCCCCCCCACCTACACAATGGCAGCCTATGGGCACTGGAACAATCCTTCATAAAACGCATTAAACTTTCGTTTACAAAGACGTGAAACTCACCGAGTGGTCAGGGGTGTTCACTGATATGCTCACAAAAAAATCGCTGCAAAAGATGCTTTCCAACAGGTGTTTTACCATTCGTTGTAAAACTGTGGACCTATTTTTCCAAACGTCTCACACCCGTAGATTCTTCTGTTGAGAGCTTGAATAATAGACACTCCAGCCCAGTTGGTGGCGATAATGCACCTTTGCCAATTACAAGCAAACCACTGGCATTTCATTGAATACACAGAAGCAGAAGAAGAAGCGGCGGAGTAATACCGTACCGCACACAGCCCATCCAATTCAAGTCAATGCAGTTGGACAAAAACTACGATAAAACCTGTTGGAAAGCATCTTTTGCAGCGATTTTTGTGTGAGCATATCATTGAACACCCCTGACCACTCGGTGAGTTTCACGTCTTTGTAATCGAAAGTTTAATGCGTTTTAGGAAGGATTGTTCCAGTGCCCATAGGCTGCCATTGTGTAGGTGGGGGGGAGAAGCGAAATAAACCTAAAATTCTCGGGACAGCAGCATGTGTCCACATTTTTATCTCAACCGTTCTATTTCATCAGAAACGATCTGTAAACAGGGCTTTAAGTGTAAAATACCGAACTTGTCCTTTAATCGGCACTAAGCTTGTCCAATTTCACTACGTAATGCAAGACAAAAAAAAATATTTTGAAGATAAAAGGAACATGTGTGACGTAGCCATGCACACACTTACTAGACAGTTTAAAGGTGGTATCAGTGATTTCAGGCCCAAAAATATTTTTATCACATTCATCTAATCTTTCCTAACGATCCGCTAGCTGTCCGCCCCATAAGCATGCCGTCAAAAAAATGCGTCTCTGTAGGCAGCCTAGGCTCTGAGATCTGCACACAAAAACAAATGGTTTAGCAAAACACTCAAAACCAAAACAAATAGTGTTCCAACCAATCACCGACAGTGGGAGGGTGTTGTGAGGTTTTGTGCACGTGCAGATGCACGCGAAGTCAGAGCGAAGAAAAAGCTGGCTCAAAACCTCACAACACCCTCCCCCTGTCGGTGATTGGTTGGAACACTATTTGTTTTGGTTTTGAGTGTTTGGCTAAACCATTTGTTTTTGTGTGCAGATCTCAGAGCCTAGGCTGCCTACAGAGACGCATTTTTTTGACGGCATGCTTATGGGGCGGACAGCTAGCGGATCGTTAGGAAAGATTAGATGAATGTGATAAAAATATTTTTGGGCCTGAAATCACTGATACCACCTTTAATGTTGAGGAGGACTCTAGACTACAAGCCTCAGAAGGACCAGACTAGGAAGAACGTCGCCTCGCTAGGATGCAGCCTTTCCGTTTGGGAAGTACCTAATGATTCTTGAATAGAATCTGCAATGCCATTTATCTCAATTGCAGTTGCTAGACCCACTTGAATTTTGTGATTTGAAATATGCCATCTTTGGCATGGGACCACAAATGTTTTCAATTCAGTCAATCGCCTGAGCTGTAAATGCCATGTGACTATTCGCTTTAGAACCACAGGAAAATGATAATGACAACAGTGGCTGATGGCACCACAAGAGCCCCAAACTATTTATTAACAACTATCTTCAGTTAAAGGGGTGGTTGATTATGATTTCACTTTTCTAACTTTAGTTAGTGTGTAATGTTGCTGTTTGAGCATAAACAACATCTGCAAAGTTACGACGCTCAAAGTAAAAAAAAAAAAAAAGAAGCTTTTCAAGGACTACAACAAACGGCTGGTAGGGACTACACGACATTCCTCCCGGGTAAGTGGCATCACCAACCCTAAAAAAAAAACCTCCCCCGGGAACACGATTTATAGATCATCATGACAGAATATGCTAATCAATGACAAGAATATAACTACACATAAGCTACATAAATTCATCAACTAACCATTCAGAAACGTCCTGTTGCATTCTACATGTTGTCACTTCTTCTTGAGTCTCTCCATCTTTGTCTGACTTCAGTTTGAACATAAAAGGCTAAAAGTTTTTGAAATTTTCAGTGCATGTCTGTGTGCGTGCAAGCTCTTGAAGCTCCGCCCTCTGTGCCGGGAGCAGCAGCTCATTTGCATTTACAAGGACACACAAAACGACGAGTTTTTGCTCACCCTCAAAAAGATACAATTTTAACATGCTATATAAAAATATCTGTGGGGTATTTTGAGCTAGAACTTCACATACACACTCTGGGGACAACAGAGACTTATTTTACATCTTGTGAGAAGGGCATTATACCACCTAAAAGCGGCTTCTAAAAGCGTCTTCTTACCTTGATGGCCATTAAAAAATAATTCAGCCATCTGTACTTATAATGAAATATTAGTGATATATATGTTGCTTAGTGTTGTGATATTTAATTATTTATTTCATATACACACGTAGCAGGTTTTAATGGCCATCAAGGTAAGAAGACGCTTTTAGAACCAGATGGCCATCAGGAACTAAAAGAGCCAAGATAAAGCAACCAAACATTGATCCCTTGGGTCCACTTAACTTAGAAATGTGATATGTTTAAAGAAAGACATTATGATTGGTGCCAGCAAAAATTCACAATTACCCTTTTTCTTTTATCATGTGGCGGAAACAAGCTTCCATACAACCTACCATCTTTTAAACCAAGAGAAAGCAAGAAACAAAAAGTTAGTAAAAGAGTGAACTTCTAACCTGCAAACTTTCTGACACCCTCTTTGAATTCCTCCAGAACCTCTTGATGCTCTGCACTGAAAAAGAAAAAGGGCTGAAGAACTGAAACTGCAGAAAAATTTCAGAGAACAAAACACATCGTTTCAATGTAAAATATATTTGCAGAATTTAAAGAGAGATTCTTCCATATAGCAATTTAACAATTATATTTATTTTATATTATACAGTGCCTGTTAGAAACTCAAGGTCACTTTAAAGATGGCAAGAAAAATAATCATTACTCTCATACTTCCATCCACTATGAAGCTTCAAGTTGTCACAACATCAAATGTTGTGAACCGAACCCAGATCTGTCAGCAAAATATGCCATTTTACAGACCGACATGTTTAGCTAAAAAGTAAAACTATTTGCCAAATATTTAGTGAATCCCTGACCCTGAATGTATAACTACAATCTTACAGGCTATCCACAGACACTTGTGTGACTGAAGGCAGGTCTCTTAAAGTGTGTAATGTGTCCTGGGTCAGATGGGGAACAGTTGCACAGCGAGTGTACAGGAGACAGCCAGGCAACTCTAATGAGTGCTGCCCTGATTTTCCCAATCCTGTCAAAACCCCCAAGCGACATCCCTGTACCACTCGTGACAGTTCCAGCTTCATCCCACTTGTGGAGCTGTAGCTTCCTAATGTAAAGGTTTCTCAGATCTAAAGGGAGAAGAAATGACAGCTCGTTAACTGCAGAAATAATACGTTCATCATCTTTATTCTCCCATTTTCCAGACGGATACAGTGCTTGATATGCAAATATGAGTGAAATATATTAGACATTACTGTCTAGTTTTCATACTTGAATATAATTTTCAATATATATGTAAGCAAGTACACAACACAGTCAGAACAGTACGCTGCGACAACTTGTTAGCGTTGAAAAAAATATATCATATGCGACAATACATAAAACGTTGTAACAGGGTCTCAAGCTTACCAATTTGCTCTTAGCTGCTTCAGAAAGCAGGGCATGTGAGAAGAACTTCAAGTCGCAGAAATATTTCGTAGCGCTTTGACTTGCGTCTCACATTTACGACGTCATAACATTTCTACAGCACAGAGTTGTTCATTTGATTTACATTTTTTCTAAGTCAAGAGAGCTTGTAAAACAGAACGCATTCAGATCAGGGTTATTATAGGTAACTGAAATTAAAATTGCAACCATTAAAAAATGGTTATATATATATATATATATATATATATATATATATATATATATATATATTTTTTTTTTTTTTTATTGAAAGCTAACGTTAACTGAAAGAAATGAAATGAAATAAAATTAAATTAGCTACAGTGGCCAAGGCAACGTTTTCATTTAACTTGATGTAGCCTACTAAAATAAAAAATAAAACTGAAATAAAATTAATAAAACTGATTAATTTTAAAATTTTAAAACTATATAGACATATTAAAAAATTACAAAAAACATACAACAAAATTACTAAAACTTTGAACAAAGTTAAAATGTTAACGGAAAAATATAAAATAAAAAAAGAATTCAAAATGTAAACTATTATTGTGGACTTATAAGCAGCTTAATTTACTGATATGTTATTTTTTATAAAGGATAACATTTTACTATTCATATATAAAGATGAAGATGAACATGTTTAAACACGCTATTTATCAGGCCGTGGTTGCTTAGTTGGATCTGATAACAGACGTAACAACTGTCTCCATGGTTTCAAAGTAGACGCTGCAGTCCTCATCAGCTCTTGTTGGGATAAGTAGTTCTTTTTAAGTACCAACCGTACCAATTCATGCTACGTCACTTTGCGCTAACTACAAATCCCACAATTCCATTGCCGCGTGAAAAGTTTCTCACTTAAGTACATGAATGTTTTGAAGAAGCTAAATTTTGTATAACCCATACTGTAAATTGCTGCTATATATACTTTGCAAACATGTTATAAAATATATTATATTATCTTACAATCCAAACGCATGCCCATGTACAAAAGACCATGGCTCTCAGACCGGATATTTTTCGTTGGAAAACAACAAAGACTAAAACACCAAGCAGTAATAAGGCAAGTAAAACCTACTTCCTTTTTGCTCACACAGTTCTTCACATTTAGCTTCTTAGTGGTGTTTCCCATTTTACAATATTCAGCCAGAGGTATTAATCTAAATAAATGTCACACTCGGGTTATCTTTGGTCATGCACATTGGTTATTAGTAATGAAGGAATGTATTTTAAGCTCAGCAGAAGGATTTAGCTCAAATGTGCAATGCAAACCCATTTAACCCGCAATAGAGCCCGTTTAAGGTGAGACGGCATATTATTAGTCAGGGATTAGATGTGTGAGGCCAGTGTGGCAAAATATTCAACTTATGTCAACTTCAGGCATCAACAAGGCTGAAAACCTCTTGATGATCAGCTTATGATAAATGTTGATGACTCAGTCTATTTTGAATTGAAACAATGGTCATTGCTGAATTCATATTTTATATTGCAGGTGCAGCTGAATGAGAATGACATAAAACAGTGGGTGAAGGTACATTTCAATCATTTAAATACATATAATGCAGAAAATTAATGTGTATGTATGCCATCCCTTGTGAAAAATAAGTGTTCTTGATTATATTGAATGTGTACTTGCATATAATGAAAATCACATCAAGGGATAGTTAACTCAAAAATAAAAATTCTGTCAATTTTCTCACCCACATGTTGTTCCAAACCTGTATGAGTTTCTTTCTTCTGCTGAACACAAAAGAAGATATTTTGAAGAATGTCGGTAACCAAATAGTTCATGGGCCCCATTGACTTGAAAAACACTATGAAAGTCAATGGCTACCGTCAACTGTTTGGTTACCAACATTCTTCATAATAGCCTATATTCTTTTGTGTTCAACAGAAGAAAGAAACACATACAGGTTTGGAACAACTTAAAGGGTGAGTAAATTAATGCAGAACTATCCCTTTAAGTGTACTTAAATAGGATGCACTTTCATGGCTATATTTCTGAACGTACCCAAGTACACTTTAAAAAAGTGCCCTCCGTAATATTTTTGTTTCAATTGCAATTAAAATTCCGAAAGTGTCCGAAAGCATCACATTCAGTTTGCACTTAAGTATATTATTTTAAAGTTGCCATGAAACGTAAGTTGCAATAGTTATTTCTTCTCTATTGTGATGTATATCTGAGTGAAATGGCTTCTCGAACTAGAAAAAATGTAGGGCTGGACTTGATTTTGTAAATCGGGAATCGCTTGGATCATTGTCATTTGCTATTGTTGCGATCTCATGATGCCGCTATCATGCCAGTAAACACATCATCAGAGAAGAGATGTCTCTGCAAGATTATCTCCACTTATAGTATATCATTTCTGTAATAAGTACTCTTTAAAGTATGCTAAAGTGTACTTCTTTTTCACAAGAGATGCAGTGTCTGTGTTTATGTGTATATATTGTAATTAAAACTTTTTTTGTATTATTCTCCTCAGAGGGTGGAGATGGCTTCAGAGTTCGCTGTAGCTGAGGTGTTTTCCATGAAGAAACCACGTGGTGGTAAAAACAGTATGGCGCTGCAGAGCGTAGAACAGCTACAGGATCATGATGATGCATACAGTGAAGGTAGTCTTTAACTTATTCATAATATTCAGCGCTACACACATATTCAGATTTTTTAAATTAGAATCATACTGACGTGTCCTCATTCTTGTATTCCACAGCTCAGTCTATTCTAAGTGAATGGATGAACCAGAAGTTACGTCTGGAGCTTGAAATGGATGATGACGAGGAGGAAGAGGAGATGAGTTCCAGAAAAAAGGATGATTCAGAATTCAAACAACTTGTTAAGACTTCACAGCCTAGTTATAATAACTTTGATGGTACAAATGAACAAATTATCTGCCTTGTTTTCCTTGAAGTTTACCATAAAGATCCTAAATCTGAACCAATGTTATTTTAGTATTATTTATTTACTATTAGTGTATTTATTAAAAAGAAAAAAATTATATATAGCTTTAATTTATTTTTATTTAATTTTTAGCAACATTTCTAATTTTGTTTACTTTTTTTTGAGTTTAAGATTTTCATCTAATATTTGTATTTTATTTTATTTACACACACAAAAAAAAGTTTTTTCATAGTTAATAATAATTTAATACTTAACTGGAGTTTCTCTTTTGTTTTTTAGACATGTACTTTCACCTAGCGCAGGAAGAGGACAACTCTGTAGTGCACAATTTCCTCCAGGACCTGATGGACACAGATGTGTTGGACTTTGGAATAATGGAGAACCTCAAAGTCGACTCTGACCTGAGTAAGAAGAAATGGAGGAACCCTAGCATCACTATGGAGGTGCGTCACAAGCAGGTAAAGGAGAGCCGCATGCGCCGAGATGCAGAGCGTGACAAACTGCGTAAAGAGAAGGAAGTGCTAAGGGAGGCGCGAGAGGAAGCCTGGCAACTGGAACAGGAGAAGCAGAGAAAGAAGAGACAGCAGGCTCGCAGACAGGAAGAACTGATACAGCAGGAGATGATTCGCTTGCGCAGAGAGATGGAGGAGAAGAAGAGTGTGGAGCAGCTTGCACGAAACATGTACAACAATCACAAATGTATTTGGACACCCTAACCACCATTAAAAATGTATGAATGTCAACATATCAAACAAACTGGCATCTGCAAACAAATCTGAACCCTTTCTCAACTAACTTCACTTCTCATCTTTACTGCTCACACGGTTATTTTTTGTAGTTGTATGAAGTCAGTTCCCCTTAAGTTTATACCAGGGTCTGATCAAAGGACCATGGGGCTTTGGGGCACAAATGTCCCACTATATCCACTGCAGTTGTTCTATAATATATGCATGATTATTTAAATATTTTATGATTATTTTCCTCAATTGAGGTTTTAGGACAAGACCGGTGGTGATCTGGAAGGATCTGGTTATACATTTAAGGAGAATAAATATCTATATTTCTCACTGCTTGGAATCTGACGCTAACCAGAAAGAGTCTAAATACATTTGGTTTAATTTTAAATGCAGTATTATAGTTTAAACCCTAACAATTTATTTATTTTTTTAATACTTTTGATGTTTTGTCTTGAAGAGTGTGCTTGTACTTTTTTAAAATAAATGTCACTTTGTTTGATATTTTCTTGTTTAATGAAATGACATGAATACATTTTTAAGTGTGTTTTAAGTGTCCTGATACTTTTCGGGGCCACTGTATATAATCTTCCAATTGAAATGCCATTTAAATTTTTGAAGAGATGATTGCATGACATTTTTATTTCAATCTTACACAGGGAGAGGGAAAAGGTTCAGAAACAAAGGGTCACTGAGTGCTCTGTCATTTCAAAATGCCAAAATTCCGCACAGAAGAAACAGAACAAAGACCTTCAACTTAAGCTGAAGAACCTGGAAGCCAAAGTCCACCTTCTCAATTTGCAGGTTAGACGATATTACAGTTGAATTATATTGTATGCAATGAACACTTACGTTTTTTGGGTAGTATTTTATTTTACAGTCCTATTCCACATGGACATACTATGTGCTTATTATAGTAATTACTGGGTAATAACTAGGTACTAACCCTGAACCTACCTCTAAACCTAACCTTAACCCATGTAGTTACCTTGTATTGCCCACTACTTTCAAGTACTTTAAGTACACTGTAAGTGCAAGTATTGGACTGTAAAATACCGTTTTTTGACTGGTTGCATATGTTTTAGTGCATGCACAGGCATTTTACGGCATGGTACTCTGTGATAATGGAGAGGAGGGTGCGTATGGGCAAGGCATCGGCGCTGTGTGATTGGAGGAGGCAGCTGAGGGCATGGCAGGCATGGCGGGCTCTTGTTTGGGCCAGAAGGGAGGAAAAAGAGGCTGAAAGGACTGAAGAAGAGCTGAGACAGGAGCACAGGCAGGAGAACTCAGTTTATAAAAGCCTGTCATATAGGGTTTGATAAACATTTGGAAGAAAAGCGATTGCTCTTTAACTAAATTTTTAGACTAAAAGAGCATATTAATTGCTTAATTAAAGGTTAATTCAAAGCTTTCATTCATCTTGGCAACCTTGGCAGTCAGACTGGTTTTAAGTCATATCTGTCATTCCCACAGGCGCTGTCAGCAGGCGGTGGAGAGTGACCGCAGGAGGCTTTTGAGGCGCTGCCTCAGTGATTGGCTTGTGTGGTGTCGGGTAGAATGTCATCGCAAGGAGCTTCTCCGACAACAAGAAGAAACCCGATGTAAAATGGCTGCCTTGATCAGTGCGGCTGCTTCTGGGAAACTAGGGGCTGAAAAATCTCCACTAATTACCAACCCACCTGAAACACTCAGTCTTACAGAACACATCAGTCATCAGGTAAGGACATATACTGAAATATTTTTTTATTCTGATGAAAGTATTCCACAAACTCTCTTCATCCCACCACAGGAAGTGCCAGCAGCTCCAGAAAGCAGTTCACCCACTGCACAAGCCACTAAAAGCACTGGGCGTTCAGAGGCCCCGCCCACCCAAGCATGGCAGGTAACGCGACGTCATGCCGCTCTCTCATCGGCTGAGCAGCGACGGGCCCTTCAGGGGCAACAGCAGAAGACCACCCGGAGTGGAAGCGCAGAGCTTAGCGGTGGACAGATCAAACACGGCCATGTGGACCTGCAGCAAACCGTAGCAGAGCAGAGGCGCCTTCTGAACGAGCAACAGGAGCATATTCTGCATCTGCAAGAGAGACAGAACATTCTGGAACTGAGACACGAGGCAGAGAAATCGGCACTGCTAGCAACAGGTCCTCCTGAAGCTATAAGCACATGCTGCCCACCTAAACCCAACACAAAGACTGCAAGAAGTACAGAAAAACCAAGGTACCCTCATGTGTGTGGCATATTCCCAAAATCAAAAGAATTGTTTGTTTGTTTTTTGCATAAAGGCAATCCAGTGCTGGAAAGCTTCTCCGATATTAAAGGTGCAATAGGTGATTCTCTACAGAAACATTTGTTGTTATGCTGGTTGAAAGTCTCCTCATATTCTGATAGCAATCACTGTGTTAAGCAGTCTAAATGTATTTTTATGATTGGCTTCAAGTGTGTTTTGGTGCTCGGTCCAATTCACTTTTCAATAGCGTTTTTAAAAAACCTGCACCTTTAAAATAGGCTTGATTTTATTTATTTTTTTGTGAGATTATTATTTGCATGAAGAGGACAGAATAAATATACTGTAAGAAATCCACCTTAGGCGGTGGATCAGAATGTAATATTTGCTTATTTCAAGTGCTTAATGTAATCCCTCTAGATTTTACCAAAGGGTCACTTCCCACTGCTGTTCTATCCGTGTATGTGTGTGTGTGGGAGACAGAATGTTTGTTAGTCACAATTTCACAAAGATATTCATGCTCCTTACAATCTCAGAACAAAGAGTGCCTCAAGGGAAAACGCCAGCAGCCACACCGACCAAAAATCATCCCTGCGCCGTTCAGCGCTTCCCCATCCCACAGTACAAGGTCAGTCGTACACACACACAATCAAGCAGTTAGAAAAACTGTCACTGTGATGGTTCCAAGCATGGAATATTAATTTCATGGCCATGCCCTAGATTTAAACACTCTGATGCTGAATGCATTGAATACAGATGCACATAATCGCTATACACTCATAATCCACTTTGCAAGCCCAGAACAATACCAAAGTCGCACAATACCTTTTCCATGTGCTAAACCTCAAATTTCATTGTTTTTGAACGCAAAGTCATATTTGTTCGTTAATCAGGGTTGTTTGAGAATCTGAGTGGGTTGGCGCACATGTCTGTGTGTCTCAGCGGGAGGTTGTCAACAGCCCCCACAACTCAACATTCTGCTGAGTAAAAGCCCCTACCGACATCCAACATTTATGAGATTATTTATCAGTCTGTGAGGCTGACTGTCGTGGCCTTGGCACAACAAGATGACCAATGAGATTTTTCTCACACTGAAAAACAAGTTATTGTCCTGCTCAAGGGTGCGTTTCCCAAAAGTATCGTTAGACAAATATGGTCGCAAGTTCCATTGACCTATGTTGGTAACAACGAAACTTGCGACCATTGCTTTTGGGAAACGCACACCAGATCTGATCCAAAATGTTCCTCGGCAAACGCAAGGCCTTATACTCCAAACCCAGACTTTTGTACATGGTAATTGTGTTACCAAATGGTTTTCCACCTTCTATACTCAAATTAATAAAGAAATAAATTTTATAAATGACAAAAAATGTATAAGAAAAGCCCATTTTGTTGAGTATAATTTTTTAATTCAACTTTTCAGCCATGGAGGAACGAGCACGCCAGCGCGCCGAGCGCAGGAGAGAGATTGAGGAGCAGAGGAGACAGAAGAAAGAGGAGAAACTGGTAAGACTTGAAGGATGGAAATAAGTGTATGTGTATGTGATGACACAAACCTCTCCTTTTTTGTTCTTTAGGCTCAAATGAAGGCAGCTGAGGAGGAAAGGCTCAGAGCTGAGGAAGAAGAGAAACAAAAGGAGGTGGAGAGGAAGAAGGAAGAGAAAAGGCAGCAGAGGGAGGTCTGTGGCGAAACACATTATCATGGATTTATAGGCTTTACATAATTAGATTATGTTATTATTAATGGCGATTATTTAAATGGTAGCTGCTCTGCATGTGTTCCGTACATGAGTGATACCTCAAATCTTGCGGCTTGTTAAGGAGAGGTGCGTTTTCACTTTTCTACAGGTAAATAACTGTAATTCAGCTCATTCAGGTGATTTTCAGCGTTTAGGGATGATGGAATTGGTGAAAAATATCCCAAGCCTCATCTAGGGACCAGAATGCCAGTGTGCAACTAACCGGAACGCCCTAGCAACTGATTAGAGTATGCTAAAAACCATTCAGAATTACTTAGCCACATTCAACATAGCCAAGGAGTTTTGCATAAACAAGAAAATGTAAACAAAAATGTATATCTAATTTATTCATCATGTTTATGCACACAGCTTTTTAGTTTATTCGTTTTAAGGAACTGTGTTTGTGTGTATGTGAACTTAGAAAGAGCTTGAGAAGCAGAAGAGAGCAGAATGGGAACAGGAACTGTCAAAGCGGGCGGCCCAGCACTACCTCAGAACCCTGTTACTGCACCGAGGCCTGGCACCATGGAAACTCCTGCTGGAGCAAAGCCATGTAAACACACAGGTCAGCGCTGCTACAGAGACACACACACACACACATTCATGCCCTACAGTAACAATGCAGGCCGTTCGTCTGCTTTCCAGACAGATACTCACACACTCAATTATTCATCCAAAGAGTTATGGCCGCTCACACACAGACAAGAAGACCAGCTGTTGCATTGCATTAGCTCTTGGCCCATTCCCCAAATTTTAATGATGTTTACAGTATACTGTTGCGTTTCCACCTGGCTAACCACCTGTTTTCAAAATAAATGACCAGAGCGGATATCTGAGATGCAGGATGGAGCGACTGTCTGAGGGGGAGAGATTGAGGAGGAAAGACAGACAGAGAGAGAAACGGATGACGAAATGGCTTTGAATTCAGAATTTGCATTGTTGTTTAGATATTGATTCACATCCATGAGAGCAGAAACCTCAAGGTCCAATTAGTTACATGTGCCTCTATCTTTACAGTTCTCACAGGACGTCAACAGGGAAAGTTTGCGATCCATATACTAAACCATGGGAGTGCATGAGATGATGACACTGTTAATTAAAGCTGGCAGTTATTTATGTTGGGGTGCTTTTGGCTTTTCGGTCTCCTCCAGAAAGCGGTGGATCATTACTCTCTGGCTCTGCAGAGAAGCTGCTTCTGCTCTTGGCGGCAGTGTGTGGATGAAGCCCACGCAGAGAGAGAGGCCAGTGCCAACCAGCTGTATCACCGGATCCTGCTTCAGAGGGCCGTGTGGAGCTGGACAAGGGTGAAATGCCACACACACGCATTACCTGTCAATGATTAGAAAAGATTCAGATTTTAGGACAGCTTAATTTGGGATAGCCGCAAGGTGTGTCTTATCGACTTATTATTAATAAATAATTTAGTTAATTTATAATAAATATGTATTATTTATCCATTATTTTGATATTAATATTATTATTTTTAAATAGTCTTCTAAATAATTCATAAATGTATTAATTCATTATTTTAATAGTAATATTTTTATAGACATAAATAAGTGTATTTTTTTATAATAAATTAAACCATTTTCAGGCATATTATAATAAAATTTGGTACAGCCACAGTGCCTTATCGTCTTATAACTTTATTAAAATGTTATTTTATTCATAATAAATTAAATACATATTTATTGTTTATTCATTTTTATATTATTTTAATATTTATATTTATTTGTTTGTTTAAAAAGTCTTAAAAAGACAGGCATTTATTTATAGGCATATAAATAATTGTATTGTTTATAATAAATTCAATTAAAAAATACTTTTTTTTTATAATAGCCAAAAAGTGTATTATCAACTTGTTATAAATATATTTATAATAAATTAAATAAATATTTATTTATAAATTTTAATATGAATATTTGTTTGTTGTAAATATTTATGAAACTAAATACATATATATATATCTTTATAGATTATTTATATTGTATTATTTGTAATAAAGGAAATGAATATTAATGAAATTAATACATAAAAAAATCTAATGTACTATATTTATTATCTTTACATTTTCTGAAGAAATTATCACCAGAACTCACCAACAGGGGAGCAATGTAGTTACTAATGTTTTCTGGGGGGTTTTGCCCCAAGCCAAAAGAGTTCATTTTATATTTATGTGCCTAAGTTTAATATTTAGGGTTAGTAATATTAATAAACCCCTACCCTTAAGTATGAGCAATTCTCTGCCTTTGATTTCAATACATACCAGTTAAAAGATCTGCGCTGTATACTGGAAGCCCGAGCCGAGCGGTTCCACAGGATACACACCCAGAGGAAGGCGTTCACGGCACTGCTAGATCACGCTACAGAAGGGCGAATAACAGCCTGGGACAACGAGCAGCGGGCAGAGGAGCACAACAGCAGGTCTTTACCTCGTATTAGTGTGAATGTGTCCGTTTACTGCACCATAAGGCCAAATCTAAAGATGAACATGTGTAGTTATAAAAGAATTTAAAGTTTGCTCTGACTTTGGTTCTCTGGGCTTTGTAGGAGAGCTGTCAAGAAGTGTTTTGCTAGCTGGAGAAGTCTTCCTGTTGTCTTGCGAGAGGAGAAAGAAAGAGAGGAACGCAGAGATCAACTCAGACGTAAAGTCTCGGAGATTTTGCCTGACTTCCACGCCTCCCCTATTAACTCCCTGTGGCGTTCCGTAAATCCTCTTTAACCAGCACACAGGCTGCAACTACCAAGCTTTACATCACATCATTAAATGACATTGACAACATCTGCAGCTTGATGAGCCACCGTGTTTAATCTTTTTACGCTCGTTTATTTTTCCATGGTACAGTTTAATTGAACAACTTTTTGAATGAAATGCATTACATTATAAAACCGCTCACATGAGACAAATAAACATCTGGATTTTGAACAGCTTCTTTATCTGCTTCTGAAATGTAGCAGGATGGTAAGCAGCATTTATTCTCAATTGAAGCAGAAGATAAAGCTTGAAGAGCATTAAGAAAAAAATCTTTGTAATTCAGCCCATTGCGCTGTATGGAAGTGAGGTTTGGGGTCCACTCAGTGATCAGAGCTACACTAGATGGGACAACAGAAGCCCTACACAGAATTCTGCAAAATTATACTAAAACTACCAAGGGTAAACACCCAATAATGCATGTAGGGCAGAATTAGGCCGATTCCCATTGATTGTTAATATGCAAAAAAGGTCAAGTCCCACAGAATTGCAACATTTTAAAGCACTTCAAACTGAAGAACTGAACACCGAAAAAATTCCCCCCAGTCAGCTGGTTCTGAGACTTACTAACCTGACTAACTCTACTAACACTAACCAGCCTCAGACCAGCTCTACTTCTCACAAACATCCAAATAAACCAAATTATCAAACAAAATACATGTGGAACATTGGGATCAGGAAACTAAAACACATAGTAAATTACAATTCTATCAAACTCTGAACTCAAATTATGAATTGGAAGAATATCTCCAGAGTGTGAGAGACACAAAGCAGAGACGGATCCTGAGCAAGTACAAGCTGAGTGAACAAGGCCTAGCCATCGAGAGGGAGAGAGAGATAACAACAAACATGAAGCTCAACATAAAAGATTCATTCTGAGATGACAGTTTTAAAGCTGTGTGATGTCTAGATATAGATGAATTGTTGCATCACTTTTGATGTCCCAAAAAGGCACTAAAAAAATGTTTGACATTGAATGTGCATTCACATATTGGAGTTGAGAGATCAAATATTAGACAGTACAATCCATAAGCCCCTTTCACACAGAGATTCCGGAAAATACACGGATAGTGGCCCGGGATTTGACCCGGGTTAGTTTGATTTTGGTTCATTCACACTGCCAGTGATTTTCCGGTGTTGTGCCGAATTTCGACTCCCTGCCAAATTATTACCCCCCTCGTTGAAGTCAGTACCTGATTGCCTAATCCTAACCCCACCCCTAATCCTAACCCCTCCCCCACAACTAATCTAAACCTACCAATACTAGGGGGGCGGTAATAATTTGGCGGGGGTAGAAATTCGGCACGACACCTGCATTAATCACGGGTTGTGTTTGCGTTCACACAGAAGGCACTCTGGCAATTTGCCGGCAATTTCCCGGGTTCAAAGCGCTGTGTAAAACAGTGAATGTAATCCAGAACATTAGTTAATGCATTAGCCAACATAACAATGAACAATATATTTTTTTACAGCATTTATTCATCTTTGTTAATAAAATTACATTTGTTTACCGTTTGTTCATACTAGTTCACACAGTGCATTAATTAATGCTAACAGATCATTTTGATTTTAAAATTGTATTAAAATGTTGAAATTAGCATTAACAAATGAAACCTTATTGCAAAATTGTAAAAACTAAATGCAAATTTCAAATGGTTCCTTCTGAGTGAAATGACTAAAAATAATTTTGATTTTTAAAAAGTATTTAAGGAGAACTTCACATAATATCTGTAATGCAAAGTCATGTGTAAACACTGCAAATCATCTCCAGGCCTGAGTAATGAAGCACACAATGATGAATTACACTAATAGAGATGTATTATACTACAACACTGCCATCTACTGATCCACAACATTCGCCTTGATGAGACCTTGACCACAACGTTTCGAGCCATAAAACTGACTCCGGAATGGATGTTGAAGGCATTAAGAAGCACAACATTATACTTCACTGAGTGATAATTCACTTTAAAGACAGACTTTTCCATCAGCAGACACTGCCAGTTTAATGTCTACACCAGATCTGATGTTTTATGGTTTGACAGCTCTGAAGCCTTGCTCATGGTTAAGAATTCAGTCCAGTTACTCCAGAAACCTCGGGAGTAGGTGCCGGTGTCGATGACCAGACCCCAGAGACGTCTGCGACCGGTTTTCTCTCTCACAGCCAGGCGTGCCTCACGTTCGGTCACATTGAAGCTGACGTTGATGAGCTGTAAGATCAGCAGGTGCAGCAAACCTCCCGTCACAAGACTGCTGTACCAGGCACAGGTGAAACACAGAGCAGAACTGACCAACACAAAGACATACAAACGGGTTGATTATTATTAATACCTTAAATACTAAAAATGCTGCTATAAATCTTGTTTTTTTTAATGGAATATATGTATTATAAATGATTTATCCACGCACAGATTGCACAGCTTTTTTTAGAAGTCATATACCCTCATTATATTTAATCAAAATAGCTTCCCTTCCCTCTTGCACTGACATCTCTTCTCTGATGGCGTGTTTACTGGCGCGAGGGCGGGACAACCTGTCTTTTCTTCATTAATGATAACTTATAAATCTTAAAAGACAGATTGTTGTGAGCTACGAGGTTGTTAATCAATGGTATTAGCTTCTGTTGAAGCCATCAGCCCATAATTATATATAATTAGTAGTTTTATATTCCTCCATTGGTTTTAATATGATTATGCTGTTCGCAATGCTTCATGGGATTGTAGTTCTTTCCCTCACTAAAGCCGTTAAGTACACAGTCTTGTCCCTTTGTATTTCGTTTTTTTTTGCTTCAGATCAAAGTTTATAATGTTGTAATTCAACTCGTTGCTGGTTGGGTTTGGTTCATGACTTATAGCACGTTAATTTGTGTAATTTGTTCCATGTTAAAGAAACTTTTCATTTGAGTTGTGTTTGTAATTGTTATTGTTAACTATAACTAATCCTAAATTATTACAAATCTTTTTTGTTAATTGAGATACAATATAAAAATTAAATGAAAAACAAACTTAAAAAAGGTTGACAAAATTAGAAATGTAGAGTTGGCAAAAAACTAAAATACTAATTCATTAAGTTTAAGTTGAGAAGTACTAGAATTATTAAAACTGAAATAAAATTATAGCTAAATAGAAATGGGGAAAAAAAACTAATAAAAAAAGACAAGAACATAAAATTCTTAAAATTTTAAATTAAATTAAAAAAGAAAATATAAAATAAAAGCCAATTCAAAATATAAATAAATACTATTGTAGTATATAAAAAAACTTGGGAAAGCCAGATTTGTGTTCTCTTAACCCTCAATGATTCTGTGAAACACTGATATGGTGCATTTGGAGCAGTTTACACAAACAGAACGGCAACAAAATTCCATTAAATTTACTATTTTAAATAGACTTTCCAGAAAAGAAAATCATCTTTTTTCATGAATAACTATTGAACTGGAAGGAATTGAAGTGGTGAATAGAAAGACATAAACAGCAGAAGCATTTGTGTGTGTGTTGTCGTTGAATCCACACCTGTACTGCTGGTAGACGTCAGGACAGTAGAGCAGTGCCGTCATCACACTCTGATGGGGACACACGCTTCGAAGAACCAAACTGATCCCGTACAGCGAAGTCAGCAGAAAGAAAACAAGCATCAGAAGGAAACTGGGGTGATTGGCCTGTCCCACACAGCTGTTGATCCTATCACAAAAACAAAATGACCGACAAGACACCGAACTGAGACCTGGTGATTCAGTTACACATATCAGTTACACCGAATAAGAAGCACGCAGAGGGCGAGATTAACTCACTGTCTCCGTTACACATATGTTTACATGAAGAACAAGATATTTCACAGGACACAAAAAACCTGATTGACTCGACAAGGAACACAGAACCATTTTTGAACACTAGAGGGGTAAAAGGCAAACAACACACCTGGGAATGATCACAGAACTACAAAAGGACTACGAAAAAGACACACAGGAGTCAGGACAGGGAACAGGAACAGAACCAAGTCAAATGCAAACTAAAAGTCCAATTAACAAAGCACAAGAAACACAAAGCCAGGTAATACATAATTTCTCAAAATTCCGCATTTTGCATTTGGTAGGCTTGAAAAATATTGCATGAAAATGTACCATATTTTTTTGCATTGAGACATTATTTTCATGTGAAATGAAATTCAAAGATTTTCAAAAATTCTTATTACATTTAAAATGTCTAATTATAAAACGATTAATTATTAGAATTATAATAATAATATTAGATGAATTCATGCTCAAAAACATGCTTAAAATTAAATGTAAAATAAAACTTATATTATATGTACACATACATTACAATCAGCATAAATTAAAGGCAGAAGCCAGTTTTATAAATACAAATAAAATTAATTAATTAAATTACTACATTTTTTAATTAAATGAAATTAAATGTACAAATTACTAAATACTTATTTTTCCTTTTTTGTTGTAAAATTAGATATTTTTTATGCTGCAATAATGAGAACTTCGGGAGAAAATGTGTTTAATTTTATGTTTGTGTTTAAAACATTAATTTAACATTATTTTCATGTCAAATTAAAAATATTCTCAAATTCTCATAAATTTTCTAATTATAAAATGATTATTCATTATAAAAATTATAATAATTATTTTTGATGACTTGCAAAAAAAGTTATTTTTAAAATTAAGCGTAAAATAAAATGTATATTATATGTACACATACATTACAATCAGCATAAATTAAAGGCAGTATTATAAATACAAATTAAATAAATATACACAAATAATTTTTTTTATTAAATTAAATGTACAAATTGCTAAATACTTTAAATGTAAAAAAGTAAATGTAAATGTCCTTTTTTTTGTTGCAAAATTTTATCTTTTTCATGCTACAATAATGCAAATTTTATGTTTACGTTTAAAATAATTTAATGCAAAAATACTAATGATGCTAATCACAGGCTTTATCTTCTTTAAGCTTAGTTTTGTCTTTAGATTTTTGCATGAAATATGACCCAAACGTGTTACCTGCAGATGAAATTTACCCTGATAATAATAACTAAGACCCTCTTGAATAAGGAACCCACCAGACACAGTGGTGGTCCAGACGCAGGATGCAGACTCCACAGATCCTACAGTGTCCGGCTCTCGGGGGACGCACCAGTTTGCATATTGTACACCAGTTCCTCCTCTGAACACTCTCCTGTCCTGTCCCAGATTCATCAGTTTGTTCAGGAGGACCGGCGTGATTGGCTATCACCACCTGGTGCTGTTCTCCGTTTAGATAGGCAGCATCTACATCAGGTGGTGGTTTGTGATAGGTCACTGTACTATGAGTGTCAGATGGACAAGGCCTGACGTAGCCCGGCCCCCTCTTGGTGATTATGAGAGAAATGACCGTGAGAGCAACACCCGCCGTCACAGCGCACAACTGAAGATGATTCACATCACCGCGAGGGACGATTTCGGTGATGAAGAGGTAGAACATGTAGAAGAGGGAGAAGAGGGCGAGGCTGAGGAAGAATAAAGTGCGTCCTTTCTTTCGGTGGGTAAAGTAGTAGTACCAAATGACCATGATGGGCACTGCTGTTAGCACTACAATACCCAGCAGGTAGTGCAAAGCTGCAATGTGCAAAAAAACAGGGAGGAGAATAAGAGGAGGGATCAACGATAGATCAACTTGTCGGGCACCAGATATCCAGGGCACCCGCAGACGATCACTGATCGTGGCAACTACCCGAGACAGAGAGTCTGGATTCTGAGACTCCTTCTTCATCCATCTGGAAAATAAAAAAATTCGATCATATTCTTCATTTAACACATTTTACTATATTTAACCCTTTAAGGGTGTGTTCTCACTTGGCAGGTTTGGTTTGATATAAATGATCTCTGGTGCGATTGCTCTGACAGTGCAGTTCATTTGAATAAGCATTAAAAGCTGCCATCCAAACCTTGGCACGCACAAAACAAGTGGACCGAGACCCACATTTTCAGGAGTTCCAAGTGAACTCTGATGCAGTTCGACTGAAATATACACTCACCTAAAGGATTATTAGGAACACCATACTAATACTGTGTTTGACCCCCTTTCGCCTTCAGAACTGCCTTAATTCTACGTGGCATTGATTCAACAAGGTGCTGAAAGCATTCTTTAGAAATGTTGGCCCATATTGATAGGATAGCATCTTGCAGTTGATGGAGATTTGTGGGATGCACATCCAGGGCACGAAGCTCCCGTTCCACCACATCCCAAAGATGCTCTATTGGGTTGAGATCTGGTGACTGTGGGGGCCATTTTAGTTCAGTGAACTCATTGTCATGTTCAAAAAACCAATTTGAAATGATTTGAGCTTTGTGACATGGTGCATTATCCTGCTGGAAGTAGCCATCAGAGGATGGGTACATGGTGGTCATAAAGGGATGGACATGGTCAGAAACAATGCTCAGGTAGGCCGTGGCATTTAAACGATGCCAAATTGACACTAAGGGGCCTAAAGTGTGCCAAGAAAACATCCCCCACACCATTACACCACCACCACCAGCCTGCACAGTGGTAACAAGGCATGATGGATCCATGTTCTCATTCTGTTTACGCCAAATTCTGACTCTACCATCTGAATGTCTCAACAGAAATCGAGACTCATCAGACCAGGCAACATTTTTCCAGTCTTCAACTGTCCAATTTTGGTGAGCTCGTGCAAATTGTAGCCTCTTTTTCTTATTTGTAGTGGAGATGAGTGGTACCCGGTGGGGTCTTCTGCTGTTGTAGCCCATCCGCCTCAAGGTTGTGCATGTTGTGGCTTCACAAATGCTTTGCTTCATACCTCGGTTGTAACGAGTGGTTATTTCAGTCAAAGTTGCTCTTCTATCAGCTTGAATCAGTCGACCCATTCTCCTCTGACCTCTAGCATCAACAAGGCATTTTCGCCCACAAGACTGCCGCATACTGGATGTTTTTCCCTTTTCACACCATTCTTTGTAAACCCTAGAAATGGTTGTGCGTGAAAATCCCAGTAACTGAGCAGATTGTGAAATACTCAGACCGGCCCGTCTGGCACCAACAACCATGCCACGCTCAAAATTGCTTAAATAACCTTTCTTTCCCATTCTGACATTCAGTTTGGAGTTCAGGAGATTGTCTTGACCAGGACCACACCCCTAAATGTATTGAAGCAACTGCCATGTGATTGGTTAATTAGATAATTGCATTAATGAGAAATTGAACAGGTGTTCCTAATAATCCTTTAGGTGAGTGTATATTCAACATGGACCAAAGACATTCTCAAAAAAATAAAAACATGTCTCAAGATGCGTCCCTACAAAGGACAGAGTGCTCGAGAATATCAGATTTTTCTCGTAATAGAATACAAGTGTGAACAGACCACAAGTAGAAATCTATGAATCCCTCGCTCACCTGTCACAAGCCTCATCCAAATCCTCACAGTCACAGCAACATCCTGCCATGTGACTGCGCCCACCATGGCGATCAATGTACTCACAACAGCACAGAGGATCATCCTGATCTAGTGTTCGACGGGATCTCTTCGTCATGACGTCAAGAAAACATAGGTGAGGGCAGGTATCATTCCTGTGAGGGAACCAAATTAAAAATTTTAGATCTCATGTCTCGATTTATTAGACTTAATTTCCACATGCTTTTATCCAAAGCGATACGGGTACCGTACAAGATAGGCCTATTCAATTGATCTCTTCATGCATTCACTAGGGATTGAACCCATGACCTTGAACTACATACATACATACATAAATGCATACATGCATGCACACACACACACACACACACACACACATTCTCACACACACACCATAGATAGACTGTAAAAAAAGATGCATACACATACATACACAACGAAAGAAAGAAAGAAAGAACATTTTGAATATATTTTAAATATAAACATTTAATTAACACACTTTTGTACGCGCAGGTTACGAGACTGGAAAGTTCGTCGGATGTATGTAGGCTAAAGCGATGGTGTTCTGATAAACGACACACTGGCCGTCTAGAACACGCCGAACAAAAGCACTCACTACAATACGTAAATAAACTAATAGGGACATAACGTTACTAAACGTAGCATATGTGGAATATAATGTGTGCATATGTGGCATTGTTGTTTCGTACTTACAGCACAAAACAGCCATATTGTAGTAGAAGTTCCTTTCGGAAGTGCAGTCAGTATAAGCGTCAGCTGTAGTCTCATTCTCGGTATCGGAACGTTCTAGTCGGTTTACCACTCTACTGGCAAGCCGTTTTAACATTTAATCATTAAAAGAAGCTGCACAAGAAACACTAAAGCAGTCCAAATCTACGAAGAGCACCAGGAAGTCGCGTAGTATACACAGCAACCGCGAACAGACAGCACGCGCGCTGTGTGTGTGTCGATAGACTGCCTTCATTTTCCTGACGTCAGTGCAAACTTTTAATTTCCTCTGATTATAAACGTTACTTAATGAACACGTTTAAACAACAAAATATGACTTTACTTTTACCCCCCACTTTTAGTGGACACTGAATTGAAAATATACAAATGTTGAAATAGACAGAGAATCGTTCTGTGGGCTATTATCAAGACAATCTTTTATTAAATGCCTCTCGACAAACACAATGCAACATATTTTATTTTTATTACAAGTTCATTGACAGAATATTTACGTCGCGTGACGTCATATAGGGCATCTGCACATCCGCAGCCTTTTAAAACACCAAAAAAGCTAGTTTTCTGTCATTTAATTCAGCACACATGAAATAAAACAAACTATAAAGTAATTTAAAATGTAAATGCACACTTCTTTGGACGTGTTGTCACAGCCTGTGGAGTAAGACAGCATCTGTTTAAAGGCACTGTTTTGAGATGAAGTCAATGTAATAATGTTGTGATATTTGATGTTACTAACAAGATCATTAAAAAAAATAAAATCAATAAAATGTAAACTTCACAAATTGAACATTTGAATTTTATTTATAAATAGTTTCAGAAGAAATGTCTTAATATATTAAGAGAAAAAATAGACATCTATACACAATCATCCACCTAATGTTTCTCTGTTTGGAATGCTTGAGTATTACCACACAATTTTTTATTTTCCCCAAGTAAACATTTACATGAATGAGTCACAAATTTATTTTAAAGACAATTCAGTCCCTAAAAGCTGTTAAACAACCAAAAGTGGTATTTAAAGACGTGTAAACAATTTATAGGTAAAACATCACTCATTTACAGTAAATGTCAGAGATTTCATCTTCTCCATATGAACCTGTACTGTAAGACATTATTAAAATCCCGATGAGCATTCAGAACTTCAAACATTCTACAATTTTAATATGCACAATCATTTGTCAGTAGTGATCCCTGCATTAATAATGTTTTAAGGTGCAATCATTTACAAATTCTTAGAGGTATCTAAAGACAAGAGCTCTGTCTAAATCAAGACAAAAAAGCCACATGAGGAAATTTTAGGCAGATCTTTAACATGTGAACCGGAGGCAACGGGCCAGCATTGCCCCCTCCATAATCAAAATGAAGGACATGTGCAACTGCACTGAATCCATTCCATATCTGAGAATTAAAGCTTTTGTTGTAGTCCAGAAAAAATGGACATCATATTAGCATCCGGCAGTTCAGAACATGATTACGAGAACCTTTTGTGTTTAAACCTGCTACATTGCTGTTACCTTCACTTCAGCAATATCAACGATAAGCAAAAGACACTTTTCTCCTACAGCTTCAAGTTCAAGTTTGCATATTCACGAGGAAACTCGCAAGATTTACTGTGCTAGTGCGAAGATCCCATTCAAGACAAAAACAGCTTTGACAATTTAAAAAAACATCCAACCACAACAAAAAAAGCCCAGAGAGATGATGAACATGGCTACGAGTCTGCCCTGGGGTGACTAGCCCTATGGCAACACTCCTCAGCGAGGACAGGTCTTATGGGAAGAATACCCTTGTGTTGTCAGGTCGCCAAACCCAATGCCATTTAAAGCTGAGAGGAGGACCTGTTGTAGACCTGAAAGTTCTGCTGAAGCACCATTAGAGAACTGCGTAGCTGTGAAGAAGGAAGCAGCAGAAATATAAATAAATAAATTACATAATAGATCTCTTAGCCAAAAGAAATGACAAATGTAAATGTAACCCCTTGTAACCCCAGCAATAGTTTTGACTAACACCATAAGATCGACATTTCTGGTCAAGAACTGCCAAATTAGACAGGAAAGAAGTCTCACTGATGAGTAACGGTGAACAACCACGGTTTGTTTTGCATTAATGTGTCATTGAAGGATGGGTTTAATAAGAGACAGTATGGCACCCAAACATACTTGTTCAAGAAGGTTAATGGAGTCCTGCAGTACTGCTTTCAGTAGTTGTGCTTCCTCTCGACTTCTGTGTGGCATACCCTGTCTGGCCCCTAGGTCAGGTGCCAAACTATATAAAAACAGTTAGTAAGTCAATGTTGTTCATAAAAATGTACCAAAAACAAAATACAATGTCTTTTGAAAGAGCCTTTACCTAGACACTACTCTCTCCTCCATTCTGTGCTTGGTGTTCAGATACATACGATGAGCGACATCTTCCATGGCCCAAAGTTTAAAGAACAGCCCCAAGTTCAGAACCACCAGAACGAAAAGTCTGAAAGGCAAAACAATGTCACATTCATAAGCACATTAATTATTTATCTCGTACATAATTCTAAATGACCATGGTTGAAATTAATAGTCTTCCTTCCATGTTTTACACCGCAGATGTAAGCAGTGCATATTTATGTTAACAGGTTACAGAATTCTCAGATTCTCTATTTTTCTATTTCTGAACTAAGCAGATAACATATAATATATAATTGTATAGTATATAATCTCTTGCAATATATGCTAATGTAGTTATGGATTTTTTTTTTTTTAGACAATATATCTGAGATACACAGTGAAAGTTTCTGGAATTTTGGGTTTCAAACAAAGACTTTCTATTCATTAAATCTGACTGAATCTGGATCGTTTAAGCTGTTTATCAAGTTAAAGTTCTGTTCCATGTAGATTTTTTACAAATGTGTAAATGTGGTCCCCTTCAAGTTTTTAATAACTCTCAATAGGCAAGTTCTAAAGGATTTGAGATTTTTATTAAAGAAAAACTGTAGTTACGTACAGTAGTAATGTTTTGTAGCTCTGTTACACAGCAGAAACAGTGTTAGTATCAGAGCTCTAAATCCCAAAGCATACCTTTCTTTACACATACGCAAGTTGTACGCATAGCCTTTCAAAGTATACTTTCAAAGCATAGCCTTTCAAACTAAACGCTTACACAGGCGGTCCCCAATAAAAAAAAATTCTTTAACTACCTTGTGAAACAATGGCCCTGTAGCACTGTTGCCACCATGTGGACAAAAGAATTAGTGCAAAAGAATCATTGCGCATGTGTGTGCGTTTAGAAAAATCAGGCTGCGCATGCACATACTGTAATGATATGGTATTTTTGTCATGCACACTGTACACAAACCCTAGAATACTCGTAAAAACGGCTTAATCTTACACTGCTTATGTATGAGGTGTGAAACAGGCCTTAGAGTAAATGAAGCCTTACATTAAGCTCATCCCAATTACAATTGAAGTGACGCTCCATCTGTGTGGTGTGTTCTTTATGTCCATGGCACCTGTAATGTAAAATGCAATGCAAACAGAATTGTTTTAAGTCTAAAACACAATATATTCATGTTTGCTTGAATATAAAAAAGAACAGACCACCAAATGAGCACATCTGATTAGTATGAGTATCTTTTTCTAGGGTTTATCAGTATTTTATGGCCAGTAGCAGAGATTTTGGATTCAGATATATATATATATATATATAAAAAAAAAGATAGATAGATATATATATTTATACCCATGGTACCGCCTCTCTGCTGATCAGAGTCTGCGCTGTACTGCTTCCCCGGCTTCATGTGTTCCTGTAGGGTGCGACTGAAGGTTCTTCGCCTCCTGCGCAAACCACTCGTCTTCCCAGCATCTCCGCTACCTTGAGTCAACTCTGCCTCCTCTTCAAGCAGCTCTGCCTCTGGGATGTGCATTGTGAGGTAAAGATCATGGTAATTGCATTAATATGAGAGCCTGGAGGTCACTGGATTGGTTAGGGATCTGGCTTTTGGCATCCCTGTAGTTTTGCAATTAAATGAAGAAAATGGCCTTGCAGGCAATGGATCCAACTGATGCATTTCACCAATAGGAAATGGACACATCCATGCTGTTAATAGCGCTCCCAAGACACTCAGAGCAAGTCACTAATGTTCATTACTCATTCGATTCCCTAATCCAACATCCCATGGCACAGAAGCGATTAGCCAGCTTTCTTTTCGCAGTCGATAAGAAAAATATTGTGGAGTCTGCTGTTCTGCTCACTTTAATGAAACAAGAAACACTTATATATAGATTTAATTAGTGACATTAGGACATATAGAAAATGGCCACATCCTACAGACCATGAAGTTAAAGTCCCCCTGCTGCAGTCAATTATTTTATCCCTTAAAACTCATCTTTGATAATCAAAATGACATATAAAAAAAAAATCCTGTGAAAATTTATTTTTATGCTTTAAAACAGCTTGAATGTAACACGCTTGCTTCACCTAGTATACGCAGAACCATGAATATGCAAATTTGGCCCCGCCTCTACTCAATCACACCAGCTCGGACTACCTGATCCCACTCAGTCAACTATAGTAAACGCCACACAATGGCAAGTTGAAATATTGGTTTAAATCAGCCATATATGTTTCAACCAGGAACTTGATTCAGAAGAAGTATAGAAAGAGCTAAATATACAGGGTCGTCTACAAGCTGATGTAATGTTAAAGTGTTTTATATATCGCCCTCTACAACGTCGGGTTGATATGATTAGCCTTTGGCTTGACTACATTATCAAACAGCTGATAATGTGTTGCTAATGTTACAAAAACCATGTTCCCGTTTGCCATCTCAGAGTCACACAGCTGCCTTCTAAAAATTTGCATTCTTAGAAACGCTTTGAATAACTTAGAACATCAGTGGAGAAAGGCATATAATTCATCATAACATCTTAATAGACATCATATACAAAATTCACCCGCTATATTGCTATAAAGTCCTTTCTTAAAGGTGTTTTTGTGCTCACTGATAGGAAAAGCCCCACCCGGGATTGGTTACATTTTTGTGACAGTAGGAAACGGTTTCAAACCACATTTTTGAGACTGTACATTGCAGTTTTAAGGAGAAAATACTCAGCCATGGGTTTGTCTTAAAGCATATTGAATATAAAGAAAAATAAAATTTGGTTTTTGATTGATTTTTTCAGAGGTAAAATAGAGTGCTAGGGAGGGTTAAAAAAAAAAAAAAAAAAAAAAAAAAAAAAAAAAAAAATTCATACTAACCAAGATGTCTAAAGTAGTCTTCAAGGCCACTCCAGGAGTTTTTGGTGATAAAGGATTTAACAAGACCCCAGGGCTGCTTTTTGTATTTGACATCAGTGTAAATCCTGAACAGAAAGAGATCACGAGTTCAATTATTTACTAAATGGCTCTCACATCAAGAGATTTCAGTGCCATAGTCAAAACGAAAGAGGTTAGACACACAGATATTAAGACCAGCTCACCTGAGTCTGCACTTGTGCTTGGAGTTACGGATGATACAGAAGCGATTCTGAGTGTAGAAGTAGTCATGATAAGGGACATCATGTGTGTAGACCTCCGAATCTATCATGTAGTACTGACCCTCTCGTGACTCTTTATATAGTGTCTAGAATGCACAGAAATCAGAAAATATTCCACTTACACACAGAGGCTGCATTCACACAGCAGCACAATACAGCTGTCAGTCCTGTTTGGACTGCTAAATATGGTTCTGTTCATACACGGTTTAGTAAGGCCAGAAATACAATATCTCTTTTAAATTTTGGATAAAGCGATCCTTAAATATTTATGACTTGCTAATAAATATATTTCCAAATATAAAAATGTAATCTTTAAAGTCACCTGTATGTCTAAGTCTATATTGACTAGCACTATCTGTCACCGTGTTTACATTCATTATATGAATGTAGTCATTAGGCCAGTCACCATTATTGCATTTGAACCTTATTGTGATAATTCAATCTAATTGACTGCATTGACTTTAAAGTGCAATCAACTACATCAAATAATTGGAAGAAGGTGGTTTTGTAATTACGGTCATTTTCTTATAAATGTTAATTGTTGCATAATACAATCAAACCAAAAACTGTCTATTGCCTAATTAACAGAGAACAGAACAGTAGTTATATACTTTGTCATTCTATGCGTCACAGAACAAGAGCTGAATACTCTTTGCAGTGGAAATTACACTGGCAAACTGCTCTATAGTTTTAAGTTAAAAAAACTGACAAAGCACACACAACTAACTTGGACGTGGCGTTTTGTCAGATTTACAGAAGTGACAGATGCTAATATCACAAAAATAACAACCACAGCCACAGCTCCTTCCTGCCATCCATGTCTAAATATAAATGTGGCATAACCAAATACTGCACTTAAACTGATAGTGCAACCAAAGAAATGCAGCCTTTCAATAAGGTTAAACCGTTTTTAATATTTGTTTGACCACAAACCGGTCACTTTTGAGGCTCCTGTGTAGGAAGTAAATAGTGGTGCAGCTCACTAGGTTTTGTGACAGAGCCACACAGTGGCGAATCTAACCTGGTTCTCTGTGGCAGTGGAGAACTTTCCGACAAGGGGGTTAGAAATAGTGATGGTGTAGTTCAAAGTCCTTTTCATACCGCCAGAGGCCTCTCTTTGCCAAGAGGTAGAGCTTGCACCTGTCAGGCGATATGCTTTCGTTACTACAAACAGTATGCCAAAACAATATGTGCAAAATACATTGTTTGTTATCATTACAGGTTCACTATGCAGGATTTATAAACTCGTACAAAAATAATGCCTCTCAATCATTACTTATGGCCCCCTAGAAATGTGTGGTGCTTGTATCTATAGACGCAATGCCCTGTGCCTGCATTTTCATATTTTCTTCTTGAACTGCTATGCTCAGTACATTTCTGGGCTACAACCTTTGGTCAGTGGGTGTGTAGCCCTAACTAATAACGTTGTGCAGAGCAAGTGAGGGCGGGACTGTATCTTCTGTGTCTGAAGCTTGGGAAGTTCTGGTAAGTTGTCGTGTCTCAACACAAAAACAGTTCGCTAATGTTGCTACTGACTACTATCTGTAACTTGACAGATTACTAGGCATTATAATTACATTTTTGTGATGACATGTAATTGTTTATTAGCGAGCTAGACTGAAGATGGCTAAATTTGCTCGCAAACAACAGCCAGTCATCTAACTATTAGCATAACTGTTCTTTCATATAATACACAAAAATAATTTATGCATGATGATAAGCACAATAATTGAAAAAAATATTTGCAAAATAGCTCATCACTCATTTTCCTGCTGGTAGTTTCTTGAGACAGTTGGGCTGCATGTGCAACTGATATTAGGGGACAGGGCTTGTGCTTTTGAGGGGCTAAGTGTGAATGTTGTGTTTACCAACAGTAACTGAAAATCATGCAGAGTGCACCATTAACTAATACTTAAACCATTAAAAAATATATATAAATATTAGTTTAAAAATAAACTTTCAAAACTTAGAGATGATAAAAGCACCTAACAAAACTACTAAAATGTAAACTAAATTTAAACCGAAGTACCTGTGATCTTCCTGACATCCATAAACCTCCGCATGAAATTAGAATCGGAGAAAAGCAGGTCAAACATCTTCTCAGCGCTGATGTTAAAGACCCGGTTCACATACAGCCTTCCCTGAGACACAGTCTCACATTCTTCCACTACAAGAAATCAATACTAAAGTAAACTAAAAATGCATCAACACAGCCATGGAATGAGAAACAGGCAACATACATACTCATCTCACCCTCCTCCAGGCTGTCAGATCTGCTGTTATCAGAGAGCTGGTCTTCATTGGCATTTAGATCCAGAGAGAGAGAGGAGCGTTTAGACACTCGTTCAGACCCCGAGCGGTTTAATGACAGATTTGGACTGCGCTGATGGGACGGGGTACTGAGAGAGTCGTCCTATTGAGGGTTTAACACAAATATCAACAACTATACATGAGCTCTACTTTAAAGACTTTGCTATAAAATCTACTTTTCTTTCTTTAAAATAAAATAAAATGCTGAATACATAGCTTTTTATTCAACAATTTAACAAGTTGACCATTTGGTAGGGTTGGGTAATATATTTAATATTGACAATATATTCAAGACTTTTCTGGCAATATAAAATTAAACAACATCAAGAATATAAATTATTTTATTGTCTTTTATTATGATATATTTTAAGAATTTAAGTTTCTTAAAGTCTGTTTAATTACACAAATTTACACTCAAAATCATGAGCATGTTACGAGTTGGTAAGTTCAATTAATTTGTGTGTGTGAGTGTGTGTGTATTTGATTAAAATCACTCAAGATGTTTTAAACGTACTAAAACTTTTTTTTTTTAAATGTTCTAAAACTTTTTCTAGCAAAATTTTCAACAAGTCCCTTAGAGAGCAAGTGAAATATATATATATAAAACCCCAGCCAGCCATATGGGTCATTAGACAAAGCATTTTAGGAAGAATCCATCTGCCAAGGGAACCATATTTATCGACGTACCCCTCCATTTGCTGAGAGCATGCTTTGCAGTCCAACTGAAGACTGTGTGTCGTCTCCCTGTGTTGTGGTGGCCTCATAAGAATTCATCTCCCCTTGGGGAAGACGAAGCGATGTGGGCCTTTCTGGCCTCCCGGTGTAATCTTCTCCACGCATATTCAGACTGCAACAGAGAGATGGGACCTGAAATCCAAGTAACTAATCTCTCATATATCCAAACAGCTGTTGACATGTGTAGATGTGAATGGGTGTGTGTAGTTAACCTGGGCAGGGTAGGTGTGACAGTATCTACTGATCTTTGAAAGCTTTCCATTTCATCATGACTCAATCCTAAGTCGTTGCCATAATGCTGCTTTATCATCTGCAACAGCTCCAACTTGGTCAATTTCTGCAAGAGAGGAAAGTTACATTGAGCAACATACACTTACTTATTTCCGTCCCTCCTATGTGCACTTTTTGTCTTATAAAAACTGAAACTATTTACTTAAGCATTTCTATTCAAGTTCCTGTGGTGATATTAATCTAAACCAGCACATAAAACAGCCCAAACCTGCTCCACACCTCGCTGACCAAAGATCAAATCTGTTAGAAGGGCAAATGACAAGCAACAGTAACGTGAAAGATGGAGATTTATGAAGAATATTCCATGATAATGTATGGTTTCGCAGTAGCAACGATAAGTTTGCAGAAAACTACGGTTACCATAGAAAAAAGGCGTAACGTTAGAGACGTTTCAGCGACACATGTAAATAGACAGACAGTATCAGCGAACATAAGCAAGAGTTTGTTCGACAAAAAGCAACCGGAAAACTTCAACAAAAGCCTTATGAAAAAGATATTCATATAAAAATTCTTCAATTCTCAGCCGCGTCGTGTGAAAAAAGTTTTCAAATAAGCGCAACGAAATTCAAAACATTGTTTTAAGGCCGTATGGCACGGACACAATCACACAACAAACCGAAGAGAAAACATTTTATGGATGTAACGTTATAAACCTCCAAAAAGCCCCCACCTATTTAGAGTTACATCAAACATTCAAAGAAGCAGCTAAAACTAGAATATGTTCTTTATTCATACGCTAAATTATACGGTCAGTAAAGGCTCCCCGTAGGGTCACCTACCTGCTGAACGCCAGTAACCTGTGCGCTTCCAGCGAAAGACTCATGCTGAAATCAGGAAGCCACGAAAGGCCACCACTGCGCCCCCTAGTGGTGAGCTATTCATTTACTTTAACAATAGGACTATAAATGGTTTTAGTCGTTTATCTCCATACTAATTTTCCTCCTATCATTTCCGCGTGTATTCCTCTTAAGAAGCAGCATTTTCTCTGTGCAATGTTTTCAGACGAAGAAAGTCACGCCTCAATGGAGGTCAAAGAACTATGTTCATGCTGCCTTGTTAAGTGTACCCTACTGGTTTAGGTTGTTTACACTGAAGCACATCCCTGAACGTAGGTCTATAGGGTATTATTCTGTCTGTTTTCCTCACATGGTATTAATATGCCACATTATTAATCACCCTAGGCTACCTAACACAAATAAATAGTTTGTGTTGGCTATGAAGACTCACTGAACACTAAAATTGATATTGGACGGGTTTTTAAGAATGTGTTGTTAATTTTTTTAAACTATTTTATATCTGTTTCAGATCATATTTGAGAATAGGCAAAAATTGTTTTGTAGAGTAAAAACATACAGTAAATTACAGCCAAGATGATATGCATATTTTAAGGAATTATTAGCTAACTTATCTGTCACAACAACACATTTTTGAACAGTACTGAAAAAGAAATAAATTACCTTCTCCATTAGAATATTCTGCCAAAGCCGAAATATACTCTGGTAACTTTTCTCCCTTGCTGGGAATGAGCTGAAGAACAGCTGTGGAAAATTCCAAAATAAATTTTTCCGTCTTCATAAACACGACAAAATTAAGAATTAAAAACATTGATCGTTGAACTTCACCTTTTCTGAATTAGTACTGATCTGGATAGCATTTGGTATCCATTTTGCTGTCTTCTCTCTTGACATTGAGGTGACATCCTTCATATTTACCATGATCTAAGTCAAAATCAGGTTTATTGTCATTTTTTTTGCAGAGCAATGGAATCTATAAAAGAAATTCCTAATAAAGCATCTCTGATATGCTCACTATAGGTCATGGCATGACAATAATTCATAGATTGACAAAGTTTTATTGCACAACTCACTTTTGTACCACGAAAAACATGACTGTAGAAACAAAAACAATTCTCTGTAAGGTAGATGCGGCCTTGTAACAAGATATCCTTCTGGAGAGCACAGGTGTAGTCTAGGAAAAAAATGGATCATTCAAATCATATCTAATATGATTATACAAATATTGTATAAAACAATTTTTTTTCTATATTTAAAAAAAAAAAGTGTTTGTTTGTTTTCTCTCTGTCTCCCTCTATCAGTCTTACCTGCAATTAGTTTCTCAGACTCAGGCACCTCTCTGAATAATTTCCGAAACTCGTCACTCCTCTGTTTATAACTACTGTACAGCAATGCTTCAGATGACTGAGGTGCAGCTATGCCCTGTCCACTGACTTCTGGACCCTGTGAGGTAAAATCACAGCAAGTAAATAAATAAAAATTAAAAATATTAATAATATTGTAATATTATAATAATAATATTTGTGAATCTGTGTAATACATACTGTAAAATCAGCAATAGCTTACTAATATCTCACAACATTTAGCAATCAATGCCAGTTGCGTAATCTCATCCTGATACAGTGTCTGTAATCTTTAGCAGGACAAAGTACAGCAAACTGTACAAGATAATTCTGCTTAAGATCATATCTATAAATTGAAGTTAATACAGTGTTGCCATGGGACTTCTATCAATGTAATCAAGTAAAAACAGCAAGTTCAATCTCACCTCTTTCTCTTCTGTCCATCTGACTTCCCCAGACTGACTGTTGTCCTGTGTGAGCTCATTGCCCATCTCTTGTTTTGGTATTTCGGTCATGCCTTTCGCCTGGTGAAGTAAACTTGAAGGTAATGATGTTTTACCAAACCACTTTTTGAATAATAATGGTCCGATTGATCTACCAGCTTTTAGTAAAACCAATAAGCACACAAAAGTGTTTCATTTGAATCTGCATTACAAATGATTTAATTATTTAAAGCTTCATTCTAAAAAACAGACTTTTGTGTGAAAAAAAGTTTCCTTTTTTAGACATTATTCACTGTAAATAAATAAATAAAAAGTAGCTGCCTTCAATTTTTAAGTACAATCAACTTGAATTACATTAAACAGTTGAAAATTGCTTAACCTGTTTTGAAGAGTTAAAGCATTGTAAAAACATATGTTTTCAGATCATATAACTTTTTACAGTGTTCAGTCTTAAAAAGGGGGTTTTGCCACAAGGAAGATCCATTTTAAGTTCCCCAACGAAGCTTTATATTAACAGTTCTTAAAATAACAATTTTTCTTAGGACATTTTAATAATGTGAATCCTTTTTCTACTATAATGAATCTTTTGTGCAGGGGTTCCATGGATGATAAATGTTCTTGGAACCATTGATGCCAATAAAGAACCTTTATTTTTAAAAGTGTTGACAGAAACATTACAGAACATTGAATGTATAAATAAAAGACTTCAGAAGCTTGTTCTCATAGACAAAATACATACCTGAGAAGGTCGTGTTCAGTATTAGTCCTGGTTACATCCAGGTGTAAGAGCGTTACCATAAGCTTCAACCGTCGCCGATATTCCAAATGCTCGTAAACTTTCGACAGCAGTGTGTCGTCTTCAGCGTGCTGTGGTCTTGTTGTCTGTCTCGTTGTTGAGATTGAGACCGTCCTACTCACACCTGGCAACCTGTACAGTCAGATTCTACCAGCTCATGAAGCAACATTCGACGCTGAGAACAAGCTCACTTTGTAATTTACATATTTTACGCATGACAAAGGAGACTCCTTTTTGTGTGAAGTCCAATTCTAAGAAAGTTTCGATTAAGCATAACGCTTAAACTGGGACTCTGTAAAAAAGGAGTTGACAAAACATTCAATTTAAAATTATATTTTATTTCTTTACAGATTAATAAAAGTTTAAATGTAGCCGATCATTTTGTATTAGTCTTTATTACTTAAGGCTATTTGCAGTGTCTGTTCAGTTTAAAATGTATATTTAATAGCATGTTTCTGTTTGAATCCTATTCACCTATTACAGACACCTAGCAATTTTGACCGCACTGTTTGTTAGGCTAGCCTATCATGCTCGGAAAATCGGAAAATCAAGTTAATATGACAGATATTGGCGTGACATATTTTCATGGGTGATGGATAAGCAAACATAATGTGGTGTAAAATTTTATAGCGCTTTTGCTCCGGTTGAACAGTTTTATTTTAGGCAACAATTTTAATCATTAAAAGATCAAATATTATAGAATTTCTTTAATTAAATAGCTTTATGAGGTTGAGGCACTTTGGACATCTTTATTAATAAGGTTAGATTTACCTGTAACATTTGATATAAGCTCTAACAAGATAGTAAAGTCAAACCTAATCATAGACAAGATAGGCTGTTTATGTAACACGTGGAGATAAGACTGGAAGATAAAAAGTGTTAGAAATGTATCGACAAGAACTCAGGGTAGGAAACTAAGACGAGAAAATGCAGTAAGACCAGTTATACAAACTGACATCACACACAAGTATATATTCCTAAAGTAAATATGACATAGTAAAAGAAGACACCTCTGCTTAAACATGACATTCAACCTTTGAGAACAAACCAAACTTGAAGGGTAAGAAATTACGCGAGTAACATTGGCAAGAATACTGACCCATCAGTAATTTTGGATGTATTGTATAGTTCTTAACTTAAGTAATGGCTGCATTTGTAACGTTTATAGGAGCAAACGGTTTCTTTTATCCTATAGAATGGACAATTATATGGCATTTCATATCACACCATATGAAAATGGTAAGAAGTGCATTGTTCTTGGCTGCACAGTGACTTGCACAAAGCTAGAAATACTTGAGGAACTACTTGAGGAGTGATGCAAACACAACACCACCCAATTTATTTTTAAAGAACTATTTACACAGTACATACTACAAAACGTGTAAAATGATGACTGCCTAAAAACCTTCCATGAGTAAGATAGTGTGATAGTGGCAAGGAATACATTTTCAAAAATGTCATTTTCAGAGATTATCACTTGTAGCCATGATAATCTTTCTTGCTCAAGTTTTATTTAGCAAAATGGCCAAAAGGCTTAATTTTCATTAAAAGAAACTACGAGCATTCTATTTGAACATGCAAGACCCCCAAAACGCAGCCAGAAATACTGTAATTCACAATACTTGTAAATTCATTAATATTTATTTAATTTTTCAGGACTCAAACACATTTTCATGTGAGCAGTGAAGAGGAAATGTACTGCATCCTCCAAAAAAATATACAGGACAATACTGCAATAAACAGCCATACCAAATTTTGTAAACCATTAAAACTGTAAATTTACCAGCTTTAAATATATCGAACCTCTGAAGTCATGTCTTTCAATCTTCTGTACAGATACAAATATAACAATAATTACATCAAATTATTTAATAACATCTATATCTATGGAGAGGATGGTAATATATAAAGAAGAACTTGGGCAGAGCAGAAGATTTAAAGAGGAAAATACAGATTGCACATATACACAAATGCGCACACACACACAAACACACACACACACACACACACACACAAACAATCAAAGGTATTGGGCGGTACCTCAAGAACAATGGAGCATCTATAACACCACAAGATGAATGTAAAGCAGTGGAATGTATTAGACAGAGAAAAGGGACACTGACTGTGGGTGTGTTGTGCGAATGGGGTGGGGGGATTGGTGGTTTCTGCTGCCCTGCCCTGAGAATGATGGCTTAAGACAAGACTCTTTTTTTATTCTTCCAGTGTACGGAAGGAGTTCTGCATGTCTTCATGGAGTTGGCCGTAATCAGCTTTGATCTTCTCCTCACCCTCTTTCACAGGGTCCTAAAATGCAGTTACAGACTTTTAAAAAACATCTTGAAAATGGAATATAATGAAAAAAAAATTAAAATAAAACAATTTAAATATATAGAAAGAAACAGTCTTTTAAATTGATTCTTGTTTTTATGTTTTATAAGCAATTACAATTATTCAACAAAATAATGACTCTTTCATAGTGGTTTCTCTAACAGTCCAAACCAATGAATGGTTTACTTATAGTTGAAAGCATGTTAAGCTTGGATAGCAGAAAGTGTTTAAATAATTGTAAAATTAAAAAAATATACATATATTAAAAATTATTTAAAATAATTGTAATATTTTAAAATAAATCACTTCAGCTTAAAAAATGTACATAATATTCAACCTCTGGCATGCAATATGATTAAATTGCACTGTTTGGCTTGTTCCTGATACTTGTGAATAATCAGCATAAAAGAGGAACCAAACTATTGACAAACCAAGATAATGGAAGTTCTAATAAATCAAGTGGCACAGACTATTTGGACACATTTAAGGCGCGATTTATTTAATCTGGGACGGCACAAAAACAATCAGTGTTACATCATGTACCTTAAATTTCATGGCACTGATCCTGTAGAGAATTTCTCCCATGTGCTCCCGGATCATGGACCAGGTGATCTTATTGTCGCTCTGTGCAGTGGTCTCTACGGCATGACGTGCCATATCATAGAACGCAATCATGTTGGACAAGATACCTACTGTCTTATAGAACGGACAGAACCTGCAAATGAAATCGAATGTTTTAGTTCCACACTATCCCATTAACCCGAATGCGACAAAGTTAAATAATCATCAGCTTATACACATCACAAGCATGTGTTCACTACCTGTCATAAGGTGTGTATCCATTTTGCTGTAGGAAATCATCCTTGATCAATTTGGCAACTTCCAGTGTGATCTTATCAGTTTCAGCCAATGATGCCTATAATATAAATAACATGTGTTGTATGTTCCAATTTAACTGACTGAATAATAATAATAATAATACATAATAACACTACAAAATCAATCAAGTTTAAGCGATGTGTACAAACAGAAAACACACATGAACCCACAAACTCACCTTCCCCACAAGCTGCACAATCTCAGCCAAGTCCTCCTCTTCCTGCAGGATCTCTTTGGCTTTGGTACGCAGTGGCACAAATTCAGGGAAGTGCTTGTCGTAGTACTCATCCAGAGCTCTTGTGTACTTGCTGTAACTAATGAGCCAGTTCACTGAAGGGAAGTGCTTTCTCTGAGCCAGCTTTTTATCCAGACCCCAAAACACCTGAAAGACAGAATAAGAGATAATATGAACTTTGAGATGGTTTACCTCTAGAAGAAAAAAAATGTTGGGTTTTTTTCACCATAAGCAAGTATTTAGAGAGCAATGAGAAGAAAATCTAGAATCTTCACTTACTTGTACAATACCAAGTGTAGCAGAAGTCACAGGATCTGAGAAATCTCCACCAGGGGGAGACACACTGCAATTAAAACACATTAAAGGGATAGTTCACCCAAAAGTGAAAATTCTGTCATCATTTATTCACCCTCAAGTTGTTTCAAACCTGTAAGAATTTATTTTTTCTGCTGAACACAAAAGAAGATATTTTGAAAAATGTCTGTAACCAAACAGTTGATGTTCTCCATTGACTTCCATAGTAGGAAAAAAAAAATACTATGGAAGTCAATGGGGTCCATCAACTGTTTGGTTACAGACATTTTTCAAAATATCTTCTTTTGTGTCCAGCAGAAAAAAAGAAATTCTTATAGGTTTGTAACAACTTGAGGGTGAGTAAATGATGACAGAATTTTCATTTTTGGGTGAACTATCCCTTTAACAGTAACAACAATAGCCATATATTGTAAGATTTGTTGAAAATATATCAAATATAAAAGAAAAACTTAACCAAAGTAAAAAAGCAAATGAAGAAGAAAAAGCATGGAATCAAGTACTTACGCTCCCACAATGCTCACACTGCCCTCTCTCTCTGGGTTACCAAGACATTTAACTCGGCCGGCGCGCTCATAAAATGAGGCCAGACGTGCTCCGAGATAGGCAGGATAACCGCTATCTGTGAATGAGAGCACACACACAAACACAAATTTAGTTTAGAATTTATAACATTTTCTGTGGTGGCTGAGACGGTCACAGCACACGTACCAGCAGGCATCTCAGCCAGACGACCAGAGATCTCCCTCAGAGCCTCTGCCCATCGAGAGGTGGAGTCAGCCATCATGCTCACGTTGTAGCCCATGTCTCTGAAATACTCAGACAGTGTGATTCCTAGATGGAATAAACACCCATAAATGATGAGAACACAGCCGCTACATTTAAAGTGCACATTATTTCTATATTAAATATTCTACAAACCTGTGTAAATAGAAGCTTCTCTGGCAGCTACGGGCATGTTGGATGTGTTGGCAACCAAGCCTGTTCTCTTCATGATGCTCTCCACCTTACCATCCACCTCCATGGTCAGCTATAGGACAAGAGAACTGTCAATCACTCTACTGAACCTTCTATTATAGTTTATGTGCTGTTGGTTCAATAATAACTGATGCTACTCACCTCAGGGAAATCTCGAAGTACTTCTGACATTTCGTTACCGCGCTCCCCACAGCCCACGTAGATGATGACATCACTGTTGGAGTACTTAGACAGGGACTGAGAGATCACAGTTTTACCACAACCGAAAGCACCAGGGATGGCTGTGGTTCCTCCCTGCACACATCTGTCGAATCAAACAGGGAAAACTAAAAGATCTGTTGAACCAAAACTTCTACTGTACTTAATTATTTAAACCAATTATTTAACCACTCCCATTTCTGCTGATTGGAGAAAATTGGGCTAGATCCATGATTTGTCCATTTTTTGTCATTTCAAAATTATGGAAATATTAACATTTAATATTGAATTATTTTATACAACATGACTCACGGAAAAAGGGCATCCAGTACTCGCTGACCAGTCAGCAGAGGGTGATTTGCAGGAAGCTTCTCGGTGACAGGCCGGACCTGACGCACGGGCCACACTTGCACCATGGTGAACTTCTCTTTCACTCCCTCAAACTCCAACTCCAACACCACATCCTGACAAACACACACAAGCACATTGACTTCCATATCCAAATAATTAACATTTTACCGTTCTTCACAAATTTAACCTGTTACTAGGCTCACCGAGACATCATAGTTTCCAGGTGGAGCCACATACGAGACAGTTCCTCTGCTTTTTGGCGGTAACATTATTTTGTGTTTAATAAGAGAGTTTTCAAACACCATTCCATAGATGTCACCTCCGGTGATGTGACTGCCAACCTGTGATGGACACAGAAACAGCTTCAAATCACTCAAACATTTGATTTGATTGATCACCTGACAGCACCAGTTGGAGCAATTTTAAAGTGGTAATTTCATATTTTTCCTTGAGGTCCACTAATAATGTTATGAAAAGTATATTAGTTTTTCATATTTCACATCATAATATTGTGATGCCTCCATAATTCAGTACCTTAACTTAAAACTAAAACGAATCATTCACTTACACGCAAGCTCTTGATTGGAGTGAACTCCCATTTCAGATCACGGTTAAGGGCACCAATGTTGACTCCTCTGGGAATGTAGATACTTTGAGTGAGGTCATTGATGTCTTTGAGGGGACGCTGAATACCATCAAAGATTGAACCCATGATTCCTGGTCCTAACTCCACAGAGAGAGGTTTCCCTGTGCGCAGGACAGGGTCACCAACGGAAACACCAGCTGATGAAAGCTCAGGAAAACAACTAAACTATATAATAGATTCTACACACCGCATAACAGCAACCGTAGAAAGTGTGTCCTTTAATAAGGTAAGAATAGGATACATGTCTCTTCATAGACCTGGATGGTAGCCATGTCACCCTCCAGCCTGATGATCTCTCCCACAAGCTCACAGTGACCCACTCGCACCAGCTCGTACATGGCAGCTCCCGCCATACTGGAGGCCGTCACCACTACAATACAATTAGAGAGTCAGTAACAATAAATGGAACCTTAAAAATGACTTATGGACAGTTTAACAATAATAAAAAAATAAAATACAATAGAATAAAGCATCAAAAGGTACACATTTTTACATTTTTTGTCAGTTCTTGCTTTCCCTGGGAATCGAACCCATGACCTCGGCGTTGCTAGCGCCAACGCTCTACTGTTTGAGCTACAGGAAAGCTATTTATGTGTATAATACAAATAAAACAAAATAAAATACAATTTAAGACAACTGAATTTCTACTAACCAGGTCCAGATACACCATGCACATATCCAAATTGTCCCTCCCGCTCCTCATCTTGGATCTTGGGCAGCTTGGAGAAATCCATTTTGAGTGTGTCTAACACAAAATAATGTCAAAATTTAAATAAATAAAAATACAATACAATCCAAATACAAAAATCTGTGTAATTATAGAGATTACTATCTGGATTATTTCATTACTTTCTTTTTACATATTTATATCAGAATAATTTGCAGTATTTATGTTATCCTGTGTAAAAAGCCCATTTATATTTATACAAGCAACATTTATATAGGCATACTGTGAGACAAAACATGGAACAGCGTCACATGACCAAAGGCACATGACACTGACTGTAAAAGAAACCATGCGAGGAAGTGGGGAAAATAGACAGTTGAGCAAATCTGGAAAAAAAATTGTTTTGTTGTGCCATTTTTGGACAAACTGAACAAATCCTTTTTAATTTGAGAACTACAACTAAACACCCCAAATGGTCTATAAAAATAATGCATTGCACTGACACATTTATTCATAAATATAACCATCTATTCCTGTTATTAAACGCCTCAAGAGGAACCAGTCGAACTTCCAGGTTTTTGTGAATTTATAATCACATGATGCTTCTATGACATGTGGGATTATTGGGGACGAATGATCCATTTAGTTCTCTACAGCATTCCAATATATGAGCCCAACATTGAGGAGGACAACTATGAATTTGAGCAACAATCCTGCATAATAAATAGGATAAAAAAACAGACAGAGCTGACTTTTGAAATCATGAAATAATAATAGTAAAGTACTGTCAGTAAAGAAAAATGAAAATTCCTTAAGGACATGTGGTCTGCAAACATTGAATGCTGTTGTTGACTGGAGAGAGAGAGAACAGCAGTGGTTGTCACATAATCAAAAACAAAAAACCTCTGCAGAGATAAAGATTTGAAGATTAAATATTAAAGTATATTAATATTCTATAAACATTTTAATGCTTGTAGCTGTTGTATGTTGCAATGGAGATTGCGCTGCGAAGAGATGCTGCATGATCACATGATCACGATGCTGCTGATACGATTTGACCTTTGCTGAAAATCTAAGGTATTTTTTTTTCACTTGAAAATCTTGATATTCGGAAACCCGTGAGGAAATCTATCCAGATGATATATTGAAATCCCCCACAATTTGTTTAGCATTCAAGTGGGATATTTCCCAGTGGTGCAGGGGAAAATAAACATGTCACGAGAGATGACTGAGGCGAGCGCAGATCCGAAGCGAACAGTGATTCAGCGACACAGTGCACACAACAGCACAATAAACTGTTAAATAATGGTTATTAAAGAATAAATAAACGACAAAGAAAATCTAAGAAAAAAAATCTTATATAATCGTATTTTCAGCTTGATTAACCTAATAAGTACGGTATAATGCGGTCTCAGCACTAAAAAAAAATGATAGTAATTTCCAAAAATACCTCAGATAATGAGACGGTCCTGTGTCCAGATCCTTTGGTGAGAGATGAGACGAGAGAAACGAGAAAAGTCAGCTGACTTCATTCAGTTGAGAGCTGACGTCACGGCCCGTTCTCCCTCTGCAGAGTGAAGAGTCTTTGCTTTAAACTTCACATCGCCCCCTACTGTGTGCGCCGTTGCTTTCTATTGTTCTCTGGGTCACAAATATACTTCATTTCTAAAGGAATTCTTCACTTGAATCCAGCAAATCAAAGTAAACAAAGCGGTTTCTCTTATTAACACATTTCTCCGTTTTCTCACTGTTTTCTTTAGACTATGCAAGAAATCAGAAACTAACACAAGTGTTCAAGCAAAATGTTAAATCTTTTCAGGGATCATTTTTCTTGGCACAAATCTTTACTTGAAACATATGGGTTCTCAACTCTGGCACTTAAGGTCCACTTTTCTGTAGATTTTTGCCACAACACTAATCATACACAGTGTAGATTACTTACTGTAATCCATTACTGAATACAAATTAGCCTATATATGATGAAATTATAGTAATACAGTATCTATTAAATGACACATTTTAAGTAATATAATCTGGTCACTTTTTTTATTACTTTTGACCTAACGCATTAATCACATTGTTTTGAATAGAATAATCTCATAGCATAGTGATGTAAAAATGCAAAGGGAATTTTTTTTTTTTCAACACTTTGTTATATCAACAATGTGAAGTGCATTAAGTCAGGCTTTCTCAAACAGGGGTTTGTGTTATAGGAACAGCAAAATGGTTTGTAAACTGGTGAAAAGCTAATAATTAATCAAATTGTAAGAAAAAAAATTCTAAATAAAAACAGTCAAAATAAAACGGAAAAATAATAGCCTATATGCTGTTTATTTTTTGCTCTGGTTGGTTTTGTCTAGATTCAAATGGAGTTATTTGAAAAAGAGAGAGACACGGGGCAAAGAGGGTATACGTCTCAAAATAACAAACATAGAATTATATAATATATAAATGTGTACTACACATTCAGTCAGTCATAATGATTGTGGAGTTGTGTGCAACCATGCAGTTAATGCAGTATCTTAACACACAAAACCAGATCTCCTTCTCTGTGGATTTTATTTTAAGGGATCACATTCACAAGGCTGAAAAGTCTAGGCTCATTGCTGAACATCCAAACAGTAAGTCAACGTAATTCAACTAAATTTACTGTAACAATTAAGTATTACTTAAATATGAATGCTATTATGAGGTATTTGGTACTTGATATTCTCACATGATCACTATTATATTCGTCCTATGTGAAATCTGGTTGTTAATTTATTACATAGAGTGCGTTGCGAAGGTATTCATATCCCTTCCATTTTTTCCCCAAATTGAACGTTGCAGCCTTTATGCTAAACTGCTTTAAATTATTTATTAAAAATAAAAAACTGAAATAATTACATGGCATAAGTAGCCTTTTCTGGGACACTTGAAATGTAGCTCATGAGCATTCCAGTTTCACTGGATCATCTGAGATGTTTTTACACTTCAACTGGATTTACCCTTTGGCAATTTCAATTGAATGGACATGATTTGAAAAAGGCACACACAACACACCTGTCAATAAAAGGAGCAAAAACCAAGCCATGAGGTCAAACAAACAGCCTGTAGAGTTGGGGAAGACTACAAAAACAATCTGCTGCATTAAAAGTTCACAGAAGCATAGTGTCTCCACAATATTTAATGGAAGATGTTTCGAACAACCTTCCTAGAGCTGGCCTCCTGGTCAAACTGAGCAATCGATGGAGACAGGCCTGGGTTAGCTGATGGTCACTCTGGTTGAGCTCCATGATTATATAAGATAGGAGAAACCTACAGAATGACAAACATCACTGCAACACCCAAACTCCATCAGTGACAGAATAGAGAGAAAAAAACGTTGGGAGCCAATCGCACACTACAACACTTAGATTTGTCCACCTTTAAAGGTTTCGGTCTGTGACTATCCTGCAAAAAGAAACTGAAGTGCACGGTTAACCTTCAGCTCCCTCATCTAAAGACATTTTAAACATAACACTAATCTAAAGTTGTTGATTTTTAAAGACTTTTGTGTCACAGTCCCAAACCCTTAACAATCCTGATGGCCGTCAATAGTGAAGGATATGCTCTTTCTTTGCACCCAGATGGTGTGGTTATGGCATCTAACACCAGGCCTAACAGGGCCATGCTAGTCAAACCTCGACCTCTTGGATGTATCCATACTTTTGAGGTAGTTTTCACCTAGTAATACTGTGGTTACTGTGTAAAATTGAATATAATGTAAAAAATATTTTAAATGTAAAAGTCAACCTTGACTAGAGTTCAAATATAAACAGTAAAATGTTTCCTTCGATTTCTTTTTTAAACACATGATCTTATTAATTTGTGTATTTTTCCTGTTCTTAATGTAATGAATCAACTGGGGAAGTATAATCGTGATATCTATTAGTTATTATTTTTTTTACCATATTCACCTGGGGTGTCTGTCTTGCCTTAAGAAACATTTTGTTTTGTCGTTACATTATTTTATTTGGATTAAAATAATAGGGCGGGACTTGTATTTTCAGGTCACAAAATTACCTAAACGTAATTTCCCGTTTTTCTGTTTCCTGTCGCTTGTTGTCAGTGGTGAAAGTTGACAGCAGCAGCCTCCCAGAACTAGCGTTGCCAAATCCTCTGTTTCGACTAGTCACCGATGTGAGATCGTAAGTGAATTTCCAAGGATTAAACGCGTGCTCATATCTATCTACATTACATTAACTGTTATAGTAAATTAGGAATATTTCAAAACAACTATAAAATCGTTTAATTTGGTCCTTATCCTGATTTAAATTGTTTGCGGCGATTTATTCGCAAAGATCTGGCAACCCTCGGCCACAGCACAGTGGCAAATGCGGACTGCTTAGCTAGTGTGCTAGCAGCATACATGTGGAGGGGATCACATCCCAAACTCTGCCCAAATTCCCCTTTAGACTGCCAAATACCGCCAACTGCCCCTGTATCCCTCACAACAAACGTGTTTTCTTCAACATGAAAGGGTGAGTAAACAGCTAAGAAGAGTCTATTCATTTCAAGTAAAGTTTTCCCCTCTATTCTCTCTTTTTTCCAGTAGGGGGGCAGTGGAGTTGGTCTAATGCTAGCTGCTAGCTCTCTGCGCGCTTAATGTGGAGAAGAAATATTTGCGCCGCATTTTCACACCCAGCCTTTAGTCATTGCCTTACCTTTTTCACCAGTTGTCCGAAAACGCCTTAAAAATCCCTTATATAATCTAGCGTCAGATTTATCAAAATGCCAGTACAAATGGCACGAGTTAAGTCCGTGCCAAACTGGATCGTGTGTCGAATCTAAATCCGAAAATGTTGAGTCAGTCTTCAAGTTGCTATCTTGGTTAGCCAACCACGCTTAAATATTCCTCTGAAATAAGCTCTCGTGGATCCTGAGGCCGTTAGTTTGACATTAAAGCTTGTTGTCATGTTGATTTCTTTCATATGTGAATATTTTGATGTAAAAATTGAGAGATGTGACACACGTGATGGAGTGAGCTTAGCCACATAGCATATCCTCTTTGAAAATGACAGAACACGTTTAGAGGGTTTTAATCACTTAATGAAGGCTGTTACTTTAATTTTGGTGGATGAAATTATTGTAATAAATATATAATGTTGCGGCATGATAGTTTCACTGAAGTGATGCTTTGATCATGTATAAAGAAAATGAGTGACATTGCCTTTCTAATTATCTTTAAATACTTTTCATTTTAAGTGTCATATTTTTTTTTTAATTTTTACATGCACATCTTAAATACAGTGGTACCCAACCCTGTTCTTGGAGGGCCTCCAACAGTAACTTACACACATATCTGACACACCCATTACAGGTCTCTGCTATGGAGCCGATGAGAATCAGGTGTGTTTGATTAGAAAAACATCCAAAAATGTGTATTTATAAGGGAGCCTCCAGGAACAAGGTTGACCAGAGCTATAACAGTGCCCGATTATGTTTAGAAGGTGATTTGATAGTATTTGAATGAACTGTCATTCTTGCTTAGCGATAAAATGGGAGACTTTATCTTCACTGAAGCTTACTATTTGAAACCAGTGCACTTTGATGTGATGTTTGGGAATCACAAGGTTTTGTTTTGTGATAGTAATGGTCATCCACCAGTATGAGGAAAACATGGACACTAAATATGGGTTACATATTTAGTATCCATGTTTTTCTCCTGTCACCTCATACTGGTCGTTCAAGTGGCAGCGGTAAGCATGTGACCAGCAGCTGTTGTGTTGGTGCTGGGCTTCAGCATGCTGCCTTCCTATAAATACCTGCTTTATACACTGCTGGTTTACAGTGATCATACATTGGCCCGATACATTTTTGGTCGGACTTTAGTTTAGGGTCCAATTCTCACAATTAACTAACTATTAAAGGAATAGTTCACTTAAAAATGAAAATTCTCTCATTATTTACTTACCTTCAAGTAGTTTCAAACCTGTTGAACACAAAAGAAGATATTTTGAAGAATGTCGGTAACCATACAGTTGATGTTCCCCATTGACTTCCATAGTATTTGTTTTCCTACTATGGAAGTCAATGGAGAACATCAACTGTATGGTTACAGACATTCTTCAGAATATCTTCCTTTGTGTTCAGACGAAGAAAGACATTCATACAGGTTTGAAACAACTTGAGGGTGAGTAAATGATGACTTAATTTTCATTTTTAAGTGAACTATTCCTTTAATATGACTTTTGCCTCAAACTCCTAATTACTGCTTGTTAATAGTAAGGTAGTTAAGTTTAGGTATTGGGTAGAATTAAGGGATGTAGAATATCGTCATGCAGATTAAGGCATTAATATGAGCTTAATAAGTACTAATGAAATGCTAATATGCATGCTAATGAACAACTAGCTCATTGTGAGCATTGAACCCTAAACTAAAGTGTTGATTTTTGGCGGGTGCATTGTTTGGATGGTACCAATATAAAAAAAAAAAGTAAAAAGAGACACACTGATACTAAGGATGCTTTCACACTGGCAGTTTAGTTCGAAACACGGGGCACGGTTCACATGAAAAATCGGTGACAGCTGTCATGTGGTTGTGCTGGAACTGTGGCGTGATTTGCATGAATGTGAAAGCAATTCGGACTCGGCTGAACACTTGTTTAGGAAGTAAATTAAAAATAAAACGCTAAATAAAAGGCATCAAAACATGATAGAGTATGCAAAGTGCATATTCATAATTTACATTTTTAGCACTGGGCACTTGGGTAGCACTGCTGCCTCACATTAGGAAGGTCCCCGGTTTGAACCCCGGCTGAGCCAGGAGTTCTTTCTGTGTGGAGTTTGCACGTTCTCCACGTGTCAGTGTGGGTTTCCTCCGAGTGCTTCAGTTTCCCCCACACAGTCCAAAGACATGCAGGTTATGTGGATTGGATATGCCAAATTGACCGTAGGAGCATGTGTGAGTGTGTCCCTGGGTTGCATCAGGAAGGACATCCGGTGTAAAACCTTTGCCAAACCTGTGTGTGTGTGTGTGTGTGCGGATAATTTCGATGAAGCAGACCTTGCAAATAAGCGGGATTAACACTAGGAAAAAATATATATTTGTGTTTTAAATTTAAGTGAGCGTTACATGACAGAAAATCTAAATGTTCTGTAATCTGTAAGATTATATACATATAGCTACTATTTGTGTGTGTGTGTGTATGTATATATATATATATATATAATATGAAAATAACTATTTTCTGCATTCCTAATGGTAAAGCTATAATGCATATATTTGTAGAGACTGAATGCTTTCCTGACATGTAGAGAGATGGAGTTAGTTCTTTTGTGTACAGCTAGTTGACCATTCTGCTTTTGTTCTAGTAGCCGGATCGAGTTGGGGGACGTTACACCCCACAACATTAAACAGTTGAAGCGTCTGAACCAAGTGATCTTCCCTGTCAGCTACAATGACAAGTTCTACAAAGATGTTCTTGAAGTAGGAGAGCTCGCCAAGCTAGGTAAGAAACAAAGCTTCTGTGACTTCATAATGATGCTTTTGTCATTATGTGTAAACTACTGTTCTAAAGTTTATGGTTTGTAAGATTTTTTTCTTACAAAAGATTCTGCTCACCAAGGCTGTAATTATTTAAAGTGGCAATATTATGAAATATTATTACAATTTAAAATGACTCTTTTCTATTTTAATATATTTGAAAATGAAATTTAGTCCTGTGATCATACTTCAGCCTTCAGTGTCACACGATCGTTCAGAAATCATTCTAATATGCTGATTTGCTGCTCAAGAAACATTTCTGATTATTATCAATGTTTGAAAACAGTTGCAGCTTAATATTTTGTAGAAAGCGTGACACTTATCAGGATTCTATGATAAATAAAAATGTCAGTTATATGAAATAGAAGATTTTTGTAACATTTATAAATGTCTTTATTGCCACTTTTGATCAATTTAATGTGTCCTTAATGACTAAAATGATTAATTTCTAAAATCGTATTGGCTTAAAACTTTTAAACTGTATTGTAAATAGATTCCCGCTAACCATTTGAACCTTCTCCAGCGTATTTCAACGACATCGCAGTTGGTGCCGTGTGCTGTAGAGTGGATCACTCTCAGAACCAGAAGCGACTCTACATCATGACACTGGGTTGTCTAGCACCTTACCGCAGACTTGGCATAGGTAAGATTAGTTTTCTGACTGTTTTTAGGTGCTCGTGTGTCCTCAGTTATTTCAAAGGGCATTCAGGAGTCAGATTCCCTGCGATTGAATGCATGGTTGCATAATCAGATTATTGTCTTTGAGCGATGCCTGACTTGTGTAATCCACTAGAGCAGTGATGTTTGAATTTTGTTATTTGAACGTTTTCCAGTTACTGATATGTATCTTGCCATGTTTGTTTGAAGGAACAAAAATGCTGAACCATGTGTTGAACATTTGTGAGAAGGATGGCACTTTTGACAACATTTACCTGTGAGTCTGAAAACGGTCTTGTGCTTTATTTGTTGTGAAACATCCATCTGTGTCTCATTCATATAATGTTTAATGTTGATACTTGAGTAACTATGTGAAGTCTGCTGCAAAATGAATCACTGAATATGTAAAGAGTCTTCTACATACTAAAGTCACATGGTTTCGGTTTCTCTTTCATGTCTTCACAGTCATGTGCAGATCAGCAATGAGTCTGCAATTGACTTCTACCAGAAATTTGGCTTTGAGATCATTGAGACAAAAAAGAACTATTACAAGAGGATAGAGCCAGCAGACGCCCACGTTCTTCAGAAAAGCCTGCGCAGCCCATGTGCGCCCCCAGCAGGAGAGCTGCAGAAAGCCAACTAGGGGTCGAAGCGCAACACCACATTGGTTTCTTCCCCAAATGGAACTGTAACAGATGCCCCAGGGTTGACACACTCACCACTTTCTTCAGAGGACATTTTAGACAGAAAAAAAATCAATGACGTATTTGCTGCATTTATTGTGCAAAAACTTTAGTCCCCGTTCAATTTTTTTGTTTTTGTTTTCATCATTTAGAGTTGAAATTACATGGAGGTTTTCAAGCAGAATTCATAAGTGCTCCAAAAAGCTGCTGACTTCTTATTGATCTGACATGGTGAAGGTTGTTTTCAAAGCATACTGTTTGCATTTTTTTTTTTTTGGATTTGTTTAAGATAAGGGGACATCGCTTTGCTTGGACAAAACAATAGAACAAAAGAGGTAAAGTCTTTTTAAAATATGACTCGATACGCCCCAGCTGGCAACCTTGGAGGGATTGTTTGAATCGTCTTAGGGGCACTTGGAATCCGCAGAACTCAATCACCCCGCCATCTGAGCCCTCGGACACGCGGCAAGGGGATCTGCAGGTAGCTGAGACCTCCTGTTTCACCATACAGGCAATATGCAATGTCGGAGGGTTGCATGTGATGCAATGTCTCCTTGTGATGTCAGCCGCCTCAGTCCGTGTTGAGGCTAACCCAGTGAGGAAATGGAGCGTAGAGCCCCCTCGAACAAGAGAGTGGTACTGTTTTAGTATGGAGGAGGTTAAGGGGAGTAAACTCCACTTGTTTGTGAATGTTTTGTTTTTCAGCCCATTATTTAATATCCCCATCTTTTTTCTTTCTTTTTTTAATTTGTGGATTGAGTCTGGGCTTTTTCTGGGGTTTACAGAGATGCTGCCTGTGAGATGTTACAGCTTCAGATAGCAAGATATGGCTTTTTATAGGCCTTGACGGTTGCATTGTTTATGGTGGATGTGGTTCTCAAATAATTTTTAATCCACCTGGACTTAAGTTAGAGTTGTTGTTGTTGTTTTATTTGAAAGAAGTTTCATTTCCCCCCACTCATTACCTGCCTGACTGTTTCTAAATTTAAATCCCAGCTTCTCACTTGTTAACGCAGCAGAAATAAATCCTCCCACAATGCAACAGTTACATTTCAGTGATGTTCACTGACCACCACCTATTTCCCATATACAATGTGGGAGTGTAAAAGGTTAGTTCTACAAGTTATTGTATAGGACTTACAGAACCAGATCCCAGGAAAAGCCTTGACTCAGTGCATGCCCAGGGAGACATGCCCTCTCCATTGTAGTAAAAGCATGTTTTTTGTTCCTCCTTTCTTTGGAAAATTTTATCTTTTTCTGGAGCTCTATATTGTATGACTTTTAAACCTCTAAATAAAAAAAAATACTATTTGCATTATTTTTCGTTTTTCATTATTTTTGTGGACAACTGAGCATAACATTAATATTAATCGTTATGCAATATACTAGTAAAAATACTTTTTTAATTTTATTTTTTATAAAATAAAGCTTTATTTTATTTTACAAGGTTACAAAGTCCACTATACTGGGGGACAATAACAACAAACATTCACCTCTCCTGCGTTGTGTGCTTTTTCCGATGACCTCATCAACAATACGCCCCTTCAGCACGGACTCGTGATCTGATTGGATGCAATCTCATTCGTCTTTACTGTGATTGGACAAAACGGAAATCCCGCCTCACTGTTTTGTGACTGGCAGTTTTATGCTAGGTAAGATATGGAGTAAATTGGTCAGGATCAACAAAGTTTTGACGAGGATATCGTCAGCTCAAAGAATGGACAAGCAATCGGTAGGTCCTTGACAGCTGACAGAACTGCTGACATGTTGTGTTAAACAGATTAGTGATGCAGGTAATAATCGAAAACCATGGTGATGTGTTAGCTGTCGTGTTAGCTCAATGCCAGTTAACCACTCAAGCTATCTTTGTACCTTAAGGGCGTGCAAAAGGAGACACTTAAAAGAGTTGTACCGTTATGTGTGTACAGTCAGCTATATTTTCATCAGTCTGTGTTTTATTTATTCAATCTATTCAGGCTTTGAGTTCAATACATATTGTTTAGGTTTCAAAGCTAACAAGCTAAGTCTGTTAGCCAAGTGTTAAAGAGCTTCACATGCTCGTGGTGACAGGCGAGTCAAACGGGCTTTCTTGTACTATATCTACATGTATTAATTTAGATTAATAACCAAGCTCAGTTAGCTGCAATCTGTTGTTTATGTCTGTATTGCTAACCTCTGACCTCAGTCAGATTCCTCCTTACTGCTTTGATGACTTGCAAGTAAATACAATATTCATTTCATTTCATGTAAATGCCTATAACCTTTCTACATTATGTCAAAACTGTCAGTGAAACTCTGTACATAATATAGTGAACAAGAAGTTTATTGACAATGCTTCACAATCCTGTAATAGTGTTTGATGTAAAGTTATGTCATAATTTATTATTAAGAGCATTTATTTTCCCTCTTCTTTACTACAGTTTTTTATGGAGCATAGAGGTGCCTGGATCTATGGTCTTCAGCATTGAGCTCACACATACTTAGCTGCATGCTTTGTGCTGAAAGGTAATATTGCATTTACCTCCAACCACAGTATATCCCCTTACATATTATACTATGAGTTGCATCCTTTTCACATAAGATTTTGTTTGTGTTTTGGTGTAACAGGCTGTACAGTGTGCCAGGATGCCGGAGATAGTACAGAATCAAACAAATAACTCAAAACCGCCACGGTACTGATCAATTCCTGCTTAAAGAGTATATTGAATGTCAAAGTAGTTCTGACTGAACCTTTGCTCTTTCATTAAATTGATCATTTTTGGGCTATGTTTGTTTTATAGGTGACACTTTACAATAAGGTTCTATTTAATGTTTAAAATACTTCGATTTAATTATGCGTATGTATTTGCTAATTAATAAATTGTGTAATACAGTGTGATATTTATTATATATTTTTTTATTAGTAGCTAGGTAGAAGTGGGCTAATTTGGACTGTTATTTCTGATTTACTTGAGTTCAAGTTGTATACCATTTATTCATTTTCTGTGAAATGTTAGGCGGAAGAAAAACAAGGAGATTCATAATGCAGGTGAGAAAGTTTCATGGTAAAAAAGTATGAGTGCGAGTAACTGTTTTCAATATTTGTTTTTAAAATGTAATAAATATTTTTATAAGTAATTTTTTGTATGCTATGCCTTGTTTCCCTAATGCATCAGTGGAAAGACATCGTAAAGAGAAAATCAATGCTGGTATAAATCGGATTGGAGAGCTTTTGCCTTGCTCTCAGGCCTTGAAACAGGTAAACCCATGTAATAAAAGTATAAACTAAGCACAAAAGCTGTGTATTATTATTGTTCTTACTGAGTTCTCTGTCTGTAATATTTTGCTTTTCCTTATAGAGTAAAAATATGATTCTGGGAGAGGCTTTTCGTTACATCACTGATCTAAAGCGACAAAGTGATGAAATGCTGCTTAATGGAGGAGACAAAGTCCAAGGTGAGCCATGATCACAAAATGTAATTGTATAACTTGCCTGAATTTACATAAGATGAATTAACATTTTACTCATTCCTTATGGGACATGGTTTTATTAAGACAAGTGTTGAATTAATTTCCTGCCAATGCATTCTTTGTAGGCTTTTGTGCAGTCATTCATTTTGATATCTATGTTAAATATGTCTCTGCAGCAGAGGAGATAAAGCGCTTACGGCACCAGGTGGAGGACCTACGCAAGGAAAGCGCTCATTATATTGAGCTCCTCAAAGCTAATGGCATTAATTTCCTTGATGACCCCACTATACACTGGAAAGGGAAGCAGCGCAGTGCAAAAGTAGCCAAAGTCACTCCGACGCACTTAATGTCAAAGGGAATAATCGTATACTCCAATGGCAACAACTGTCCAACAAGCAAAATCTCCATTCCACAAAATCCAGTTTCTCATCTTGATAAACAACCGACAAATGCTGTAACAGTCCAACCATCATGTGATATTACATTAGGCACGGGCCAGACTGTTGGTATTATGAATGGAGCACCAGTCAACAAAGTTGTAGTCACTTCTGCATCTTCCCACATACCTGTAGCAACTATTATTCCTGCTGTATCCAAGTCATGTCTTACAGTTGTGGAACAATATTCTCCTCTGGCACCTACTACTCCATTAAACCCTCCTATGAATTATATTACTGTTCAAGGTTTATGTCCCCAGCCTGCTGTCAGCACCCCACTCCCTCCACAACTTCAACCAGATAACCCAACCCCCAGTCTCACTTCTGCTACCTGTCCGGCCACGCCTCTCAGACTTCAGCATATGCTTAACCTATCTTCTCTGCCTCAAGTTGTGATCAGTAACTCAGTGGTTCCTGTTGCTGCAGCCCCCACCATGCTCTCACAGAATTCTGAATTCCAGTCTGTTAGCACTATATTACCAGCAAGCTCTACCCTTCTTAGAACCAGTCCAACTAGTAGCACACAGACTACATGGACCACACTACAACTGGCAGGAAATACAGTGCAACCTGTCTCCCAGGCACTCATCACAGATGGTGCCAGCATTTCACATAACCCTCAGCAACTTTCTGTATGTTCAGTGGGGACAAAACCCCTTGATGAGCCCACCTCTATCCATTTGCAACCACAGGCTCCTGTTCAACTGCAAGCCCCAACTTCAACTTGCATTCCTGTTCAGCCATCTGGGCCAAGACCTCCTCAGATATATTCAGCGGTTGTGCCGTGCCCTCAGACAGCCATAGCACAACAGTCATCAATTTTATCGGTGCCAAGCATTGTATCCCAAGCTATAGTGGTCCATCAGCCATCTGTTGAAACACAGACAGCACAGTTGACCCATCCACAATCATCTGTTCGAGTGCAACCTGCATTATTACCAAAACCTCAACGCAGCTCAGCTCTAATGACCACCTGCAACCCCAACCGGCAATCTAAAACTCCTGTTCAGCCTGCTCTGCCATGCCAGCCTCATTCTCAACCGACAGTGGTGCCCCAAGCCCAGTCTGCCGTTGTGCCTCAACTGCATCTCAGTGTGGTGCCTCAAGCTCAGCCAATCATAAATCCACCAACTCAGCCTGCCCTTGTGCCTCAACCACAAGCTGCCACACTGCCAGTGTTACAGACGATGCAGTTATTGCAGGTGAATTCTGATGAAACACCAGTTGCTGTGACCTCCTCTCCTCCAAGTAACTCGCATGTTGTTATTCTGCAACAGGGAAGCTCATGTTCAGCACCACAAGTTCTCAGAGAAGATGTCACTAGTCAGACACCCTGCCAGCACATTGTCATTATTCAGACACCTACTATGACTCCTGCACCACAGAGTCATCACACTGCCATTGTGTCAGCTGCAACCCCGGCTTTATCCAGTCAAACGACCACTTTGAACCCTACCTGTACAGCTAGCGTGCAGCCTGCTGGGACAAAGCAGTTGGTACATATTCTTCCACGTCCCTCAACCCAATTGCAAGCACAAGCACCTCAGACTATCACTGTGAATGGACAAGTATATGTTTTGCAGCCTGCAAATTCACCAGAAAAGGGAGACTCTCAGTCTGGACAAAGTGTAACTCAGATCCTTCAGCCCACCTGTGAGGAACCCACGGCCAATGTTGCAATGAATTGTTTAGGTGCTCTAACTAGTCTTAGTCAGAGCATTTCAAAGGTTTCAAGTCAAAGCAATGTGCAGATATACACCATTACTCCACCTTCACTCAGTACTGTGCAACCTCTTCCAACGTGTGCTTCAGAAGTCAGCACTCCTACTGAAACTTTTCTTTCTTCCTCTGTTCCTGTACCATCAACTGCTGCTGGCAGTGCAGTTAAAATTCTGCCAAAGAAAGGTTGTGGGACCTCTGGAAATCAAACCAGACAAAATTCAGTCAGGAGAACCAGACTGGTTAAACGAAAGGAACCTAAACCTGGGCGAAGTTTGCGTAGACTTGCTGTCAAGAGTAAGGATTTTGTTGCAGATGATACTTGTTCTGAGATATCAACTGCAACAACGGGTGTTAATTCTGTAAATTCTTCAAATAAAGATACGGTTAGTCATGATGCTAATACGCAGAGTACACCTGCCTCCGATAGTGTTATTTCCACCAGCAGTAGCCCAGCAATCGTTAGTATCAGTTCCTCCAGTGAAAAATCAGCAGACAGTTCTGTCACGGCTTCAGTGAAGGGATCCATTGTCAAGTCCCAAGTTGCTGGTGGAGAAATTGTAAAAACTAAAGCAAAATCTATGGATGATGTAAGCATGCATAACAATGTAACAGTTAGCAGTGTATGTTCAGTAAGTTCCACTCAGGGTAACGTGGTCGTTTCTACAAATTGTGGCAGGATGAGTAAAGAAATCTTTACTCCAGATATTGGTCCCCGGCTTAACTGTTCTGCGGTTAGTGCTGATCTCTTATCACAGTGTAGCTCTGTGGATACTGTTGTAACTATGTCAGATGCACCCTTAAAAGTTCATGTTAACTCTTCATGCAGTGCGACATTTTGTAGTGAAACTACTGGTCAGAACAAGGCGAGTAGCAGTAATGTTTGCACCAGTAACGAAGGCAGATTAACAGAATCAAGACCCAGTTTTACAGAGAGTTCCACTCTGCTGACCACTGTAACCTCTATCCAAAACAATTCAAAAGTTAAATCTGTTAATTCGCACCCAGTACCAAGTCATATATCCACACTAAGTCAGCCATTGGGCATCAGTACTAATTCAGCAGAGAGTGGGCCAACAGTTTCCATCATGACAAGTCAGGCCATTTCACAAACACAAGATAAGTTTGCTAGAAGAGAAGAGTTGACCGACTCTCCTCAAATTCAGGCATCATTTAGTGTACCCTCAACGTCAACTCCTGGCTCAAACACCTCTATGTCCACTCAACCTGTTCAGCTTCCAGAAACTTCCAGGATTTCAGACCCTTTCAAGTCCCTAAAACGACCATCCTCAATGAATTTGTCAATGGCAACCAATAACCAAGGGAACTGTACAGACTTCAAGCTGCCTGAATCAAATATGAACACACAACCTGTCAAGGATGGACACGCTGATGGCACCACAGAAAAGGCTGTGACAGAAGAAGGTGCTTTTGCTCAGAAAGTTCATCCACAACAAGTATGTACATTGGAAAATGATTCTTTTGAGCCTCCACTGGGAACTAATAGACAGACTGATTCACCTCTGGCAGGAGGTTCAGGCGGGAGAGGGTTTTCTGTTGCATCATTGCTTCCAGCAGGCCACAACATCAGTGCCTCTTCAAGTACATTTGGTGCATACACCTTCACTTCTGAGCAGGCAGAATTATTAGCAATGGCTGCAAGAGCCATATTTGAACAGGACAGTCCAGGCAAGAGGGCTGCTGGATGCAGTGTTGACAACCCAACAAGTACTGCTGCTACAGGCTGGGACCTTCCAAAAATGCAGCCAACTCCTTCTAACAAGGAGATTGTGACTGACCATCTGGTAAAACTGACAAAGCAGGCTGATTTGCCCATGTCAAAACCTTCATCTCAGGTCTCTACTCGAGTTCCTCCAGGTGAGCCCTTAGCCAGTAGCACTGCTGGCATCAGACTTCCTCAGAGCATAGCTTACTCGCAGTCTCAGCCTAGTTCTGTCACTAGCCTTAATGTTAATAACCTCATCAGACCAAGCTCCAACCAACCTTATCCAGGATCGCCCAATCTTGCACAGCAGGTCTCTGCTCCCTCGTCAGGAGTTGCTGCCGTTATGGTGTCTCAGTCTTCCTCACAAGTTCCCCAAACCTGTTCTGGCCCTGCTCAGCCTAATGAATATGCACCTTTAAAGAATGCTCTGATGCGAACCCAAATTGGTGTTGGAATGGTTGAACGTCATCAGAAGGAAATGTCAAAAAGGTCTGCCCGAGATGACCTTGTTCTTCCAAATAAGCGTTCAAAACAGTGCCCAGCAGGGAATGTTGCAAGAGTAGACATCAAGGCTACAGATCACGTGCAAATGATGATTAATCAGATGCCCTCAAGTACTTCTGCAGTTATGCCAAGGAATCACTCTGATGGTGTTGGGCCTCTGTTTTCTGGTAATACATTCATGAGCACTGTGCTCCGCCCTACAGAAGGACACTGTTCTATTCAGGTGCCAACACATGAACAAACTCAGCCAAGTGTGGTGCACCTGCAGCAAGGACACATACAACATAATGCTCCACAGTCTGGACAGAATTTGGGCGGAAACCCCTACCTCAAACATCAACAACAGCAAGAACAAAGACACCTTTACCAGCTTCAGCATCACCTAACACAAACAGAATCTCAGATCCATGGCATTCATCAGAGGAACCTGCTGCAAGACCAGCATGTGCAAAAAAAGAGAGGAGTGGTACGTGGTGGGCAGACAGGACCAAATATTGGTTTGCAGAAGCAACATCATTTGGAAAAGAGTGGCGTGCAGCATCAGCAACAACAGCCTCCTCAGCAACACCAACAGCAACAGCAGCATCCACAACAATCCCAGCAGCATCAACAACAGCAGCACCATCAACAGCAGCAATCACAGCAACAGCAGCAAAAGGCACAACAGATTCAACAGCAGCAACAATCACACCAACAACAGCAACAGATGCCACCACAGAACTCACATACACGTCATCAGCATCTTCAGCAGCAGATTCAGCAGCAGCAGCACTTTGGGGCTAGACAGGACAAAAACTGTGAGGCTCAACAGGCAGGTCAGAGGGCACATCAAAACAATCATTTGGGGCAGCAGGAGCGTCCACCTGGACAGGATCATGGGGCTATGCAAAGGCTAATGGGGACTCGTTCAATGGAGCAGCAGTTGACCTCTCAGGCTAGCAATTCATCACGTCAGGAGCGACACCGTCTCTCTAGTTACTCAGCAGAGGCTCTGATAGGGAAGTCTCCTGCTACTGGTGAACAACGTATGGGTGTGCACCTGCAAGCACCTCGAAACAATGCACAGGACCAGTCAGAATTACGAGGCTATGTAGACTCGTCACGTAGTAAAGGTAACATTGCTCATAATTCTCAGAGCAGGCTACCACCTGATCATGCTAATACCACGGACACCCAAAGAATACCAGATTGTGGACCTTTCAAGGCTTTGGTTAGTGGGCATCAACTTAGTAACTTTGAAGTGCAAGTGTCTCGAAGTGGTGACATGTCCAGTAAGTCTGTACCTCAAATCCAGAGAGGTCCTCAGCAGCAAACAGGATTCAGAATGGGAACAGGGCCTACAGGGGATGTGCGCTCACGTGGGACATATTCAGGTCCACATCCTGTTGCTCAAGGCGTGCACATTGGAGCAGGACTGACAAGAGAACAAGAGGGATGTCACCAGAGCTTTATGCAAAGTCTTTTGGCACCTCATATTCCTGAACAAAATGTGCACCAAAGGGCAGCCCAGGGCTGTACCCCAGGGAGTATAGAATACAACTGTGTTCCCGGGACCTCTGCTGGAGAACTTCAGGCTAAATCTTCTAGTCCTAATTTGCACCCTGCACAGAAAGCTGCTCCCATACGTCTAGGGGACAACAACAAAGGCCATATTTCTCAGGTCAGTGCAAATTTGCATGGTCCACCTGTGAGAACAGGTCCACCCCATCCCCCAACACCACACAGCAGTTCAGACACAGGACGCACTCAAGGCTCAACCAGGTCACTCTCGGTTAGTCAACGCCCCCATCATATTGGACCAGATCCACAAAGCACAAAGATTCGTCCAGGAGATCGACCCCGGTCAGGGAACTTGAGACCTGGAAATCCCTTTGAACCAGAAAGCTCTTTGCCTCTTCCATCAGGTGGAGGTGTGATACTTGGCCGTACTCAAACAGGAAGTGAAGCTAGACGAAGTAGCATTGTGCGCTTCATGGCAGATAGTGCACAGGTCAGCAGTGACAACAGTTTGGTGTCTGATCGCTGTGCTGTGTCTGATCTCACCCAGAACTTTGGCTTTCCTTTCATTGCTGAAGGAGGAATGAACCCACCACCTCCCATTAATGCCAATGCATCATTCATCCCACCGGTCACACAGCCCAGTGCCTCTCGTACCCCAGCCCTCCTTCCTGTGGAACCTCAGAACACTCTGCCTTCATTTTACCCCTCATATTCCCCTGCAGCTCATCCTAGCCTTCCAAGTGATATCCCTTTACAGTATTTCCCTAACCAGATGTTTACAAGTCCAAGCACTGACAAGAGCGGCAGTGCACCCCTGAACAATCGCTTCGGTTCTATTCTTTCTCCCCCTCGACCTGTGGGCTTTGCACAGGCTAGCTTCCCGCTTCTCACAGATATGCCAATGCCAATTACAAACTCTTCAGGCATCACACCTCATTTATCCAACTTCAACCTGACCTCTTTGTTCCCTGAAATTGCCACAGCAATGCCTCCGGATGGCTCCTCTATGCCAATGTCACCTTTATTGTCTCTTGCCAACACTACTTCATCAGACTCAAATAAACAATCTAATCGCCCAGCCCACAACATCAGTCATATCCTAGGACATGACGGGACCTCTGCTGTTTAAGATTACAAAAATTAGAAACACTTTTGTGTTTTTCTGAGAATTTTATTGCCCTCACCTTGCCGTAGATTTTGTAGTAGATGGCCATGGTGTAAAGGCTTTTAATTCCTCAAAGAAAAATGAAGCGTGGAATGTTCTCAGGTCCCAAGTCAGGATCACTCTGTGAGGAAAGTAAAATATTGCATTATGTCTGTTAGCCTTTAGTAGGTCTCCTTTGCTTGGGTTTTTTGCTGATAGTTTGGTCTGTCATGGTTCTACATGATGTATATCTTGTCTTTATTTTTCTTAAGAACAGCTCCCATTGTTTAATAGAAAAATGAATAATGTGTCTCTTACACTGTAGCACCAATAATAATGTTACAGCAAAAAAGTTTATAATTGTGCATTTAATGCTACAGTAGATATATCTAAGCTGTTTTGTAAAATATCAGTTGTTTTTCAAATGTTTATAAATATTTTCCTTCTCCTGAAGAATAAAATTCTTCTCCTGCAGAATATCATTCCAGAAGAATTTTTGCTTATTTATGAAAATGGATGTGTGGTCTGTAGATATTTGTAAAAATGAAAAGCTATTAAAGTTTCTATCTAATCTAAAAAGTTGAAGTGTGTTTTTTTTTTTTTTGTCTGACTGACTTTTGTGTCATTGATTTGGAGGTACTTTTTTTTTCTCCCAGATGTCTTGTTTTAGCAGGGTAAATCCACCAGATGTCAGTGCCTTTCAAAGATTTTGTAATACCTTTGATTTTAGGCTCAAATAAATATTCCTTTGTGTCACTAGATTTAAACTGCTGCTTTTAAATGCTAAGTTCTGTTCCAAAAACAAAATAGTTTTCTGCACAGTTAACAATTTAAATGTGACAAAATTAAAATGTGTCAATTTCTTTAACTACATTCTCTGGTTCCAAAAAGGCACTGGACACTTACTTCATGCATTTAGTAAATACGATGAAATACACCAGTGGTTGTTTTTCTAGCTATTCTACTCCTGTGAATTTGAAGGGAGCACGACCTTGAGAACAGCTGATTACCCACATTTGTTTATATCTAATGCAATTCAGACATTTTTAATTGTCTTAATGTGTCCAAAAGTTTTGGGGGGAACACTGTACATTACCTTTCTAGCTTTTGGACCAGCCTTTGATATTTAGGGAAGAATTTACACTTTATCTCAAGCAATTTTTTAAAATTGTTATTTAGTTAACAGACCGTGTTGGTGCCCTAGATAGACAATAGTCATGGATAAATATTTGTTTGTGGGTTATGTATATGTTGATCTGCATATGTTATGATAAATGTTTGTTGTGCCTGACTAAAATATCTAAAATATGCAATTTGGCAACACATTACATTAGAATTATAACCATAGAGAAATATGCATCTATTCTACACAAACCATGCTCAAACAGTATGCCTTCAAATATGCTATTAGACGCACAAACATAAAAGATAAAAACGACAGCAGGAAATATGATTTCTTTAGCTTTATTTACAGGCAATAGTGCTCAATCCATGTAACCATGCAGCTACACTTCTAGAATATGTTAGAGATTGACCGTTTCCTTCATATTTCATGTTTATAACAGTGGGAAGAAGCTAATACTGATGCAGGAGAACTGCAGGTCTCCAAAAGTAAAAGTACAACTATACAAGCTGACTACATCAAACCAGTTCAGAATATAAAAATCAGCATATTCCAGGTAGGCGTGTTTATTTTAAGAATGTCTCACATCCAGGCTACTGAAAAAAAATAAATACCTACAATATGGTCTCTTTTTCATAGTCAATATTACTACACACAGAAAGCTTATACTTTGCATATATTTGTTAACGTTTTTGTTAATGATGAAAATAGATAAATCTTAGTAACATATGTACAAAGCTGTAACACACTGCATCTCCATTCAAAAACCCTTACAACTGAGGACGCATCTGGAACAAGTTACAATCAATAAGTTCTAAAACTGTTTATTTGTTGTGTGTATCTGAGTGTTAAAACCTCACAGTAGCATCTACATGCCATAAAGCTATTAAATGTTCGTGGATACAACATACTGTGCATAAAATATGTATACATATAAGGAGTACATATACACATACACTATATTGCCAAAAGTTTTGGGACGTCTGCCTTTACAAGCACATGAACTTTAATGACATCCTATTCTTAATCCGTAGGGTTTAATATGGAGTTGACCCACCCTTTGCAGCTATAACAGCTTCAACTCTTCTGGGAAGGCTTTCCACAAGGTTTAAGAGTGTGTTTATGGGAATTTTTGACCATTCTTCTAGAAGCACATTTGTGAGGTCAGGTACTGACGTTGGACGAGAAGGCCTGGCTCGCAGTCTCCGCTCTAATTCATCCAAAAGGTGTTCCATCGGGTTGAAGTCAGGACTCTGTGCAGGCCCGTCAAGTTGGAAAAGGAAAGGGCCATCCCCAAACTGTTCCCACAAAGTTAAAAGCATGAAATTGTCCAAAATGTCTTGGTATGCTGAAGCATTAAGAATTCCTTTCACTGGAACTAAGGGGCCAAGCCCAACCCCTGAAAAACAACCCCACACCATAATCCCTCCTCCACCAAACTTTACACTTGGCACAATACAGTCAGGCAAGCACCGTTCTCCTGGCAACCGCCAATCTCAGACTCGTCCATCGGATTGCCAGATAGAGAAGCGCGATTCGTCACACCAGAGAACACGACTCCACTGCTCTAGGTCTTAATTTGAAGGCCACACAAAGTTTGGAGGTCTGTAGCTATTGATTCTGCCGAACGTTGGCGACTTCTGCGCACAGTGCGCCTCAGCATGAGCTGACCCTGTCTGTGTTTTTACTTGGCCTACCACTTTGTGGCTGAGTTGCTGTTGTTCCCAATTGCTTCCACTTTGTTATTATACCACTAACAGTTGACTGTGGACTATTTGTGGAAGGAAATTTCACAAATGGACTTATTGCACAGGTGGCAACCAATTACGGTACCATGCTTGAATTCACTGAGCTCCTGAGAGAGACCCATTCTTTCACAAATGTTTGTAGAAACAGTCTGCATGCCAACTGTGGCCATGGAAGTGACTGGGACACCTGAATTCAATGATTTGGAGGGGTGTCCCAATACTTTTGGCAATATAGTGTACATAGGCGTACAAATAATCTTAAAGTCAATTGTCCCAAAGCACTGCAAGTTACAACATTCTTAATGAATGGATCATTATCATAATGCCCAAAAAGCATTACATTTCCCACCAGCTGTACTTCAAACATCAAGAGATGCTTGCCAGTGGAAAACCTGGAGCTTATTACTGATACTGTATGATGTTGAGGTGTCAGGTTGTTCCTATCTCACATGAGGATCAATTATACAGCATACTTATAAAAACGTCCTGGTGGTAACAGACAAACATACCAAAATATGTATAACATCTGATATAAACAACCAATATATACATTCTAAAAAAATGTACAATGTACAAACACATAAATATATAAATATAGCATCTGTTATACAAAAATAAATATTTTCTCTTCCCCCCCACCCTGCCCCCCTTTTTGTCTACAGTTTCATCCATCTTTTGAATCATCCCTGGTCCCTTGTTCCTCAAGCTGCTTCATGTTATGTGTTGTTCCCACTTCCTGTTGCTCAGCATATAGGAGCAACTGGTTTATGCCCGCATCAACTGTTGTAAACAGGGGCAAGTCTGTGGGGAGAAATGCATTCAGATTACTCATCTACTCTCTAATAAAAAATATTTAGAATGCTAAATTTTATCATGTTTGACAATTTTCACCCCCTGCATAATTATCAATTATATGCATTTAATTAAATAATTAGTGTACAACATTTTTTCTATAACAATCTAAAAAGTAGAGTGGCGAACGTGTGTAGATGCAGGGTGCAGCGGCCCGGGCCAGATAGTATTAATTCATTCACCTTAGTTCATTTTGTCTCATTTTAAAATCGCAGTTATTTTTGACATTGCTTTTGTTGTAACACAAAATAACCAAACGCACCAGCAGTGACCTCCCCTTCCAAATGAACTGCTTCAGTCAGCGAGTGATCGGCCTGCATGGAGTCAGGACACTGAGATGGATATGTAGGTCCCGATAAGCTGAGGACCTGCGAGGGGGAACCATCAGACACATAGCATCCCTCTTCAGGACAACCGGAGACCCTAAAAGTAAAAAAAAAAAGACTAAGTTAAAATTTCATTTCAGGGTTTCCCTAAAAAACTTATGTCACAGTATAACAGTCACCATGAAACAGCATTCGCAACCCATTTTGACTCCATAACGTGACAAATGATCAATATTCAATGATGAATAAAATGTAGAACAGGACTTGATTTTATCTATCAGGAATTTGTCAGATCAAAAGCACGTATTTTGATTTTTTATTGTACCTTTCCTTTAGTGTGTAACAAATCACACCAAATGAAAAACAGAAAAAACAGAAAAAACTTGCTGCCTCATTTGTAGTCTTGCCGAATTTGCTGTGTCACACATTTGCATACTGCTTGCCAACTTGCTGCTTTGACCCGCCCTCAAAGAACAAGTTGGCTGATTTCGCTTTGTCTTATAATCGGACTCTGATACAACAATACAGACGCCACAGTTACCATAGATATAATACGGTTTACAGCTACTCATGAAGTCTCAGGAGCTGAAACTCGATTTTGGTAAGTGGTTGAACAATCACAACAGACTAGGCCAGCTGACCAATCAGAGCAGACTGGGCTTTTCGGAAAGATGGGTTTTAAAGAGATACGATCTAAAACAGAGAATTTCAGGCAGAGGGTTGAAAGAGGTTCTGCAGCAATGTACAGTATGAGACAAATTTTTAGGGCTGTCAAACGATTAATCGCATCCAAAATAAAAGTTTGTTTTTACATAATACATGTGTGTGTACGGTGTATAATTATTTTATATATATATAAATACACACACATGCATGCATATATTTAAGAAATATTTGCATGTATATACTGTGTATATATATTTATATTATATATAATTTATATTATATATAAATATTTTATATATAAATAACACATTTTCTTAAATATATATATATGCATGTGTATGTATTTATATATAGAAAATAATTATACTCCGTACACAGACATAAATTATGTAAACACAAACTTTTATTTTGGATGCGATCAATCGCGATTAATCGTTTGACAGCCCTACAAATTTTCTTTTAACCGTTTCCTAGTTTCACAGACAGGGCTTAGATTGAGCCAGGATTAGGCCTTAGTTCAATTAGGACATTTAAGTAGGCTTCTGTGAAATGTATTCAAGCAGACCCCAAGAAATTAAATTATTACCTTTAAAAGAGCACAATATGGGCACTTCAAAGGGATGATTTCTCTGATAAAATGAAGCAATAGTACAATTCTTACCCGTTACAGTAATTGTGGATATGTGGTTGCTGATTGGGAAGTTTCTGAGGTAACAATGCATCACACTCCAACTCATTGTCAGCATCCTCCTACAAAAGAAACAAGAGATTGAACATCAACGCAATACAATACCTTCCTTCGCTGGTCTAATTCAGCAGACCAAGAAGTTTACTACTGTGCTGAACATCACAAAACATGAAAGGTCAAAGTGAAAACTTACCCGGTGTCCAGGAAGGCACTGTGTAGTGTATTTCCCATTGGGAATGTATTCTCCTTTAGGAGCGTAGACAGTGTGGGCAGATGTCAGGTGGGGGTCTAAAGGACAAGGCCGACCTAGAGCCAATCCTTGCAGGGGTACCATTGTGTACTGGCATGGAGAAACTGTAGCTGCCAACGCTGGAAAGCGCATATCTAAAGTTTGTTCTGAAATAACGAGAAATACAAAATTCATCCAGGGTTCCTTGTCTTAACATATCTTTGAATCACTAATGAAGATCTTTGACTGTTTGAATGTTTCTAAAACGGCACTCACTTTGTTTGGCCCAGACTCTCCACAGACAGATTGGGATGAAGGCTACGATGATGAAAACGAATGCTCCGAGTACCACACCCACAATGAGGTAAGGCAGATCACCAGGCCGAGGAACAGGGTTTCCTGGATGGTCGGGTCTGGACGATGAGGTCTCTGGAGGTGTGGTCCTCTGGTGAAGGCGAGCTGTAAGTACACGCAGATGTTCACACTTAAGATCTGTGTTGTCAGAAGAGATCTATGTTCTAGAAAATGGCTGAGGTGCGGTTTGGAATGTGAGTGTGAGGAAAAGGAAACGAACCTTTAGTTTCTAAAATGACGACATTTCCGAACTCGCTCTCGCCCCCTTCGTTGAAACACTGCATCTTAATGTCGTAAGCCGTCTCAGGCTGTAGGTCAGTGATGGAGTGCCAGTAGCGGTCACCTAAAAAGAGCGCCAGACCATTACATTTTATATTCCTTTAATATATAGTTGAGAAATTAAAAAATAAAAGGAAGGACACGACTAACCTTCCACTATATCCTTTTTGTAGTCACTGTCATTGTCGCTATCGGTGGGTCGGTAGAAGATGTAGAAGCCATAAATGGGGGTGTTATTGACTGCTGTGTACTGCAGAGAGAAAATAAATATTTATTTCAAGGTCTGATAATCTTGTGAGAACAAACAGGTCGCATTTCTTGAATTTGACAATGTAAAAATGTTTAGTGAGGAAGTGCTTACCGTCCATTTCAGGATGACTGTGGTCTCATTGATGGCTTCAGTGTAGGTGATGTAGGGTCCGTCGATAGGACGTCGGTTTGGTGGACCGCTGCCCACCACTGTGTAGGCTTTAGAGGGAGCGCTCGCTGGACTCTCTCCCAACACATTAACGGCCAAAACTCTGAACTTGTATGATGTTCCTGCAATGCAATGGAAAGAACAAGAAATAAGTCAACTGCAAGTGAATCTCTACAGGTTTTTAAGATCATGGAAAACATGAGTTTGGTCTAGTGTGGCAAACTAATTAGGAAAAGCTACTTGCCAAAGTTTTTTTTTATGTGTAACTAATGTTTTGTTTAAAAAATGAGTTATTTAAAGTGACAGTTCACCCAAAAGTAAAATTCTATCATTAATTACCCTCATATCGTTTCAAACCCGTAAGACTTTAGTTCATCTTCAGAACACAAATGAAGATCTTTTTGGTGAAACATTTCTGCCCCTCCATTGACAGCTACGCAACTAACACTTTAATGCTTCAAAAGTTCATAAAGAGATTGTAAAACTTATCCATATGAATTGAGCAGTTTAGTCCAAATATTCTGAAGAGACTTGATCGCTTGATATGATGAACAGACTAAATTTAGGCTTTTATTCACATTTAAATATTGATCAGCAAACAAGCTCAACTAAACCTGCTTGACGGGCAAGAACAAACCTCATTGGTTCTCCATGTCCAGCAAACATGCTTGAGCTTCCGTTTACCACAACTGATGTGTGAGTTGATGAATGTTTATATGTGAATAAAAGCCTAAATTCAATACTATCAGCATGATAGAACTTATGTGAAGAGGATCTAAATCTCACCTTTCTCCAGGCCTGTTATCTCGACTGAGAGGCGAGAGGGAGGTATATTGTTTACAGCCACCTCCCACTCTCCACTGCCTTTCTTCATTTTCTTGTACTCCACACGGAATGACTGGATGGGGAATCCACGGTTCCCGCGAGGGATCCACGTCACATAGGCTGAGGTCTCGGTGGCCATGGAAACAGTGGGTCTGTCTGGAGCTTCTGGGGCTGAAAAGACAAAAAAACATTTTTCAATAAAATAACAGTAATGTGAGTTAATATCATAATATTATTAATCAGAACAATTGACACATATTTTAAGCTGTATTTAATGTTACAGTTCCTCAGTACTTTACTGCAGCCTTAAAAGAACTACAGCAAACTCATTATATTATAATCACAGGGGCAAACGTATACTCACGTGTGAGACGAGGTGGCGCATCTGGTGTTTTTGGAGGCCCTACGGGTCCTCCTCTTCTCCCTGCAGACCAAAATTAAAGAGACACTTTAATTCACCATTTCACTCTTTTTTTCATACTACAGCTCAGATATTTAAAAAAGTGTAATTTGTTACACAACTCTCTGAATAATTGATTCTGATGGGTCAATCATTCTGAGGCAAAATATTTGTGTATAATGACCACTAAATTGTAAATGATTAATATAACTGACTACCTTTTTATAACAAATTAAATAAACAGTTTTATATATGCATATTTATTTGTCATTTTTAAAAGTGATTTATTAATTTTACAGTTACATTTGCTCTTTTACATACCACTATCTCTTGATTATGGATCCTGATTGGACAATCATGGCATTCTGCAGTGAAATATGATTGCTAATGCTACTAAAGCACTACTTTAAACAAATTAAATAAACGGTTTTAAATATTCATTATTCATTTTTAAGCAATAAACAGTTGAAATATGTCTCTTTTTTAAATCTGATCAACTTATTTACATTTTAGATATTTTCTTATAAATAAATTGATAATTGCTCTTTTTCATACTAATATCTCTGGAATACTGAATTCTGATTGGTCAATCATGGCATTAGTCGGTCAAATTAATTTCAAACCCATATTTCTTGCTAATTAATTTTGTTATAACTTAAGTAGACAAGTATTAGGTGGGATAAAATGGGTCATTATAGAAAAATAAACCGCTTCAAGAAGATGCACCTCCTCTAAACATTTAACATTAGAAACACAAATTTTCAAATGTTGATGCAGAAAGGTAATCTTAAAGTAGCTGTGTGGCTATACATTTGCCTGTTCTAAAAGTCATCATCGCGGGCTGCCCAAGTCCAGCACAGTTCTTAGCGGCCATCTCCACTTCATAGAGGCTGGCAGGCAGCAGTTTAGTAAGAGTCAGTTTGTGCTGGAAGCCTGAAATGGTGCTAGTGGTCCACTCTCCGGGAGATTCTCCAGCCTGCCAGACAGAAAGAAATACACACAATGAATCAGAGGAGTAGAATCACATGATTATAGAGTGAAACGAGGCAGATCACACTGTACAAATGAACTGGGCAGTGTTGTACCTTTCTGTACTTGATGACATACTCCAGCACAGGTGTTCCTCCATCATGACGGGGTTTCCAGGTAAGTTCATAGTAGTCGGCCTTTCCTGTGCGTGGCTGACTCAGGATGACTGGAGCTTCGGCGGGAGAGACTCTGACCTCAGAGCAGTCGAAAGGCAGCACTGCACTGGTGGCCACAGGCTTCAAAGGTGGCTGTTCCCGCAGCACTTTATCTGGGCTCATCGGTCGAATCATGGGCAGCTTACCTGACCGTGACGGCACTGAAATAAATACAAATTAATTAATTAAAAATGGAAAACACTACTACTATTATTATTAATAATAAAAAGACAAAGGTCACTTTTTATCTATATAATAATATACTAAGTTTTATCATTTTCAATGAAGTGTTTTATACCTGTTGGGACAGTGAGAAGTCTTGTGGCTGCCTGTGAGCTTCCCACACCATTCTCCGCCATGCACTGGTACATGCCATCGTCCTGCGGCCCGACATGGAGCACGCGCAGCACCTGCGAGGACATCCGATGGCGTGGTGACGGGCTCAGGGGCTGAGCGTTGTGGAGCCACACCACAGTGGGAGTGGGCTTGCCACTCACCTGACAGCTTAAACGCACCGTGTCGCCCCATGCAACGTCTTGCTGCTGCAGCTCGACACGCACCTGAGGAGGTTCTGAAAGACCAAAGAAGGGAATTTCAGAAAGATGTGTCAAAACATCAAAAAAAATTGAAAAGCATAAAACAACAAGCATTTGAATGGTTTAACAGCACAAAACATGAGTGCTGTTTGTGATGGCATGCTGCTGCAGAGGAGTCTGGGATAGACTGGGTTCTCACCCTCTCCAAAAACTTGATGGTTGGATGCTAGTGAATCAGCTCGAGCTCATTAGAGCAACAGCCAGAGCGGCTTAATTAATCACAGCTGCCGTGAGACGAGCCCACAAAAACAACCTCATCAATGTCTCAGCAACTCAATCCTTCTCACACACACACACACTCTTTCTGTTCAGTAAATGTACTGTGGGTTCTTTTAGATGCTTATTATCACATTTATTCACTAAGCCCTCTGGTTCTGATACACGCTTATTATCTTGAAGCAGGATTAAATGACTGGAAATCGAAATTTCCACACACGTAAAATGTTCCATCACTGCCCTGGTTCCTGCTTTTCAAACCCCACTGCACTTGAACAAATAATCAAATAAATAACCCAAGGGCCACTAGCCAGATGATGTTCTGCCAGTTGAACAGTTACAACAAATCCAAATGTTTTTTAAGAACCATGAATTTTAACATTATACAGTTATTAGAGCAATTATACAATATTTTAAATGGATAGAAAAAAATAAAATGGTAACAACATTAACATTATTTAATGCAATTTTTAACTTTCTATTCATCAAATACTCCTAAAAAAAAGCATGATGGGCCATACACAACTCTTAGTGTTATACTCTTTCTCTCTTGAAATCCTACTCACCAAACACCTGCACGTCGTACAGCACCCTAGCAGAACTCGCAGAGTCAATGCCGTTATCAGCGTTACACACGTAAGTGCCCGAGTCGCTCTCGCTTGCTGCATCGATCAACAAGTTGCTCAGTAAGAAGCGGGTGTTGTTGAGATTTCGCAAGTCCAGACCGTCCTTAGCCCATGTGACCTGTGGAGTGGGAATACCGCTGGCCACACACTCAAGCACAAGTCGCTGGCCTTTGTTCACCATAATGGACCGAGATGCAGGTGGATAGATGATACGTGCGGCCTCAGATGTTGAACCTAGACAAGATAATACGTGTCAATTTTATGTCAACAAAATTGACAGAATGTGTTCATTTTATGCTTTGTGTTCACTTACGTCGTATTCGGAGACGATCGGTAGAGGTGGAGGTTTTAACTTCCTGGGTGACAGGGTTGTAAGCAGCACATATATAGGGACCCTCATCGTCCTGTGTAGCATTAGCTATTTGAAGGTTTCCTGATGGCATGATCAGGTAATTCCCTAGGACACAATGAAGAACCAATGATTAGCATCTTTAGGCCAGAACAGTATTTTTCAACAGAATTTAATTTAAGAATCTAGAACATTCCTTAAGGTAATTTCCTTAAATCTAAGCTGTGATCTTCCCCATCATTAAACTGAATATTTGAACAGCTAGAGTAATTGCAAGAAAGACAATCGTGCTAACAGGCAGCGCTTTGTTGAGTGGACAAGACCAGACAACATGCAAAGACTTGATGTCTCTCAACAAGACAAGAGCTGCCAAACACTCAAATACCAGAATCGTCTTGTGTGCATTTAAAAATTTGAATAAATAATTGCAGCAAATCATATTTGAATTCAAATGATATGGCTCATAACAGATCCAATGATTTAATGATTAATGATGATAACAGTGGGCTTAAATTTTAGCCATAAATCAGGAGAGACAGAAGCATACTTTCTACATAGTATACTAATGAGTTACAATGTCTATGCCAAGCCAATAGCTACCGGAGTACTACTTAGCTCAGTAGTACCTAGGTAGCAAGTTAGAAACATGCACAATTCTAAAACTTGTTTGCTCAGCAAGATCAGTAGTTAAAATGAAAGAGAAAACTGACTGCACAAAGACATTAATTGCAATTACATAAAATATTAAGCCATCTTGTACCCCCCTTAGAAGTGGGCTAAAGTGGGCCCACTAATGGGTCACAGGACCCTTGGTTGAGAACCACTGGCGTAGAGTATGTTTGTAAAACGCACCTTTAGATGTCTCCAGCCACTCCTGTTTGACACTGTAGCGGACCTGAGCTTTAGGTTGACTCTCAGGCAGATGACACTCGATCACAGCTGTGTTCCCTTCATCCACCTCAATTTCCTGCTGGTCATCTGGCTCAAAATCTCGCAGTTCTGCACGGAAACAAACAAAGAGTTATCATACAAAGTTTCTCAAACATATAGCATATTTAATAAAATAGGAAAAGCAACGGAAATCTCAAACGTCCAAATGCTGGTTTTGAGCGTTTCAAAGCTGAAAGCCTCTTTGTATTCCATTCAGGAAACTGAGAAGCTTTAGAGTGCATATGCTTAGGACTTTTACTGGGATATCGAATGGGCAGACACCCAATAGCTCTGAAAAACAGAGACAGAAAGTCTAGCTTCCTTAAGCTCAAGTCAGCCCAGGCTAAAATGAGGTCAAAGGCTAAAGGTCACCCATCTCTTGAGTTTCAAGAGAGGAAAAGCAGACTGGATTGCAATAAAACAGAATAACTCTGTCTAAGCGAGTCTGTGTGTCATTCTGTGAAGGGAATATTTTCCAAAGGCAGACAGGGAAAATTGCTCAGCGCTGTTCTGAAAAACCCCGAACTTAATCAAATATCTCCCCAACTGTTCATTACTCCTCTCACAAATCAAATTGTTTCATTGTTCTCCAGAGTTTAGTTATATTCCTTGGCGTCTGAAATGTCTCTAAGTTATGTACAACAGAGCCAAAAGATCCGTGAGGTAAAGATTAAAAAAGCTCTTTGTTAAGTATTCCTGGAAGCAAAGACATACAATGATGGATGAAAAGAGCACTTAAATAATCAACATCTGATAAACTCTCTAACACCAGCTGCATCTGTAATCTCAAAGTCATAATCGCCTGGTTTTTTGAAGTGAAATGGTTTTTGAAATCATTTTTTTGGGAGATGAGAATTCCAGGATCCATTTGCTAAATCAATCAGGGTCTTTTTACAGCCCACCGCCCCAAACCTCTCCTAAATTCCTCAGTGCACAGCTTTTACCCCTCCTCAGACTGACTCCCCCATTTACCTCCTTCTCCTCAAAACATTCCTCCTCCCTTCAGGTGTGTGAGGGGGGGGGAAGGAGAGGAAAAAAGAGGGAGAAAACATTTAATTAACATCTTGTTAACTTTAATGTAATAAAAACTAAATAAGCCATTAACACTTTGGGGTCAGTAAGTTTTTTAATACTTTTATTCAGCAAGGATGCATTAAAATGATCAAAAGTGACTGTAAAGACATTTACAATGTTACAAAAAAAAATTATATATGTAATCATAGAACATCAGAAGACTTGGAATATAGCACATGTTTTTTTATCTTTTATGCTGTTTTATGGTGAACGAATGAAATAAATTGAAAAAACAGTGGCAGACTATAAAGTAAAAACTGTGAAACACACGTTTATATGTTTCTAATATGTTTGTATTTATATGTGAGGAGGTAAAGGGTGAATATGTGATTTTTTTTGCATGTGTGCGGTACATTATACGTCTCCTGGAGGCATGGAGAGCAGGGAATGCTGGGAGCTGTGCAGAATTAATAGTATTTATAAAATAGATCAGATGAGTTTCCAACTCCAATGCATGCTGCACGGTTACTTAGCATTCATCATTTTTATGTCTGGGGCCGCAGAGCCTGTGCGTATGAGCGCTCATGTTTATATGACATTTAAAACTCATACTGCGATGATACAGTAACTATTGTGTGGAATATCACTGGTCAGACTACGCATAGCCCTAAAAGATGATAAAAAAAAAACAGGTTCGGCCAAGAGTTTATTGAGAATTTGTTAAGCCATGTATTAAAAACATATGTGAAGAGGTGTGCTTTTTGTGTGAGCGAGAGAAAGAAAAAAAATGGGAGAGAGAGAGAGAGTGCCGAAGGAATGTTTCTTGGCTCGAAGGACACGGGAGGCTCGCTTGTCTTTGGAGGAATTCAAGAGGAGAGTTTGAAATAATGCTCAGGCAGGCAACGGCCTCCCCGGTGGGAGACGCTTCAGACAGGATTCCTACAGAGACGGATACCAGGGAGAGCCAAGCTCTTTCACAGAGCAAAAACAAATGGGCAGACCTTTGAAATATGGAGACATGAGACAACTTCAGGCTCGCGATCACACGCAGCGCCCTCCCAGAAGAACCGTCCAACCCCTGGCAGACTAAGGGAGGAGGTCTTTATTAAATTAGAGTGAGGGGCCAACGTGGGATCATAAGAGACGAGGGGCCCCAGCTAAGAGCTTGCATCTGTAAAGCCCCTAGCTCTCGACTCCCAATTCATAGACCTTATCAATTACATCTCACACATGTACAAGAGTCAAAGTAAAACAAGGCTGAAAGTTAGAAAAAACAAATGAGCAGTGAGAGGACTGAAATCCAATGCACCATTAAATGCCATGAGTAGAAATGCATATAGTTTGAGAGAGCAAAGTCAGGGGGGTGAATGATGTCTGCTTTGTGAGGTGAAAATGGTGTCAAGAATCTCATGTCGCGTCTCATCTTGACAGAATATCCTGCCTCGACTAGTCTGCCAAACCTGCGCTCCTCATACTATCACACAAACAAGCATGCATCCGCACACAGTTCTTTAGAATCTCGTGTGTGGCACATATTCACAAACTGAAAAAAATGTAGTTTCTTTGTACAGACACTAAGATGTTCTCACTTCCATTTAGGTTAAAGATGTTCTTTGGGTCGTTCTTAAATCATGCTGGAGAACATGATCATAAGTCATTCAATTTTCTGCATCCTTGCTGAAAAGTATTTTGAACGGTAGTAAATGCATGCACAAACTCACATTCACCTCATTATACTAACAAAAAGTTGCTCAATGTTTCTTTTTCTGTCTTTCTTTTTCCGTTCTGTCTCTGTGTAAGAAGACAGAAGTAGTGGAGAACAGGGAGGAGGCCCTTCATTAATGGGGCCCGTGGTTTCACCCGTACACACACGCACAGGCATTATGGTGGGTCACATTACACACCCCTTCCCGTGCTCCAACACTGACTTAGGACAAACACACACACACACACCAGCAGTAGAACTTGGCCTGGAACACAACCGCACACTGTAGAGCCCTTTGAATTCAGCACAGAACATTTTCAAAGTTCATACCAAGTGACTGGCACTTGCAAAAGTGTGTGTACTCACTAGCTGCAGTAACGTTGGCTGGCACACTAGCGCAGGACCCGACGCTGGTGGTGGCCACACACTGGTATCTGCCTATGGTGAGGTTTGTAAGGGAGGGGATGTAGAGAGAACCGGGCCACACCAGCACTCCCAGCTCCTCGTTGCCCCCAGCTGGCAGCTCTCGACCGTTTAGACGCCAGCTGATGTTGGCATGGTTAGGCAGGGCGCTGCACCGCAGGGTCACGCTGCCCCCCAGTTTCTGTACCACAGAAAAAGGCTCCTCTGTGAAGACTGGGACATCATCTAGAAGAGAAAGTGGAACACAAGTATGGTGAATATATATTTTCATTTTACATTGCTAAATGATTAAATGTAGATGCTTTTATCCAAAGCAACTTACAAATGAGGAGAAAAATAGAAACAATCAAAACAACAGTAGGGCAACAATATGTAAATGCTGTAACGTCCCAATTAGTCTAGCACAGTACACGTAGAACCACAAGGTGCGTTCACTTAAGTCTGAAGTAGTGAGTTTGGGTATAGGGGTGCAGAGCTAGTGGTTGTTCTATAGGCAAACATCAGTGCCTACAGAACAAATATATCAGTTATTTAAAAAAAAGGACTATAATAGGTGCTGGATCGGAGTCCAGCTTGTTCCGGCTCAAATTAAGCTTTATGAAGTTTTAATGAAGCAGAATCAAGGTGTCAGAAACCCACCTCTAACAGCAGCACTATCCTGCAGGCAGCACAGCAGAGCACCCAAGGCACACAGCGCTCGAAACTTCCGCTTTCTTTCCCATGGTATCCAGTCCAATATCCCAGACATCTTCCATGCACTACCCCTGCGAGAGAGAACGAGAAAGAGGTTATCAGCTGAAATTGTTGTTGGTGTGACATTATATTGCGAATAAGGAGAACACAGCAGTGAGCCAACAACACATACACATTCATATAGTTGACAAAACAACAAAAGACTAAATTCAGCATTATTCATCAATGCATTACTTACTTCAAAGGCCAATGCAATTAAAGTGAGCACTTTTCAGGGGAGCTTATTTAGAGCACTCTACATGAAGACACACACCAATTCAAATGTTGGGGTCAGCAAGTTTTTTTAAGGAAATTAGTATTTTTATTCAGCAAGGACAAATTAAAATGTTCAGATTGACAGTAAACATTTAAAAAGTTACAAAAAATTATATTTCAAATAAACGTTATTCTTTTAAACTTTTTATTTAAAAAATTATATACTGTATACATCATGGTTTCCACAAAAATATTAAGTAGCACAACTGTTTTCAATATTGATAATAATAAGAAATGTTTCTTGAGCAGCAAATCATGTGGCACTGAAGACTGGATTAATGATGCTGAAAATTCAGCTTTGCCATCACAGGAATAAAAGGCATTAAATATATTATAGGCTAATTGAAATATTTATTTCAATTTGTAACAATATTTTGGTAAAAGTAAATGCAAACAAAAGAATTGACCAACCGGAAACTATTGAATGGTAGTGAACATGACTCACAACACTGATCACTTCTGAATGAAATGCAATGACTCTGAATAGCAAAGTTTACCTTTAAATATCATACAAATTTAAGTTTACAGCTGTTAAAATTGTTGTGAAAAATATTGGTAAAAATTATTCCCTCTAGGTACTCTTTCAGGGAGATTTTAAATTGTGCACCGTCTCAACAAAAAATAAGAATTTCTAAAAAGAAAAAAGAATAAATAAAGGAACACTTCCGGTGTGTTTTAAGATCCTATGTCAGGTCTTAAGGTTTAAATGAATATCACTCAGGATCATATGATCATTAACTGCAAAATTACTTTCTCAGCGTGATGGCGGTCTGTACACTTAAAGCAGGGCACTTTGTGAAGGGATTCTCTTGCTCACTTTCATTTGGAATGACCCTATGAATAGCTTTCCCATTGTGCCTTCAAGAGCGCAAAAATGGCGTTCTGCTACTCCTGAATCAATCTTTCCTTACAAGCTCACAGAACTCATGCTGAAACACACATCCGCTGAAACCCACATACAGCAGGTCGAACTGTTGAGACGGGTGCCCGGATAAGAAGAGGGGGAAATCTGAGCCCCCTCACTCAGGTGTAACCGATACCGGCGGGTTCAAAAGAAAAAGACTGTTTAGTTATTTTATACACAAAGAACAATGGGGTGGGGGTGATATCATTTGTATTTTCTGGAAATAGTGAGTAGTGTGATGTCTTCTCTACAGAGACGCAAACCGAGAAAGAAAGAGAGCGAGTGGAGAGGGAGAAAAAGAGTAATGGTTAGTGTATTAACAGTTAATGCAGGAAAGGGAGCATTTCTCTCCCTCGGCTCTCATTGCCAAGTTTCCCGAATTCTTTCCTGTCAGGTTAAACTAACAACTTCCCGTCAGGAGGAGGAGGGTGGTCCATTGCTCCCAGACTGCAAATCTCTCCCTCTCTCTCTCTCACATACACAAACACACACACAACTCTACTCCCATCAATTGTAAGTAATGATTAATGAAAGCTCACAGAAAGATTGAGAGCTCAAACATGGGAGGGAACCACACGACGCAATTCCAGAAAAAAAAGAAAAAACTCTACAAAAATAAATGAAGTCTACGTCTTGGGATTCAGAGTTGTTTTCCTGGAGCTGGTAGGTACATAGCCGTTAGCTATTAGCCAAACTCTGCTGACGGAATAGAATGTGTGCCATTTACAGACTTTGGGGTTGGCCCTAAATAAATGTTTTTCCGTTTCCAACACCAGAAATAAACAAGTCTTGCTGTCTGAATAACGCTGCAGAGAGATGTTATTTAGTCTGACTGATCTGGAAATGTTGGACTAATCATTTTAATTACCGTATGTGTTAAAACGCTGATGGATTTTGCTGTCCGATACAGCATTAGCCTGTTTGTTTTTCATCTCTGAAGTGGAAAGGGCATGATGCTGATTCCAGGCACACCGGGGAACCTCACTGCGTAGCTAAGATCATCCTGACCTAAGCAAACACTCAACAACTAGTTTCTACAACATTAAGTGAGCACTTAGTCAAGTTCTCTATGTTAAGTTTAAGCTCTGTCATGATTCGTCAGCTTTAATCAAGTCAGTGATTGGCTCATATCACTGCTGTTTTTAATATTACAGCTAAAATGAATGATTTACTACCTTGTCTGATACTATCAAACTTACTAAGATTAGTAATACTACAACTCGTGACATTGCTACTAGTACTACAACTATATCTATTACTACTTCTGTAGGTGCAGATGATGGTTTCAGTTGTGTTTTGACCCACAGTGACTGTGAGGGATGGAAGTACAGTCAGTTGCTAAACATTCAGCCAATGAAACATTGAAAATATGTCTTTCTACAAACTTCCAATGGACAAACACCCAGACAAAACATAAATCAATTATTTTTTCTGATGGGCTGCTCAAGAACAAAGTTCAGAATCGTTCAGATTTGTAATTGCTCTGCCAATATTTACACTAGCACAAAATAAATGAATAAACAAATAATAAATGAATACATTTTAGCAATTTTTTCAGAGAGAACCTAATGTTTAATGAAAATATTTTTCTTTGCAAATAACTTACTCAAAGTGATGACCATGAACATTATTCTCACAAAAAAAAAAAAAAAAAAAACCTCATTTAAGTTAGCCAGATATAGCATTACCTTGACCACATATTTAAATCCATAGTCAAGTTCTGTTGTGTACCTGCTGGGTATACTATCAATCATTCAGCCAATGAAATCTTTCAACAAACTTCCAGTGAAACAAACAAAAAAATGTTTTTCTAGACTGGTAGAGAAAGTAGTTCAGATTTATAATTAATTGATATATTAATTTATAATTATATATATATATATATATATTGACAAACACACACACCACCGAACTGACTCGATTAGGCAAGACAGCTCTGTTATCCAACTTGAAACTCTGGGCCATCCTTATTGATGAGCTCTACTGAATTGTGAAAATTAGACTAGATGTTTGCATCAAAAAAACACTAGAACTACTATCAGGACTATCAGGCTCTTTGCAGCCAACTAAGCTGTGCTGTCAACAGGAACAGGACAGCTGCCCTATAGGTTTGGAAAAGGCGACAATAGTCTCTCCTTGGCTGTGAAGCCACCTGTCTCAGGCGTCACAAGTTATCCCCTTGAACACACTTGCTTTATTCAGACACACATGCGCAATCCAGCTCATGTCATCGTCTTTGACACAAACACTTCACATTGATATCAAGTCGCAACTGTAATGGAAAATAATTTATAGCACAGCCATTTTTTTTCCATTCTTCACCAAAGGGCACAGGGGCAGGGGGAGTCAAATGATACTGTAAGTGAAAAATGTGATGCGGTATAAGTACGTGACCCCTTCAGAGAACCAAGATCGCATTGATCTGAGCATCTGGATAAGGGCTGTACAAAGGCATGTGCATTTAGACTGTTTATAAGAGAAAGAAAGAGAGACAAAAAGCATAATACTGAAGTGACTTCATAATGCCTCTTTGTCACTAAATGGAGTCCTTTCTTCTAGGGCCACTCTGGTCACTATTGTCCTCCAGCCTGTGTGAAATTCATTTTGACAACCCTACTAATTGGATAAAACTGCTCTCTGCCGGCTGTGGGCCTCCCTCATACCGTTCACATTCCATCTGCTTTCCACACAGAGGGAGGAGAAGAGTAACGAGGAGGTGAGGGGAGGAGGTGGGGTCTAGCTCCTTCTGAATATTTATCACTCCGCTCCCTTCACCCTATTTATGTCCTTCAGACCCCCCCGACCCATCCTCGATTCTCCAAACATCACAATACCCCCCCTTTAGATAAACACATGCGGTGTCAAGTGTGAGGAGTGCTGGGTTCAACTGCCCGCGCGGGCCCATGGCCCACAATGCCACAGCACATATCTACCATGCGGGAGGCCCGTTGCTCTGGGCGACGGTAACAGGCAGAACGCACCTTAATAGAGTGGAGAGTCATTGTAAAGCAGTGAGCCGGCGCACGGACAATAACCCCACGGCCCCCTGTGAAAGGAGAGACGTTTCTCAGAAGGACCAGAGGAAGAGCTGATGGGAGCTGCTCAATGGACAAGTAAGGGCTGCAGTTTTGGGGGGGGTAGCCAACAGTGGTTAGTGGATATGGGGGTGGGTGTAGGGGGGGATCTAAGCTTTAGGGATCCAAATTAGAGAGTGGATGTCAACTGGTGATTGACCGAAGAGGGGGGAAATTGAGATGGTGGATAGTTGAAGTTTGCTGGCCATTTGGCTGAAGTAGCCAAAATGGAGAAAGTACAGTTCAGAAGGAGATTAACAACACACTCAGCACTAGGACTAAGCGGTACAGCTAAAAATTAATCTTTCACTATTTTACACCCTTTTATATTCTGTACACAGAACATCTCAAGAAAGATTTATGCTCTGCATTGGCAGAAAATAGATATTTTTCCATCAGAGGAACCACCATTTTGATCAAACTTCCACTGATGTACAAGAGTACAAAAGTTTGGGGTCGGTACGATTTTTTTGATGTTTTGAACGTTTTTTCTGCTCATCAAGGCTGCTTTAACTTGATCAAAAAATACAATAAAACAGTAATATTGTGAAATATTGTTGCATTTTAAAATAACTGATAAAATGGTATTTATTCCTGTTATGGCAAAGCTGAATTACTTCAGTCTTTCTTAGTATTGTCAGGTTGATTTCATATGATCAATAATCTTAATATCTTTGTGGAAACTATGATATTATTTGTATTAGTTTGTTTGATGGATGGAAAGTTCAAAAGAACAGCATTTATTAAACTTTTAAAACATTATAAATGTCTTAACTGTCACTTTTGATCAATTATGCACCTTTGCTGAAAAAAAGTGTTCATTTCTTAAAAACAACAACTTTTGAACGGTAGTGTAAGTAAATTTAAACATTGAAACAAATTAAAAAAAGACATGTTCCACATTGGTTTTCAGTAAATGAACAGAAGAACTTCATTTCTTTGAGTTAATCTAAAAAACACCACAAACAGTAGGCTACTATTTACCTACATATTTTTGATGAATCAAAAAATAAATCATTGTAATAAATGAAAATGTAGTGTAGAATCTTCAGTAAAAAAAATTAATTGATTATCCAAACAGATAATTTAATCAGAGCTCTGAATTGATTCACTAACTCATTTAAACTGATTCACAGAAATGAATACATTTTTTATTAACTCAGGGACACAATTAAAAGACAAAAAAGGACTGTGAAACTAATCTAACAGCATGGTCTTTAGGAACCAAATAAAATGTGCATTGAAATCATTGCAATATTTTAAAGTGCTGATTCACTGTATGTCACCAGCAGATTCATCATGAATATCCTTAACTCTGGGCACAGTTCACCTGCTGCCAAAGCCATGACTTTACCTTCAGGGCTCTTCACCATCACTAATCTTCTGGAACATTCTCATGGCTCTCAGAACAGATTAACAGGTGTAAGCAAAGTAGAATCTTTTCCAGAACTGCCTAGACTCCCACAATACACCGGAGAGACATCAGTCGTTCCCATGCCGGAAAATTAAACATCAAAAGCCACTAACAAGGCCAATACCCCCGTACCCTTCAGTGTATTAATGAGCAACATCCACCCCTGCCCAAAAAATACAATAATGAGACCCACTCAAGGGATTAACGAGCAAAAGATCGAGCCAAGTCCAGGGGCTCTAATCAATTAAGCACCCTGATATTTGCATAATTCATATAACAAGGCAGCATTAACTAGCACACGCTAATTATTGAGTTCGGGCACTAGGATGTGAGCAGGATGGTCACATGACCGCATACCTCCGTTCGGCCAGACGATGGGAACTGTCAGTTAGGATTAGACTGACTCTGTTTTCATGCTGCTCCCCACCAAGGCAGGTATTATAAGAGGTTCAGTTCACAAAAAAAAAATCCATTTACAAAACTGCCTTGGAGATGCTTATTAGAAAATATTGTCAAGTCAGGCAATCAGTAAACAGGTTCAATGAACTTAGATCACTTCACACGCATCTTAATACAAATGAAAAAAGAGCGAATGAAAAAACAAAATAGCTAAAAGTTGATTGTGCCTGTACAGATAAACTCCTGTGTGAAGGCAAATATGCCATGAGGATATATCAGAAAAAAGAAAAGTCATTGATGGATTTGGAATAAAGTGTGTGTTCATGTTTTTCTATCCCGGTGGGGACTTTAACCTAAAAGCACACTGACTCATGGGGACTTGTGTCACCATGGGGATCTAATGTGAGGTCCCCATGAGGAAACAAGCTTATAAATCATAATGAATGAGTTTTTTTTAAAATGTAAAAATGCAGAATGTTTTCTGTGATGGGAAGGTTTAGTGGTTAGTGTAAGTGTAAGGAGATGGAATATACAGATTGTATTATATCTATGGAGAGTCTCCACAAAGATAGTGTTTGTGTGTTGCTCTAATTTAAATAAATATTCACTTTCATAGCTTTTCAATAGCTTAAATACAGACCAAACTACAACATAATTCAAAAATCCAACATAGACCTTCTGACTTTTCAAATTATGACCAAAAACTTCACAGGGGAGGACAAATGTTCTGGCTCCACAAACACTATATAAAGTTCTTTACAAAATAAAGAACAGCTATTAATACAGAACATATTTTCTCGTAAAATCAGACAAAGCTTGTAGCTGTGCAGATGAGCGGTCTGAAGGAGAAGAGAGCGGAAAGAGAGAGAGAGAGAGAGGGAAGAACGGAGGGGCCCCTGTTGCTCTGGCAGCTTTTCCATCATAGTGAATGGAACCAATTATAAATCTAAAGCAATTTCTCCACATTATTCAACAGGAACTCAGTGAGCTTAGACTGCCTGCGTGCTCGCCAGCAAGAGTCCAGAGCCAAAGATCGAGAAAAACAGGCAGAAAGGGAGAGGAAATTAAAATATGTAATAAAAATCAAATGTACTAATATTGTTTGTAAAGTACTCGTGCAATAATGCTCTGTTGCTTGAGTGAATGGCTGTAAACAGCACTGATTCAAACAAAACAGTCGATAAGCAAACAAAATAGGACATTTAAAGCTGAAAAGTGTTTAAAAATGTCTTTTAAAAGGTTTATTATGGTTAAGGGTCAAAAGACTAGGACTTTCAGAGCCATAGGTCTGGCTTTGGCAGAGGAAGCCCTTGTCAACTGTAAACACCTGCAACATTCATGACCACACAGTTTGCAGACACATCAAATGAAACACCAACCACATAATAAACTAACCCTAAACTGCAAAACAATACAGTAGCCTTTGGATTTTGAAAATGGTGTCCAAAAATCATGAAGATGAAGAAACAAATGCTTTTTTTTAAAACTGCTGTGCTGATGGACGTGTCACCGGCATCAGATACACAACTTTTCAAAAGTTTGGGGTTAGTAAAACGTTTGCTTTAAAGAAATTAATACTTTTATTCAGCAATTCAGTTTTGCCACCACAAGAATAAATTACATTTTAAAATATATTCAAAGACTAAACAGTTATTTTACTCTGTTTTAGATCAAATAAACATTGGTCAGCATATGAAAAATGTTACTGACCACTTTGAATGAATGTAGGCTATCCTTATACAGGCCTTATACAGGCCTCCCTATGTTAAACAGACAATTTCAGATTAGCATTTTGCATCAAAAGTGATTTGGACTAATTTAGAAGAATTATTCAGAACATGAAAGTGGCGTATAATCTATACTCGACAGATAATGAAGACAACTAACAGAGTCTGTCTGTGTGTGTGTGTGTGTGTGTGTGTGTTTCAGAGCATGTGTGTGACTGACAGTGAGCTATAGCTCTCTGAAGGCGAGTTATCGAGAGAGTGTGAACGGTCTTGTGAGAGCGTCTCCATTACTCCGTGCTTGTCAAACGATCCTTAATCTTTGTACAAATATCAGCTTTACACACACTGAGCTGTTTGTCTGCAAACAGTCGCTGCTTACTTACCAGGGTCTGGAGTTTATCAATGATCTCACCGCCTTGCAACAGACACACTGACACAAACAGCAATGTGCCGCTATGTTTGTGCGTTTCCTTGATGTCAACTCTGGTCAAACAAGCGCTTGACACGATACAGTTATAACAATGACTGGTGAAATGACAAGGTAACACATTAGCGAGATTTCATAGGTTTTAGAGTAAAATTAAACATACGACACGCTCTGGTTTTCCAAGAAAACATCAACCAAACATGAGAAAGTGAGAAAGCCAACAAGCCACCAGGATGTCCAGGTGTTATCAAGGGCCTAACGAAATGGAGAAAGCCCTGAAACTACATTACCTCGGCCAGGTGCGGTCCCAAAAGAGACTTTATACTTTAGAGGCAATTATTCTTCACTGCGGGCTAAAAATTGCCTCTTGACAGCTGCCATACTTTTGAGCTTTGGATAATTCAAAGAGCGTTTGGAAATAGCAAACTGACACCCTGTGCATTCCACTATGAGAAGATAATCCTGATTGGAGAGCATCACACACACACAAACCCGCAGATTGTTGCCTTCGGGCTGTTATGACTGCATGAATATACCCGCTGAAACAGACATGAAAGCCGACCTGAAGGAGTTTTTTATTACGTAGCCTTCTTCTGCAAATTAACAGAAAAGTTACACCCTTTAAGCAAACAATAAGTCGGTCCAAAAACCTCTGAGGCAACAATAAACTTTCACGTCCAACAAGACTAATCAGCTCTCATTTGGTCACACACTAGAAATCAGTTCATTATGCTGATGATGTCTACAGCCTCATTGTCTATTTTCCTATGAAAACAAGACATATGTCACATCCCTGACATCTCTACCACGCTTGATACCCGATCAGCCTCATCCCTCCCATCTAATATGCCTTTATCATGCTTTCCAAATCCCCAGACGGGCCTCTCTGGCTCAGCTATGGGATACCTGTTACACTGAAAGAATGCGGAGCAGTGAGGGCATGTCATCTGAAATCTGTGCATCCATCTGTGCATAGCTAATAGGCCTTCCCAGCATTATAACCAAATAAGGTCAGAGGCACTATGAAAGCCAAAAAGATAATCAGACTGGGATCAATTATGGAACAATTTTGATCCACCCGACCACCAATCATCTTGAGCAAAAACCAGCTACCACAGTTTTTCCTCAGATTGAATTCTTGGCATCCGATTCTGAGCAGAGCGATCTGGCTCACAAGAATCTATCAAATTAGTTTGAAACAAACGCAAGGTCAGCCAGCATTCCTCTCAGTTGGCCAGTTTTCCTTCTTTTTCGAGAACAATGCAGCACCTGGGCTCAAACATTTTGAGGCGCTGATGAACTTCATTACCGGCATTGTAACTGTATTGTCTTGTTATGACTCTATGACAACCATGACGGACTGTATGAAGTTTTCCACGCAGAAGAGGTGTGCACAAATAGATGAGAAATCAAACCTCTAGTGGTTCATCTCAATTAGGTTTGGTTTCATTCCCACATTAAAGCATACAATGAGCAAATTACATTCTATAGACCAACATTATAGTTTTGTATGGCCTATGTTGATCATTTTCATAATAACCAAATCATTAGACTACTAGAATAAAACACAATATTCTTATTTATGCATTACCATTTATTTATTATGCATCTATTATGTGCTTATTAAGTTGTTTTGCTATCTAAATAGTGGCAATTTTATTTTTGTTCTAACAGTTAGCTATGTCTGACAAATTGATAACAGATTAAGAAGAAAATGTGTGAATATCGGTAAATAATATCGGTTAAAATTTTAGCCCTTATATATTTCTATGTAACAGCTACAACACTGATTTGTAATTGTATACAATGATATATTTGACCAACAATCATCAATATTAAAAAACATTTATTCTGAAAATAAGATATCCAGACGTCCAAATATTAATAGAATAACAAAATATATAGAATACTAAAGTTTGAGGTATTTTTTCAGTGTAAAATTGCGTTGAGCACAGTAAAGTCAACTACTATACAGCTGAATGAGGCCTGTAAAACTATGCCAAATGTTTTCATGTAACGTAGAGACGCTCTTACACATCATAATACTGACAATAATACATCGATATAAGCATACAACATGATCTCATAAATACAGACAAGTACAGAATTTTGCCTATATTAGCATTGGGGAACAATGAATATTAACGTTACACCCGCATCCAAAGCCCATTTAACTAACTTTTTACTGAAATACCGTCACAAATACGATTACTAAACCATTTTCATAGAAGAAAAAAATAGCAAACGTAACCTCGAATCTATTACAGCAATCTGATAAGAGTACGTCGAAACAAAATAGCTATTTTGCTAACACCCGCATGCTTTTACAAAAAATATGTAAAAATGCATCTTCTTGAGATTAACAACACGCGATAATTTCTACAGGTAGAGTGTTCGCAAAAGTACAAAATGAAGGAAATTTTATGCAAAGTGAAGAAAACTCGAGAAATCTATTAGAATAGCATAGTGGGGTTCCTAAAAACAAGAGATGTTTTGGGGGGAGGAGAGAGAGACTTACCAAAAACGTGCAGTAGTTTGCAGTTGAATCCACTAGTTTTTCGTTGGTCGACTTTTCCCAGCGGTTCTCGCTGTTTAATCCAAGAAAACTGCAATTCCTCTCCTCCTTTTCTCCGCAAACCGCTACTGCTTTAGTAATTTACTACTGCAGCAGCACCGACATTTTCTTCGGCTCCCCAACTTCTTGCATTGAAAGGACGTTTTTGGATGACTGAGTCCTGGAACAATTCTCCCTTTTGCGAGCAACTTTTCGGGTCCTCCCACTTCCCAAGAAGGAGGAGGGATCAGAACAATAAAGATTCCTTCCCAAATCTCAGCGCAGTTCACGCTTGTCTCGCCTAAAGAAATACGTTTTAAAGCTTGAGTGGAACGTTCGTAACGAGAACTTTGCGTTATCTTGCGTGCGAAACCTAAACGTTCACAAAGTTACGTGCGCAGGATACGGAGCCCCTCCCCCTCCCGTTGCCTCTCTGTTCTCCCTGATTTGGTATGCGCTCGTACCCGCAGGGCTCGCGTTGACCCCAGTCTATTGAAGCGACAGTCCCGCAGGCGCAGCTGTGCCGTGTTGTGCGGGAAAACCTCACCGTGAAACACGGGTCTCTCAGAGCCACTGGGTTCATTAATAACCGGCCATTCGGGCACACATCACACGAGAACAGACGCGGTCGGTGGTAACGGCACTAAGACCTCCCACACTATTTACCTGAAGGCGCATTTCAGCATTGAAAACTATGGCAAACAGTTTTAGTAGGCTAGTTATTTCTTAAAACTAAAATTATAAACAATTATTACAAATGTTAGGCTTACTTATAATTATTAGTTTTTAAAATGACTACTATAGATAACCTCTTCTTACTGTAATATAGTTCTAGTTCTTATTAATGAGACACAAGTATAGCCTATCCCAAAGTAGCTTAAAAATCACTTTACAAAAATCAAGTTACAATAGCTTTTTTCTAATCAAATAGTTTAAAATCACAGTTTAAAAATGAATAGATATATTTAAAAAAATGTTATACAACTATTCTTTTTTTTTTAATAGACTAGCCACTATTGGAATAAGTAGCATCTAATGCATTATAGTTTCAATAAAACTGAAAAAGATACTTCTGTATTTCACTGTAAAAAAGACATGATCAATTAATATGATTTTACATTACTTTAACTCATCAAAATAAGTGAAGCCATTTTAAACTTTATTTTAAGTTATACGAGATTCAACACATTTTTTAAATGACTTACACAGCCATGTTTATTGTACCTAAAAAGTTTTTTTTAACAGTGCACTTAATCTAGTAACAAGATACTACAAAGTAATTAAGTCTAAAAAAATACTAAATTCCTTGTTTGCGTGTCACCTGTTGCTCCTCAGGTGAAAGTTGACGTGCATGAGCCTGTTATATGGCGATGTGTGTGGTTGGTCTTGCCTGGTTTTTTGCATGCCATGTCAGAGCCACATGTTTTTCTTTTTGGTTTGCTTGGCATGAGAGCTGGTGTTATAGCAGAGGATGAATTAGACTTGCATGCTTATTAGCTGTGCAGGCTCTCTGCCCATGTGGACACAGCTGCAGTTGACACACCAACAATCAGACCCTCTCCAATTTACACACACACACTGCTGGCATGCACACATGCTGTAATTGCTCCAGTAATTACAGGAACCTCAATACAGCTCATTGTTCAAATCATGTCATCAGTCTTAGTATGCAGGTGGGTCTAAGCTGTTACCACTAATAATAAAAAAGTATTAAGGACCTATGTGTAATATACTATGCCTGTCTGCCATAACACACAGTTTTTGAATTCAAGTTACTGTGGTGATAGAGAACCCTAGTTTCATTTATAGCCTCACAAGTCATCTCTTGATTAAAAATAACTGAAAAATGTAGTATACAGTTATGAGGAGTTGGATTCTAGACCAATGAGATGTCATAGTGGGCGGGGCTACTCACAATGACTGCAAAAAATGAAATTAAGCAGTCAGAAGGTGTGCTATAGTTCAAATAGTAGAACTAGAAACTCCAAGATGGGGTGATTAAATACAATAAAAATATATAGGATAAAGTGTCTGCCAAATGCATAAATGTGACCCTGAACCACAAAACCAGTCACATGGGTCCATTTTTTTAAATTGAGATTTATACATCATCTGGAAGCTGAATAAATAAGCTTTCCATTGATGTATGGTTTGTTAGGATAGGACAATATTTGCTCGAGATACAACTATTGAAAATCTGGAATCTGAAGGTGCAAAAAAATCTAAATATTGAGAAAATCGCCTTTAAAGTTGTTCATTTATATTCATGATTGTGCAGCATTCACTCACAAAAATGAATGTTTTATATATTTACGGTAGGAAATTTACAAAATATCTTCATGGAACATGATCTTTACTTGATATCCTAATGATTTTTGGCATAAAAGAAAAATCGATAATTTTGACCTATACAATGTATTGTTGGCTATTGCCACAAATATACCCGTGCGACATGTGACTGGTTTTGTGAACCAGGGTCACAAATGTACATTGTTCCAAAGTTGTCGTGTTGTCAAAATTTAGACAAAATTAAAAAAAAAATGTTTTTGCACCTGTCAATTAAATAACATAAGAAGACACTAGTAGAAATTCAATATTATGATGATAAGATACACTGTGGAATCACACATCTAAACACATATGTTTGCAACGGAAATTGCATTGCACCTTTTACTACAGGTAAAATAAATGGATGGCATGGGTTCCCACCACAGCCTCAAAATTGTATTTTATTTTTCTGGTTCCCTCTGAGAACATTCATATAATTTGAATATAGCAATCAAAAGTTCAAATGAATACGCATCAGTGCAGAATTTAGGATGCTGTGATGAGAAGCTTGCTGTCCTGTTCGGCTAATTAGATTTGTCTCAGGTAACTTTTAATATGAGATATCTGATGTCATGTAGTCTGTGATAATGTATAACGTTTGCTGTTTTTACATAAATAAATCCACAACTGAGAGGCAGCCATAAAAAAGGGATGGCTGTGGCTTGTCTTTTGTGTTTTTTTGTGAAGTTTATAGGTGATGTGCACGGCTCGGCTCTCTGACGCTGGAGATGCGGATGTTTGGAAGTGTGTACGTTACACTGCAATTTATGGTTCACGTTCGGCATGTGCGGATTCGTTTGGCACAGTCGCAGTGCAAATACATGTGGGTGCATCTGTGGTCTGAGGTTGTTTATGCAAAGGATTACAACATTTGTATATATGCTGCTGTATACACAAATCCTATGTATTTATTAGTAAAATGCAATGTATTTATTATTTTCTTCTGTATTATATAAATTACATTAGCAAAGGGCTCATTTTAACATGGCTGCAATATTCCTCTAAAAGCTTCCCCATCCCAGAGAGAGGTGCAGGGAGGATTTTAGTGCACTTTCCCTCCTTGCCCTGTGCACCATAGGCTGAATTAGGCACAGACAAAAGCCTTTGTGGCCCAGCCATGAAAGGGCCATTAACCATGCTGCTGTTTCAGAGGCCAAGCCTGCAGGGGAGCTCCTCCCAGAATGCCTCTGGCCCAGCATGTATCATTCCCAGCATGCATTGCTCCCCTCTCACCAAAACCTCCATCAACTTCACAGCTTCATAATAAAGACCAACAGATTGATATGTAGATGATTGCAGTGATTATAGAGGATATGTTTAAAATAGCAGGGCTCTTGTGGCCTAAGGCTTTTCACACTTGTTGCTCAAAGAATTGGTATGTAAGGCAGTTGTGTCTTATAAATGTGTGTGTTCTATTTGTGTATAGAGGAGCAGTACTCGCAGTGTGGAAGGTCTGAAAATGTTTAGCACCATTTGATTGTGTGTATTTGTGAAGTGTGCATGTGTGTGCACGTGTGCCTTTGAAGGAATGCTAAGAGTCTCAGGGTCTAACCTTATTACTCGACACGGGCGCCATGACAACGACCCCCGGGCACCGTGTCTACCGCTGACCTTAGCAGCTGTGTCACTTCCTCAGTGTGACAAAACCAAGAATGAGCCGCTGTCAGTGCCTACATTTAGCGCTTAAACAACACTGTTTAATAGTACACCACATTTAAACTCACAAGTCACCCTAAACATTTACCGAACGACTTAATCACTATTAATAATTAATCAAATAGTGAATTAATCAACAAAATAAACCATATCGAATAAGCATTCACTCATGGCTAAACTCCACACTGCACTTAGAATAGTAAGTTTCATTCATTCATGTATGCATGAAATCTGCGTGCTAATGTTTTTACAAACAAATTCTGATTACATTTTTACTAAAATATTTCATCCTAATACTACTACTTATTTCATCACATACACTACCACTGCTGAAAATTCAGCTTTTCCATCACAGGAATACGTAAAATATATTCATATTGCAATAATATTCCACGTTATTACTGTTTTTTCATTAAATAAATGCAGCCTTGGTGAGCATAAGAGTCTTCTTTCAAAAAATATTCCAAACTTTTGACCGGTAGTAAAAGAGTTAAAAAAAGTGCATTATCGCTCAAGCAGAACCCACACCTATTAGACGAAATAGCTCAAATATATTGTATTATTAAAGCTTAGAAAGGTTATGTAAACAAACAAATTGTGCAAATGTTCATGCACACACACTACTAAAACATGTAAATCACAATCCTCGCAGCGAAACATGTCACGAAGCCACATTTCATGCTGATACATACACAGAACGGCCTGCGCAAAGCTGTGTGATCCTGTGCCCTGGCCTCTGCGACTCTTCATTTCCTGCTGTATTATTGCTGTTATTATTTTTCTGGATGGGAGAGTTTATGTGTGTGCGTGTGCGATATGCTTTTATTGTTATTATTCCTTGTGTCGTCAAAACTGGGGCGTGTGTTGCCTTGGCGCGGTTGGATTGGATCGGCCTGTTAACTCGCTCCAGATGCGGCTGACTGCAGTAATTGGACCTGGAGCCGTTCAAATCCTAGTGTCGCTCCACTAGACTCGGAGCAGAGGAATGGGGGAAAGCGTTTCAGAATGGCTGACCCGGTCTGCCCTGGACTTAACCTGGGCTAATGACCTCTGGATTTTTTTCATGGAAAGGTGGTATTTTCATTTGCAGCCTAGTTGCAAAAAAAATAATGATGTGGTTTTATGTTGCGTTCATCAAGCGGTACTTATTTGTTATTGTGTCTCCTACTGTGTTTTTATGGGATTTTTTATTACAAGCAACAAGGGCTTGATTTTTAGACAGAAATCGTTAAAAAAACACTTTGATATGTACTTCAGAGATTTTGAATTTTAGTCTGCCAATGCAAACATTTAGAAGAACTAATAACTAAATAAAAATAGTTTTCAGTAATTGAAATAACGTTCAAATAAAATAAAAATATAAAATGTATAGACTATAATTTTTTTAGTAAACAATAAAAAAACTGAAATAAGTTGAAGTACTAAAATTACTAAAATAAAAACTGAAATAACCAAATTAAAACACAAAATACTAATAAAAATAAAAGCACATAACAAAATTACTCAAATGAAAATTTAAATATAAAGCTAAAAGCTATAAAATATATAATAGTATATACAACAATACTAAAATAACAGGTTATTTAGGTTCATAAATACATTTAAAAAGAGATTTAAAAAAAATGTCACTGTTGTTTTGGATCCAATTGACTTTTTTATTATGTAGACAAAATCAGAAACATTCTTTCACAGAAAAACAAAAGTCTTACAGTTTTGGAACAACATGAGGATGAGTAAATTATGAGTTTTAATTTTTTGTATTTATCCCTCATAAAATGTAACATGTAATATTCAATATTGCTGTTCAATAAAAAAGAATGATATTTGAACAATAATTGATGGTGTTCGGTGTCAAGGGGCAGTGATAGGAGAATAATGTTTCGTCTGTGATGGAAGAAGTCTGGTTTCCAGGTTGGATGTCTGGAGAGGCTGCAGTCTGGCAGATTTAAGGTGGACTGCAGAATGTATTAGAGGGGAGTAAAGACGACATATGTTGGAGATTTAAGGTGTCTTTTACCCTTTTCCATTGACGCACCTGGTTTTATCATCCACATTCCCTGCCCTCCTACACAGAGCTCTCTATCTTGATTCCTGTCTCTCCTGTGCCGCCCCTCCCTGTCTTACCCTCACTCTTTCTCCATTCCTCCCCCCTTCACACTTCCTGGACCCTGGGCTTGCCAGACGGTCATAATTAACGAGGAAAACGATAGTCCCCATGGTCCTCTGGTTCTCCACTACACTGACGGTCCACTCCCAGTGTGTGTGTCCTCCTCGGTGAATAAATGTAGCCCTGTGTCTGTGTGTATGGTTGTGTACCTGAACAAGTGTGTGCGCACTGCACAGACCTCTGTAAATCTACCTCTCTTCGTACGTGTGTGTACCTCTACTCTTGGATAGGTTTCTTTTTTACTCAATGCCTCTTTATGTTCAGTGTCAGCAATGGAGCATGATCTCATCCGCTACAAATAACAGGCTCGGAAAATGACTTCTCACAGAGCCTCACACACAACCTGGGAGCAATGGCTCACACGCAAGCAAAATTACCTTCTTGACAAAGCATTCAATCTAAGTGCAGGCCATATGCACCCAGGGAGCTCGTAGACTGTTTATTTTACAAATGTGCGCACGATGCTTTAGCTTGTAACAGAATATGCACAATTGAGTGTTCCAATGTTATTTTTTCAGGCATGGAGTTACAGTTTGTCGGTAATCTACATATTTAGAATCTGTTTTGAATATTTATGAATTGTGAATGTTCCTATGTGTTGAGATATTTAAGTCTCTGCACGGAACTCAGTGAAATACCATCATAATAACATCTTGGCACGACTTCCCGAGGCCCAGCATTGTAGAACAGTCTGACCATTCCAGAGAAACTTGACTGATAAGAGCCCCTCTGATCTCTATCTGTCACTCATAGCCAAAGGCAGGGTTACCGACAGAGTCACAATAGTGAATAAACAGATGGAAACAAACTCCCATTTCTCTTACATTCCCTGTTTTTGACTTTCGCTCTCTTTTTGCAGTGCACACACTAAAAGCATTTTGATGAACATACAGAGACTATTAGAGAGAGAAAGACTGGCTGAATAGCCTGAAACACTTCCTAGACAAACATTTTGATTGATTACATTGTCACCAGAATTATTTGTTTCTCATCAATTCTCTTAACTTGTGGGGTCCCACAGGGCTCAATCTTAGTACCAATTTTGTTTTGCTACCCGCACACCCCTTTTAGACCATTTCATAGATAATTACAATATCTTTGCTATCATTCTCACTGATTATGTTGACATTTACAAGGGTGGTCTTGGTGGATTTTTCCTTAATAAAGCTCTTAAAATAACACACATTTTATTATATTGCCAAATACAACAGCGCATAGTGTTAAATAGCAGCATTAGCAGCGAAAAATTCGCTCTTGTTAATTACTCCTTTTTAATGCTGGAATCGTGAGTAATTTAATGATTTTGGTTTCCTAATGTTCCTAATGTTAACATTAATAATTATTTTATGGTAACACTTTATTTTGATGGTCCCTTTTGAACATTCTGTTGACTATAAGTAACTTTGCAACTACATGTCAACTAACTCTTATTAGAGTAGTAGACTGTCTGTTTAATATCTGATAACTCTTTATTGTGATGATCCTCCAACAGACGTTCTACTAACTACAAGTAACTTTGCAACTACATGTCAACTTATTCTAACCCCAACCCTACCAGTCTATTAATACTCTGCTAACACTCTAATGAGAGTTAGTAGACATGTAGGTGCAACGTTACTTATAGTCAACAGAATGTGTTAAAGGGACCATCAAAATAAAGTGAAACCTATTTTATTACTTTTATGAAATAATATTTGGGAAAAAATGTAATCCATTGTTAAATTATGAGATGTTCAATAATGAATACATTTAGAACAACTCTTGCAAAAAAAAGAGTTTTTGATGACTTTTCATTGTCCTTTCAAAGGCAGCATAAAGTATTCTTATAACCAAACAACAATACTGAACAAACAAAAAAGTTTGTGTGTGTTTGCTTCACTAAAAAGTACAGCATCAGATGCTCATGAATCGGACTACCTGTATTCCAAATGTATCGAATGCCAAAGTAGATTGTAGAAACCATTGGCACCAATCTAAACGATCTACTTGTGCTTATACGATGCTCTTGGGAAACGCTGCTCTGGATTTGATTCACTAAAAAGAACTGGCTCACAAGAGTCGTTCATTTGGGAATCGGACTGCACTGATTGAGCTTTTTTAAAGGCAATATTCCACATGTGAGAACCATTAATTAGAACTGAACAACATTCCATAACATTCAAAGCTCAAACCGGTGGTTTTAACAAAAAACGCATTTGTTAAAACAATGGCAGTCTTTCCTGACAAATCTGCACTTAACCAACGTACAACACAGACGCGCTACGCAAAAACACTACGTGAACTCACTCGAGGCCTAGGGAGAAGGAAATGAATAGTGGAATAAAGTCGTTATTTTTGTTTACTTTTTGCGCACAAAAAGTATTCTCATCGCTTGATAAACTTAAGATTGAGCCACTGATGTCACATGGACTACTTTGATGATGTCTGTACTGCCTTTCTGGACATGGGCAGTATGCCGTCCATTGACTTTCAATGGAGGAACAGAAAGCTCTCGGACTAAATCTAAAATATCTTAAACTGTGTTCCGAAGATGAACGGAGGTCTTACAGGCTTGGAACGACACGAGTGTGAGTCATTAATGACATAATTTTCATTTTTGGGTGAACTAACCCTTTAAATTCAATATGAAATAGCATTTGCAACACATTTTGTTGATTTTATGCTGACTTTAAATATTGATGTGACATTAATTTGCAAACTAATGTTCATATACAACAGTTCTTCTTCATCTTGGCCACAGTTAGAGATAGAAAACAGAGAGAAAGGAAGAGAGAGATCGGGAAGTGAGAGAAAGAGAGAGGGGTGTCTAATATGATGTAAACAGTGATGTAAATATTGTGTTGTGCTCTAGTAAAAGCTCCTTCCTGAAGGCTAAGCAACAAACAACTCAACTGTTTATTTTCCCTTAAGACGGACGAGTTCTTATCAAATAAGCAGACAGAGTTACAATGCGCTGTCCAACAACAGGCTTCACACATGCTCTGGCTTTGTCCCTGACTCCACCTCAGTGTCACAAATCAGTGCTGCTCCCCAAAACCACACAGAAGCCTATACTCAAGACAAATAAACACATGAACTTACATACTACCAATTCTGGTACAACGGAGCTCATACCAAATACACATGTGCCAAGAATTAAGTCACTTACATTTCTTTAAACAGTGACTTAAATTAATCTTCTAAGTTATACTTCAATGTAAAAAAAAAAAAAAAGGTAAAATATGAAAACAAAATTGGATGTGAAATATGTAACTCTGGGAAATTAAGTGTTTTTCCGCCATGTATAAATAGATACATTTTTATAGTTGGATTTTCAAACATTAATTATTAATATTATGCAATGTTTTTGGGAGACCCAATGTGTTGTACGGTCTAAAAAAGTCTTCGAATTAGATTTTCGTACAGATGTTTTCCCTATATTTTAAATTACCCATTGTATTGTGTTATGTTTTGTATTGTTAATGGAAATGTCCGTGACTTTCAGAATTTGTATTTCATTCCATTTTTAATTCATCATCCTTCATCCAAGCTCATTTCAAATACATTACATAATATTAATAATCAAAGTTTAAAAATGTAATGACATTTAATAGACTTTTAATAAATGAATGACTTATGGGAAACAATATTTGATATGTAGGAAACTTTAAATGTGGTTAAATGTGAAGCTTACAGATAAATCACAGTCAAACATATAGTCATACTTTCACGTTATTAAAGTTAAACCTTTCTGCACAAACAAGTTGTCATCAAGTTAGTTTTTATTAGAACATTATTAGTTATGAATTAAACTGAAAGAACCACAACAACAAAAAACTTTAATTAGTCCTCTGTTGATATGTAAGAGTAATTCTTTAACCACTGAACTCTAAAAAATAATCATCGTCATGCGGTCCATATTTGTCTCCTAATTAAGGGACGAGGATTACTGAACACAGCGCTTAAAAATTACACAAACGACCCAGATCTTTATAACTCAACCATCATGCCCTCACACACACTGTGGTTCATCAAACCCTCTCCCAAAAACACACACAATTTGGAGGATATGCGTCAGTGCTGTCACAGTGTGAGACATATCAGGCCTTTCCCATGTAACCACTGCAATCAGTGTAGAAATAACAGTATGATAAGGGATGAGAGCTTGGAGGAGGTATTTATGAGCCTATCAGGGGAGCTGCCTGGAGTTTGATCTATGGGCTACAAAGTTAAAAGGGAGAGTTTTAGACTCCTTTCCACAATTACTCCCCCCTTTTCTTGTCTTTTTCTGATAGGGGTCCTAATCAGAAACACCTGGCGCACAGTTTCCCTTCTCACAGGCTTGTAAAGGAACTCACACACGTCAGTTTTTCTTTTAGTCTCAATAAAGGAATAACTTGTTTAAATGTCTTCAATCCAACTGAAATCTTACCATTATGGGTTTTGCGAATTCTGTCATAAAGCATCTTTGGATGTAAATGAATTGGAAAAACGTATTCTGTGTTGTGCGGAGATATGGAGACTTGCTTGATTCACAAAAAAATTGCTGTGGTTTAATTATAAGTGCAACAGTGCCCTTCTACTTTTTGAACGGCCTTTTGCTGCGTTCCATTTACCTCGGAAGAGCTGGGAATGATGTCACACCCCAGCTGACCTCAGGTCGGAAAACTAAGTTAGACGCGGTAAACCTTTGTTATGCTTGCTCTTTTGGAAAACAAACACATAAAAAGTAGTATTTTGCACCGATAATGCCGAAGTGTTATGTCCACAAATAGAGTTTGGAGAGTAATGTGTGCACCACTGAGTTTATTGAGACACACACAAACAGAAGTGCTAATAAACTATATATTCTACTGTTTCACTACGGTTGAGGCTGAAGCTGCTGTGCTGTTGGCAACAAACAACAAACTTGTGTACTGTACGTACTGTATTTTTTGTGCTTCCTTGTCATTTGTTCATTATCTGCGCTTTATTTTTCGTGAAGCATTATTTCGTTGCACTTCTGCTATGATAAACAGACATCAGCGCCGCGCTGACGATTGTTAGTGCATTCACCTCGCATGCGGGGGGATCGGGGTTCGAGACCTAATCGAAACAGGGCGGTTACGATTGGAGAGTGAGTTTTGGAGGCGGAGCAATGAAGAGAGGGGTGTGTTTGTTTGGGTTGATTTTAAATATCAACAATGTCTAAAGGCCCGTTCACACCAAGCACGATAACTATAAAGATAACGACAAAGATAACTATATATGCGTCCACACCAACGAACGATAACGGTCTTTTTATTCTAAGCACGCGCTCGCGCGCCCCATTTTAAATGCGCGAGACCTTTAAATTAGAATGGATTCTGATTGACTGTCAGTGTTTTATCGTTTGACAGCTGAAAAAAAATCGTTCTGAAAGTGATCCCAACGATATCGTTCCTCATATCTTTATCGTTATAGTTGTGGTGTGAACTCTGTTATTCTTTAATATGGAGAACGATTTTTAGAATTATATCTTTATCGTTATCTTTATAGTTATCGTCCTTGGTGTGAACGGGCCTTAACAGTGTTTTTGAAATATCGCTTACCCCACCTTTAAAATCTCCTACTAGGAAACTAGAAATTTCCCATTTCCGAGGACAAATGGAATGCACAATAAAAGTCACGGAAGTGTTTATCAAATACATTTTTCCAATAGGGATTTTTAAAAAGTATTCATTAAAGAGTAAGCGATGAACGAAGCCAACCACAAGAAGGTACATTTAAAGGCTTTAATGAGGGAAAGAACTGTCTTTAAAGGTTTATAAGTTGTATCGCTGGGGAAAATAAATATAATTTTTATTTCCGGAAACCGACTGTTGTACTCGATATAACTTACTTTTGTCCCAGGCAACCAATGCTGGTGTCATATCTCTTGTATCATTCTTTTTTTTTTCACATAATAAAATCATTTAAATTTAAATCTATATTTAATGTTCATTAATTAATTTATTTGGTAACCAGCCATTAAATACACAAGTTAATGTACAGTCTTTATCATAAAATATACCTCTACTATATATTACCCCCATCTAATATGTGTAGATGTGTGAATGCAAAGCAACAAGGCATTTTTAATCAAGGTTAAAGAGTGTATGTGTAGGTAAGAAGGGCCAGTACACGACATGCGTGTTTGTATAATCGTGTTCAGTGTGCGTTTGTGTATTAACATACACACACTAAGTTGTGAGAATAAATAAACACGCCGCAGCCATGGCTCACGTGGCTGTATTATCTCAGAAAAGACAAACTGTTTTTTTCCACTGGTTTGATTCATACTACAACTCACTATGACCCACCACAGCAACATCCCCCCTATCCAATCCACACATGGCTCCAATAAGAAAGTTATTTTTAACAGTTTGCAATTTATTCCGGAATCTGATTACGGGTTTTGCATCTGATAGGCGCTCTGGATTTATTTGGATGGAACATGTATCCACAAACACAAAGCAACAACTTTATGGACTAACACTGTTTACTCAAACACCTCGTCATCCAAACTGGCCTTCTGTGAGTGTGTGCGGGTTTATGTGTGTACGCATGAGCATGCATGTCGGTCGTGTTGCTTTTTTTACTGTGAAAGCAAGATTGCCGTCATGTCCACAACAACCCTGTGATTGCGAATGTTTCAAAATGGCGAGCGAGCAAGGCAAACACAGGCACTTTGTGGATACAGTGACTTTGAAGATAAAAAACCCTCACAAAAATAATGTGCGGTCTCTGGAAAGCCAAAAGAGAACCACACACTCACATACACACTGACTCAAACTCTCTCTCTCTCATTCCCTCATTCTCTCCCACTCTTTTTTTTTTTAACTCTCAAGCACACACACACACACACACACACACACACACACACACACACACACACACACACACACACACACACACACTCATTAATCTAGGCAGACTCAGGAAACCGCTCCACTGAGCTCAGTAGAGGCCCACAAATGGGGGGGGTGGGGGGGATCAAAGCCAAGACAAGAGCAGCAGACTCACTGAAAAGAAACAGCACAAGGAGAAAATGAGAAGAAAAGAAGGTTTGGAAAAGGAAGAAAAGAGAAAAGAAAATTTTCCTTTGCTCCTTGAATTGAACACAAGGAGAGAGGATCTTAACCATCAAAACTTAATGAACTAACAGTACGTGTGTGACAGTGGGAGCGAGTGTGTTTTTACATCCATAAGGTATGAATGAAACGGAGGCGAGTGTGTGTGTGCTCTTGTGTCATCCTCTTGGAAATATGACTAAGCTCCATGTGTCCTCAATAAGTTTGGATTTGAACAAGACTGACTTTAGTTAAAAGCACACAGCAAAAAACATGTACATCGAATAATATATAGGTGCTGTCAAATCGATTAATTGCGATTAATCGCATTTAACTTAATGTTTTTGTTAACATAATATATGTGTGTGTATATATATATTATATTTATATATTATATTTGTGTGTGTGTGGTGTCTGTGTGTATATATACACATACACATACACACACACATGTATGTATAATATATAAATATATATATGCACGTATATTATGTAAACAAAAACTTTTACGTTAGATGCGATTAATCGCAATTAATCGATTGGACAGGACTAATATATATTATACATATGTGTGTCGCCTATATACTGTATGTCGTCAAACACACACACACCCACATATATGTCACATTAACAGGCTAAATATATAATATATATGTGTGTGTCTGTGTGTGTGAGCGCAAACACACAAGCACACGTTTGCAAGTACATATTCATACACATCTCTTTTTCCCCTCTTCTTCCACCAGACACACACTCACAGACACACACCCTCTCCTGGGAGCCCTTCAAGGAGGGTCGACAGTCCTTAAGAAAATATTCCCCAAAGCTCTAATTAGAAAAACGATGGTGCTCGTTAATAGCGCCCCCACCTCCCCTTTCCCCCGTCCAACCTGGAAAAAAAACACGCGCACACACACACACACACAAAACAAAACCCAGAGAAAATCCCGTGGAGCAGAAGGCCTGCTGTTCCAATGACTGGGCCCGGGTCAGAACTCTATTTACCTACCGCAGAACTACCCACCCGTTTCCCGCTCCCTCTCTCCTAATTTCTCTCGCTCTCTGCTTCTCACTTTTAACACACAAATACACACACATTCTTTCTTAATCTTCTTCGCTTGTCTCCCTCTGTATTACCCTGTCTCTCTCGCTCTCTCTCACTCGACGTTTTAGTGCCCCCCTAGTAACCTGAGCCCTCGGGCCCAGGAGCTGCATATGTTCCTGCTTAAGAGGCTTGGGCCCAAAAGTGAAACTCAACCCGTGCTGCTATGCCTCCCATTTCTCAAGACTTCATTAAAAATGAGAATAAAAAATGCTGGCGTCTTTTTTCCTACTCCCCTTTTCTTTCCCCCTTGCTCTCTCTGGGCCTAAAGAAGTTGTAGAGCAAAAAGAAAAAAAAGGAGTCTAGAGCCTAGCCAGGAGATTCTTGTGGCTTGTTTTATTTTCTTCCTGGTCCTGTGCCTGGATCCGTTGGAAAACAGAGAGTGAATGATCACAGCCAGACTGAATCAGACTGTGTCAGCTTATCTGTGGAGAGATATCTCAATGAATTAACATAGCGAGTCACTCCTTCCTTTCGTCGAAACCGATGCCTCCTTCTAGTGCCGTACCCCATAACCCAACCAACCATTACTTTGCCACAGAGGCTCTCATTAAATGTATATATAGTTATAGTACCAGTGCCGGAGATAGTTCAAGCTGTTTTTCACACACAAAAAAAACGTGTAATACTCCGATATGGAGTAAGAACAGCATTCGTTTTGCTGAGGTGGATGAACTGTGCCCAGTACTGATGTTTCCGATTTCCCACGAGTGGATAAACATAGTTGACAGAACACAGAGTCAGAAACATTGTGGCTCAAACATGTGCATTTGTACAATATACAGTACAGTCACAATTGGTCATTTTAAACAGGTTACATACTAAATTAACACCAATAATTAGATCATGTGTTTGAATGAGTTAGAGCTCAAACTAGGGCTATATCAGAGATGGTATAAGGACGTGACATGCCATTTGTTGAAGAATGAAAGGAAAAAAAAAAATCACAATTCTCAACATAACTGCTAAAAGAAAGGAAACCCTGCCTTAAAAAAAAAATCGTCATGTTGGAAAAGGCATTTGCAACCCATATGGAATTTGTTTTTCTGGCCTAAATGTATTTCATATATGCTTAATGTATGTTGAAAACAGTGTGTACACAGCTTGGCTTTTTAAACTAAAATACATTTGGATTAAACCTTCAAATATCAATATATATTACAAAATTACTCGAAGATGCAAGAAAATACATTTCCAATCATGAGTGAATGCAAATTAAAAAAATGTTTTAAATGTATTTTGGACAATATAAATATACATGAGCATTCAAAAGTTTGGGGTCAGAAAGCTTTTTTTTCTTTTCTTTTTAAATTATACTTTTATTCTGCAAGCATTAAACTGCTCAAAAGTAACAAAGGCATTTCTATGCTACAAAAGATTATTCTATGCAAAAGGATTTTGAAAGTTAAATCAGCATATTAAAATGATTTATATTTATTTATGAGAATATATCTAGAAAGAAAATATATTTATATATATAAAAATGGCCGAAAAATAAGCAAGCGCAAGTGCAAATGTAGTCATGTCGAAAACATCAACTAGGGGACTGACTAGTCCAGCTATATATATATATATATATATATATATATATATATATATATATGAATGAGCCAAAATGGCTTATTTCGGTGAGTGGATCTCCATGGTACTTCATGAAATCGCACCTCAGTAGATCCAGAGCGGTCATCACGGCTAACGCTATCTGCATGTGTATCATTTTTAGCCCACCCTCTGCCTCTTCTCTGTGGTGATGGCTCATTAGAATGTCTCACTTAGGCTGACAGTGTTATTTCTGTGTTTGTAGGCGCTCATGAGAGCCTCTTTCTGTAGTGTTCGTCTTGTCGGCTGCATGAGGGAGCAAGAGAGAGAGATGGAAAGGGTGAGAGGAGTAGAGTGACTTTCCAGATGTGCTTTTATGGGCCTGTTAAGGGTGGGGTAGGGGTTAGGGGTTGGGGGGGGGTGTAGAGTCGGAGCCGATAAGGGAGTAGGAGCCAATTATGGTGCCATGTGTGTACATGTTTGTGTGTGTGTGAAGAAGTAGAACAGAAATTGGCATAACGCACTCCGTTTTATAGGTTCAGGTGTATGGAGCATCTGGAAGCAAAACTAGTAAAGAATGAGACATGCAAGCTCCTGCAAAGGTGTGCAGTTGCCTTCATTAGTAGCACCTCAGATCCGTATGTGTGTATGGCTGATGGTTAATGTGACTATTGTGTTTTTAACCTTAATTGAACCAGCTTTAGTGAATTTACACAATTAAATTAAGTTCGTTTGACTATGACCAGGCAGGCCCACATGGAATCTGCACCCGGAGATTTCCGCACAATCGGAATGCCATTCCCAAAGTTCCACACATTCCATTGCATGTTTGCTTATTAAATATTTTGTATTTCAGAAACCAATAAAAGTGAAGTAATCTCAGCTCCTTTTGAAGCTGGAGTGTTTTTTCATTGTTAAAAAACGTTCTCTTATCATGTTATAAGTAAGCCATTAGGCTGATTTCCCCAAAATGTGAGAACTGTCACTGTGGTGTTGTTAAAGCATTACTCTGTTTGTTTAAGCATCCCAGACAGATAGTCCTTCCCCAAATTCATGCCATTGGTCGAGCCAGATACCAGTCTGTCTGACAGCAAGTTGTCAGGTGACTTGGCATCTGGCTCAACCAATGACGTGAGTTTGGGAAAGGACTATCTGTCTGGCCGACCAATGGCAGATAGAGGATTGTTAAGGAAAACCTTTTGGAAACAATAATTGTTTAACCGTCCATTTCATGGTGCTAGTGATACAATAATTACACACTTCAGCTTCAATCTATTTTAAACATTTAAATAAGTTATGCATAATTTACACAGCTTTACCCCCCAAATCAGCAAAGAAAATGCTAATAAATGCAACTTTGTTTTCCCATGTATTGAAAGACAGCTCTCCTGTCCCGATGTTGAGAGAAATCGAAAGTAAGTGCAGAGGCATTGTGTGCGCTGTGTGTAAACATGACGGTTATTGTAGTTCAAGACTAAATGTGAGCAGGCATTTACTCATCTCACTTGCATAAAAATACATTCAGTATTCCTCAAAATTAATAAAAACTGTGAAATGCAAACTCAGAATACCTACAACACCTACAATAATTAAATGAGTTAAATTACACACTTTATGTATTTAATCTTACTTTATTAACCAATGTCTTTGCTTTTGAACTTAAAGCATAATCTCAAAAAATCTCAATTTTGTTTTGTTTTTATTGCTAAATTAAGATTGTGAAACTTTCTCCTCCTGCGTTCTATTCTTCTGCAATCCAGCAGAAGGCTTATTCATTTCACTTTTGGTGTAAAAGAGCCTTTACATTTGCCAAAAATTGAACTTTTGTCTATTTGTTATTAAAAATCAAACTAGGAGGCCCAGCTCAGGTGAGAAAAAGTAACACAAATGTAACTTAATTAGTACGCAATTCATTTTAGGGAGTAACGCAATATTGTAATACATTACTTTCAAAAGTAACTGTCCCCAACACTGACCAATGTGCATGAACGCATAATCGCATAAATCAAACAAATCGTGTAAATGCGTGTCTGATCTTTAACAAACCTGCATATGTTTACCGTATGTGTGCAGGTACATTAATGTTTGATCTTCAGATCTGTGAGGGGGTATGAAATAGTGCTTTGGTCTGTGAAGAATTAGCTTTAGGCATCCATGAAAGAGCACGCACACATGGCAATAGACAAGCATTAAACAACCATGAGAATGTGCATCAGCGAGGCCTGCAGCTTGTTAGTTACGATCGTTAATAGTTGCTCGTTTTACTGGCAGTGCCTTCAAAGCGCTGCCACGTCGATTTATCCAGATCTCACCTGCTCTCGGCTCCGACCGACGAGGAAGAGGAGAAAGATCAAGAAATTCCCCGCGAGCACATGCCACCTTCGGCCCTGACTTTGACACTGAGAAGTATGTGACCCTTTCCCTTTCTCCCCTAAACCCTGAGAGCCGGCTGAGTGTTGCATCAGAACCAGATGTGTCCCCATGAGTGTAAGAATGCATCTGTGGATTAGACCGTTGGGCCGGTGGGGCCAGAGTGACCCCCCGTGACCTCAGAGCCTGCAGCCATGCCGACAGGAAGGGCTCGCAATTGGCTTCAGCTGTGACCCGCCTCCTCAGAGCTCATTAAGACAAACTGTTTTTAAAGTCTATATGGCTTACGCTATCATCAGCGCTAACACTCTGCAGCTGAGAGAGTCGGGGGTGGAAGAGAGAACTGAGGTACTGAAAGGCGAGAAACAGCAGTGACGAAAAAACTAAAAGTGTAAAGAAGGAAGAAATGGGCTAAAGTAAAGGGAGGAAAATCTATGCAATACTACACCTTAGTACTGTGTCTAACCTTATCTAGATGGATATTAAAAGAAATCATTTATTTATGAGGAGCAATATTACAATAATAGTTACCTGATCAGGATAGAAACATCAAAACTATTTTCCATTGCATTCTGGGTAACCACAAATGCCACAGTACGCTATTTATGCCTGGATTGTACACTGTTTATGGTGCATTTTCAAGTATGCATCTGTAAATGCTTATTCGTGCAAAAGAAGAGGAGGAATTTGACTCAGCTTTTCAAAAATACAAAATTAATAAAATATAAAATTAAAATATAAATATATTTGTAATATTGTGAAATATTATTACAATTTAAAACTGTTTTCTATTTTAATGTTTTAGTAAAATCAGATCCAAAGCACGCACATCCACAGCAAAGCAATATGTTGCTCAAATTGGGTGCTCGACAAGGAAATTAATAGAAAAGGAAAAAAGTCGGCACACCACGGCTCCAGAAATGTGAAAAATTTAATGATAGACTCACAAACAGGTGGTAACGTTTCGAGCACATCGGCTCTTCGTCCGACGAAGAGTGTGTGAGTCTATCATTAAATTTTTCACATTTCTGGAGCCGTGGTGTGCCGACTTTTTTCCTTTTCTATTTTAATGTTTTAAAATGTAATTTATTCCCGTGATGACAACGACTTTCAGCATTATTACTCCAGTTTTCAGTCTCAGCGTCACATGATCCTTCAGAAATCCTTCTAATATGATGATTTAGTGATCAATTAACATATCAATGCTGAAAACGGATGTCCTGCTTGACATTTTTGTGGAAACCTTGATCATTTTTTTCCAGGATTCTTTGATGAATAGAAGTTCAAAAGAACAGAATTTAATTGAATTATTTTGTAACATTAGAAATGTCTTCACTGTCACTTGGGATCAATATAATATATCCTTGCATTAAAAAAATCTTCTCTGATTTCAAACTTTTGAATGGTAGTATATATGTGTGTGTATACATTTGTATACATATATAAACAGTGTTGGGGAAAGTTACTTTTAAAAGTAATGTGTTACAATATTGCGTTACTAGTTACTTTTTGTGGAATACAATGTTATGTTACTTTTGCATTACTTTTTCTCACCTAGGCTGGGCTTGCTTGTTTGTAAAAAAAAAAAAAAGTTCTGCAAATTTGAAGGCCATTTCAAACCAAAAGTGAAATGAATAATGAGTACCTTACGTTACTTATTTGAAAAAGTAACTCAGATATTCTGTTGTAAATTTAAAAGTAATGCAATACTTAGTTAGTTACTTGAAAAAAGTAATCGGATTACATAACTCATGGTACTTGTAATGTGTTACCCCAAAACTGTGTGTGTGTGTGTGTGTGTGTGTGTGTGTGTGTGTGTGTGTGTGTGTGTGTGTGTGTGTGTGTGTGTGTGTGTGTGTGTGTGTGTGTGTAAAACAGCCACAGGATCCAGCGTTAACATTATCAAACATACGCTACATATTTAAGAAAACAAGTTTTGGTTTTCATTGGAACATTGTCCAGAGTCTGGTTGTGAGGAATCAATGAGAGCGAGTATGTGTGTTTGAGTACATACTCCTGCCATCACTCCTTTTCTGCTCTGCCATCGCTGGTTTTTACCACAAGTTCTCTCTTTCATATGCCTGTCCGTTCATTTTTCCATCCTTTCCACCCGTCCTTCTCTTTCTCTTTCATCCAGGATGAGAAGCAGCTCCCCTCTGAGCTTATAGAGTGTGTTTTTGGCAGTTGTGTCCAATTCGTGTATGCGAGTGTGTGCGTGTTTGTGAACGCAAAAAAGAAAAGGAGAAAAAGAGAGAAAGACAGAGAGTTCTGAGTAGAAGAGCCTGCTGTGCTAGATTAATACTGGACGCTCGGAGGGGGGCTTCCCCCATTCATTACTGACTGATGCCCATACCAAATTGATTTATGGAAGCGGCCCTTAATCAATTATGTGTGGAGAGAGAGAAAAGAGAGAAGAATGCAGGGAGAGGGCAATAAGAGAGCACAGAGAGGTAAGATAAAGTAAGAGAGGTGAGGAAAAACGGGGCAGGGAGGTGTTGATGTAGTTTGCCCCTGGAGTGCACCATGGTGGGTGAACTAAGCGGTGTGGTTTAGAGCTGGTTAGCAACATTGTGCGGTTGCGATGTGTTGCTGTTTGTGAGGGGATGTTATTTTTTAGAGGAGGTTTGGAGTGTTGTGTTGAGTTTGCTCTATATAGTGGTTTGCAGTAACTGGCTATATAAACAGTGTTGAGGATTACACGTATCACTCCTGAACTATGTGTTTGTGCGTCGAGTGCTCAAGGAAGCCAGTGTTGGGATGTCACAGGAAGCACTTGAAGCTACAGGTTTGAATGGTGTATTTGATGAAGCTCTGTTTACAGTTTGACAATTTCACAATGTAAACTAAGTTTTTACATCTTTTGAAGGAAATGCGAGTGACTCACCTCACAAAATTCTGAGGTGTTGAGGGTGTGTCCTTGAAAGTTGCTAGAGTGGTCTGTGAGGTTTCTGGCCTGAGTCAAAAGAGCTGATGATCCGATAGGGCACACATATGTGCTCTGTAGAGGGGAAAAAAATGTTGAAATGAAAAATTCTGTACAAGTGTTTGCCTTACAAAAGTTGCAAAACTGTATTGCAATGAAGAGTTATGAATGATTGGTAGCGCACTACTATCAGTGCTGGGTAGTTACTGATTACATGTAATCTGGATTACATGATCAGATTCCAAAAATTAAGTGCTTGTGATTAGATTGTTACGTTTTAAAATACTACAGACCACAGTTACCTTTTTATTGATTGATTACATATTCTTCTTAGCCTGGGTTTCCCCATGCTGCCTTGAACGCAGCGCGATTTTATTCACGCTGCTAGGCAGCCTGGACACCATGGACCAGATTTTCCCCTCAAAAAGGGAACCAATCACAGAACGGGGAGGGAGCAGCAAGACGATGACGACGTCAATGCGACACACCGAAGCAGTTTGTTTATATCTATGGATCCAACATGGCAGCAGACGCGAAGTTACCTTTCGATGCAGCTTTAGATAGTGTTCTAAGTAGTTTAGAACGCAAGTTTATTTCGTCTTCTTCCTCGCCGAATTTCTGTCGCTCTACATACGTCATCTGGTATAATTGAAACGATTGGCTATGAGCTAGGGCTGGGCGATATGGCTGAAAACTGTATCACGATATAAGTGTTTTATATCGGCCGATATCGATAATTATTGAATTTTTTTATAACATATTTAAAATAAGGACCAGTTCAGGAGACAAATATATTACATTTAAAGATTTTTTATTTTAAACTTAACCTACCTCTGATTATAATCCCATCAGTTATAAAGGCAGAAATGTCAACACGACCATGGAAAACTCAAAAGTCTAAAATCACAATGAACACTTAACAATTATCTCTTAACATTAAGGTGCAAAATTAAAGAATACGTAATAAATGCTTTATAAAGGGGTGGGCGATATGGCAAAAATATAATATTACAACTTCTTTCTATAAATTCTATAAATCTATTTCTTTCTATTTTCTATAAATTATACATTGATACTTATTAAAGCTATTAATAAAGTTATTAGTCAAGAGCAGTGAGTGATTTTCTCTTTACATTTTGTTGTTTTATTAACATTAATAAAATGTTCTCCTAAAAATTCTAATTTTCATAATTTACTCTCTCACGTTGTTTTAAACTCGAATAAGTTTCTTTCTTCTGTTGAAAATAAAAGTTATTTGGAAGAATGACCAACAGTTGATGTACCCCAGTGACTTCCATAGTATATTTTTCTCCTATGGAAGTCAATGGGGACCAGCTACTGTTTGGATACCCACATTCTTCAAAATATTAATATTAGAAAATATTAGAAGAAGGCAATTAATACAGGTTTGGAACAACAGTAGAGTGCGTAAATAATGAGATAATTTTTATTTTTTGGGTGAACTATCCCTTTAGGGACAAGCGGCAATGTGTTTACTATTACTACTGTCTCTTTAAGAGCTGCGCGCGACGCGTCTATTATACACGCATTTGTCAAGCAGATTTTCTCTCAATTTTCTCAAGTTTGCTTTCACTTTAGACATATCCGACTAGTTTATGTAAACCTTGTGTGTATATAACAGTATGAGCAAAATAAGACTCGAAAGATTACTTAGTATTCAGGCGCTGGTAGACAGGCTTTTAGTGCATGTGAGCTTCACATGTACACGCTGAGAAACACACGCTAGAACAGCGCATCAGCACGCGAATAACAGAGAAACTGACGACTGTCTTGCATAATCTGCAGATGACATTGGTCTGACTACGGTCAGACTTCAAGTCAGGCGAGCTGACTTTTCCTGTTTTATCTAGTTACTAGAGAGTGAGTGCCTTTGTTCATGCAATCAAACCTGCTTGCTGGTTTCTTCCGACGAAAAAAAAAAAAAATTATCGAACGTTTTATCGAACGCATTTTTTATTGATATTGATTACGTGTCTATCGCGATACATATCGTTATCGTTTTATCGCCCAGCCCTACTATGAGCTACGTACAGGCGCATTTGATAGACATTTGTAGCGCCCAATAAACGGCTTTGGGCATTCGTAAACCATGCCTCAAATACGAGAAAATGAACATGTGGTTCCCAGACCACGTCTCAAATGAGACTAGGTCTGACGTTAGCCAGGCTATATTCTTCTCAAAATGGCAGTACATTATTAATAATGCATTGATTCACCCTACTACTTCAACTACTTCCTTTTTTATAAAAGTCTACTGCTAATATCTGTTGAGATGGTCTTCCAGGTTTGTGGAATTGCACACACAGACCAGCCACTAGTCATGTGACTATCACTGAAAACTGAGACGCACATTGCAATTGATCACTGCATTTACTTTGTGTTTTCAAAAGTGTTTTCTCAACATTGCATATCTAATCAGCTCCTGATGAACACATTAATTATTATTTGAATGATCACTCATTGAGCATTATAACCATGTTTTACTGTCTATGGAAGGATTTCGTCTTTCAAACACATTAAAATGTACAAATTTATTCATTTCATTATTTACATGAATTAAGTCATTTCATATTTACATACAATGCAGGGATTCCAAAACATTTTTGTCAACTGAACCTCTTTGACGTAATATATTTACTTGAAGTAACCCCAGAGATTTGAAGTGAATAAGTTCGGTCAATAATAAAATAATAATAATAAATAAATAATATTAAGTTCATGGTTCCCTGACGTCGGTTAATGGTCACATGACATGCAGGTAAACAAATAATTTAAAGTCTTTAGTAAGTGTTTTATTTTGATTTATTTTATTATAAATCAAATTTTTTATTATTTTGATTTATTCTGTTTTATTTTTATGATTTAATTACTTAATAGTTTTTCATTAAACTCACAAACCCACTGCAGTTCCATCACAAATGTAATATTTAATGCACTTCATGATGTTGATAAAAAAGAATGGTTTTGTTCTCTCTTTGTATTTTTACATGAATATGGTACAAGATTATCCTATTCAAATAAACGTGATAGGCTAAACTAATTAGGTTAAAAGTAATCTAAAAGTAATCTAAAAGTAATCTTAGTAATTTTAATTTAATACTGTGAAGCTGCTTTGATACAATCTGTATTGTGAAAAGCGCTATACAAATACACTTGCCTTGACTTGACTTAATCAAAAAGTAGTGTAAAAAATGTGTAATGTAATGGATTACATTACTAACTACAATTTTTGTCATGTAATCTGGAATCAGTAACCAACTACAAATTGTAAGTAATCTACCCAGCACCGACTGCAATGTGGTCACTAGCTGTGATTCCCTTTGCATCATGGGAATTTTCTGTGACATCAAATACCACATACAGAGATTTACTGTATTTTCTTTTTAAATGTATGTATATTTCTATATTTACCATAATGGCCTCTTTTGAGCCAATGCATCGTTTTTTTTTTTTATTCTCTCATTTTTGACTTGGGTCCCTCATTCTATATAAGGATTTTATTCACCTGTTTTTTCGGTCACCGCGTGTAAATCTTCATTCTAATCACTTCTAATCGCATACTCCTCATGCACACCACAAGTTGCATGCTTTTAGTTATCTTTCATGTCTGTAATGCATGCGCATGACAAGTCAAATGCTAAAGTTGAATACTTAGAGTTATGCGTTTGTTAAAATCCCCCACCCTGAGTATGTTTAATTGTAATAGTGATGCTCACAATCAGAAGACTTTACAAAGCTCTTGTCAAGCTAGCTGTGTTGTGCATAATATGATATAGTTATAGGGTTTGTGTGTGTCCACATTTGTGTGATAGACAGAAGAGTGGAGTGTATGGAGTGTTTTAAAAAGCTCTTGTCATGCTGCTTCTATTGTCTGCTGGAGAGGGCAAGGGTGTGTGTGAGGAGGGGGCTGTTCACGCTGTGAGCCCGTTTCTCCGGCCTGTCAGAACTCTATCTGAGACTCAGCCGGAACTAATCAACTCCAATAGGCCTCCCCACTACCCACAATGCACCGTGCCTCGCTGGGGGCCGGTCGGTGGGAACAGAAGGAATGAGCATAAAAACCCCTCCTTCCTCTCACACACTCCTGGTCTACACCCCCTTTTCGCTGGCCCGCACGGCACACAACACTCCCACTGTCTCTCAGTGCTGTAATAATAAACACTTGCAATAATATTTTCACAGCAAGCAAAAGCCGGCCTCAGATCACAGCTCCGCACAGCTGCGGCGGACACTTGCCTGGACACACACGCAAATTCATGCACTCTTCTCACACACACAATCAGATATGTGGGAGTAAACTGTACGACATATGCTTCTGGGTACAAACATTACACAATTCAAGCGTCTCTGTTTGGTTTATGATATCTATAACGCACGAGCTACACTACTGAAAACAATTTGTTTGTTCATGCATTAAGATGGTTTACACGACTTATTAATATTAGGAAATCATTACATGCAAACTTTATACAACAGATTTTACAAGACCACAGTTCACTTTGTGGCTTCTGATTGGTCGATACAGAGTACAGTACTGCTAAAACTTTTGATGTTGTATACAAACACCTCCAGGACAGAACATTAAAGAGCATCTATACTTCACATGTAACAAACAAGAGGAAAAAGTACAATTATAAATAAACATGATTTTAAATATAATATCAAAATCAAAATCAGTATACTGATAAACCCCAAAAATATAGCAACAAAACTATGACTTGAAACACCTGTTGAACAAGTTCTGCAGAAATCAAGAACTATCTTCAGACGGAATGATATATTTAGTTTGAATTTGATCAGAACTGTGAAACACTACTATTCAAAAGTTTGGGGTAAGTCATTTTTTAAAAGACATGAATGCTTTTTTCAGCAAGGGTGCATTCAATTTCTCAAAAGTGACAGTAAAGACATTCATGGTATTAAAAGATTTCTATTTCCAATTCTGAAGGATCATATGACTGTAATGATGCTGAAAATTCAGCTTTTCCATCACAGGAGTAAATTAAATTTTAAAATATATTAAAATAGAAAAAAGTTATTTTAAATTTGAATAATACTTCACAATATAACTGTTTTTTCTGTGGCTTTGTCATGTAAACGCAGCCTTGCTGACCATAAGAAATCAATAACATTTAAAATCTTAATAATTACAAACTTTTGAACAGTAGTGTATAAAACAGTTAGCAAAATACTGTTTAAAATGTGTAATAGATTGAATATACAGCAACTTTCCGAAAGTATTGTTTACATGTGAAACTGAAGACTGGAATTAAATGCAAACTCATGACTTTGACGTTGCTAGCGACATTCTCTACTGTTTGAGATAAAGGAATGCTTATATCATACCAACTACACAAATACAAACGATAAAGATAATAAGGGACTTATAAAACAAGCTCCTTAAGGTGAGAGCATGAAAAAAACAAGCAAAATTCCTCTTATAAATCACATGCAACGGTGATTGTCCAAAAGCACAACAGTTTCTACCGCCCTCTTCTGGCGACTGACATTAACTCTTAATATTCAGACTGTCACCATCATGATGGGAACAAGAGCATTGACAGAAAGACAGAGGGAAGTGAGAGTCGAAGAGATAAAATAAAACCTCTCTATTAATTCTCACAAACTACACGTTATAGCCGAGTCTGTAAATGTTTAAATTTGTAATGTTTAGTTGTACACATTAGCATTACTATGAAATATGCTAATGTTGACAAATCAGGCAAAATGTCAAAGACATCTGCTCCTCCAAGCTCACATGACTGACCAAATCTTCCATCAAAGTTTCCTGTGTGTCACTCTTGCCACAGAGGATATTGCGTCAAGTACTGATGAAAGAGAAAATGTGAGTGAATGTGCTTCATTGGGAAGTGAAAGGATGTTGTGTCTCTTCATGAAGGTGAAGTGGGTGTAGATTTAAATGTGTTAAAGAAGAACCAGTCAGCCCCATCCCCCCCCCCCCACACTCATTATAAGAGCTCCTCATTGTTTTAAACAAGTGTGCCAATGAATGCATGGGTATGTGAACATGAATGAATGTGTATTTAACCCTGCATGGTTTTGAGTGTTTGAAAATGGGAGGTGAAGGGTGTTACTGAGGGCACAAGTTTAGGAATTCATGCATTTTCAAGAGTGAGAAATTATAAAGACTAAAATGTGTTGACTTTACCATTTCATTAGGAGCTCACTTGTTTATAGGATTAATGAAAATGATTATATTGAAATGAATATTGCTAATAATAATTTATCAGTTATTATAATGAATTGTAAACACACTTATGTGTGCATATGTTCATTTATATGGACTGCAATGTTTTTTCAGTGTTCATGAGTGCATGTGTGTGAGTGGAGGTTGGGGGTGAAGCAGACCTATTGACTCCTGAATGGATGAAATAAAGACCAGCACATGGGAATGAGCTCTTGGCTCTTGGTGGGAACGGAGCATTGAGATGCACTGGTGTGGGATTAATCCGCCATTCAGCTTCTCCTCCACTCGACCGTTCTTGCCACAATGGGCCCCACCCTGTGTATGAAGGGTTTCCGTGACGACCCCTAACCTGGCATTTTGCACTGCTATTCCCAACCACTTTATGAGAGCACACAGTTACTTTGTTCAATATTTACTCCTCCTCATATCCCTCAGATACCCCCTCCCTTCCAAAAACCACTAGGACATATTGCATAGAGTAGTGATAAGTGAAGTGCCCCCCTGGTATAAGGCGCAGTGGAAGCTGTGGGATATTGATATTAAACTGGACGCGGAAATGGGTCCGTTCCTCAAGCACAACATGCATACAATCAAAATTCTGTAACCATTACCTGACATTTCCATTCAAAGTGATTAAAACAGAGTAGAGAATTCCTCTCAGTCACCACAAGGAGCCTGTTTTATGTCATGTCCCATGGACGCCGCCTTTTTTCCCACATGAAAAAAGTGTTATATCGCCATTACAACACTGGGACATTAGGAGGAACCACATGGGAAGCGCCCCCTGCTGGCCTCACCTGTTCCTGCAGTCTCCTTCACCGGTAGATGTCTCAGCTCGCATGCTTCAGTAACCAATCGAGAGCTGCAAGGAAGTGTTGTTTTAGTATTATTTAGATATTATTCTAGAATGTATTAACATTTTAGATTAGCTTTTATTTTCAGTTTAAGTTTTAGTAATTTTGTTGTGTAGTTTTAGTCAACAATCACAATGCTGTAAGGTGATAGTTGCTGACTAAAAAGCAAAATATTAAATATAAAAATATACACAAATGTTTTTGTATATTGGTAAATTGCTTCATGTGTTTTAAACGTTATAGCCTACATTTATACAATGTATTAATTGCAATATTATTTGTCCAATATTACTTGTTTGTAGGTTTACTTTTTACATTTTTGTAGTTGAATGACTTGTTTTGTTTCATAAATAATTGTTTTGCAGTTTACATACAATAGGCGATATTATTCCATTGGTTCAACTTACATCATAGTGTGACAACATGCCCCGCAACAATCAATGTGTTCATAGTGAACTGTATTTTTTTTTATTCCTAAGCAATAACAGATTATATAAACTAAAATTATAAATTAAAGAGTAGCCTAGTCACGTATAATTAAATATTCAACGTTTCAGTCCTGAGACTGTATAATTTGATCTCAAAATCAGACTCTCCACTGAAAAACCCCACGTTCATTAAGGATTCATTTTCAAAATGAATCTTTAATGAACGTGGGAGCCGAGATTTTAACTGTTGATTATGAACATGAAACGTTGTTGACCGACTTGATTCAGACTTGAAGCTGTCACTGGTAGCTCACCACTTCCAGGAAGTGGTAAACTGAGGAACTCTTCGAGGCACTTCATGAAAAACGTTGGCGTTCAGCCGATACATTGATTAAACTTTAAGTAGGCCTATGTAATTTTTTTTTCTTTTTACATAGAGAGCGAGTGCGTTTGTCATCGTCGATTCTTCTGTCTCAGCGCGTCAGGATTCTATCAACTGAACTGACATGGATAAATCGCGTGGAATATGAAAGTGAAACATTTGAATGAACTTCTTATAGTTTGAAGATGAGTTTTAATTATGCCCATAAAATATTGTGATGTCTTCCTCACCTGAGAGACCCCACAGTTCGGGTAAGTTTCATGTTGATACTGTAGATATACTGTTGATATACTCTCTCTATTTATCTGCCTGTCTGTATGTATGTCTGTCTGTCTGTCTGTCTGTCTGTCTGTCTACTCAGAAAATTGTGCATAAACTGTATTTTTTTTATCTTATTTCATTATTTTTGGAGAGTGATTATAAAATTATTATTCATTAAATTATTATATAAAGTTGTTTCATATATATACATTGGGGGAAATAATGATTTGATCCCCAGCTGATTTTGTAAGTTCGTCCACTTACAAATAAATTATCCTTTTGATCCACTCCTCTTTACAGATAAAATCAGCAGGGGATCAAATAATTATATATATATATATATATATATATATATATATATATATACACACACACACATGCACGTATATTGACATATTGGCGTTTCTTCAACTAGGGGCACTTTTAGCCTTGTGAAGTTGAATAAAAAAAATTGTTCTATATTTTGTATAAAAACTAATATTCATAGTGGTCTCACATTAAATACTATAATGTATTTTAATTAGTTTACTAGTGCTTAATTCAGGTACATCAATAGTTACCAGATAAGTCATATTTTTAAACTGTATTTTCATTGTTGAATTTAAAAAGTCTGGGTGTGCGACAAGGAGAAAACAGTGATTTTGACGCCTATAAGGAGGTTGAAAAGTATGAAAAAGTTTTTAAGGTGGTAGTATTGTTAGTTTGACAAAGAAAGAGGAATCTGTACAAAATGATGTTTATTTTTAAAAATATGACCAAAGAACATAAAAGTGCCCATAGTCTAAGAATCACCCATATATACACCCATACTATATATATATATATATATATATATATATATATATATATATATATACACAGGACCAGTATATCTATATAAATATATATTTATATAGATGTACTGGTCCTGGAGAACTTTTAAAGTTATATGTCCGTCTTATCATTTGAATTGATAGGAACCATTCTGAAATTTAAGTGTAAAATATGGCTCATCTTACCCCGCTCTTCCTACAGGACCGGAGGAGAAGCCAGCAGTGAAGGTCCGGCTCCTGTCTTCACAGATGCTTCTGGTGGATGCCCTGTATAACCTGGGTCCTCTGTTAGACTGTGTGATATCTGTAGGGCTGCTCTCTAGAGAAAACTGTTATGAAATTGAAGCTGAGCGAACGCCGCCCAACAAAGCCCGAAAACTTCTAGAGATTGTTGACGCTCAGATGGACGAAAACGATGCCTGTAGATTCATGGAGTGTCTGAGGACATGCAAGAGATATTACCCGCGTCTACGAACCTGGTTGACAGAAGAAGGTATGCTATATCATGCATGACTTAAATCACAAATGCAGTAGCATGATGTAAATACTGAAACGTTTTGTGCTCTCATATTAGATCAGTCCCAAACAACAGTTGTCCAGCAAAGTCCAACAGGTAGGACGTTACATATTCTCAGCATTTTCACTTTCACTAAATGTTCATGTAAATGTCTCCCAGGCCCTCACCATTATCATGTCTCCACGCAGAACGTCATCTACAGGCTCTGTTTAGTGTTCTGAGCTCACGCTTGGGCTGTTCTGTTCTTCCGGTCTCCTACGATCTCTTCTCCAAAGGCATTCTGACTCAGTTGGAGATGGAGAATATCGAAGCCATACTTATTCCAACCCAGCAAGCAAAAACCCTGCTGTCCATCTGCCTGAAGAAAGGAGAAAAAGCATGCAAGAGCTTTTACACAGCGCTACAAAATGAGGACAAACAGCTAGCCGAAGAACTTAAGGGTCAGTAGAACTAACCATTATCTATATCTAAACGGAGAAGATCTAAATGCATGCAGTATTATAATAATAATTATTATTATCATGCCACAATCAGTCACCTGTTTTAAAATTGTCTTTCAAATTTGGCATTTTTCAGTGAAAGGTTTGGTGGAAGACCTTAATAAAGAGCCTGAAGGCAACAGTGTGCAAATAGCAGTGGAGGAAACCAGAGGTCAATTGAGGGCAGCTTTACCTCTGTCAGGTGATTCATATTTCAGCATTACCCATTTTGTTGAAAATATTCGAGAGACTGACTTGGGGTAGGAAATATACTGTATATGGCTTGTAAATTTGCTTAAAGGGAACCACAATTTGGTTTGGTTTCCAAAATCAGTGGCGTACACACTACAGACCTCTGCTGGGGGGTTAAATTGGGCGGAGGTTCCCCTAGGTCCCCCCCATCGGGGAACGTCACGCTTGGGCTGACCAAAATGAATGTAAGATCTACGTTTGCCGAACTGATGTCGTCCATGTCTGGTCTTGTTTCCATCAGGAGGCCTGCAGCAGGTCATGGCTCAGCTGGGCTTGACTGTGGGGGATGAGATTAGGTTTAATGTCTGTGAGGTTGGTGTGGCGGTGGGTTTGCCGCGTCGGACGGTCAGAGAATACCTTCTCGAAGGCGTCGCGATAGAAGACTCAGCCCAGCTGGAGGCTCTAGTGTCCCTGTACATGGAGAAGACGCAGGACGCGGGCAGATTACTGAGCAGAGTGGCAGAGCTCAGCCCTCAGTGTAAGTCATGGCCAATCCAATCCAGAGAGATCCATCTTTGGCTCGAACTCAGATTCTGTTTGATCCATCATTTTTTGGTGTTAATCTTTTTTTAAAGGCATAAATTCTATCATTTATTCACCCTCATGTTGTTCCAAACCTGTATGACTTTCTTTCTTTTGTGGATTATAAAAGAAGATATTTTGAGAGATTTGTTTATACAAGGTAAGTCAATGGTCACCAAAACTGTTTGGTTACCACCGTTCTTCAAAATATGTTCTTTTGTGTTCCACAGAAGAAAGAAAGTCACACAGGTTTGGAACCACATGAGGATGAGACAATGATGACAGATTTTAAGTAGAGTGCATCTTTTACCAAACCAGATACAAAGATGTATTTCTTATTCCTTTACTGTTTCCAACAGACAAGTCTTTCTCTGAATTAAAAAAAAAATTATCTTTAGAAAGGTCTAGTGATTATGGTTCTTTTTTTTTTGTCTGGATCATTTACATGCAATACATACGATTTGAATATGCCTCATATGATTCATTTCTAATAAATAAATAAAAAATATTTTTTGAGGGTATAGTCACAAATGTCAGGGTGATACAACTGTCCTGATATAATGAAGTCTCATTAAACATTCTTGAGAAGAAACCTTAAGTAGATTGGCATAATCTTTTTATATATTTTTTTTAGAAAATATAATAAAATTACATACTATAATAATGTACATATACATTTAAATGCTTATTAGTATTTTATTAATGTTGTGATGCAACCAACATGCAAAAATATGCAGAAAAAAACTAAAATAATTTCAATTTTTTTATAGAATAAAATAATACAAATATTTTTAATCTTGAGAAATATATTTAAATTTTTTGAACATATACACGTATTGAAGGTGTAAGTTCTTTTTATTTGATAGTTACACCACATGACAATACATTTAATCTTTTATTGAAAATGGCTTCAAAGTTTTGCATAACTACATGAAACCAACATGAATGTCATCTGTAGGGGTCCTGCTCTCTGAGAGGGGGTGTCTGCTGTTGAGGCTGCTGCAAAAGGCTGAGACTCTCCTCCGCAGTGGGATCCACAGTCACCTGCACGGCTGGGACCACCTGCACGATCAGGACCACTTACGCAGCTGGGACCATTTGTGTCCTGGTGACTGCACGGATCAGCGCACGGTGTGGGCCATTTTCAGTTTTCTGGTGTGGGACTGCATGGCAGAGGTTCTGGAGGAGCCCGAGGCGAAACCTAGCGGAGGCATACTAGGCATGATCGAGCAGCTGAGCGCCAGCGGCAGAGTGGAGGCTGCTTTGCTGCGGGAAGTGGAGCAGTGCTGGACTGAAGGAGACGCTGAGAGTCTGCTGCAAAGCGTGAGAGTCCTCGCTCAGGTGCTACGAGACCTGCATCCCCTCCAGGAAGGCCTCCAGCTGTCCTCTTCAGTCGAGGGGCTGTTTTCCTGCAGGCCCAGCAGGCTTCACCGGGTCACTTCCTTCCAGGGCGTCTCTGCACGGGTCATCCGTAAAGCTCTTAGCAGCATGGTACCATCCATCTCAGACCAGGATGCAACCCCTCTAGCTAGACAGTACGTGGAGGCTTGCGTTCGTATCGCACGTCTCCTGGAAGTGGTGCAGCCCACACGAACCACCATTGACTTTTCAAACGCCTCCATTGCTACAGTCACTCAACACGTGCGGTTGGTCTTGTCAAATCCTGCTTTCAACTCTGAAGCATTTGACGCTGGAGTCCGACATCGCTTGCTTTCTGTGTTGGAGTTTAATCCTGCGCAGCTGGGCCTGGGCTCTCTCATGCAGCTGCACCAGGAGACCCTATCCGAACTGCAGAGCTACTTACAACTCGGAGAGCAACACAACTTCCAGTTCATTCTGGAATCGGTACGGATAATCGGCCCCGCGAAGCTGTTTTCCGTGAACAGGGTTCACGGGCCTGTCGCCATCGATAATGGGGTGGAGGAGGTCTTGCGTTTTATCACGTCAGAACCCACTTCCTTCCTGGTACGGCTGCATTGCCTTTGCTATGAAGAGGAGAGGGGACGTTTTAAGGTGTGCGCGCCACGCTGCGCATGCATGTATCTGCTCAAGGCAGAGGGGCTGCGAGACATGCAGTGGTGCGGTGGCAACGTTCTGGTCGAGGTAGGTGGGAAAGTGTGGGTCAGAGAGGGAGAAAGTGGCAGCTGGGATGAGCTACAGGCGCTGGCTCAGAGACACTCCGCTCAGCTCAGGGATGAAGGCTGCTGCTTTAAAGTCAAGACCGACGGTTTAGAGTGCGAGGTCAAATTCATATATAGGAGTGGAAGGCTGTGGGCTGTGCCACATAGGGACTGTGATGTAGACTAAAAATACGGGTATCTGACATGTTTGATGTGCTGAACTTCATTAAAAGTATTTGAAAGCATATTTCTCAACATTTATAGATCAACTCTTCCCATTGTTAGGTGGTTTATATGGTGCTATGCTACTGAAAACCAATCAATAATCAGGTAAGAAACATTTATAGAAGACTTTAGTTTTGTTTCCATACCAGTGTTACAAACTAAAAGTTGCTTGAATATTCAATGAAATTCTGAAATGTCAATTCCTATTGGTTTTGTTAAATGTTTGACCGCTTTGCTTTTTGTAATGTCCTCAAAATCAGAAAAATAATGCCTATAAAAATGTGAAATACAAAACCAACACAAAGCATTTCATTATCTAAAATTTATTGTGGCATTGTGCACTTCTTTTAATAATAAAAATAAAAACAATGCATTAAATAAAGTTGAACAGTCAGTCAAGATTGTCTACATGCATACTGATATTTTAAATACTTCATATGAGGATTACACACTAGGTTAAACTGTTTGCAAAGAAGACTGAAGTCATCTAGTGTTTATTTATCTATCTGATGAAACACCTGTTACCTTGTGCAAGGTCCTATGCATAGGCAGGCCCACAAGGCATCACAGAATCTTTACATGAGCATTACACGGGTGTAGCCAGGATGTGATCAAAACCAAATATATTTGGAATGCGATTATGCATAGATGATATTCCTCAAGTCACTTGATATGAGATGACAATGCAAACCACCCCTCTCTTTTAAGCTTTTCCACCTGCCAGAAATAAAAGACAAGTTTGCAAGCATGAATATGTAAAATTAATAACTTGCTATTGATAGAAAACAACTACATATATATGGTTATATGTGCATTAAAAATGATATCTCATACTTGATTCTCAATGCTCTGGATTTCCACACTATCTAAACTTTGTGGTGAGTCTCTTCCCGCTGACCTAAGAAAAGAGCATTAGAAATGTCACTTAGCTTGGTGTAAAAAGCAACACACCAATTTGGAATATGCCTTGTAATTATACGGGTACAGTTAAGCCGCTTTTCCGAGTCCAAGTTGAATATATCAAATCTTACAAGCAAATCTGCTCTTGGCTTTTCACAACTCACCTTCGACTGCTTGCACTGGGTTGTGGGGAATGGCTTCTCTCAGGAAGTGTTACAAATTGCTCTGGAGTAAACCCCCTAACAACTGTAAGACATCAATAGTCATCATATACATCTCATTTTGAAGGTTGAGAGATGATGTAAGCATAATTTAAAGACACACACACACACCTGTATGAGTGCTGCTGGAGTGAGGAGGTACTGGGGAAATGGCAGGGGAAACTCTGAGGGAAGTGCTCTGCTTCTGTTGTTCAATGAGCTCTAGTAGTCTAGCTCTTGCTTCGGCACTTTGACGGTTCAACTCCTGCAGTTTTTGTTTTATCTCCATTGTTGAGGATCTCTCTACACAAACAGACTGAAAAAAAAAAAAAGATGTCAATGTAAGAACCTACCACTTTCAAACTCACTCTGTACTATGGAAGCTCTATCAACCTCAAGAGTAATTGTGAGAAGGTTTAGAATAAAGCAATAGGCTAAGCCCCAAGAAGTATTGCTTTTATAAAATGGTTACTACATATACCTGGCTATAATAAATCTATACCTTTAGATTTCCTAAAATAAACACACAGCAACAACAAAAAAAAAAGTATAATTCTTCCAAGCAACGTGGTTCTTCAGCTTTAGAATGAGGTCACAGGTGTGTAAAATAAATATATATATGCAATTTGTGACATTGTGACTATTACTCTTAATTGTGCCTGCCTTCATATCTCCACAATTATGAAAAGTAAATTGTGAGATAAAATGGTACAATTATGAGAAATCTTGGCAAATGTGAGAAAAAGGTTTCAGTAAGTCAGTAAGAATTTGTTTAAAGAAATTAACTACATTATTCAGCATGGACATATTCAATTATTCAAAAGTGACAGTAAAAGGCATTTACAATGTTAAAAAAGATTTAAATTTCAAATAAATGCTGTTTTTTAACATTTAAATTCCAAGAATCATTGATGAATTAATGTATCAATGTTTCCACAAAAATAATAAGCAGCACAAATGTTTAAAATGTTACAATGACGCACTTTCTGGAGCTAAATCAGCAAGTTAGAATCATTTCTAAAGGATCATGTGACACTGAAAACTGGATTAATGATGCTGAAAACAGGGAAAAATTAAATTCTTTTAAATTGTAATACTATTTAATATTACTGTCTTTACTGTATTTTTGATCAAATAAATGCAGCCTTGGTGAGCATTAGAGACTTCTTTTAAAAACATTGTAAAAAATCGATGTGAGATGTAAAGGCACAATTATGAGAAACAAAATTGAGAGATAATTAACATGAAAAACAGACTACTACATTGCACCTAATTCCACAATAACTAACCTGCTGTGTGTGCTGTGGCTCAGTAGAGGGCGACACTTGTCTAACTACAGAATTTGTTGAGGACAGCCGGTCTGCGCTGTGTTCCCTCGATACTGAAGCTCCAGTAGAAGACGGACGGTGCTGCCCCAACTGGGCCCGGATCGCTGCGTTCTGACGGGTCAGTTCGGCGATCTCCCCTAGCATGGCGTCCTTTGAGAGATCGTCCAGCAGAGGAGCGGGCCGTGGTAGGCTGGCAAAGGAGGAAGGAGAGATGGAGATATCGAAGTCCTCAAGTGAACCCTGGCTTTCTGTTGCTGAATAGGAGCCACTGTATGGCAGTGAGGTTGCGTGTGAATGTGGACGACACACTGGGAGAATTAAGAAAAAATACTGGTGAGTCATACCAGAGACAATTGGTCATACTCACATTCATGAGTCATTTAAACTTAAATTTTCAACTTCCTAAGACACAAATACATACGTTTTTAACCTTAAAACTCAGTTGCTGCTTAATCATTAAAATGTCATTGTGAAAGTTGTTGTTTTGCTCATGCAAACCCACCACCATCATGCTAAGGTGATTGAGTGGTTGCCAGGCAGCCCAAGTATTTTTTCTTGTTCTGAAAAAAAATGTAACCTAGTATTTGCAAATTCATCACTAAGGAGTATTTTTTCAAGGGGGTTGCTAGGGGATTCAGAATGGTTGCTAGGTGGGTACTGTTGAAATTGTTCAAATTCTTATGTATGGGACCTCTTTTCAATGTCTATGGGTTTTTTTGTGGGGATTCCACAATGTTAAGTTTGAACTGTAAGCAAGTATGAACAACAATAGTGATGTTTGCATTGGTTTTAAGCCCTCAACACTAGTTGGTGTAAATTGACAGAATGAGGGATCTTTGTGCACTTCAGACTGACCAGCGGGAGGCAGACCATCTCTTTGGCGAGGAGGAGAGAGCAGAACAGCTGCAGAGACAAAGTCCTGTTGCTGTAGATCCTTTTCAGTACAGCCAGACTCCAGATTGATGCTTTCTATAGAACGCAACACACTCCTCTTAATCACTGTTCAATCCTGATCAAATATTAATCGATGGTAAGATACTTCAAAACAGTGCCTGATAGGTTGATCTACAGTTTGTGATAGTTACTTTGAGCTGTGTTGTCTGTGATTTGAACGGTTGTGTGTGGTTCTGCAGAATCTGGTCTTCCCACCACCAGTACTACAGCATCTAGACGCTGCTCTAGTTCAGATATCTGCTGTTGCAGCCTCGTCTGTACGGAAGCAACAAGAAGCACCATCAAAAATGGCATCTGAACGGACAAACCAGCAAATAATATCTGGATAATAAGGACAAATAGTTCACCTGCAGGGTGGCGCTCTCTTCCCTCAGTGTTAGTGACTCCACAGTCAGGGCGTCAATCAGAGCCCGCTGCTCCTTCACCTCTTCCTCTAGCCGCCTTCTCTCCTCTGCCTCTCTCAGAGCCTCCTCTTCTCTCTGTGTGCGGGTAATGTCAATGAGGAAGTGACTCGACTGAACGATTTCAAAACAACTTTTGTATTTCACTTGTGTGTGGCCTCACTTTTCTGATATGTCTGGCTAGACGTCCAAGCGTCGCCACTAGAGCCACGGAGAAGCCGGTGAGGCCCTGTCTCTCTTGCTGCGGTCTGGCTTCCGAGCTCATGGGCCTCTGGTGGTCTAGAGAGTCCAGCTCAGTCTCCACTTGCTCAAGCATACCCTGCAGAAGCTCCATACTGGACTGGTTTCCTGACAGAGAGCTCAACCCTGAACCATTCAGGACAGAAGTATGCCCTGAGCGCCCCCTATTGGCTTGAACTGACTTTCTCTTCCCTGAAAAACAAACAAACCAAAAAAAACAAGGTTTATCTGGATGAAATGCAGTTATTGCCATTTAATCTAGAATGTTTAAGTGTAGAATTTTATATATAATAATAATATTTAATATAAAGCAATTTAAGTTAATATTAATATTTAAATGAGTATATTTAAATTATGTGAGTGTGTATAGCCTATATGTATATGTGTATATTTACACACACACACAACCATTCAAAAGTTTGGGGTCGTTAAAAACTTTCTTTTAAAGTTTCTTTTAAATTTTCTTTCTATATATTTCTATTTTGCTGATAATATACCGAATTCATGCTCAATAAACTTTTTTAATATAACCAATATTAAAAACAGTTGTGCGGCTTAATATTAATATTATGCAAACAGTGATACATTTTTCAGAAATATATGAAATCTTTTGTAACATAAATGTCTTTATTGTGACTTTTGAGCAATATAATGCATCCTTTCTGAATAAAATTATTAAAAACACCCCCAAACCGTTGAATAGTAGTATAGTACCGTTCAAATGATCTTATATATTTATAAAATAGTGTCTGATAACAGTGACTACATTTACATGCAGCCAATAACCCGTTCAAAACCGGGATATTAGCAATAACCCGGTCACGCACGGCCATGTAAACACTGGCAAAAACCCGAATATGCTTATATCCCGTTTTTTAAAAACCCGGATATGATCCCTGGGGTACCCCTTTTCTAACCCGAATATTTGGTCATGTAAACGCGTATCGGCATATCCCCATCAAAAGGAACATTGATTTGTGATCTGCGCATGTTCTATTCGCAAGGAATCTCGGTCTTTTGAGTAGAGACGGCGCATACAAAAACCCGTGTGCAGTATACCAGAAGTAAACAATAAGTAGAGGTAAACATGGCGCCACAGCACCACACTTTTGGAGCGAGGAGGAAAGCGCAAACAAAGGCGATCGCTATCTGCCCCAAACTATTCATTATCCACGTGCTGCTGCTGCTGTTGTTGTCTTTGGATACAGGAAGAAGAATCGGAAATGACGCATATTGCGTCTTAAGGTTGTCCGTACGTCTAGACGGTAACCATGCGTCGCCGTTTACATCGGGATATTGCCAATTGATTACAAAATCCATGTATACAGGAGTAACTCTCTCTGCTCACGCATGTAAACGGGTTATTCCGAATGTTTCAGAAACCCAAATAGTGACCTTAACCCGACCATAACCCGATATTTGACAGCTTGTAAACGTAGTCAGTGTCCTACCTGGTTGAGAGGAAACAGGCTCTGGGTTCAGAACCTGGTTGACTAGTGAGGAAGACTGGTTTACATCAGGATGAGTCTGTCTGGCTTTCACACGCTTTACAGCCACTGTGGCATTGAGGGCTAGGCAAAAGGAGCAGAGATGTTTAAAATAAAACAACAAAGTTAAACATGACATCAAGGTAACATCACATCTAACCTGAAATGATCTAAAGTATATCATGTCTTCATTACCTGCCTGGTCTTCTCGGACTCCAGTATTACATGGTGTCTGGGGTAGATCTTGCTCCGGGTGGTCTGAACCCCATGGAAAGGACTTTGATCTACACTGATTTCTCTTCCTGAAAACAAGCATTAAAAAAAGGCATGTTAAAGACAATCAAAACAGCATTAGACGTTGTTTATTGAGGAGATATGAACAGTCCTTCACACCTGTGCATCATAGAGCTGAGGTGCACCGAGGAATCATGGACTTCATCATGATCCTCTTTACACTCCTCCAACTCATTCAGGGCCTAGAAAAGATTTTTTTTAAATCAAGCACTCTAATTTTAATCGAGGAATGGTGACAGCCCTAGTTTTATTACAGGGTAAAAGCTGTAGGTGGTGCACATGAATCAGTACCTGCTGATCCATCATAGACTGGCTGAGTAATGACAGCTGGGTTGGAGGATCAGGTCTTCGATGAACAGGAAGCTCAGAGTCAGACTCACAGTCAGGTGCCACGGTAATGGTGGGGAAGCCTATAAAAAAATGTATGAGCTTGTATATGTACATAATACTTGTTTAATCAGATAATGGCACATCAATTTCTACTGCACAAGAATGGACTACCTGTACGACGACGGGGTGCATCACCAAACAGGTCTTTCACCACAGCCAAAGCTCTGTCTGATCGAGCAATGACATCCTGCAACTGACACTGATCTGAAAACACCTAAACAAATAGATTTTCATAATCTTTTTGTGATCTGATATGTAAAATGGTGGAAACAATGTTAGTATGAGCTTGTTTTAACTCTGACATATGAAAAAATGGTCAGAAAAATCAGATTTTTTTAATATGGAAGAGTTTACTGTAAAAAAAGTTTGCATGTGTGTTTTTGTTGGGTATTATATCTGATACATCAGGCTTTTATGGCTGATGTTATGACTATAGTATGATACATTATAGGAGAATGTGGAGTTCATACTCGAGTATGAAATAAAACATTTTATTCAGAGGCCAAACTGAGAAAAAATAAGAAATTTGGTGCCGTTGATATTTATATGGCCAAAAAGTAAAATTTTATTCTGTAATGTCAATAGGTTTATATAGCAAGATTTATATAACAGTAGACTACTTACATAAATACCAGTTGTCACTCCATATCTCCCAATAATATGTCTTAAATCATGATAATTAAATTGATTTGTTTTATGATCAAAGCTCTGTATTTTGTATTGTGGGGCAAAACATATAATGCAATGCAACGATGATTGAGAGATTAATACTGATTGAGAGATTAATACAATAAACTGAGAGTAGAAATAAACATTCATCAAAAGCCAGATGTATAATATTTGATACTCATGTTTTAACATGATTTTTTTCTAAAACAAAAAAGAAGTGATGTATGGATAATTAAGTAAACCGAAATATTACGAACAACATAGGCTACAACTTATTCTTACATTTAGTTTATAAAAATCACTAAAGATTTCCCATCAAAAAGACAACAACCTGAAGGTGGACGTTTTTACAAGTATAATAAAAAAAGGCCTTGTAGTTTCTAAAAAAAACTGTCAATAAGACTACAGGAGGCATGTAGTAGATTGTGTCCATGAGGTTTTTCAGTCATGTTTCCATCATGTTGATAACTTAGAGGCCTAACAGAAATCTGCACATCAAATATGATACAGTACATAGGGCTAAAACATGTTAAGTTTCTTTCCAGCTGTAGTTATTGTAGTTATAAGCTTAATTCTGCGAGCAGTCGGTGATCCATACGCACCTCTCTGATGATGTTGAGTCGGGCTCTATCAAGTCCTGGAGGGAAGGAGGGCTGGTTTTTCCTCCGTCTGCGTGTGAGAGCTTTTTCTCTTAATTCCCATTGTGCCACGACTTTATTCTGAGATCTGTGCATCTCATGACGTCGGGCCTGAGAGGAGATCAATGTAAGGATAAAAGATATATTAATAAATGCATAAGAATAAACTTACACGCTTTAACAGTAAACTTACCAGCTCCTCTGGTGTGGCTCTATGCAATGAAAGATCATTGACTGTGTCCTAAAAGAAAAAGGGAAAGAGAGAAATTATAAGGCACCACTTCCAAAAAGAGAAGAAGAAGAAGAAGGGTTTAAACGTGTTGCATGAAGGTTTCTCACCACCCATTCTTTCTTTGGTGCAGACACCTTCTTGGTTCGCACTGGTCTTTTACCCACACCATATAAAGGACGGTTCATTCGCACTAAAGACATCTCACAGTAACAGTCACCTATGGAAACAAAACATGTTATTGCTGGACAAAATATACGCCGTGTTTACCTAATGATAAAGTCTGCACTTGTATCTTTACGAATTATGAAGCTTAATCTATACATTATTTGGCACATACTACGCTAAAAATTCAAACACAGCCTGGCTAACTGCTAGCTAATCGCTCTATAATGAATGACCGACACAAGTTGGCTTGGATACTGACAAAATCTACACTAATTTTACCTGAAACTGACGGATTAACGGACAAAGATGTTATCGTTTGTTTTCGTGGGTGTTGTAGTAACAGGATTGAGGAAGCGTTGATCAAGACAAATTTAAAAGCACCGCTACAACACAGTTTAAAATAAAAGTCCCCACGCTCTGTGGCTGTAAAATAACATAGGTTAATTTTGTTTCTTAAAGACTATAGAATATTTCTAAAAAAAAAAAAAAAAAAAAATTGGGAAGGAAATATCATAAGAAGCTAAATATAGATAAATTAATGTTGTCTTTGTTTGATAGGTTTTAATATTTTATTACGTTCCTGAAATAGTTAATCATTGTCCACCAGAGTGCGCTGTCGCCTTAAAATTTCCATTGTTTCAAATGGCATTTTATTTAGCTCTGCAAGCTTGCCATTTGAGAAGTCTCGAAGAACAAGGTCTTCTTGTGTTTAAATAGAAACTAAAATAAATGTAATATAACACTGAGAACACTCCGAACCATTTTTTTTTTTTTTTTTTTTTACATTTTACAAAACTGCAAATTCTGTCATCATTCCCTCACCCTCATGTTGTTCCAAACCTGTATGGATTTATTTTTTCGGCTGAACACAAAAGGATATTGTGAAGAATGTCTTTAACCAAACTGTTTGGTTACATATTCTTCAAAATATATCCTTTTGTGTTCAGCAGAAAAAAGAAATTCATACAGGTTTGGAACAACATGAGGGTGAGTGAATGATGACAGAATTTTAATATTTGGGAGTACTATCCCGCTTTGTTCAAATGTAAAGAGCATGTAATAGGCTATTATAAATAAATATGATATTAATATTAAAGTGGCATCCTTATTTCTCTTTATTTATGATATAAAAGATAACACTACACTACTGTACATAATTTATCTTTGTATTATTTGTGTTAATATATTAATAAATATATATTTATTATTTATTTTTTCCTGTCCGTTTGCTGTATATAGGCATAGCCTACCTTTTTATTATTTCGGTTTAAATGTAACATGTTGTTCATTATACATTATTTGTTTTAATATTCGTTTAGTAGTATAATTTGAGCTATAATTAAGCTTTTTTTTTTTTTTACTTTTTTTTTTTTTGTCCGTCTGCTGTTGATAGTGGCCTTTATTTACAGAAAGCGATCTTCTTCTAATCCTAATTGCGGGCCCTAATGGATGTGAGCCACCGGCGAGCTAAATGCATTACAATACGGCGTTTCCGTCTCTTTTGTGCTGAGGGAGATCCCCACGGGCACCGCTAAACACCCATCGCACAGAAGCCGCTCCTGAATCGCCCAGGGGCCCCCGCCAACATACAATGACACTTGTTTGCGCTGTGCAACTGGCGGAGAAGCAAAAAGTCAGAGCTTTAATCTAAGGCACGGCACTGCGCATGCGCAGGTTGACGGGTAGCAGCAGCTACCCTCTGGATGAAGGAGAGTTGTCAGTGGGTCACTCTCAGTCTATCAATCCCTCACTATGCACTGCTGTCCTGCTTGAGATATTGACAGCTGACTAGGAGCAGTTGAGTGCTCTCTTAAATATTATTAAGATGGACCTCCTCAAACTTAACTGAAAACAGCATGATATGGATTAATATGGAAAAACTTCCTTGACTGGGAAGAAAAAAAGATTTCGTGAGAACACATTGAAGAATCGAGCGTATGGATTACAAGTGAAGTCAGTGCTGGTTTCTCAGGGGAAGACATTTGAGAAGTGGCGACATGAAGATCCGTTCAGAGCGGGATTGATGCAAAGTTTGTCTGAAGTCCTGGAGGTTTCTCACAGGAATATGGGATATTCTGAATTTATGGTTTATGTGCATAAAACCCCATCGGTTATGGCTCTTATGCGTTTTCATATGTGTCGTCTATGCATTCAATTTGAAACAAAGCTACTGGAAGTCTTGTGACCGAAACAGTGGATACTTGTCTGGAGCAATTCTGCTGGATCTATTGAATTAACCTCGGAATTTCTCTGCCCAATGACATTTCCAAAGTTGTTAGTTGGGTTCCTTTTTACAGCGTCTCCTCCTTTTATTAGTTTCATTTGCCGAGTCATTAACTTAACCGGTCCTGACCAAAACCTGAAGTGTTTTCGTTGTACGGGTTTGTGACAGGATGCGGGGATGCACGGGATTCCCGATGGCCGTCACGGTGGTATTGACACTTTTGACCATCATTAACGTGAAGGCGAGTGGAGAGTACTGTCACGGCTGGCATGACTCTCAGGGCGCGTGGCGAGACGGCTTTCAGTGCCCGGAGCGCTTCGACAGCGCCGAGGCCATCATCTGCTGCGGGAAGTGCGAGCTCAGGTACTGCTGCTCCAGCACTGAAGCTCGGCTGGACCAGGGCTCGTGCGATAATGATAAACAGACGCAAGACTCCAACACTGGGAACAAGGACGACAAAAACTCTGGTGCAGGTAAGCTGAGACGACATCTGCATTGTTTTCTGGTAGAGTAACTTCCTCTGTCTGAAACAAATTAGGCAATTACTGTGTAATCGAATTGTACTCCAGCTAAGTTTAAATGGGTTAATTCAATAGCTTTCAGAGCAGCAGCAGCAACAGTGTGTAACGTATATCGACCCACCCGTTGTGTCCCTCAGGCGTTTTGTGAGTAAAAGCTCCACTATATGAGAGAAAGTTTGTTGGGTTGAGTTTCGTGCTCAAATGAGGTTAAAAACGCTTAAGGTTAATGTTGTTTGGCGGTTTATCTCCAAGAATCCAGCAGAACTGGGGTTGGAAACGAAGCGCTTTTATTCACGAGCGAATGATTCTTATGAACAAGCCATTTTAGTGAATCACTTTTGAATCAGTTGGAGCCGTTGAATTAATCGGACTCGTCATTTCCGACTCGAAATTAACCGTGATACACATTATGATTTTTTTGTGTGCAATAAGAAAATGTGTGCAAAAATTCATATAAATAAATCAATGCTTGAATTAATCAGTTAGCTTTTTATTTTTTTTATATATATTTTTTTTTAAATTGGTGGCACCAAATATTGGATTATTTAGAAATTATTATTTTATTTCTTTCTTATAATTTATAGCTGTTTTGTTAAAATCTGCAATTATATCATTTAGTAATATACTGTGTTGAGGACTGTAAATGCATTTTTTTCTTGCTTAAAAGTACTGAAAGAATCATTATCCGGAAGTGGATGAATAAGGAATCGGAACCAGAATCGTTAACGATTCTCTCCAATAAATATAAGGGTTAAATGCCATTGCTATCCAGGTTTTGACAGCTGCAGTTAAATTGGCATCCAAATTGACACCTAACCGTCCACTCACTCACAAATGGTAAATTGTACTGCGCGAAGTTATAAATAGGCCTAACTAGTTGGCACAGTAACGCGCGCGCGATATCCAGTCGTCCGGTTCCCCACGAGGATCAAGTTCAGACTTGACCGGATCCGCAGTGCGATGTGCTGACAGCCTCGTTCATAAAACCAAGCCAGTGCATCATTTCCTCTGCCTTTGTGCAAGCTCAAAAACTTTGAATTCAAATGGAGTCCCCGAATTTCCCCTCAGCTAAACTGAAAATAAGTGCACACTCATTGGGGACACCGGGGCTAGTTGTCACGCTATTTAGTTCAGTGAATATTTCTTAGAGTAGCTGCATTTTATATAGGTTCGGATAATTCCATCGTTACTGACCCCAAAAGTGCAAAAATATAAAATGTATAAAAATGAATTTATAACATTTAAAACAAAACACGTGACAGCTTGCGCTGAGTTGAAACATTGTTTTTGTCCTGAGAAAACGGTTCAAACATAATAGGCCTAAATTGACAAACCCAACAGACAAAAACAGCAGTGAAATAAAGACTTTACATTAGAAACATAGGGTTTTTAGACACTTCTAATGATGCATATCTGAAAAGCAAGAGGAAATGGTGGTCTGCTATTAAGTTTGACAGAGCTTGTCTGGCAGTTGAAGGCCTGGCTCCATATGGACAATAATGCAACAGGTGTGAATTCAAGTTAAGGGGGCCCAAACCTTTTAAGGACATGAGGGGGCCTTGCTGTTGTCCATGTGAACTTCACTGATACATTGGCTGGATCCACTAATAACATTCCTGATTTGACTTAAACATCCTACATAGTTTTATCTTTCTCTTTTTGATTTAATGTTACTTTGAATGGATGTGCTTATCTAAATGATACAAAGAATAAAAAAAAATACATATTTTACATGCTTTAACAAAACTATTGAAAAAGTCCTGGGTTGACTGTGTCGCCGTCCATCTCATTAGACACCTTTTGTCACCACTAACACTTTGGATTATAACAGGAAAAAGCGTAATGTCACTCAGGAACAATAAATCTATGGAAATAACCTGTAGTAACAGATTCTCTATTGTTTTTCCACACACATTTGTGTGTAACTGTGAATAGTGAGTTAAAAAAAGGGGGGGTGTTCGTGTTTCAACTGCCAAAAAAGCAGTGATTTTCAAAACATGCACGCAAACTCAAAGCTTGCCAAAATTCAGGTCATTTACTGAAAAATTCCACTGTTATAGTAATAACTACCAAAGCACAAAAGAGCTCCTGTAAAAATGATTCCCCTGTCATTTTTTGCTCAGCAATCATGTTTGATTTAATAACGTAGTAATAAATTGTTAAACAATGGCTGTTTTTTTAAGTTATGGCTGAAGTGGAGTTTGATTTGCTCCTTTAATAAAATCAAATGCATTTTGCATGGCTATTATATATGATTCGATTCAACTCAATTTCAGAGGGTGAGAGATCCTGAGCAGATGCAACAAAACAAATGCTGAAAGCTTACCCAGGGGATCAGATGTCTAATTAATGTCCAATTTACCTGTTGGAAAAAGCATGCACATGGTCAGGCAGTGAGGGCAGAGAGGTCACCGCTGGTTGCAGGAGATTAGAGCAGATCAAAACTGTCTTAATAAGTGTTAATGAGGGGCCCTGGACCCCTGGGGACAAGTCACTATAGTGCAACATCTCGTCTTTCATTTTTGCTTCTCTCTCCAAATCCCTTCATCTCACATGGGCCAGCAGGTTACCCATCTGTGAGCGGGGTGGAAACATGCGAGCGCTCTGTTCTGTGATTTAAAGATACACAAATGTGGAATACTGTGACACATCAACAAGGTTCAGCAATGCTTTAGGCTTCAAACTTGCTTATTGTTATTTTTAAAGGTGTAAAAGTTACATGGAGCTCAATCACACTACTGATATCCTAGTCTTCCTTATGGCTGCGGAAGGATAATTGCTTTGGATGCATAGTGGAATTCAAAACGGATATGGGCTTTCTAAAGTGCCGGAAAAAACGTTGCTCAAGGGCTATGCACAAACAAAACTCCCCAAAGTCCTCCAGTGTGCTACCATCCAGCACTTTTCTCTGTTTTTGTAATTTGGGAAGCCTGATACTATAACATTACATTTTCTACTATCAATAGCAGTGAATACAGATGGATGACCTAAATACATTATAAAAGGTTGTATTAAAAGCACACGTTTTAAAAAACTTTAACAGTACCTCAAATCTTGGGCAGCTTGTTTTCTTTCAGTTTTTTGACTGATGGATGGTAAAAAAGGGCAAACAAATTCCCAAAGAATAACACTAAGGCAGGGAGCCGAGCCATATTTGGGTTGGTTATTTTTGCTTGGATCAGTAAACATCCACCTAGTCACTCCAGAATGCGACTACTAATGCAAATGCAATAAAAAATAAAAACAGCGACAATAATTTAAAATCTATACAAGCTCTGTGTGCGAGTATACATGGTTTTATCTGAAATTGTCTATTTCCTTTACACTGCGATGAATATGCACGAGCCATGATGTTCGATTTACAAATGTCTCTTATGAAAAGGTTATGTTTTAATAAAAGAGCCAAATGACATCTAGTCCCTCACTGAACCGTGAGTCATTTTTCACTCATGTTCTATTTGAAATGAACCGTTATTGTGAGGTGTACTTTAATTTTGTGACACCTGAATCGGTGAGTTTACAGTATGTGACTCCACAAATAAGATTTAAGCTAGTCCCAGGCTAAAATGCATGTTTAAAATGTTTTAACTGAAAGCAACTTGCACTGACATATCTTAAAATATGTCAGTGCCATTATTTCGTCTCAAGATGCACAACAGTAATGTTTTTTTTCTAAAGCACGTTTATAAAAGCTACTTAAAGGGTTAGTTCACCCAAAAAGTCGTTCCAAAACCCATAAGACCTTTGAACATCTTCGGAACACAAATGAAGATATTTTTGATGAAATCTGAGAGCTTTCTGTCCCTCCATTGACAGCAATGTCATTGCAACTTTCAAGGCCTAGAAAGGTAGTAAAGACATCGTTAAAATAGTCCATGTGACTACAGTGGTTCAACCTTAATATTATGAAGCGACGAGAATTCTTATTGTGTGCGCAACCCCCTTTCTTCAATGTCATTCTCCTACGTTATTCACGTAGTTTAAACAGTGCAGCTTATATAATTTTTTCTCTGAGTTTATCATAATTTTATTTTCTTGCTTCTGCTTTACAGTACCCATCTACGTGCCCTTCCTGATCGTTGGCTCGGTCTTCGTGGCATTCGTGCTGGTGGGCTCCGTTGTTGCCGTGTGCTGTTGCCGCTGTCTACGTCCCAAACAGGAGCTTACGTCAGGTGGCGGCTCAGGAGGAGGGTCCAGCAGCGCCCGTGTCCTCGAGACGATTCCCATGATGGCCAGCACGGGTACGTCGCGAGGCTCGTCCTCCCGCCAATCGAGCACGGCCACCTCCTCCAGCTCTTCGGCGCCTCCCGCCGCTCCCCGTCCTGCACCCGTCCCCATGCTACGCGCTCAGGCCTCGTGCTGCCTGCCGCCAGACGCCAGCGTGTACGTGAACATGCCCACCAACTTCTCAGTGCTAAACTGCCAGCAGGCCACTCAAATTCTTCCTCACCAAGGCCAGTTCCTGCATCCTCAGTACATCGGTTTCGCACACCCCGTTTCTCCGGGTCCAGCTTTCCTAGACCCCACTCAAGCGGGATACCGCCCATTGCAGTCTCCGTACCCTCCGCCAACCAGCGTGGCTAGTGTGACCAGTGTGTCCGGGGATCAGAAATACCCTCCAATTACCATGTGAATGCCAATGGGACCATCATAGGAAATAAATTTGAATTGAAGTCACAAGAAGAACACAATGAATCAATTCAGAGCACAAAATGCCTGTTCGTTGGCATGAACACACACTTGCGTCCAGACTCTCAAACTGGTTCTGTGATATAAAGGACACAGTGCTTAATAAAAATGGCTGGAAGTGCGTGTAACGTGCCTTAAGTTACTAACGGTGCCGTTGTAAATGAAGCGCGTGTGTGTGTACATATGCAATGTATATTTGTGTTGTATAACCGTGCCTTGTGCACTCTGTACGTGACTGTATAGGCGCGTTGGTTTATGGGATGCAGTATGTGAATATGTGTGTGTGTAGTGCACTATATGTTGTGTGTAATGGAAATCACAGGTGCTGTAATGTGAAAAACAGTCCTGGCTCCCTATTGGATGCTTAAAATCTAATGAAGTGAACACAGGACACAGACTGTGACGCTCCCCCCTCTGCAACACAGACACACTCACTTACATTTTCACATATACACACTCACATTCTGCAGAACCAAAGTTTGCGTTTTCGCATTGCCAAGGAACAGAATAGAAAATATACAAAAATATAGGCCTGTGTTTGGAAAGCGATGTGCGAAGGTCAATTACGCAGTAAAAAGTGTCTGCCAACTGTTCCCCTTCACTAAGTCTCTGCCTTGTGAAAGGACTGTGTATGTGTGCCACTTTTCCTCCCCTCTTTTAGCATAAGGTACACTCGAGGAGCACCAAAAGGGTTCCAGGGCATTTCATTTGAAGTGGGTCTCTTTCAGCACGCTCAATGGCAGCAGTTTAGCGCGGAAAGAAAAGTCCCAGACTCCTTCAGCAGAAGGCCATCACCCGTCTGAACTTGAAAACGCCAGCATTAGATCTCAAACTGGCAGAAAAATCACAATGAAATGAAACGATGCCTGATTGAAAATCACCAGTCTAAGTTATCTGGCTTTAAGTTGAAAGTTAAAACAATAGTTGACTCAAAAATGCGTGTCTTTCTTCTGCGGAACACAAAATAAGATATGTTGAAATTATTATTATTTTCGATCATACAATGAGAGTCAAGAGTTGTTATAGTTAATTAAAAAAAAATAATAATAATTGAAATAATCTGAAATAAAATAATACAGCTGGATGACCTAAATACATTATAAAAGGTTGTATTACAAGCACACGTTTTAAAAAACTTTAACAGTACCTCGAATCTTGGGCAGCTTGTTTTCTTTCAGTTTTTTGACTGATGGATGGTAAAAAAGGGCAAACAAATTCCCAAAGAATAACACTAAGGCAGGGAGCCGAGCCATATTTGGGTTGGTTATTTTTGCTTGGATCAGTAAACATCCACCTAGTCACTCCAGAATGCGACTACTAATGCAAATGCAATAAAAAAAAATATATATATATATATTAAAAAAATTAAAAAAAAATTTTTTTAAAAAATAATAATTGAAATAATCTGAAATAAAATATAAATATTAAATGAAAAATGTAACTTAAAAAACTTAAACGAAAATTAGAACTACCTGAAATATCACAAGTTTAAGTTAAAGTCTACTAAAATTAAAAATAAATGAAAACTGTTTTTTTTAAACTAATTAAATAAAAGCACAATTGCTAAAACCTCAACATGAAAACTGAAAATTAAAACTAATTCAAAATATTAATAAATACTTTTAATAGTATAAAAATATCTAAATATCTAAAATATCTGATGAAATGTTGTGGTTGTTTTGGACCCCATTGACTTTCATTGTATGGACAAAAACAGTTCTTTAGAAAATCTTGTGTTCCACAAATGAAAGAAATTCATTCAGGTTTGAACTATCCATTTCAATTTTGACAAGACGGTTTCTCCATGTACCCTTATAAGAAAAGTAATACGTTTTGACAGGGAGCATGTCTTTTTTTTGACTGTATGTATCTGTGGGCAACTTGACATGCACATCAGATCTATTTTTGTGTACGATACATGTGTGTTTGTGGAACTGAATGAGTATTTGAGTGAATGTGCCTCTCTCTCTCTAAAAGCAGGGTGCGATGTGTCTTTTACATATAAAATATATTAATAATAATAAATATTTTTAGAGACTGTGAAGTGTCACTGGGTTGTTAGTTAGAGATGCTGAGTGCTGCTGTCAGCGGTATGTGTGGCGTCTCAAATGAAGACATGCAAGACTGCCATAGCTAAATAAAACCAGAATGCTCCTGTTACACATGGACTTTAAGTGCTCAGACTTTCATCACTCTCAACACTCATGATGAAACCGAGACCAGGGGCTGCGTCCATAAATCTTTGCATAGTTTCCATGCTAAGTGTTTGCATATACAGAAAGACAGTTAGTCAAAACCTTATGCACATGCACTCATATTTCTTTTAGATCATTAGGATAGATATAGATACCGGAGCCCATATTGAATCAGCCTGGTCTGACGTCATGATTGAACGGCTATAAATTATATTTATACACTACTGTTCAAAAGTCTGGTGTCGCAATGATTTTTTTAATGTTGTTGAAAGAAGTCTAATGCTCACCTGCATTAATTTGATCAAAAATGCAGTAAAAACTAATATTGTGAACTATAAAATGTTCAATTTATTTAAAATATGTATTCCTGTGATGTCAAAGCTGAATTTTCAGCATCATTACTCAAGTCTTCAGTGTCACATGATACTTCAGATATCAGTCTAATATGATGATTAATTTCCTTCCCAAACAATTGTAGTCTTACAGTCAAATTAAGTCGTTTTTGCTTGTCTCTCTGAAGGAGATGCTGATAAAATAGAAAATGATGAATGACAGTAAGTTCCAGCGGCTGTCAACATACAATTAGGAATAAAAATGGTAAGATTCTTCAAGTTGTTGAAAGATGAAGTGCTGCCAGTTCAAAAAGACACATGCTGTTAACATGTCTAACAGAGATGTTAACAGGCTGTGTGTTACATTTTCTACAGTGATAGAAATCATCAACTTAGTAGAGTGAAAACTGTTGTTAAAATTACAAATATTTTATGTATGATGTGACATTTTATAATAAATACTTTTTTTACCTTTATTAAAACACTTGTTTTAAACACCTTGAACAAAACTAAAAATATCAATTTTCGCTCACAATGTATGTGATCATTTACCTACAAATACCCGCAACATTTAAAAATGTTGTTGTATCAAATGACAGTTGAATCAGAACTCACCCTATATGTCACTGCATTGATGACCTCACGGACCTGAAAACATAATTTGTGCCTTTATTAATTTAATTTTGTACATGCAACAAGTTTTAAACATAAGGCCCCTGTAAAAACTCATCAGTTGAATTAACTTAATTTTAAGGCAATGGGTTTCCTCACTTTTTTAAGTAAATAAACGTAACTGAAAAAATTAAGTTGTGTGTAATTGTCAAGTTCACAATTAATTTTTTTCAATTATGCATGAAGTTTATTTGCTTAATTTTAAGGCAACAGGTTTCCTCACTTTAAGATAAGTCATCCGATCACTTTTTAAAGTGAGGACAGTTGTGTTTAGTTAGTATTTGATTAAATTCAACAGTACACAAATGAGAATTTGAGAGTTGAATTTAAAGAAATATTACTTGAATGTGCTAAACACAAATAGCTCTTCATAGTTTAGTTGATCTTGTTAGAAAGCACAGGTGTCTTTAAACACATTTAACAGCACAAGTCAAACTTTCCACCCAGACAATGGCTGCCTACAATTATAATATACAAACAAAAAACACAATAATTGCTGTTGTTAGTAAAGTCTGTCTGTGTTACTGGCATGTTATATGGAAACTTTAAGGTCAGACTAACGTTTGGGAAGTCCTTGGACAGAGTTGAAATGGATCCATGTGGTTCTTGCTGAGGTGGAACAGGAATGGATTCCCCATATTGGAGGCAGTGGAGCTGGACAGAGCTGGCTCTTATTCAGAGACATGGGTGTGGACTTATTAGCAATGAGGGATCATTGAACTGATTGAGGTTACAGGGTCACACACACCCTTACAGTTTTATTAAGACTTAAATGTACTCGCGTTATTCTCAATAATATCTAGTCGTCACTCCCATAATTAAATCAAAACATATCTATTTAAGCCAGGAAGTGTCTTCCAAAATACTTCACTGGATTTGTCCTGCTAAACATGTTTTGGAAAGATTTAAGCTTATTATTTCTTATACCTGTGAATTTTGTGCACAAGAAAAATAAACAATTTTATTTTCACTTCATTTAGTCAAGATTATTTTGGAAAGACTTAGAAACCTATATTAGTAGAAAACTGAAGCATATGATAGAAATGTGTGTATTTGATGTGCTTTTTTATACTCAAAATGACAATTTGGAATGTAAAGAACAACATATTATACAATTATTTATTTTGTTAGGAAACTACCATATACATAAAAAGAAGTGTGCTCAATGCAAACCAAATTTTTCACATTTTAAAAATGACAAAATTATGTGTAAATCTTTTGGAACAAACAAAACAGCGCTGAAAACGCAATGTTTGCAAAGCACTGACTTTTATGTAATATTTATTTTTTTCCCCTCTAATTTATTTATATTCTTTCTTTCATTTCCTGGCAGCTAATGTAATGTGAATATGTACCTCTTGTTCTCATGACACTGAATAAAAAAAATATATATATATATCTATTTGAGCCGATTTGCGTACCCTGTAAAAAAATATTTTCCTGATTTGTCACTTTTTTTTTGTTAAATCAACTTAGTTTATGTGGTTCAGATAACATAGTATTTTGAGTTTATGTTGATTACCCAATCTCCTTCATTGAATTAACTCAAATTTTTATTTTCCATGAACTCAAAATTAAGACAACCAGGTTTCTTACGTTTTAAGTTAATCTAACTGTAATCAATTTTTTTTTTAAAACAGAAGTTCAAATTCAATCCTGACACAGATTTTCTTTCACATACAGACTAAATGCACTCATGTTTTTTTTTTTTTTTGGCAAATTTGATGATTCAGGGTTTAAATAAGGCAAGACTTACACATGTTGTTAAATGTGTTAGTGCTCTCCTTTCTTTCCTGTCTTTAATCTTACGACAACACTCCACCTCAGCTCATTTCCTAACCTGTAACTCTGACTCAGCTCCGAAGCTCACTTCAAACAAACCCGGCCGGAGAAAGCACAAATCAAACTCCACTTATAAGCCTGTAGTGAATGTTGGCTTTCAGCATTTAAAGCAACATATAAGTGAATCAAATCACGCTAAGCTCATATTTTAGCTCTGCAATTTTAAAACGAACTCTCTTCCTGAGCCACGTTAGCCCTTTTGACACTTTCTCACGTATGCTGCTATTCATTAAGTTTGGTAATCCCTTAAAAACCTGAAGAATGTAGTAAATTCGATGTTATTATTACCTCACCACACTATCATTCAGAAATAATGTCTAGTCCGGAAAACTCTTTTCCAGGCGCCAGATATAATGCGACTTCGAATCGCGAACAACTGACTCTTATGAATCGGTTCTTTTAAATCAGTAGATTCACAAACCAGACTCGAACTGATGAGTTAGCTATTTGAATCAGACTAAATCAGTCGACACTCACTGAATCGTGCCGTTTACTTCTCACTGAACTTTGAGTCATTTAATTTATTTAAAGGGATAGTTCACCCAAAAATTAAAGTTCTGTAATTTACTCACCCTCGAGTTGTTCTAAACCTGTATATAGTAGGGAAAAATAACTATGTAAGTCAATGGGAACCAGAAACCAAAATTCTTCATAATATCTTCTTGGGTTCAACAGAGCAACGAAACTCATACAGGTTTAAAACAACATGAGGGTGAGTAAAAGATGACAATTTTCATTAACTAAAACTAAAATAAAAATAAATAGGAATATAAAAAACTATCCTGATAAGAATGAGTCATACTTGGAGGATGACAAAACAGGACAAAAACAAGCCTTAAAAAGAGAATGACACAGAGTCACAAGTCCAGTTTATTTAACAAAATAGTCCAGAAACCCGACAGGTTGAGTGAAAGTGGACAAAGCAAAGCCACAGCTGTGATCCACAGCAGCCACTTAATGGAACAGAGAGGGAATGAACGGATAACTAGACCAAGAGAACAAGGAGACATGGAGATTGCTGATCTGGAGAAAGCGAGAGAGGGAGAATAAAAGAGAGAGGTAGACAGAAGGCGAGAACATGAGCTCTAAGATACAGAGGCCACCATTAAGTAGAAGATTAGGTGAGACAGAGAGTGAGAGAAGGTGTATTTGTGTGTGTGTGGTAAGCTGGGAAGCTCCATGCTGCAGGGTGGGGGGTTTCGCCTCAGAGGAATCGCTGTGTGTTTTGGCAGCCTCGCTGGATGGGAAGGAGGGGTAACGGTGCATGCGTATGTCTGCTGCATCTGTAAGCCACACCTCCCCCATCTCAGGTCTGCAATGGGCATTTCTCCAAAGTGTGAATGCATGTGGGTGGGTATTTTTTGTTTGTTTTTTCAGTGGCCTCCCCTCTTGCATCGCGGTGGTGATGACGGATACGCCAAACTCCGATCTCTGGAGACGCAGACGTTAGGACTCAACAAAAACACACATGCAGACACACCAAGAAGCACACCAGCCACCCTAACTTACACACAAACAAGCGCGAATGCAACAGACAAGCCATACGCACATCCTTCCCGATATATATACGCTCACATAAACGAACGTGCAGATGCATACACGCACCCACATGATATAGAACCAAATGAAGCAGTCTTGTGACTTATGATAGTGATATAGGCACCATTGTCTCTGGCTTCTGCTTCTGGATGCTACTCGGCTCCTTTCACCTGTCCGTTCATGTGTAGTGCATTTCGACTGGCCATTTCGGTGTGAGAATATGCCCGCCCACCCCAACCCTCTGTCTCTGTAAATCCACTCCCTCCGGCCTCATTTGGAGGTGGTGTGTTATGTAGCTCGGCCGATTGTTGCGCTAGCTGTGCCCAGTTCAGTTTAGTTCAGCTTAAAGGCCACAGCAGGATCAACCAGCACAGGTGTGTGTCGTTAAAAGTCTTTACCAGCTGTTGCTGTGGTGACAGCTACATACTGGGCCGCTGAACGGTGGTGTCATAGGAGCGTACAACCTGGGATTGAGACACCACGCCATCCTCCTCCTGTGAGAATGCATATCCATCTATTGGGAGAAAGAATAATCAATTGTTAGCTTTATTATAGGGAGATTTACATGCATGCTAGTGAAAGCACAAAACTGTATTTCTGCGATGTTTTAATGATATAATCGAAATTATTTTTCTCACAATTAGTGCTGTCAAATTGATTAATTGCGATTAATCTAACAAACAAGTTTTGTTTATATAATATGTGTGAGTATATATATACACTCACAATTGTGAGTATATGCGATTAATCGATTTGACAGCACTATTTACAATATTTTATTGATTCTTATACCATGGTCTGGGTGAATACTCGATTCTGATTGGCTGCAGGGTGTCCATTAAAAAGTGATAGAGGATACCTAGTAAAGGAGTTCTGGTGAAACTGACTGTTTACCATTCGAAATTAATAAATAAATGCGCTGGCTACATCAGCTGTGAGTAATCATAGCAACAGGCAGTCAAAGTATCTATATGGACTATAAATCGCGCGGACTATAAATATCTCCGGTTGCTAAATAAACTGTCAGGCGTACCCAGGGAAACCAAGTTACTGTTTGTAAAAACTTTAGATTTCGATTGTAAAACTAATGTTTTAAAAATTTGTTATTTGGCAAGTGACCATGGTATAAGCGGGTTAATGGCCTTCGATGCGCGTTGGACGGTTCACGCCTCGCCGTCGTCCATTAATACCTGACAATGGACACCTCGTCGGCCATTACCCCTTACTTAATTTTAGGGCGGCAGTGACTAATAGATAAAACTGATCATGAAAAGAGTCAAATTAAATTCTCAATTGGGTCTACGAGTTCTCAGTGAAAAGTCTATGTCAGTGACGTCAATAAAAAACACATTTTAAAATGGCGGAGGTCAAAGAGCTGCGAAAAGAAAATTGGGAGGACAAACAGCTGTTTTTGTTGTATAATGTAATGTTTATATTTTAAACCTTTCTGTGTTTATATGTATAGCATAGTTTAAATTGATACTTTTATATTTTTTGTCATACATTTACAATACCGTTCAGAAGTTTGGGGTCAGTAACTTTTAAAAATGTATTCTTTTATTCAGCAAGGATACATTCAATTAATAAGAAGTGCTGTCTTTTGAACTTTATATTCATCAGAGAATCCTGAATATTAAGCAGCACAACTGCTTTCAACAGTGATAATAATAAAAAATGTTTCTTGAGCAGCAAATCAGTATATAGAATGATTTCTGAAAGATCATGTGACACTGAAGACTAGAGTAATTTATGCTGAAAATTCAGCTTTGGCATCACAGGAATATATTAAATTTTAAAATACATCAAAATAGAAAATGGTTACTTCAAATTGTAATAATATTTCACAATAGTACTGTTTTTACTGTATTTTTGATCACATAAGTACATCCTTGGTGAGCATTAGAGACTTAGAAGAACATTTAAAAAATCGTACCGACACAAAACTTTTGGACAGTAGTTTATTTGTGTTTTCTATAGGTTTCAATGCACACTTAAGTTGCACACTGAAGGAGAATATTGGTATGTGGAAAATGTTTTTTTTTTTTTTTTTCAAAGAAATATAGAAAATCAACTTCTAATAAAGCCTTTTTATATTTGATTAATCTAATAAATTGACAGATTTCTTTCCAGACAGGATAGTGTAAAGTTTGGACAAGAAACCCATAAGATATCATTATTTTCTGACAGCTGACAGGTTAAAATAACCATCAACTGCAGTCCTACTCCAACTAGAATTTATATTTTTTATTTCTGTCCACAGTTCAATGAACAATAAAGTTCAAATGAACAATTTTGCTGGAAAACAGCATGGCTGAGACGGCTCGCCTGCTAGACCAGCGCTAACTAGCCTAGTCAAGTTGTTCATTTTAGTGCTGCACACAGAGGCTCTTGCAGCTGCCAGTGGATGTGAAGTGTTGACAAGGGCACATGAGGAACATGCACTTACGTGACACTGTCTGCTGCACAGAGTTTGAGCGTCCCACGCTGGAAGGCGCTTTCCTGAAGACCCGTGTCAGCAGGTGGGCACGCTCGTTCAGACTGGACAAAAAGAGACAGGCGGGTTATGCCACCAATCACAGCGCAGTTACTAGCTGATATGCTACAGACATGACAGCTAGAGGTCAAATCACGTGCATTTCTACAACTAAGTGCTCTACTCTGCCACGTGGCAATCTTGGCGAATGCCAGATACTGTTAATGATGTTCACTCGAGCAGAACATACATTTACACACATACTCGCACGATTCTAAGAAACGGCTTCCCAAAGCACTCATAAACAACATTAAACTTAGCCCTGCGATCCAAAAACATCTCTTTCAATATTTCCACCGCACTAAATCCTCAAACTTTCCAATCCTTCAAACAAAAACGATAAATATGAGAAGTATTCAACAGCTCTTTATTCTAAAATTAATGTAGCCAATAAAGTCGTCTCTGGTTGCTAAATTAAATGGCAAAAATTCAATTTTGGAAAATGAATCTGATGGCATTTTGCGGCCAGTTTTGAAATGAAGAGGAATCGAATGATCCTGACCCCATCTTTGATAAACATGTCTAATGTAAAACAAATCAGTCTATGATGTTTCCCTGTAAATCAGATGAAAGCGGTCTTTCCCCTCATCCAAAAAAAAAGTGATCCAAAAACCAGTTGTCATGGATGAGGGCCAAACTTCTCAAGGTTACAGCTCAAACTCATATTGTGCAACGAAGGGGACCGTTTGCACTGTTATCGTTGGGAAGGACGTGGCATTCATTTGGCTGCTTAGTAAAACAATTCGACAACAGTATATAGGATATGGCAGAACATCAGCCAATGAAAACTATGTCTGCAAAACAGATGACCGGTTGAAAGACAGGGATGATGAATGGATAAATAAAGAAATAAAAGGATGGAATGACGCATAGGCTCGCTGGTAACCGGAGCTCTTTCTTCCTCTGTCGTTTCTCTGGAACGTGGACAATCCTTGAAATATCAGACAGTTGTTTTGATTAATAAAATTTTCAATAGCTTATTTTCCTCAGACCGTCCCTCAAGTACGAGTCCAGTCTTGGCTTATACTTCGGAAAATACCTCGCTTTTGTCCGGCAGGGCTAGTTGGGGTCTTCTTGGGTAAACAGATCTGCAAATCTAAACGCCTAGGATGTACTCTTGAATCGTGTCAGCCTCCGCCCAACGAAGCTGAATTCAAGCTTGATGATTAATCATTCAGCAGATTTCTACACTCGTTCAGGATGACTTACAACCATTATGCTTTTTACAGCTGGATATTTACTGAAACAAATGAGGTTAAGTGTTCTGCTCTGGGGGAATGAGGGGGTAAACCCAAACAGGGCTTACGTCCAACATCCCTCTGATTAGAAGTCCATTCTGTTAACTCCCTGGCCATAAATTAGTGGCCTAAACACCACGAAACACCCAAAGGTATTACAAAAAAAAAAAAACTGCATGAGACTACACGTCCGTCTGCCAAGGTCCTGTCTCATATAGGGCTGTACACCAAATGCAATATGTAGAGTATTATCTCTGAGCTAAAACTGTTAAATCCATGCAAACACTTAACTCAGTCAGCCTCAAGTCCACAAACACACAGCATGAAATCAAACACATGCACAGAGCTACGATCTTAAGGAAGCTACACACACCCAGTGCTTATACCTATGCAAACCTGACCAGCTCATGGCCGCCTGACATGGCAGAATGTAAAATGGAAAGAGAAAAGTGAAAGAAAAGTCATGTGATGAAGATGACGCTGAAAAGGAAGGTTCAGGGAAGAAGGAAACAGAGGTCACTGCACATCCCTATAGACTATAGAGGGTCACATTCAGGCAGGATGGTTCTACCTGCGTACATGCCTGCCTTTGACTCTACGAGTCTATGAATCCTCAGCATTGGGCCTGTGGGTGTTCAGGCAGGGGTTAGAGGATCACAAGGAACACAAATGCAGTCTCTTTCCCAAACACACATCCACAAACTAATTAAAAAAACAATATGAAGGGATAAACAATAAACAATAAATCAGCTTTAAAACCTAGTGAGCTTCCTCCATAGGCATTTTAAGGCATCGTTGGCCTGACGTGAAGGCTGTTTAAAAAATCTAAAATCAAAATTGTAGTAGCATTGCAGAAGCAAAGCAAATAAAACAAAAGTCTAAATTTAAGGTATAACTATATATTATATATATATATTATTTTAAACAAATTAAACTGTAAATTAACCTTATATATATATATATATATATATATATATATATATATATATATATATATATATATATAATTTTATTTTTTTTAAGAAGCATAGAAAATCCAAGATGGCAGACAAAGCAAAATAATTGTTGATATTTTATTAATTTATTCACAATATTTAATGTTTTAAAATTTAACTTGATATTTATATGAGTTACTGCCTATGTAGAGTCACTTAAGGAGGACCATTGCTGTTGGTATGCTGCCTACGTAGGCAGCGAGTCAGCTCAATAGGTTTTGAAGCAGATTATGATTTATGTAACAATTATGCATTTGCCTACATTTATTTTAAAACATCTTGAAAATCAATCTAAGCTATTTTATCAGAGTCTATGGGTCAATTTATTTCAAAGCATATTTGAGGGACACACCTGCGGCCGCTGGCATCTCTGAGGACAGCTGCCCTAGGGTCCACAGCTCGAGCTTCCAGTTCCTGCACTTCCTCTAGCAGAGTCTTCCTCACGGTGCGTCGTCCTCTGAACGGTGACATAAACAGACTTAACAGTTTCTTACGGTCTCGCTTTCTGTGTATGTCAATGGCTAATACATATTGCCAAATTACACTGTATTTTCTCCATAAATACACTGATGTGTGCATGTGTGTTACTTACGCATTCCATGCCACATCTTTGAGTAAACATGCTGTTGGCACCAGTATCAGGCCCAGCCAGAAGCTCCAGCACTGCATTACCCTGCCAGCCTAAAACAAGAGATATATAGATGATCAGTTTGAAATCAATGCTCAGCAAATGTCGCAATACCCAATCATGCTGGATTTCTCTCTCTTTGCAACAGCTGTTGACTGACTGTGTCACCTTTGACCTGTTTGAGAGTTTAATTACCCATTTACCAACCATTGCCGTCTGCTGTTTGCTCTTCTTCTCCGCTGTCTGTTTAATGGCCCAAATTAGAAGTTTTTTCCACCATAATGAGTTCCTTCTTACAACAAACCATTTATAATGACTAATACTACTTAAACTTATTGCTCAAAACTGTCTGAAAAAAACCCTTTTAGTAATAAAATTATATATACACTACACACACACACACTCACACAAAAAGCCAAATATCCACTAGTTTTGTTGATTCATTTAATTGTTTTATTAACAGATAGTTTTAAAAGTCTTCTGCTTAATCTTATTTTCCTAAAGTAACCTTTAATGTTAATACAACAGGCTAGAGAAACTTCACGGTGTGCAAGTGATCCCACTTTTAAGGATCCGCCACAGCTGATATCACAGACGGAATCTACTAGACTCCGAAAACCATTAGACGGCATCTCCTCGCGACAGCTGCGCATACACTCCCGGACCCAGGCCAACCCTACCGAATTCTCAGACGAGCAGACGCACAAAATTACACACACTGATATACAGAGCTGGAAAAACATGCATAATGTGTGCTCCCAGCTTGGCCTACATGGAGAGATGGAGAGATTAAGAAATGAACTGCTGGACAGAGAGGGGAAAGAAAAGTCAACGCTGCAGGGTAAAGTGCGAGGGATGTCCCTTCTTTTTCTCTCCCTCCGAGAGCAGCTGCTGTGATACTTGAGCACATTCCTGATTTCTGACACAAATCCAATTAATGGGCTGGAGGGCTTCAGAGAGCTCCATCCCACCCCTGACTGCTCCACACTCCCACAGCACGCACACACTAGCTTTGTTCCAAAATCCAGCGATCCGCCTCCATAGATTGCATTTCAGGGCACCATAGACATGCTTCCAATTATGCTGCCAGAAAGAATCGCAAAACTCTTGGAGTAAATTGTTAATATTTTATAGTATATAATATATTTTAAACATTTAAAGAATATATAACAAATATTTGCAATAAATGCAATTTATTTTATTTAATCAATTTAAAAATATTGTTTATTATTATTATTTATATTTTTTTATACATGGAATTTGTTGAAAATATTTGAAGAGAAATACTGGTTATAAAAATAAATAATAATACAATACTAAAATGTGTTGATACAAATTTTTATCTAATTTTAATATTTTAATTGCATTTAAAAAAAATGCAAAAAATTTAATACAAAAATGAAACTTTTTTGTTAAATGATAATTAAAATATATAATTCGATACTAGTGTATTTGGGGTGGGGTATCGATATAGCATAATATTGCAATAATTTACATGGGGATATAGTATCGATACACGGGTGCCAAGTATCTATATTTTCAGGGAGTTAATTTCAGCTTGCAAATGCAAGAATTGTGCGTAATTTCGAGATTAACCCTTATCTCCGCGCTTATAATGCAGGAAATAATGCTGCGAAATATTTCTCTCAGACTGTAATTTTACAAACAGCGCATCTCTCTCACACACACGCAGTGAGCTGTGTGTGCAGGATGCGCGTTCTCGCATATTTCTGTACATGGACTGCTCGGCCCATGTTTATGTGTTTTCCTATAACAACAATAGAAATATGATTCAGCACATAATTACATTTCATAACTGAATACTGTCACCTTAGGGTGTTAGTAATGTTGTTCTTAGTAAAACTGCTTAAAACAATTTATTGTAAAAACAAATACATTTCATTGAGTGTGAAAACACTGAAATGTGCAAACATTTTTATTTGCTAACTAATTTCTAGAGAAATGTTGATTATAAATGTGCGGACACAAATTTAATGATAAACCAAAAAAAAAGCCATTTTACTCATATTTTACTTTCACATATTTGTGAGTGCTGAATGAGCATATGCTTATTTGAGAGTTTAAAGGGCACCTATTATGCCCCTTTTTAGAAGATGTAATATTGGTCTTGGGTGTCCCCAGAATGCATTTGTGAAGTTTCAGCACAAAATACCCCACAGTTTATTTATTATAACCATTTGAAAATGTCATTTTTGGGGCCTGTTTTAAAAAGAGCTGTTTTGGCGTCTACCACTTTAAATGTAAATGAGCTGCATATCCCCGCCCTGCTGCTGGACCCAGATGATGAAGACAGAGACTCTGGCACAGAATAAACACGAATGAGAATGGACTAAACGTCTCGGAATGGTTATTTGATACATTTATGTACTTACAAAGTTTTAATCGCGTCCCCTTTGCCATTATGGATGTGCAACACACACACACACACACACACTGACACACACACACACACATAACGTTCGCGCAATTTTTTGAAACTACACACACACACACACACACACAAACACACACTACTGTGATAACGTTTGCTAAGTAACTTACAAACGATTTATTTATTTATTTCTTAAGGGGAGGGAGATAGACGTTTATATACTGTCTATGGAGATAGAGCAGACCTTAATTTATTTACATTTGTAAATGCTGAAAAAAAAAAAAAAAATGCCTACGTGACATAAAACTGTCTGACGTTGTTTGTTGAGACATCCTATGACGACGACAATAAATAGCTTTAGACGCATTTGTTGTTGAACTGGCTGACATCGATTGAAATGACTATTTGCTCAAAAATCATAAAATACACTTACTTCTTCTGGAGGTGACGTTGGATCGCGAACAGTAGGCAACGATCCACACTTGAGGATTAACTTTGACCCTCGTTCACTAAATAGTCAGTCAGAAAATGAATCTCGTATTTAGGAAGTTTAAGTGGTGCCTTTTCTTCATAAATAAAATGTCAGTGAAGACTAGTATGTCCATTCTTACATCCCACAACAGAACACCTACACTTCTTAGGAGACATTACCGGCTGTCGTTGAAACAATGGAGGATGGTGTACACAGATCACCGAGGGCGGGGTCTATGCCAAAACCAGATGTCAATCAAATCACGTCGGTGGGGCTTAGCTCAATTCTACGTCACAATGAGGGAAATCTAGAACAGGGTGTTCTGAGACAGTGCTTATGATTTATTGAGATAGTAAAAAAACTACTGGGTGGATTTTTATCATTCTAGGGTGGTTTTGCTTACACACTGCCAACACACATTTATGTTCAAACACCATGTAAAAGTGAATTTTGCATAATAGGTGCCCTTTAAGTTTAATTTCATTTAGGATGCAGCCTATGAAGGCAGAAAACAGTGAGGCGGCTCACTGGGTTATGGAACAGAGCAACTTTGTTTACACATCCCTATGAAGACACGAGAGAAAAGTTTTCAAGAGTATTCCTCACACACAGATGTCTGTAGCATTGCACAAACCAGCCCACTCGCTTAACTCAACACTTCCAGGGTAGGCCGTAAAAGCCTGGGGCTCGGGTGGCTGCGTGGCAGGTGCAGGGAGACTGCGAAATGGGAAGGCGGGCCATAAATCTGATACAGAACACCCAGAGAGCAAGTCATCCAGGCGCCGGGCTGCAGTCGAATACAGGAGGTGAGTAAAGCACAAATATGAGCAGGTGTGTGTATTTGCACTCACCTGGCCTAACATATCCGGTGCTATAGGAATGGTCGGCCAGATTGCAGAATAGACGGCAAAAAACAACATCCAGAGCACCATGCTGCCCCATACAGCCAGATGAGAAAACTAGATCAAGAGAAAAACAAGTCATGGTCAGTTTCATCCTGAATATAGACTTCTTCAACTGTAATGGACACTGTGTGAATACCAAGGCCGCTCTACTTTATCACAAGATCTGGTGTGTGGACAGCTGAACGGACGGGGTCGACGTCTCCTCAACACACACGGCGGCAGGACAGAGAAATGTCCTGACATAGCAGCGATACATGTTCCCCATCTATCTAAAGCACTTCCCAGAATATATATGACCTTCCTACAGAATCAGACACATAATATCAAGTGAAAAGTGTTCTGTAATGTGATCTCCTTTCAATTCAGATATAACAAATGCTTTGTAATAAACTGGATGCATTAGAAGGCGCTTTCATTCGTTTTCATAGTATTTTTTGTCGTTTTTCATTACAAATATCAAAAAAATTCTTAAATCAAGACACATACTTGAAAAGGAAAATGACTTCAACTGAGTTTGTTTAAAACAAGAAAGGTCAAAGGGTTAAGAAAAATATTCGAATCAAGATTCATTTTCTTACACAATTAACAGATTTTTTTCTAGTTTTAAGCATAAACACTGTATATTAAAAGTAATTTTGCTTCTCAAGTAAATGTATCTTGATTTAAGAAAGTTTAAATATTTTTACTGGGAAACAAGACAAAAATTTTTTTTTTTGAAGTGTGATTATAGAATCAGACACATATCAAGTGCAAAGTGTTCTATAATGTGATCTCCTTTTACTCCAGATAGAACAAATCCTTTATAATAAATTTGATGCATTAGACAGCACTTTCATAAGCGCTGCCAGAGACGCTCATTGCTCCAAGCTGTGACGGCAGGCGGTGAAGAGTGTGTGTGTGTTTGTTTGTGTTGGAGGATGGGAACTGACGTACCCTTGTCCATGCTGTGGTCTCCATACCGGCTTTCAGACATACAGTTACCACCACATACTACACCAGGAAGAGAGAGAGAGAGAGAGAAAGAAAGAGAGAGTCAGTCATAAATAACAGTAATGATATGCACTCATCATCCTGGTAAAACGTTCTGTACAGCTTCAACACAAAACCAGATGAGGGCTTTCACACAGGCATCGACTTACTAATCGCCTCTAGCGACGTACACTGCTTTAAAACACACAATTACACATTTATCCCTTAAAGTAACACTCGTACACACATACAGGCACACAGAAGCCTGCGAGGAACAGAAAAGGAATACCAGCACACAAAGACTTCTCTCCCCATGGGACTCATTCATTACTGTTTTAATGGCTTGAGTCTAGTATCGCCTCCAATGTACTGTATTTAATAGTCTGGGTCACACACATGGCCTCATTTTTATAATGCTTGGAGAAATATTGTTCACTGGAGCGAAATACTGTTTACTGATTGGCTAATGGAGAGGGAACACTAATGACATTTCATATTAACTGTACAGACCAGTGTTGTTTCCTATTTAGAGGCTGAAAAGTGGCATGAAAAGATGTTTTTAAACCAAGTCGGGTTTCCAGTCAGTATTGAATGTGAAATAATACAACACCTATATCTTCTGCAGGCTGCATGCAAATCAAACATACAGTGTCATACAGATCAGTCTAGTCTGATTCATGAACAAGTGGTTCTTTTGAGCTGGTTCTTTTGATGAATTGATTTCAATTCATTCAAAAGATGCACAAACTCAAGAGTTAGGATTTGTGTTATGAATTATTTGCCTAAACAAATACAAAATGACCATCTAACTCACTTACTGACTAGATTTTGACATGTAATTAAAGTGAAGTTTAGTGTAAAGAGTTTGTGTAATTCGGGATGTGTCAGGGTGGTCGACCAGTCAGCAGCATGAAATTAAATTTCACCCTATTTCCTAAATTAATATTATTAATCCTATTGTGAACAATTCATCTGTTCATTTCTTTCACTTTTCATAATTCTTTATCAAAACTTCTCTCTGGTGATGTGTGCAGGACTAATATATATATATATATATATATATATATATATATATATATATATATATATATATATATATATATATATATATATATATATATATATATTAAGATAAAATTAAGAGACCACTGCAAAATGATCAGTTTCTCTGGTTTTAATATTTATAGGGATGTGTTTGGGTAAAATTAACATTTTTGTTTTATTCTATAAACTACTGACAACATTTAAAATAATGTTGTCAGTGGTTTCCCAAATTCCAAATAAAAATATTGTCATTTAGAGCATTTATTTGCAGAAAACGACAACTGGTCAAAAAAAAAAAAAAAAAAAAAGATGCAGTGTTGTCAGACCTCGAATAATGGAAAGAAAATAAGTTCATATTCATTTTTAAACAACACAATACTAATGTTTTAACTTAGGAAGAGTTCAGAAATCAATATTTGGTGGAATAACCCTGATTTTCATGCGTCTTGGCATGCTCTCCACCAGTCTTTCACAGTGATGTTAGGTGACTTTATGCCACTCCTAGTGCAAAAATTCAAGCAGCTCGGCTTTGTTTTATGGCTTGTGACTATCCATCTTCCTCTTAATCACATTCCAGAGGTTTTCAATGGGGTTCAGGTCTGGAGATTGGGCTGGCCATGACAGGGTCATGATCTGGTGGTCCTCCATCCACACCTTGGCTGTGTGGCATGGAGCATTGTCCTGCTGCAAATTTCCAATCCTCAGAGTTGGGGAACATTGTCAGAGCAGAAGGAAGCAAGTGTTCTTCCAGGACAACTTTGTGCGTGGCTTGATTCATGCGTCCTTCACAAAGACAAATCTGCCCGATTCCAGCCTTGCTGAAGCACCCCCAGATCATCACCGATCCTCCACCAAATTTCACAGTGGGTGCGAGACACTGTGGCTTGTAGGCCTCTCCAGGTCTCCGTCTAACCATTAGACGATCAGGTGTTGGACAAAGCTGAAAATTAGACTCATCAGAGAAGATGACCTTACTCCAGTCCTCAACAGTCCAATCCTTTTGGTCTTTTGCAAACCTCAGCTTGGCTCTTCTTTGCTTCTCATTGATGAAGTGCTTTTTTCTAGCTTTGCACGACTTCAGCCCTGCCCCTAAGAGCCTGTTTCGAACCGTCCTCGCCGTGCACTTCACCCCAGCTACCGTTTGCCATTCTTTTTGTAGGTCACTTGATGTCATCCTACGGTTGTTGAGTGACATTCGAATGAGTTGGCGGTCATCCCGGTCAGTGGAGAGTCGTTTTCGCCCTCTGCCGGTCTGTAGCTTTGTTGTCCCCAATGTCTGCTGCTTGACCTTGTTCTTATGAACCGCCGTCTTTGAAATTTTAAGGATGGAAGCAACCTGACGCTCACTGTATCCCTCTGCCAGTAAAGCCAGAATTTAACCCTTTTATCCTCACTCAAAACTTTCCTTTTCAATTACTTTTGAGGTACTACTAGCACTGTTTTTGCCACCCAGCTAGTCCTATTGCAAGAGGATAGTAATGACCACAGCAGTGGTTTTTATACTCTTCCTCATTAAAAAAAGATTTGGTTCAGGTGATCACCTAATCAGCATCTCATTCAGTAGAATGAGGTGTGCCTGTGCTGGAATTCAACAGACACTGGAATGGAATGGCTGCCATACATGTAAGAGATGCTGATTTAAACAAAATGTGCAGTGGTCTCTTAATTTTTTCAAGAGCTATATATATATATGGGGTTTTGAAAATATATAGTTTTTCATATTAAATTAACCATTTCAAGCATTTTAAGTAATAAATTAGTTAAAAGACAGTCATAAATTCTAGAGCTGAAATGCAGAATTTAAGTCATAAATTGCCCACAAAAACCACTGGTGAGCGGCCTTGTCTGTTCTGATCAGTTTCCTCACAGAGTTCCTGTCATTCTTGCTTTGAGTTGTGGGATCATTTCACAAGGACTTTTTTCAAGAATATCCAGCGAAAAGAGACATTAACAAGTTTACAGTGTAAACACTGGCGGCCAGCGAACGGAATAACAGCTCTAGCAAGGAAATGATGTGTGACCTCTCATTGGCAGGGAGCTATGGAGAAGCAAATGCCACGCTGACAACTCACCGTGTAGACGATGTTCCCCACGAACAGGTAGTCGACACTGTTGCCGTTGTCAAAAGGAGTGTCTGAAGGAACAAAAGGGGCGATGAAAGATACTTAGCAATTGACACACTCAAGCCGGAGTGGTCTACATGTGTGCTTGTGAGTGCTTGAGATAGTTACCGTGCTCCAGGACTTTGAGTGGAAACCAGAAGAGAATAATGGAGTGAATGAGAGCATTTATACAGTGACCCCAAAAGACCTGGAAAAGAGAAAGAGGCAATGAAAGAGAGAGGAAGGGAGGGACAGAAAGCAGGAACGGGAGAGGGGGAGAGTCAGTCAAGACAAACTAATGCCAAGATACACAAAGCCCACACAAACAGCTTCTCTGCAATTGCACAGCTAGTGTAATGTCCCCCAGATCACCCCAAAAACACACAAACACACACATACAAACACTGCTCCTCAGCTATAAATGAATGACTGTCTTATTTCAGCCTCATGAATCTCATTATTATCTGGATGGCAACAGAGCTTCTTCTTGCACTGCTGTTTATCCACAGGGAAATCACAAGTCAAACAACACGCTGACGTTGTAAACCACATCAGACCGTGATAATCAATTATAGCACAGGATGTAGACAAGCGTGATGATCATAATCACACATAATCAAACAGTCACTTCAGACAGATTTATACGTGTCATAGTATGTGTTGTGTCAGTATGAGTAATTTGTGACTGAAATTGTGCATTACTTTTGACTACTGAACTCTTGGTGTACGGTACCTTAGTGTTAAAACCTTCTGCGTTCTGTGTGATGCGGTACAGCTGAGGGAATCGCAGCATGTTCTGCTGACTGCATGGGCGGTCAACTATCCCCAGCGTGAAAGGAGGGAGAGCAGTAAAGATCTGAAACATACATGAACTTTCATGAAAGTGTTGTATATGTATCTGATATATGATATATACTGTATATATGATAGAATTGGAACTACAGCTCAGTTCTAAAAACAACACTGACTCGGAATGGTCTGATTGCAATGAATTCCATTAGCATGTTGCTAAGCTAACTATGCCATACCATAATACGAAGCATAAAAATACACAGCAAACAAAACTCATTTTTTTTATTAAAGTAAACTATTTTAAATTGTGGCCTTTGGTGTATTTGTAAAATATTTTGGTCGACCAATAGGTGTTTTTCAATGGCTGATGCTGATCAGAGGTATATGTACACTACTGTTCAAAAGTTTGGGGTCAGTAAGTTTTTTTTTTAAAAAGAAATTATAATTTTATTTAGCAACAACAATGTATTAAATTGGTCAAAAGTGACAGTAAAGACATTTTTTAAACGGTACAAAAGAATTATATTTCAAAAACATGCTGTCCTTTTAAATGGTCTATACATGAAGAGTTCAGATGCAAAAGCCTCTAAGTGCCATCTGAAATTTTCTTCTAGAATGATCATTTTTATCAAGCTCGTATATTTAAGTTCAGTAATTTCACTTAAATGACAATGAATAGGTAATCTTCATTGCCATTTAAGTGAAATTACTGAACTTAAATATACGAGAGCTTGATAAAAAATATCATTCTAGAAGAAAATTTCAGATGGCACTTAGAGGCTTTTGCATATGAACTCTACACATATTCTATTAATTTCAATTTAAGAATCCTTAAAAAAGTATCAAGGTTTCCACAAAAATATTAAGCAACTGTTTTCAACACTGATAATAACAAGAAATGTTTCTTGAGCAGCAAATCAGCATATTAGAATGATTTCTGAAGGATCATGTGACGCTGAGGATTAGGGTAATGATGCTGAAAATTTAGCTTTGCCATCACAGGAATAAATTACATTTTAAAATATATTCACATAGAAAACAGTTATTTTAAATTGTAATAATATTTCACAATATTACTGTTTTTACTGTATATTTATCAAATAAATGCAGCTTTGATGAGACTTGTTTCAAAAACATAAAAACATTTTTTTATATATATTTTAATGACACTCAGTAAATTAAATACTTATTACACATTATAGTTACAAAGTGGACCCTTTTATCTTCTGATAAATAAAAAACGGGTCAAAGATAGGCTGATATTGGCCTATCACTATTACTGATCATCATTATCACCACGAAATTTGCTGCAGTGCATTCTGGGATTGTCTTTATGAATGATACATTTGATGCTGCCAAAGCCTTGTCAGGAGTGCACCTAATATGCCTTAAAATGATGTATAGGTAGGCAGCTCAGATTTTTGAAACATATGAACATAAAAATGAGAGCGAGACAGAGACACACACGTACCACATTGTACAGGCCAATGCACCACCGTTCAAACAGGATCTGCCCAGAGAAACCATTTACAAATGCAAACCAAAGCTGCGGGTAAAAGAGGAGGAAGTTTGTTAAAAATACAGAAGTGAAGATAACCAATACTGTGATAAATAGATGGCACGAATAAGATGAGTAACATGGAAACCCTCTAGCAAAGTGCTTCGGACAACATCAAACTCAAGGCAGAGGTCAGTTCATACAAACAAAAGGCTACACACACACACTCATACACATGTACACTTGCTGTCCATCCCCCATAATGTCTCTGCTACGAAGACAAAGACAGTCTCTGAACTTTGACCTTTAAAGCTCTTCTTTGCTGGAAGCTAATCCTCAGTAAGACCCCCAAAAACACCCCTCTCCCCCAAATACACTGACAGATGTGCACAGACAATCGCATTCCAAAAATATAGAGACATCTAAACATTTAACCTTTACCCAGTTCTTCCCGTAACACACACACCCACCCACATCAGCACACAGTCCGATACACAGAGGCCGAGTCCTCAGGGGGGGTGAGGGGGCATGTTTCTACACCTGCTGCCATTTTAGGGGGTGGCACAGCTGACAAATGCTCCACCGGACAGCACGGTGACCCTGTCAGTAAAGCTCACACTCTACCTAGCGCACACACACACACACTTACACAGCTCTCGGATGACAGTGTATCTGGTATGCAGTTTTGAACTGGAAGGACCCAGCCACTATAGATAGGGGTCAGCGGCTCTTTGTCTGTGCCTGCGAGTGTGTGTGTGTGTGTTTGTGTGTGTGTGTGATGGAAAGCAGAGACTAGTGAGGGGGCATCTCATTTATCACTGTCAAACACTTCCATAAACAGCTGCAAGCAGTCTACTTAATGTACGCAAGGGTGTCTGTGTGAAAAAAAAGCAAGCAAAAGGATCAGGGGAAAAAAAAGGAAAAAAAAGAGTAAGCAAGCATGTTTGTGTTTGTGTGTGTGGATAATGGCTCATTAGATGACTCTCTTTAAAAAGTTTTGAGATCTCATACCATGCAAGTACACACATTCCAAAGGCAAAACTATGTTGTTTAAAGAAACAGTTTGCCCAAAAAGATAAATAAACCATTTACTTGCATTCATGTCATTCCAAACCGTATGACCTTCTTTTCGAAAATGCATAATGCAAAAATTAATTGTGTGTTTATAACATCTATTTAAAAGGTATCCACACATTTTGACCAATTAATTTCTGATTTTTTGATGATACTTGTAGCTGTCTGTGATTACTGGATAAGGAATAAACCTGCATGCCCAAAAAGCTATTTCTATTTAAAAAAAAAATGGTTTACAAGCACTACTTTTTTGGTTTTCAAGGTTTACAATCAGAGATCTCGCTTATCAAAACAATATTTTTATTATCTTTCAAATTCTAAACAAGGTAGATTGATAAATAAAAGTATACTACTAAAACAAACTGGTACAAATAAAGTGCATCACGTGCAAAGTATGCAATGAATACTATCATGAATACAGAAGTATGCAAAGGATACTATGACAAAGAGATTGCTTTCTTCATTCAAACTGATTTTTTCCATTAATATATGATTGTTCTGAAGAATGAAAGCTGCATCATATACTTGGAAATATGTGAACAATCTATGGGAAATATATGGGAAAAATCGCTCTATATTTATATAAAATGGACTGCAGCGTTAATTTGCATAAAATTATTGTATTAGTGTTTTTTTCAAAAAAATTAAACACTTATTTCATAAATATTGTCTTTCAATAATTAAAGCACTTAAGTACCTCTTCATAAATATGACTGTTTTCAAGGGTTTAAGGACTTTAAGTACAAACCCTGTATCTAGAAAGTCCTGTTCATACCTTACACAAAGAATGAAAAGAGCAGCATGAATCTTTCACGTGATCTTTTGTGTTTAAAAAAAAAGTAATAAAAAATATGGGTTGGGAACATGATGACATATAAGGACAGAATTTTTATGTTTGAGTGAACTACCCCTTGAAAAGTCCCACACACACTTGATTGATATTATGTACGCACCTCTATGATGTACAGAACCACATTCTTATAGAAACAGTACAGTATACATTTGGTGACCCGGTTGTAACTCCAAGCCCCGTGAACCAGTAAAAGCTTCTCCAGGTATGAGAACTAAAGAGAAAGAGTTTGAGAGAAGAATTAGTTTGCCCGCAGGAACACATGTGAACCATTACTGCAGGATCAGCTACCCGGATACAACAGCGCTGTGGGCAGAAGACTGCTGTGTGTTTTGTGCTGTGGTAGTATAATTACAGTTTTAAGGATCAGATGCGTGTGTGTGACCGAGTCACAGAATAATGAATTACATGAGTGCGTGTGTGTGTGTCAGACCTGAGCTATAGAGTAGTCAGATGAGTTGGTGGCCTGCATGCCCTCATTCCCGCTTATGCCAACTCCCACGTGTGCCGTCTGTATCATGCCTACGTCGTTGGCTCCGTCTCCAATAGCCAGTGTGATGGCCTTCACATGCTTCTTCACCATGTCCACAATCTCTGACTTCTGCAGTGGAGACACCCTGAAAGAAAAATATGACAAAAGTTAGTCGTTCAAGTTACATATCAACAAACAAGCACTAAACAAGTTCACATTTGTTCTTAAAAACCTTTTATAATGTGCATCAATGGGCAATGTCATGACATTGATGATGTCATCAGACAGCAAAAGAGAAGTGTAAAGTGACCGAGAGATTCGGTGTCTTGAACAATTTAGACCCCAAAGTGATTCCATTGTCTAAAAGAACTTTTACTGGAACATAATTCACTTTTAATGGAACAAAGCATTCAAGCGCTTTGTTGTTGGAAAGAACAGGAATCATGGAGGACACCAGACACCATTCTTGCTTATCTACTGGGAAAATCTTATTAAAACTATAATTATATTTAGCTTCCCATTCATTGATAAGCAAGAAAAAACATGGTGTTGTTTATATGGTTATCTACTGGGAAAATCTTATTAAAACCATAATTATATTTAGCGTCCCATAGATTGACAACCATTTAAACAATTACCGCGTTATCTAGATAGCTTGCTGACAGTTCTGGAATTTCGGTGAAATACAGGCTATTTTGCTGCGCATAAAAACATACAATACACTTCAAATGATTATTCATACATGTAAATATGCACTACCTTAATGACAAGGAGATGCAGCTGTTGTGGGAAAAAAATAATAAAGAATACCAATCACAGCAGCGATCCTTTTCCCCTCCGCCATGTTTAAAGTTTATTCCCAACTCAGGAACTTGGATATCAAAATTATCCCCAGTGGTAAATCTGACTTCAAAGGGCGTTCATGTCCAGTTTTTAACTAGGAAATTCGTATTTATGATAATTTGGTGAAGGCAGCATTAGCATTCTGTACCACTAACCAATTAAGCCTTCTACCTCAGTCTATATCTTAAACACGTTAAAATATATTTTTATACAAATATACATTTTCGTTTGATCCAGCACCACAAAAGGCTTTCTTTGGGATCCTAGGCTGATTGTTCCTAATTAGCTAGTTATTGTCATAACTATACACTCTGGAACCATAAAAAGCATCTTTCCTTATTGACAGCCATTCAACATTAGCCGTATATTCTGATAAATATTTATGCCAAAATTATAGTACCACCATGTATTTTTTCCAAAATAACTTTTGTTTTTTGGGACATTTACCAACGTATTTTGAAGTAAATGTGCTATGGAACACAGTACCAAAACATAAAAAAAAAAGTGAACTTTTAGTGAAGCCTGGAGACGTGTAATCAGGAAACTATCATTAAACTATATTCTCTTTCTCCCGATGGAAGGTGTTGGATGAGATTTGTATTTTAAAGGAAAATTAATGATCATTGACACACATTTACATTTATTAATTTAGCAGCTGTTACACAAAAATTGAGAAATGCTACAGCACAAAAAAAAGGAGACCGTAATATTATAAGTGCTGCAATAATACGTTTCAAAGTTGGCCAGAAAAGTATGAGCTAGTACAGACACGTATGATCTCCCTAATATCATGAGCATGGTATACTCATAAAAATTGAAAATCGAAAAGACAAATCCTCCTCAAAGCACTTTCTCTTGTCATTGCGTTGATCAATTCCACCCTTTTTCCACTATAACTCTATAGCTCACAGTGAGCTGGGGGGAGATCGGAGGCCGGAGGCAGATGAAAGGCTGGCTAATGTTCTCCATGGTGGAATTGAGCAGAAAATAAGAAGGTTAAAGCAGCTCTTTAAACAAACAGAGTGTGAACTCAGGAAACCGTGCGTGTAACACACACACACACACACACACACACACAGATGCAAACTTTCTCTCCAACACACACACACATTTGTGCTCCTCTCTGCTGGTTGTCTGTGAATATGTGCAGTTCGGGACAGTGTGGGGGGTGCTGGAAGGGCTGGTTCAGTCGGTTTGTAGGGCCTTGGAGACCACAGTCCGGATATGGGCTTCATGCAACAGCAAGTCAATTACTCCCTCTCACAGATGGAAACACACTTTATTATCGAATCAGAGCTGTCTGAAGCTTACAGCACACTTATTTATATTCAGATTATGTTCAGATAAACATTTACAGTAATCAACAATGTGATGTGAATGACTGCATTGTCTACCTGTGTGTGAGAGTATGTGTGAGTGTATAATGACAGTAAGTGAGTCATTAGTTTGACATTTGCACAGAGCTGAGTATATTACATTACCTCTGCACAGCCTCTCTGTTCTGGGAGCCAAGCGCTTATTTTCACCAGTTATTTAGTCACCCAGGGCAAGACACAACCTTTTACTTAAAGACGCACACACATGCACTGCCACACGCAGTACACACACAAGCACGGCTGTTCAGTGCTAACGCCTGAATGAATACCCATAAAAAATACAAACCCCAGAGAAGATCTCTTTAAAATCTGAAATGTCTCTCCTAGAAAACAATGAGATTATATGGAGAGCAAACTGAGACTCATGCTTATGAGGTTCTTATTTTTTCCTGATAAAAAAAAAAACTAATAATCTTACATGTGTCTCCTCTAGAGTTTCAAAAAAGATGTATGTCTCAAACTGCTCAGATTAGCCAAGATAATAAAGATAATCTTTCTCGTCATTAATTCGTCAAAGCTTCAAGTGCAACATCTGAGCAATGACTTCTGGGTTTATCATTAGCTTGTTTATTAAGGCAGTGATGTCGATATATTTGTGGGGATGTTTATGTGTGTCTTTGTCTATATACCTGCAACATATGACAGCCTTGCAAGACAGCGCAAGGTCGAGGAAGGACTGTCGCACTTCGAAAGAGAGGGCGTATTTTAGCGTCTGTCCGTCTATGATGAGCGCCAACTCGTTCTCCTTCCTCAGAGAGTCGCCCAGCGAGGAGCAATGAGCAGTTAGTGTGGCCCTGGTAGCCTGGGGGGCAAGAAAGGGAGAAAATGTATAACCACACATACTAAAAACCCATAAATATATTACACAACGTTCATATTTGTCATTTTTACAGTTTAATTTCTAAACCATGTCCATAGCTATATAAAAGTACTTCAATCCCTTCCTGAGAAACATGCCAGCACACATTTATTTCTCTAACACTACACTTCACGCACTTCTCACGCACACACATGGATCACACACACATATCAGAGCAAGAGTGTAATGCCAAAGGAAGTTGAAGGGGATGTTTTAAGTGGTGTCATTGGGGCTGTTAGCGCCACAGTCTCTCTCTCACACACACACACACACCTGTTACACATCATCCTGTCACCCGAGACACTCTAAGCCCTTAAAGGACTCGAAAGCATGAACTGTTGGCCACCAACAACTTTATATGGGGAGAGAGAGAATTAGAAATAAGATAAAGGATGGAGGGAGGGAAGAAAGAAAAGAAAAGTTTGTCAAGAAATTTGATGTTAGCTAGTTCGCATTTTATAAAAACAACAGATGTCTATGGTATGTCCGCATTTAGATAAGTAGGCAGTGTGTGAGATGAAAAGACATGGAGAGATAAAAATTGTGCAGGTTTATTGAATTGTGGTTGCAGGCGGTTTTTGATTGAGATCTTGATAATGGGGACAGAATCACTAATAGAGAAAACAAACATCCTTCATTCTGTAACGAGAACCATGTGGACGACGCAGCACGCAACAAGGCACGGCGCTGGCGGCCACACACGCATACACACACAAACATACATGAACGCAGCTGCTGAAGTCTCTGTCAGCGCTACGACAGCCTTTGTGCAACACAGAGAATGAATTCACTCCATACTGCCAGCTCTAATCAATATCTTGCCGAAACGATTGACTTGCTTCAAAACTTAGTGAGCTGCCTACATAAGTAGGCATTATATCTGTGCTTTAGATGCAAAGACTGTTCTAAAAGGTAGGAAACCTAATTATGTTCTCTGTTCCCACTGTAGCAATAAAGTCAATCCCAGAATGCACCGTGCTGTCCTTGTGAGAAAGAAGTGCGCTTGTAGATGTAGTTTAAAGTACACTTATTTTTTTGTGTTGACTAAAAACTAAAGCACATGCAAAGCACTTGATTATAATTTTAAACTGTAGTGTTATTCGATATTACATTTTAATGTTAATATATTTTAAATAAATTCAAAAGTTTAATTACAATTCAATTTA